>NC_136070.1:738770238-739451182 GCF_964261635.1 Lissotriton helveticus
TTAGGGTTTAAGTTGAGTATTATTTTTGGGTGGGAAAGGTAATTTTAGTATTTAGGGTGGGTGTGGGTTTTTGGGATTGCAAGGGTAATTTTAGGGTTTAGGGTGGACATGGTCTTTGGGTGGCAAGGTTAATTTTAGGATTTAGGGTGGTTATGGGTTTTTGAGATTGCAAGGGTATTTTTAGGGTTTAGGGTAGGGATGGGTTTTTGGGTGTAAAGGAATTCTTAAGGTATTCAGGTGGGTGTGGGTTTTTGGGTGGCAAGGGTAATTTTAGGGTTTTGGGTGGGTATGGGTTTTTGGGTGGTAAGGGTAATTTTAGGGTGGGTATGGGTTTGTGGGTGATAACTATATTTTTAGGGTTTAGGGTGGGTATGGGCTTTTGGGTGACAAGGGTAATTTTAGGGTGGGTATGGATTTTGGGTGGCAAGGGTAATTTTAGGGTTTAGGGTTGGTATTGGTTTTTGGGATTGGAAGGGTATTTTTAGGGTTTATGGTGGGTGTGGGTTTTTGGGTGGAAAAGGAATTTGTAGGGTTTAGGGAGGGTATAGGTTTTTGGGTGGAAAGGGATTTTATAACATTAATAGTGAGTATAGGTGTGTGTGTGTGTGTATATAGTGTTAATACTTAACAATATTCACTTTACAACGCATATGTCTTTAGCATGCATGCCTTTACCACAAAATTCAAGTGTTTTACAGGTACATACAAACCCATTACCCATACATACATACATCCACATACATATATATATATATATATATATATATATATATATATATATATATAATATATATATATATATATATATATGTATATATATATATATATATATATATATATATTCACTGAAAAAACCATAGGTTTTGCATATGTTATCGTTAGGAATTAGCATTTAAAAAACTCTTAGAAATTCACTGAAAAAAACATAGGTTTTAGGGGTGTTATAGTTAGCTAGACATTTCACTCATATAAAACCATTGAAATTGCCCCTTTATAGTTAGTTGTACTAACTATAACTCACGCGCCCACAATCCACTGCTGATGATGTCACATATTACATCATTCATGACATGGTCAGTGACATCACTGATGACATCTCAAATGACATCACTGATGACGCCACCTCAGCTTTCTCACACAACACCGGACACCTCAGAGTCTGATTGTGCAGGCTTCTGCCTCGCTGAGCGCATTCCCTTCTGCTCCTCAGAACAAGGAATCTAAGAAACTAGAGTAGTTTGGGAAAAAGATTTTCACTTCTGCCAGTTCTGGGTTGCGAGCGGTGAATACTGCGTGCCCTTTGGGCTGCTATTCACAATTTATTGTGGGACACCGTGGGACAGGTGCGGCCTCATTGCCCGGTGGAAGCTCGAGCGGTGCTCTCCCAGGCCATTACCGAAGGGAGAGATGCTGCTAAATTTACTATCCATTGTGGGCTTGACACGTCCGATTCCCTCGGCAGGGCACTTTCCACAATGGTGGCGCTCTGCCGTTATGCTTGGCTCAGAACCACTGGCTTCTCCGGGGATGTCCAGAACACTTTGTGGACATGCCCTTTGATGGCACCCGCCTCTTTGATGACAAGGCAGATAGCACCCTAGAACTCTTTAAGGACTCTCGGTCTATGCCCAGTCCTTGGTGCTCGCCACCACGTGTACTTCTCGGGTCAGCTTTTTGCTCCTTTCGAGTTCAGGGTCAAGGCGCCTAAGCGCGTTCCTTTCAGACCTGCAGGCCTGCGCATCCGCAGTCTCAGTGCAGCTGCGGACTTGGACCCCGCCGTGGTTGGTCCCGAGGACAGCGGGCAGGTCAATCCACCACCGCCCCTGCTGCTGCTGCCGCCGCCTCAAGACCTTCCTAGTCCGGTGTTTCAGACCCACCAGACGCCAGTGGGTGGCAGGATTCCCCATCACCTTCCCCACTGGTGCACCATCACCTTGTACAGGTGGATTCTACAAATAGCCTGAAGGGGCTACTCCCTCCCCTTCGAGTCACCCCTCCGGCGATGCCACCTCAGTACCACTGCATGTCGGGGGATCACTTGTCACTTCTCCAGCAGGAAGTTGCGGCCCTCTTGGCCAAAGGGGCCATCAAGCACGTTCCGATGCCAGAAGTAGGTCGTGGTCGTTATTCCCACTACTTATTGGTTCCAAAGAAGGAAAAGGGCCTGCGTCCTATCTTAGACCTCCGGAACATCAATCTCTTCCTCCGGAAGGAGAAGCTCAAGATGCTCATGCTTGCTCAGGTATTGTCTGCTCTAGACCCGCAAGACTGGCTGGTAACATTGGACTGGCAGGATGCTTATTTTCATATCCCCATCCTACCGGCCCACCGGCTTTACATACGGTTCACTGTAGGCCACGAACAATTTCAGTTCACCATGCTCCCTTTCGGCCTTACTGGTGGTCGCAGATCAGGGGTTCCAGTCTTCCCCTATCTCGACTACTGGCTGTTGAAGGCGGGCTCGCCCCAGGCAGTTGTCTCCCACCTCTAGACTACGGCTGCCCTGTATTTGCTGGGGTTTTCCATCAACGTGCCAAAGTCGCACCTGATTCCCTCTCAGAAGCTCCTCTTCATCAGAGCGGTTCTGGATACGGCGCAGTTTCAGGTTTATCCTCCCGAACAGCGAGTCCGGGACATTCGGGCTATGGTTCCGATCTTTCTGCCCTGGTCCTGGGTTTCGGTCAAAAATACCCTGAGGCTGCTGTGCCTCATGGCCTCCTGCATCCTGCTGACCTGGCATATGCAGGCTCTGCAGTGGGACCTGAAGTTCCAGTGGACGCAGCATCGAGAAAACCTGTCCGACTACGTCCAGATCTCGGAGGGCACTGCACTGGACTTGCAGTGGTGGCTCACGGACCAGCGTTGGGTCAGCGGCAGATCTCTCTCCCTTCCCCAACTGGAGCACACAGTAGTGATGGATGCGTCCCTCCTGGGATGGGGCAGCCACATGGGAGAGGCTCCATATCAATCTTTCGGAGCTCAGGGAGATCCTACTTGCACTGAAAACATTCCTTCCTTCTTTCAAGGGGAGAGTAGTGCAGGTGTTCACAGACAACACCACCGCCATGTGATATGTCAACAAGCAGGGCAAGGTGGGGTCGTGGACCCTATGTCAGGAGGCTCTGCGTCTCTGGACGTGGCTGGAACGCCAAGGCATTTCCTTGGTGGTTCAACACCTGGCAGGTACCCTGAACGCCAGGTCGGACAAACTCAGCCGCAGGTGCATGTTGGATCACAAATGGCGTCTTCACTCAGAGGTGGCACAAGGTCTCTTTCAGCACTGGGGAGAACCTTGGTTAGAACAATTTGCCACCAAAGACAACGCGCAATGTCAGCAGGTCTGTGCGTTGGAGTTTCCAAGGCGGCACTTGCTCGGAGACACTTTTCGTCACGAGTTGAGTTGCGGTCTATGACGCAACCCGGTAAAGTCATTCTTGTGGCACCGGACTGGGCTCGAAGAGTTTGGTATCCCGAGGTACTCAGTATGAGTGTGGATCCCCCGATCCGACTGCCTCTTTGGGAGGATCTCCTGTCGCATCAACAGGGGAGGGTCCTCTATCCGAACCTGTCCAGCCTCCACCTCCTTGCATGGAGATTGAGCAGTGACAGCTGATTCCATTTGACTTGCCTCCTGAAGTCTGTAATGTGATTCTGACAGCCAGGCATCCCTCCACTAAAACAGTATATGCCTGTCAGTGGAAAAAATGTGTGGCATGGTGCACAGCAAAAGCTGTAGATCCTCTTGCTGCCCCTCTTTCTGAGGTTCTTTTGTTCCTTCTCTCTTTGGCCCAGCAGGGCTCTTCTCTGGACACTATCAAGGGCTACCTTTCTGCGCTTTCAGCCTTTCTTAGGCTGCCTGATCAGCCCTCTCTTTTCAAGTCCCCAGTTGTCAATAGATTTCTCTAAGGCATTACTCACATTTTCTCTCCTATTCCTTTTGTGATGCCTCAGTGGGACTTGAACCTGGTTCTCACATACTTAATGTGCACTCCCATAACGGCAAGGACAAGATCTTCGCCACTCTGAAGGCAGCCATGACATATGCCAAGACCTTGACGAGAAACGATCGACAGAGCCCACACTCCAAAGAAGACGAATGAGGATGCCCACTGCGGGAGCACAGCACAGGGAGGCGAAATATGACCCACCACCGACGCCATAGATACTGTAAACGTTGCTCTATGCAAGACAAATGAGAGCCCTATATCGGAACAACACAGGTCTGGCGGAAAACTGGCTGCGGTCCTCACGGCCCCCCCCGGTACAAACAGGGGAGCATGTTGGGACTCAGACACCCCCCCCTCCCCTCTCCCCAATGGGTAAGCCCTGAACTGTTGTTTACAAAGTTGATAGTTCTCTTGTGAGTGCGGCCAGCACTTATCGGGGTGTTTAGGTTTCAAATTTTCTAGGTACATTCCCCGCTATGGTTGGGTTGCGGGAGTGGGTGGCGTGGGAATTGACAGGATTGTACGTTTTTGTTTTTTCATTTATGGAACGATGTCACGTGAGAACAGTATTGTGGGGGGAGCTATTTTAATATTATTTTCAGCTACATGTAACACACCGAGATGCAAGATCTTGCTGGTAATAGATCACAAAAATGTTTAACTTGGAACCTCGGGGGGGTTAAATAATCCTAGGAAAGAGTATCAGGTGATGGCCTATCTCAACAGACATCACAAAGAGATAGCAATGTTACAGGAAACGCACCTAACTGTCCATGGCAATGGGCAGAGGCTGGGCGGAATTAACCGCGGCTTCCTCGATACTCATGGGGAGTTATCACTTTGATTAAAAAAAGGGATACAATTCGATATAGACCAAGTGCTAAGAGATGACCATGGTCGTTGGATGATTCTAACGGGTATACTCCGCGGCACACGGGTGGGGCTAGTCAACTCCTACGGGCCCAATGTAGACAATCCCAATTTTAACCCAGGCATACGTAATCGACTGTGGGACCTGCATTGCACTGACATTATATGGGGGACAGACCTCAACCTCACGCTAAATGCTGAACTGGACAGGTCGAGCGACGCGACTGAATATTATAGACAAGCTGCCAAGGAGATGTGGTTTAGTTGACATATAGAGGCTTCGACATTCAGACACCAGGGAGGGCACATATTCTTCCACTGTACACGCTAGTTGGTCCAGGCTGGACTACTGGCTGACCACCACGCGCGCTCACGAATGGGTGGTGGATGTGCAGCATCTTCCCAGGACACTATCTGACCACAAGTCCGTGCTACTTACAATGAACATACCCACATACGCACCACCACACTTTAGTTGGCGATTCAATGCGAATTTTCTGCTCGACCCTATTTACAGCGACACTGCGGGGGCGATAGAGGAATACTTCAAGTTGAATGTGGGGTCGGTTGAGGACTCGGGGCTGGTGTGGGAGGCATTCAAGGCCACCATACGAGTGGTGTGCATTAGTACCACCGCAAGGATCCTGAAGGATATCCGTTCTAAATTACGGAACATAGAGGGGGCCCTCAAACAGAGAGCGAACATGAAACCACACACCGTAAAGAGGTTCTGGAGCGTATAAAGGAACAACTCATTCTCTAAAACGAATTCACGGAGGACGAGATTAAATACATGTTGAAGAAGCAGACAGCTAGGGCATATAGTGAGGGAGCCAGTTCGGGACACACCCTGGCTCAGAAAATACAAAAAAGCACTACAATACATACAGTAACGCATATTATTGATGACCATGGAGAAACTCACTATGATAATACAGGCATCTCTTCCACCTTTGCTACAGCTTACACTCACATGTATACGTCGGCAGGCCCCACAGACACAGCAGCACTGTCAGCATACCTAGAGGACATAGCTTTGTTGTGGTTATCTGACGCCCACAGGGTATATCTGATGCATCCAGTGATGGTCTCAGCGATCCAGGAAGCGATCCGATCCTTGCCAAATGGCAAAGCACCGGGTCCTGACTGACTCACAAACAAATTCTATAAGACATATATGGACCTTCTCAGTCCGCATCTCTTGGCCATGTATGCAGACGCGCATGAGAAGCTGACCCTCCCTCCTCACTCACGGAGGCGCTCATAATCACGCTTCTTAAACCAGACAAACCCCCAGACAGATGGGACTCCTATCACCCGCTGTCTCTAATAAACACTGATGCTAAAATATTGGCTAAGGTGATAGCCACAAGGCTGATGCCTTTAATGCCGACAATCGTACTCCCAGACCAATCGCGATTCATCCCGAACCGCTCGACCTCCCACAACATTCGCACTATTTTTGCGCTGTTACATATTTTAAACCCGGAATTAGAGGCGGCCGCTATCCTTCTGGACGCAGCCAAAGCCTTTGACACGGTGGAATGGGACCATTTATTTGCCATAATGCAAAGGATGGGAATGCCGTTTATGTTCCTCCAATGGATAAAGCTTTTATACACAAACCCAGTGGCTAGAATTAGGGTGAATGGGCTGGTGTCCAAACTGGTTCCAATTAGACATGGCACATGGCAAGACTACCCGCTATCACCATTACTCTTCACCATCGCTCTGGAACCGCTCGCTTGCAAAATCCATCAAAAATATGCAGACACAGCCCTCCGGATCTGCCAACGTCAGATAAGTATATCTTTATATGCTGACGATATGGTCCGCTATGTGAGAGAGCCCCAGCACAACCTGTCGAGAATACTGAGAGAATACATCAGATTTGGAGGATTTTCTGGTCTCCAGATTAACTGGAACAAATCCACGATAGTGCCCCTTACAGAGGGCCCTCAAGCCTGTGCGCTGGTTTATCCTCTAGAATGTAAATGTAAATCCAGTACTTGTATAGCGCACGAATCACCCCCGAAGGGGTATCTCGGCGCTGGGCGTCGTTGGGAAGATCAAGCGAACTATTGGCCAGAGTCGCATGGTGCTGGGCAGACCCCTGCAAAGAATGGCAATCTGACCCAGTCAAATATTTGGGCATCAGGATCCAGAGGGACCCCGAGGTAGTACTCAGACGGAATTACGGGAGGGCAATCGACACACTCGAGGGACAGGTGGCCAAGTAGGCCAAGCTTCCAATATCACTGGCAGACAGAATAGCCATTATTAACATGGTAGTGTTGCCCAAGTTTCTCTATTTATTCACCACTATCCCGATCACACTACCGGATAATTTTTTCAGAACACTGCAAACTCACATTAACAGAATAGTGTGGGTGGTGAAACAGCGAGAATTAGCTGTGACACACTATCACTCCTCTACAATCGGGGTGGGTTCACTGCCCTAAATTTTAAATTGTATGACTTATATGCACAGGCACATTATGCTAGTTATTGGTATCACTCTGAACCATATCTGCCCCATCTGGTGGTCGATGAGGGAGACGCGCACCCTATCCCACTGCACCACATTCTACGTGCAAACGGAAGAGGTCCCGCTTACTGAAATGAATCCCGCACAGGCCACCACTGAAGCCTGGCGGGGACTGGGACACAGAGCAAACAAGCTGCCTCTATACGCCCCTGCAATGCCACTTGCTAATCACCCAAAGCTATCAGCGACGGAAGACGCGGGTAATATTGCCACACTGTGGGAAATGGGTATAAGTACACAGGGTGATCTATATGCCGCAGGACAGTTTGTGGAAGCATCCGAACTACATTATATAACCAACCAAACACTATTATTCAGATTTAACTATCATAGACTGAAAGCAGCACTAAGAGCCCTGTTCCCTAGTTTCCCAGAGGAGTTCCCAGCCCTAACCCTGTTGCAAATGATAATAGCGGAACCCTCTATACGACACCTGATAGCCGGGCTGTACCACTTAATGCAGACAGAATGTGTGCGGACTGGCGCAAGAGCCCTTGAGAGGTAGAATCAGTCACTTGACACGCTTCTGACGCAAGAGGACTGGAAGGTCTGCTGTGGCCTCACAGATATGTTGACACCAAACGGAGACCTACGCAAAATACACCAAAAAAACCTGCACCAGGCCTACCACACACCACAGAAGCTGCAGCGCCAGGGTCTGAGGGAGGACGCCGCATGCCATAGGTGCGGGACACAGAATGCAGATTTTGTACACCTAGCGTGGAGTTGTGGGAGGGTGTGGGACTTTTGGATGCAAGTAGTGACTGTGCCTTGGAAGGTTACGCAATGTGAAATAGAGCGCTCTCTGCAAGGGTGTCTCCTGGGGCTCCTCCGGGGGTCCCCAAAGCAAAGAGGAAACTGCTGGCAATAGCACTGCTCATGACAAAGTGGAGGGTGTCAATGCACTGGGACAGTAAGAGCAGTCCAACAATCAAGAAATGGATTACAGATCTGGTATATTGCAGAGACACTCTAAAGACCTACGAAGAGGAGTTGCCAGCCAGGTCGAGAACAAAAGACTTTTGGGCACCCTTCACAGCCTATCTGTTGGGCCATGCGGTTGATCTGACCCCGGAACGTGACCGAACTCGCTACTGAATAACTCATGTAACAGACGTTAAGTTGATCTGACCCGCTGTGTATGTAATCTTCATTCCTGTTTAGGAAGAGGCCGCAATTCATTGTATACTGAGATGACTGTGTTTGTTAGACATGGTATTTTGAAAATCAATAAAAAGAAATAAAGAAAATAACAATAATGCGCGCTCCCTTTAAGCCTCTTCATAACTGTCCTTTGCGGTTATAGACTTTGGAAACTGTCTTCCTGGTGGCCATCACCTCCTCTAGGAGGGTGTGTGAGCTGCAGGCTCTTTCCTGTAAACCTCCTCAAGGCGATTCATCCGGTCAAGGTGGTCCTTCGACCACGTCCCTCCTTTCTACCGAAAGTAGTCTCTGCCTTTCATCTCGGGCAAACTGTCTTTTCCCACTTTCTTTCCACCTCTGCACCCTTCAAGAGAAGAGGAGAGGCTCCACCGTCTGGACCCAGAACCTGTGCTTTCGTTCTGTCTCAAGTGTACACAACAGTTACGGGTGGATGACCAACTCTTTGTTGGCTACATGGGCGCCAAGAAAGTTCGGCCTGTGCACAAGCGAACTATCTCCCAATGGGCTGTCTTGTGCATTAAAGCCTGTTACTCTCTGGCTAAAAAGTAACCTCCGTTTGGGCTGTGCACCCATTCTACCAGGGCGACAGCAGCTACTACAGCATTGGGACGTGGTGTCCCCCTGCAAGACATCTGTCAGGCGGCCACTTGGGCCTTGTTGCATACTTTTACTAAGCACTATTGCTTTGACAGTCAAGTCCGGAGAGACGGCTTCTTTGCCTGTTCAGTTCTCTGTGACTTTCTGGTGTAATCTCACTTCGCAGACCCACCACCGGTGTTGGTATTACTTGGGTATGTATTCTAAGGTAAGGAATCTATCACAAATGTGTCTCTTTCAGATGCACAAGTTACTTGTGTAACGATATATCTGTAAGAGACATTAGTTAGTGATAGATTCCTTACCGCCCGCCCATCCTCCCCGTTCTGCGAACTGTTCTCAAGGGTTCAGGTCATCCCTTTCAGGGCCCTAGTTCTATTGCACCAGTAGTCGGTTTCTGGCATTGCTCTGTGCTCCTGGCGCAGAAAAGTTGTGCACAGAACTGACGTCAGCACGCATGAGCGCGTCTAAGTAGCTCCGAGAACGTCATCTCGGCGGCTACGACGCCAGCGACGTACGCGGAGCTGTACGACGACGCCTACCGATGTGCAGGGGTACTACTGACAAACTTTCTGGATCCAGTCTGATGCCTGGGAATATTCTAAGGTAAGGAATCTATCACTAACTAATGTCTCTTACAGATATATCGTTACACAAGTAAGTAACTTGTGCGTCACTGACCATGTCATGAGTGATGTAATATGTGAAGTCATCAGCAGTGCATTGTGGGCGTGCAAGTTAACTATAACGGCTGAATTTCTTTGGTTTTGCACAAGTGAAATGTCAGCCTAATTATAACACTTCTGCAACCTGTGGTTTTTTCAATGAATATCTAAGGTTTTTTAAATGCTAATTTCTAACTTTTACATCCGTGAAACCTGTTTTTTTCCAGTGAATTTCTAAGGATTTTTGAAAGCTAATTCCTAGCTATAGCGTCCCTGAAACCTGTGGTTTTTGTCAGTGAACTTCTAAGGTTTTTTAAATGTGAATTCCTAACTGTAATGTTCCATTAAAGAGGCAAGAGAAGAGCCTGAGTGAATGAATTGGTGCAAGGGTAGTGCCTGGCTCGTTGGATGAGTGCATGTGTAGTGTCTGAATGATTGGATGAATGAATGGGTAGTGCCTGAGTGAATGGATGAGTGCAAGGGTAGTGCCTGGGTGATTTCACGTGCAAGAAAAATGCAGAAAGAGGAAGAAAGGGGCAAGAGAAGTGCAGAAAGAGGGAGAGGGGAGCAGAAGGAAGCAAGAGAGGTGCAGAAAGAAGCAAGAGAGGTGCAGAAAGAAACGAGGTGATAAAAGAAAAGAGTGAGGTGCAGATAGAAGAAAGTGAGGTGTAGAAAGAAGGAAGAGAAGTTCAGAAAGATGCAGGAGAGGTGTAGAAAGAAGCAAGTGAAAGGCAGAACTAGGCAAAAGACAAGCAGAAAGAGGAATTAGGGTACATGAAGAAGGAATAGATGTGTAGAAAGAAGCAAAAGAAGTGATGAAAGAGGCAAGAGAGGTACAGAAAGAAGCAAGAGAGGTGCAGAAAGAGGAAGAAATTTGCAAAAGGAGGCAAGAAGGGTGCTGAAAGAGGCAAGAAGTGCAAAAAGAGGCAAGAGATGTACAGAAAGAAGAAGAAAGATGCTGAAAAGAGAATTACAGAAAGTGCGAAAAAAGGAAAAGAGGTGCTGAAAAAAGCAAGAGAGTATGAAAGAAGCAAGAGGTGTAAAAAGAGACAAGTGAGGTGCAGAAAGAAACAAAAGAAGTAATGAAAGAGGCAAGAGAGGAGTAAAAAGAAGCAAGAGAGTCGCAGAAAGAGGCAAGAGAGGTACAGAAAGAGGAAGAGGGGTGCAGAAAAAAGCAAGAGCCGTATAGAAACAGGCCGGAGAGGTACATATGGAGGGAATGAGGGTGCTTTAAAAGTACCAAAATAGATAAGAGAAGTGCAGAAAGAAGCAAGTGAGGTGCAGAAAGTAGCAAGAGAAGTGATCAGAGGCATGAGAGGTGCAGAAAGAGGCAAAGGAGTGCAGAAAGAGGCAAGAGAGATGCAGAAGGAGGCAATAGAAGTGCAAAAAGAAGCAAGGGAAATGCAGAAAGAACAAAACAAGGTGCAGAAAGAGCCAATAAGGGTGCAGAAATAAGCCAAGATAGGTACACAAAGGGGCAAGAGAGGTACAGAAAGAAGCCAGAGAGGTGCAGAAAGAAGCAAGAGAGTCGCAGAAAGAGGCAAGATAGGTACAGAAAGAGGAAGAGGGGTGCAGAAAAAAAGCAAGAGCCGTATAGAAACAGGCCAGGGAGGTGCATAAAGAGGGATTGTGGGTGCTTTAAAAGTACCAAAAGAGGGAAGAGAAGTGCAGAAAGAAGCAAGTGGGGTGCAGAAAGTAGCAAGAGAAGTGATCAGAGGCATGAGAGGTGCAGAAAGAGGCAAGAGAAATGCAGAAAGAGGCAAGAGAGATGCATAAGGAGGCAATAGAAGTGCAAAAAGAAGCCAGGGAAATGCAGAAAGAACAAAAAAAGGTGCAGAAAGAGCCAAGAAGGGTGCAGAAATAAGCCAAGAAAGGTACACAAAGGGGCAAGAGAGGTACAGAAAGGGGCAAGAGAGGTGCAGAAAGAGGCAAGAGAGGTGCAGAAAGAGGCAATAGGGGAGCAGAAAAAACGAGAGGTGCAGAAAGAGGAAGAAAGGTGCAGAAAAAGTAAGTGAAGTACAGTGAGGCAAGAGAGGTACAGAAAGAGACAAGAAGTGCTGTAGGGAGCAAAAGAGGTGCAGCAAGAGGAAGAAATGTGCAGAGATAGGCAAGGGGAGTACAGAAAGAATCAAGAGAAGTGATGAAGGAGGCAAGAGATGTGCAAAAAAAGCAAGAGGTACAGAAAGAAAGAGAAGTGCAGAAAGAAGCAAGAAAAGTGCAAAAAGAGGCAAGAGGGATGCTGAAAGAAGTAAGAGAGGTGCAGAAAAGAATCAAGGGAAGTGCACAGATAAGCAAGAGAGGTGCAGAAAGAGGCAAGAGAGATACAGAAAGAAGCCACAGAGGTGCAGAAAGAAGCAAGAGAGTCACAGAAAGAGGCAAGAGAGGTGCAGAAAGAGTAAAGAGGAGTGTAGAAAGAAGCAAGAGGTACAGAAAAAAGCAAGAGAGGTGCAGAAAGGCAGGAGGGGTGCAGAAAAAAAGCAAGAGTGGTACACAAACAGCCAGGAGAGGTACAGAAAGAGGCTTTAGAGGTACCAAAAGAGGGAAGAGAAGTGCAGAAAGAAGTAAAGAAGTGCAGAAAGAAGCAAGTGGAGTGCAGAAAGAAGCAAGTGAGGTACAGAAAGTAGCAAGAGAAGTGATGAACGAGGCATGAGAGGTACAGAAAGAGGCAAGAGAAGTGCAGAAATTGGCAAGAGAGATGCAGAAGGGGGCAATAGAAGTGCAGAGAGAAGCGAGAGAAGTGCAGAAAGAACATAAAAGGTGCAGAAAGAGCCAAGAGGGATGCAGAAATAAGCCAAGATGGGTGCAGAAAGGGGCAAGAGAGGTACAGAAAGGGGCGAGAGACAGGCAGAAAGAGGCAAGAGAAGTGCAGAAAGAGGCAAGAGAGATGCAGAAGGTGGCAAGAGAAGTGCAGAAAGAACAAAAAAGGTGCAGAAAGAGCCAAGAGGGGTGCAGAAATAGCAAAGAAGGATGCAGAAATAAGCCAAGATAGGTGCAGAAAGGGGCAAGAGAGATACAGAAAGGGGCAAGAGATGTGCAGAAAGAGACAATTTATTTATTTATGGGTTTGTAACGCGCCGGAATCACACCCGAAGGTGTATCTCCGCGCAGTGCTGACGGAGGGTGAAGGAGAGGTAGGCTCTAGTACTGAAACAGAGTGGTCTTAAGACTCTTCCTGAAGATTGAGTGGCTGGTACACTGCCTAAGGGAGAGGGGAAGGTTGTTCCACAGATGTGGACCCATTACTGAAAGGGCACGTCCTCCCTGTCTGGTCTTGCTGTACAATAGGGGAGCATAACAATGAGAGCTTCAGAAAGAAGCAAGAGAGGTGCAGAAAGAGGAAGAAAGATGCATAAAAGTAAGAGAAGTACAGAAAGAGGCAAGAGAGGTACAGAAAGGGGCAAGAGAGGTGCAGAAAGAGACAAGAGAAGAGCCACAAGGAGTGAAAGAGGTTGAGAAAGAGGAAGAAATGTGCAGAAAGAGGCAAAAGAGGTACAGATATAGGCAAGGAAAGTGCAAAAAGTGGAAGAAAGGTCCAGAAAGAAGCAAAGGACAGGAAGAGGCAGAAGAAGTGCGAAAGAAAAAGAAATGCACAGAAAAACAAGAGAAATGCAGAAAGAGACAAGAAAGGTGCAGAAAGAAGCAAGTGGGGTGCAGAAAGAAGCAAGTGAGGTGCAAAAAGCAAGAGAAGTGATGTAGGAAGCAAGAGATGTGCGGAAAGAAGCAAAAGAGGTGCATTAAGAAGCAAGAGAGGTACAGAAAGAAGCCTTAGAGTTGCGGAAAAAAGCAAGAGAGGTATAGAAAAAGGCAAGAGAGGTGTAGAAAGAGGCAAGGGAGGTGCAGAAAGAGGCAAGAGATGTGCAGAAAGACGCAAGAGAGATGCAGAAAGAAGAAAACTGTGTGCAGAAAGAGCCAAGCTATGTGCAGAAAGAAGCCAAGAGATGTGCAGAAAGAGGCGGGAGAGGCACAGAAAGGGGCAAGAGCAGTGCAGAAAGAGGCAAGCCAGGTGCAGAAAGGCAATAGGGAGCACACAAAAGCAAGAGGAATGCAGAAAGAAGCAAGAGATTTGCAGAAAGAGGCAAGAGAGGTGCAGAAAGAGGCAAGAGAGGTGCAGAAAGAAGCAAGAGAGGTGCGGAAAGAGGCAAGAGGTACAGAAAGAGGCAAAAGAAGTGCAGAAAGAGACAAGAGGGATGCAGAAAGAGGCAATAGAAGTATGTATATGTATGTATAAACCATTTTATAGCACGCTCTATTACTTGGGAGTATCCTGGCGCGGTGGGAAATGGCAGAAGAAGACAGGGCGGAGATCCACTTATGTCACAGTTTTAAAAAGATGGGTTTTTAAATTTTTCTTAAACTGGGCTACGCACTGAATGGAGCGCAGGTGGAGAGGAAGGGCATTCCAAGCCCGGGCAGCAACCACAGCTATTGACTGGCCCCCTAGTCTAGTTCGCTTAAAGCGAGGAAGAGTCAGCTTGAACAGGGAAGACGATCTAAGAGCTCGTGTGGGGGCATAAAAGGTGAACCGCTTCTTCAGGTAGGCAGGTCCCTGGTCATGGGTTGCTCTAAACGGGAGCACCAGGGATTTAAACAAAATACGTTGTGACACTGGCAGCCAATGGAGGCTACACATGTGAGAACGAACGCTCTTCCAGCTCGGAACATTAAATAGAAGACGGACAGCGGCGTTCTGGATAACCTGGAGGCGATTAACCAGATAAGCGGGGATACCGCTAAACAGGGCGTTCGCGTAGTCCAGCCTTGCTAGGATGAGAGCTCGAGCGACAGTCTCCTTTGCTTCTCTAGGCAGCAGTGGAAAAAATCTTCGTAACATTCTCAAAGTAGCAAAGCATGTCCCGGATAATTTCTTTATGTGGTCCTCAAATCTTAGGTCCTCTCCAAACCATATGCCAAGATTTTTTGCGGGCCTCCCATCACCTTGGGGCTGGGAATGTTCGGGGCCACAACGCATTTTTAAAGTTGGAAGGGAAGGAACCATAGAAGAGGACCTCAGATTTGTCCCCATTGCATTTCAGCTGGGCCCTAGTCAGCCAGAGGAAGACTGAGGACAAACAAAGGTGGACTGTTGTAGTATCCAGATGGTCATCAGGCCAAGTAAACAACAACTGCGTGTCGTCGGCGTACCCTATAATCTTAGCCCCATACTGTTCTGCCAGGTATACCAGGGGAGTAATGTAGATATTGAACTGTAGGGGACTAAGAGTGGATCCCTGTGGGACCCCAGTGAGGAGTGGTCTGGGTTCGGAGGCATGAGGCGGCATCCAGACCTGCTGTGTCCTATCTGATAAAAATGAGGACAGCCAGGCCAGGACACCACCACTGATGTCTATAGCAGACAGCCTGGCGAGGAGGAGCTCGTAAGGAACGGTGTCGAACACGGAAGAGAGGTCCAACAGAATCAGGACCGCTCTGCCGCCTCCGTCCAAACACTCCCGGATAGACTCCGTCATCTCAACCAGAGCTGTCTCCGTGCTATAGGCCGCCCTGAATCCTGATTGAGCTGGATGCAGAGCATTAGAGGTCTCCACAAAGCTCTCAAGTTGACGAAAGACCACTTTCTCACATATTTTGGCCAACGCTGGCAAAAGGGATATGGGACGATAATTCCCAAGAACAGTAGCGTCCAGCCCTGTTTTTTTTAGAAGCGGCAAAAGCTTTGCCTGCTTCCAGCCTATGGGAATCTCTGCTGAGGATAGAGAGAGATTCACTATCTGAGTAACCTCACTGCAGACAATACTAGCCACCTCTGAGAGTACCCGAGCAGGGCAAGGGTCAGAAGGAGAGCCCGATTTAAGGGACTGGAGAAGAGGCAATATATCGCATTCCGCAGCCAGTGAAAAATCCGTGAACTGCTGGACATCACAGTGGCAAGGCATAAAGGGGTGCCAGCCACTAAGCTATCCACTGGCATCGCAGAAAGCAAATCCTTCTGAATCTTGGCTATTTTGTTGATAAAGAAATCAGACAGATCCTCACACCATTGCACAGAGGAGGGGAGTATGGGAGTGTCAGCAGCAGGGGATAGAAAACTTTTTACAATAGAGAAAATCTCTCTACTGTTATTTTCCGCTTTAGCGATTCTCCCTGCGTAATAGTTCCCTTTGGCTATCTTAATAGCGGTATAGTAGTCCTTTTGGGCTGTGCGTAAGGCGGATTTTGACTCCGGACTATACTTGAGTCTCCATGCTCGCTCCAGCTTTTTACATCCCAATTTCATCACCCTCAGTGCAGAAAGAAGCAAGATAGGTGCAAAAAGAAGCAAGCTATGTGCAGAAGGAGCCAAAAGGGGTGCAGAAAGAAGCCAAGAGAGGTGCAGAAAGAGGCAAGAGAAGTGCAGAAAGAAGCAAGAGTGGTGCAGAAAGAAGCAAGTGAGGTGCAGAAAGAGGCAAGAGAAGTGTAGAAAGAGACAAGAGGAGTGCAGAAAGAGGCAAACGAAGCAAGATAGATGCAAAAAAGCAAGCTATGTGCAGAAGGAGCCAAAAGGGGTGCAGAAAGAAGCAAGAGAGGTGCGAAAATAAGCAAGAGAAGTGCAGAAAGAAGCAAGAAGGCTGCAGAAAGAGGAATAGAGGTGCAGTAAGGAAGAAAGGCACACAAAGAAGCAAGAGAGGTGCAGTGAGAGACAAAGGGGTGCAGAAAGAGGCAAGAGAGGTGCAAAAAGAAGCAAGAACAGTGCAGAAAGAAGTAAGGGAGCTACAGAAAGAGGAATAAAGGTACAGAAAGGAAGCAAGGTGCAGAAAGAAGCCATAGAAGTGCAGAAACAAACAAGAGAGGTGCAGAAAGAGGCAAGAGATACAGAAAGAGCCAGAGAGGTGCAGAAAGAAGCAAGAGAGTCGCAGAAAGAGGCAAGAGAGGTGCAGAAAGAGTAAAGAGGAATGTAGAAAGAAGCAAGAGAGGTGCAGAAAAAAGCAAGAGAGGTGCAGAAAGGCAACAGGGGTGCAGAAAAAAAAGCAAGAGTGGTACAGAAACAGGCAGGAGAGGTGCAGAAAGAGGCTTTAGAGGTACCAAAAGAGGGAAGAGAAGTGCAGAAAGAAGTAAAGAAGTGCAGAAAGAAGCAAGTGAGGTACAGAACGTACCAAGAGAAGCGATGAACGTGGCATGAGAGATACAGAAAGATGCAAGAGAAGTGCAGAAATTGTCAAGAGAAATGCCGAAGGAGGCAATAGAAGCGCAGAAAGAAGCGAGAGAAGTGCAGAAAGAACACAAAAGGTGCAGAAAGAGCCAAGAGAGATGGAAAAATAAGCCAAGATAGGTGCAGAAAGGGGCAAGAGAGGTGCAGAAAGAGGCAAGAGAAGTGCAGAAAGAAGCAAGAGTGGTGCAGAAAGAAGCAAGTGAGGTGCAGAAAGAGGCAAGAGAAGTGTAGAAAGAGACAAGAGGAGTGCAGAAAGAGGCAAACGAAGCAAGATAGATGCAAAAAAGCAAGCTATGTGCAGAAGGAGCCAAAAGGGGTGCAGAAAGAAGCAAGAGAGGTGCGAAAATAAGCAAGAGAAGTGCAGAAAGAAGCAAGAAGGCTGCAGAAAGAGGAATAGAGGTGCAGTAAGGAAGAAAGGCACACAAAGAAGCAAGAGAGGTGCAGTGAGAGACAAAGGGGTGCAGAAAGAGGCAAGAGAGGTGCAAAAAGAAGCAAGAACAGTGCAGAAAGAAGTAAGGGAGCTACAGAAAGAGGAATAAAGGTACAGAAAGGAAGCAAGGTGCAGAAAGAAGCCATAGAAGTGCAGAAACAAACAAGAGAGGTGCAGAAAGAGGCAAGAGATACAGAAAGAGCCAGAGAGGTGCAGAAAGAAGCAAGAGAGTCGCAGAAAGAGGCAAGAGAGGTGCAGAAAGAGTAAAGAGGAATGTAGAAAGAAGCAAGAGAGGTGCAGAAAAAAGCAAGAGAGGTGCAGAAAGGCAACAGGGGTGCAGAAAAAAAAGCAAGAGTGGTACAGAAACAGGCAGGAGAGGTGCAGAAAGAGGCTTTAGAGGTACCAAAAGAGGGAAGAGAAGTGCAGAAAGAAGTAAAGAAGTGCAGAAAGAAGCAAGTGAGGTACAGAACGTACCAAGAGAAGCGATGAACGTGGCATGAGAGATACAGAAAGATGCAAGAGAAGTGCAGAAATTGTCAAGAGAAATGCCGAAGGAGGCAATAGAAGCGCAGAAAGAAGCGAGAGAAGTGCAGAAAGAACACAAAAGGTGCAGAAAGAGCCAAGAGAGATGGAAAAATAAGCCAAGATAGGTGCAGAAAGGGGCAAGAGAGGTGCAGAAAGAAGCAAGAGAAGTGCAGAAAGAGGCAAGAGAGATGCAGAAAGTGGCAAGAGAAAGGTGCAGAACGAGCCAAGAAGGGTGCAGAAATAGCTAAGAAGGATACGGAAATAAGCCACGATAGGTGCAGAAAGGGGCAAGAGATGTGCAGAAAGAGGCAATAGGGGAGCATAAAAACGAGAGCTTCAGAAAGAAGCAAGAGAGGTGTAGAAAGAGGAAGAAAGATGCATAAAAAGTAAGAGAAGTAAAGAAAGAGGCAAGAGAGGTACAGAAAGGGGCAAGAGAGGTACAGAAAGAGACTAGAGAAGAGCCACAAGGAGCGGAAGAGGTTGAGAAAGAGTAAGAAATGTGCAGAAAGAGGCAAAAGAGGTACAGAAATAGGCAAGGGAAGTGCAAAAAGTAGAAGAAAGGTGCAGAAAGAAGCAAAGTACAGGAAGAGGCATGAGAAATGCAGAAAGAAAAAGAAATGCACAGAAAAACAAGAGAAATGCAGAAAGAGGCAAGAAAGGTGCAGAAAGAAGCAAGTGGGGTGCAGAAAGAAGCAAGTGAGGTGCAAAAAGCAAGAGAAGTGATGTAGGAGGCAAGAGATGTGCTGAATGAAGCAAAAGAGGTGCAGTAAGAAGCAAGAGAGGTACACAAAGAAGCATGAGAGTTGTGGAAAGAAGCAAGAGAGGTGTAGAAAAAGGCAAGAGAGCTGTACAAAGAGGCAAGGGAGGTGCAGAAAGAGGCAAGAGATGTGCAGAAAGACGCAGAGATGAAGAAAGCTATGTGCAGAAAGAGCAACGCTATGTGCAGAAAGAAGCCAAGAGATGTGCAGAAAGAGGCGGGAGAGGCACAGAAAGGGGAAAGAGCAGTGCAGAAAGAGGCAAGCCAGGTGCGGAAAGGCAAAAGGGAGCACAAAAAAGCAAGAGGAATGCAGAAAGAAGCAAGAGAGGTGCAGAAAGAAGCAAGAGAGGTACGGAAAGAAGCAAGAGAGGTACGGAAAGAAGCAATGGAGGTGCGAAAAGAGGCAAGAGGTACAGAAAGAGGCAAGAGAAGTGCAGAAAGAAGCAAGATAGATGCAAGCTATGTGCAGAAGGAGCCAAAAGGGGTGCAGAAAGAAGCAGAAAGAGGCAAGAGAAGTGTAGAAAGAGACAAGAGGAGTGCAGAAAGAGGCAAAAGAAGTGCAGAAAGAAGAAAGATAGATGCAAAAAGAAGCAAGCTTTGTGCAGAAGGAGCCAAGAGGGGTGCAGAAAGAAGCCAAGATAGGTGCAGAAAGAGGCAAGAGAGGTGCAGAAAGAAGCAAGAGAGGTGCGAAAAGAAGCAAGAGAAGTGCAGAAAGAAGCAATAGAGGTGCAGAAAGAGGCAAGAGCGGTACAGAAACAGGAAGGAGAAGTGCAGAAAGAGGCTTTAGAGGTACCAAAAGAGGGAACAGAAGTGCAGAAAGAAGTAAAGAAGTACAGAAAGAAGCAAGTGTAGTGCAGAAAGTAGCAAGAGAAGTGATAAACGAGGCATGAGAGATGCAGAAAGAGGTAAGACAGATGCAGATGGTGGCAATAGAAGTGCAGAAAGAAGCAAGAGAAGTGCAGAAAGAACAAAAAAGGTGCAGAAAGAGCCAAGAGGGGTACAGAAAGAGCTAAGACGGATGCAGAAATAAGCCAAGATAGGTGCAGAAAGGGGCAAGAGAGGTACAGAAAGGGACAAGAGATGTGCAGAAAGAGGCAAGAGAGGTGCAGAAAGAGGAAGAAAGGTGAGGAAGCAGTAAGAGAAGTACACAAGAGGCAAGAGAGGTACAGAAAGGGGCAAGGGAGATGCAGAAAGAGACAAGAGAAGTGCCGTAAGGAGCAAAAGTGGTAAAGAAATGTGCAAAAAGAGGCAAGAGAGGTACAGAAATAGGCAAGGAAGTGCAGAAAGAGGAAGAAAGGTGCAGATCGAAGAGAAGTACAGGAAGAGGCAGGAGAAGTGCAGAAAGAAAAAGAAATGCACAGAAAAATGAGAGAAATGCAGAAAGAGGCAAGAGAGGTGCAGAAAGAAGCAAGTGGGGTGCAGAAAGAAATAAGTGGGGTGCAGAAAGAAGGAGCAAGTTGGGTGCAGAAAGAAGCAAGTAGAAAAAAGCAAGTGAGGTGCAAAAAGAAGCAAGAGAAGTGATGTAGGAGGCAAGAGATGTGCAGAAAGAAGCAAAAGAGGTACAGAAAGAAGCATGAGAGTTGCGTAAAGAAGCTTGAGAGGTGTAGAAAGAGGCATGAGAGGTGTAGTCCACTACCTCTGAGGCGGAAGCCGGAGGCCAATTTTGATCGTTTTTAAAACTTGTGTAAAATTGTTATTACTGCTTTTAAAACTTTGCTAAACCTCACCCTGAGCTCTATATTGGCTTAAGCGCCAAGCAGGCACCCCACGAGCAGCGGAGCTAGCGCTGCTTTGCGGGACAATTGTTTTGGAAGGCCGCCATCGCTGCACACGCGAGGCCACGCCCACCTCACAGGCCACGCCCACCTCCCCCCGCCTATAAGAAGCGCTGAATAAGAGCGCGGGCATCTGTCACCACTACCTCTGAGGCGGAAGCCGGAGGCCAATTTTGATCGTTTTTAAAACTTGTGTAAAATTGTTATTACTGCTTTTAAAACTTTGCTAAACCTCACCCTGAGCTCTATATTGGCTTAAGCGCCAAGCAGGCACCCCACGAGCAGCGGAGCTAGCGCTGCTTTGCGGGACAATTGTTTTGGAAGGCCGCCATCGCTGCACACGCGAGGCCACGCCCACCTCACAGGCCACGCCCACCTCCCCCCGCCTATAAGAAGCGCTGAATAAGAGCGCGGGCATCTGTCACCACTACCTCTGAGGCGGAAGCCGGAGGCCAATTTTGATCATTTTTAAAACTTGTGTAGAATTGTTATTACTGCTTTTAAAACTTTGCTAAACCTCACCCTGAGCTCTATGTTGGCTTAAGCGCCAAGCAGGCACCCCACGAGCAGCGGAGCTAGCGCTGCTTTGCGGGACAATTGTTTTGGAAGGCCGCCATCGCTGCACACGCGAGGCCACGCCCACCTCACAGGCCACGCCCACCCCCTCCCTAAATGTGCCATCCACGCAAGCGCAGCGGACGAGCGCAGCGGGAGCGCCTAAGGCAAGCCCGTCTGCGCCCGTCCGCGACCATAAGCGGCCTAGGGCCCGTCCCCCTGGCCATACCATCTCTGACCAGCGTGGGATGGCAACCTATACGAGGCAGGCGCTACTACATCTACGCAGGGTGCTGCCGCCGGAATGCGAACACACGCTGCATGTGGAGCAATGGCCCCTGAAGTGTGAGGGTTGTGGCTATACTATCCTCAGAGACCAAGAGACAAGTAAGGAAGGTAATGAACTTTCTGCCTTACTACTGAACTGTCGATCATTGAAACGACATAGCTTGAACATTTATGACTTGCTGATAGATGACAACCCTGACTTGGTCTTCTTGACAGAAACATGGCTGGATGAACAATCCCTCCCTGATATCATAGAGGCCCTTCCCTCTGGCTTTAACATTCTCCAAATTAATAGAGGGATTCATAGGGGGGGGGGGATAGCTATTATCCATAAAAGCGAGCTGTCATGTTCTCTTGAACCAATTACCATTAATAACTGTGAAGCAGGACTTTTTTCTATCTCGGTTGGCCCTAATTGTACCATTAAGGGCTACCTTATCTATCGTCCTCCTGGTGTGGCGACTGCATTCATTGAGAGCCTCCTGGAGGCTCTAACGCAATCTGCTTTACGCCATAATAAGTTCATGATTGTAGGAGACCTCAACGTGCATTTGGACGATGTCAACTGCAGAGAGGCTGTATCCCTGATTAATGCACTTAGAGCTCTTATGTTTGTTTTAGCTGATAACAGAGCCACCCATCAAGCGGGACATCTGCTGGATCCAATTTTTGCAAATTGGGAAGATATAAGTGTTTCTGTCCCGATTAAGATCCTGTGGTCGGATCATTATCTGATCCCTTTTAAACTCAGAAGATTGCCCAACAGGGGGCCTATACAGAAACATCCCGCTATTAGGCGCAGGGACTGGAGGAAATTCAGTCACGATGCTTTCAGTCAAGCCCTAGGACAGGAACCCCCAAAGCTCAACGACAGCTTGGTTGAGGCGTGCAGGATGTATGATGGATGGGTTGAGGGTGCACTGGATAAAGTAGCCCCCTGGACTCAAAAAGCCATGGCACGGAGCACGAAATCCGCTCCGTGGTTTACCGCTGAGCTGCGCGCTGCCAAAACCAAATGTAAAACCATGGAGCGTAGATGGAGAGTGGATTATGCCCCCTCACTACGTCAAGTCTATAAGAGTGAACTAAAGTCCTATCACAGCCAGATTAGGAAATCTAAAAGAGATTACTACAATAAAAGGATTGACTGTGCAGAGAACACATCTAAAGAGCTCTATATGATTCTGAAGGAACTCTCCGCCCCTCTAGCGAGTTCAGGGGAAGCCCCCCCTCGACAGAGTCATGCAATGAGATTGCAGACTTCTTTATAGGGAAGGTCGAAAAGATCTATGCATCTTTTCGGACTAATTCTGAACCCACAAATATGCCAGACCCTAACTGCGAAAATCAGGTCATGGAAAAACTTAGGAAATTTGTGGTCCCCCAAGCAGAGGAGCTCATCAACATCTTATCGGACATTCGCTCGGGTTCTCCCTTAGATGCGGTCCCAGCGAGGATTCTTCGCAGTCATCTTCCCCAGGTAGCGGAGCACATAGGTAACATGGCCTCTCTTTCCTTCCATGAATGTCTAGTTCCGGACATCTGGAAACTGGCCCAAGTTGTCCCGATAAAAAAGAAAGCTCATATTAGCATAACGCAATTAGACAATCTTAGACCAATCTCCCTCCTTCCCTACTGTGCGAAGGTAGTAGAGAAATTGGTTAACCGACAGCTGGTGAGCTTTATGGAGGAAAACAAGCTCCTACACTCGTCTCAGTCGGGATTCAGAGCCAAACACTCGACTGAGACTGCCCTCCTCCTATCGACTGAACTGCTGCGGTGTAGGGCAGACGAAGGTCACACGGCCGCACTGGTCCTATTGGACTTAAGTGCGGCTTTTGACACCGTATCGCACTCCATATTACTGGACCGTTTGAGTGAAAAGGGAATAACCGGACCTGCCCATGAGTGGTTGGTTTCCTTCCTTAAAAACAGGAGATTTCAAGTGCATTGTCCACCATGTAAATCCAGTATAAGATATCTTAGACAAGGGGTTCCACAGGGCTCGATTTTGAGCCCCACGTTATTCAATCTGTACATGGAACCCCTTGCCAAACTGGTGGAGTCATATGGTGTTGCCATAGTCTCCTATGCAGACGATACACAACTGGTGATCAACCTGTCCCGTGATCCAGTTGTGGATGCTGAGAACTTCTCGGCCTGCTTGGTGGCACTTGATGGATGGATGAAGCAGAACTATCTCCGCCTCAATGGTAATAAAACGGAAGTTCTTATCGTTGGTCCCTGTCCCTCCATCTGGACTTCTGCCTGGTGGCCCATTGAACTGGGCTCAGTCCCGGCCCCGGTGGACACTGTCAAAAACCTTGGCTTTCTTCTTGATTCTAATTTAGCCTACACTAATCATGTTGGTAATGTTGCCGGTAAATGCTATGGCATCTTGAAGGTCCTGAGGAAAATCTTGGACCTACTGCCCCCCAGCTCCAGGAAAACTATGGTACATGCCTTGGTCACCTCCCATTTAGACTATGGGAACTCCCTCCTATGTGGACTCAGTAAAAAAGGCCTTACACAGTTACAACGCGTCCAGAACGCAGCGGCCAGGCTGGTCCTGAACCTCCCTAGGAGAGCCTCTGGGAAACATGCATTGCGTTCCCTGCACTGGCTCCCAATAAAGGAACGAATTAAATTTAAAACTTTGTGCATTACCCACCGTATAGCCCACAAAAAAACACCTCCATATCTCCAGGACTTGCTTCCAATCCATCGTCCCTCACGCCCTCTTAGGTCGATGGGCAGCATGCTATTAGTGGCTCCACGGATCCACAGAGCAAGGATGGGAGGACGGTCCTTTAGACACCTTGCCAGTAAAGACTGGAATGAACTTCCCATCGAATTGAGGATGGAACCGTCTGAAATTAGGTTCAGACAGAGGCTGAAAACCCATCTCTTCCCCAAGACATAATCAGCACAGTCTCCCCTGACCCTAGTGCTCTCCCTCTGTGAGCTAAGCTGAAGAGATGTTAGTGGGATTGTCAGCGCGGGGACGCACTGTTCTCTGTGCAACCAGGCGCTTAACAAATGTCATAAACTAAACTAAACTAAACTAGAAAGAGGCAAGGGAGATGCAGAAAGAGGCAAGAGATGTGCAGAAAGAGGCAAGAGATGTGCAGAAAGATGCAAGAGAGATGCAGAATGAAGAAAGCTATGTGCAGAAAGAGCCAAGCTATGTGCAGAAAGAAGCCAAGCTATGTGCAGAAAGAAGCCAAGAGATGTGCAGAAAGATGCAGGAGAGGCACAGAAAGGGGCAAGATCAGTGCAGAAAGAGGCAAGCGAGGTGTAGAAAGAGGCACAAGAGGTGCAGAAAGGCAATAGGGAACACAAAAAAGCAAGAGGAATGCAGAAATAAACAAGAGAGGTGCGGAAAGAATCAAGAGAGGTGCGGAAAGAGGCAAGAGGTGCGGAAAGAGGCAAGAGGTGCCGAAAGAGGCAAAAGAAGTGCAGAAAGAGACAAGAGGGATGCAGAAATAGGCAAGAGAAGCGCAGAAAGAAGCAAGACAGATGCAAAAAGAAGCAAGCTATGTGCAGAAGGAGCATAAAGGGGTGCAGAAAGAAGCCAAGAGAGGTTCAGAAATAGGCAAGAGAGGTGCAGAAAGAAGCAAGAGTGGTGCGGAAAGAAGCAAGTGAGGTGCGGAAAGAGGCAAGAGGTACAGAAAAAAAGCAATCTATGTGCAGGAGGAGCAAGAAGGGTGCAGAAAGAAGCCAAGATAGGCACAGAAAGAGGCAAGAGAGGTGCAAAAAGAAGCAAGAGAAGTGATGTAGGAGGCAAGAGATGTGCAGAAAGAAGCAAAAGAGGTGCAGAAAGAAGCAAGAGAGGTACAGAAAGAAGCATGAGAGTTGCGGAAAGAAGCATGAGATGTGTAGAAAGAGGCATGAGAGGTGTAGAAAGAGGCAAGGGAGGTGCAGAAAGAGGCAAGAGATGTGCAGAAAGAGGCAAGAGATGTGCAGAAAGATGCAAGAGAGATGCAGAATGAAGAAAGCTATGTGCAGAAAGAGCTAAGCTATGTGCAGAAAGAAGCCAAGCTATGTGCAGAAAGAAGCCAAGAGATGTGCAGAAAGAGGCAGGAGAGGCACAGGAAGGGGCAAGATCAGTGCAGAAAGAGGCAAGCGAGGTGTAGAAAGAGGCACAAGGGGTGCAGAAAGGCAATAGGGAACACAAAAAAGCAAGAGGAATGCAGAAAGAAGCAAGAGAGGTGCGGAAAGAATCAAGAGCGGTGCGGAAAGAGGCAAGAGGTGCGGAAAGAGGCAAGAGGTGCGGAAAGAGGCAAGAGGTGCCGAAAGAGGCAAAAGAAGTGCAGAAAGAGACAAGAGGGATACAGAAAGAGGCAAGAGAAGCGCAGAAAGAAGCAAGACAGATGCAAAAAGAAGCAAGCTATGTGCAGAAGGAGCATAAAGGGGTGCAGAAAGAAGCCAAGAGAGGTTCAGAAATAGGCAAGAGAGGTGCAGAAAGAAGCAAGAGTGGTGCGGAAAGAAGCAAATGAGGTGCGGAAAGAGGCAAGAGGTACAGAAAAAAAGCAAGCTATGTGCAGGAGGAGCCAAGAAGGGTGCAGAAAGAAGCCAAGATAGGCACAGAAAGAGGCAAGAGAGGTGCAGAAAGAAGCAAAAGAGGTGCAAAAAGAAGCAAGAGAAGTGCAGAAAGAAGCAATAGGGCTGCAGAAAGAGGAATAAAAGTGCAGAAAGGAGGACAGGCGCAGAAAGAAGCAAGAGAAGTACAGAAAGAAGCAAGAGAGGTGCAGAAAGAGGCAAGAGAGATACAGAAAGAAGCCAGAGAGGTGCAGAAAGAAGCAAGAGAGTCGCAGAAAGAGGCAAGAGAGGTGCAGAAAGAGGAAAGAGGGGTGCAGAAAAAAGCAAGAGCCGTGCAGAAATAGGCAGGAGAGGTGCAGAAAGAGGCCAGAGAAGTACAGAGAGAGGAAGAAATGTAAAGACATGCTAGAGAGGTGCAGAAAGTAGCAAGAGAAGTGTAGAAAGAGGCAAGATAAGTGCAGAAAGAGGTAAGCGAGGTGCAGAAAGAGGCAAGAGAGGTGCAGAAAGAGGCAAGAGAGGTGCAGAAAGAGGCAAGAGGGGCAGAAAGATGGAGGGCATGGCTAGCCAGCCAACATGGCGGACGTGTTTGAGTAGAGCTCTGTCTTTAGACCCCTAATTATCCTGCAATTTACCCTACAAGAGGTGTTTCCCGAGCTCGCGGAGCTGGTGAGGGGACGCAGCGGTGAGCCTGTGGAGCGCAGCGGATTTTGGTTTGGGGCTGCGGCGACGGAGGCTGACGGCGAGAGGCTGTGAGGCCCGTGGCCGAGTGGTGAAAGGAGCCCGGCGGCTATTGAAATGACCGAGCACTGCCGCGGGAGGCCAGGCGTTGTTCCGGGCCCCGGGTGGCCCGCGAGTTCCGCTGAGAAACCGGCGCTGCTGGGAGGCGTGAACGGCAAGGCAGATGGCCGAGACAGCCGGAGAAGTGTACTGCACGGACAGGGGACGCGGCGGCTCCCGCGGCCGCCGAAGACTAGGACCTGGTGCCTTCCTTTGGAGCCTGAGACCAGCAAACACTTGCGGACCCCCCTGAGACACCTGGGCGCAATTTTAGTGTTGGCGCCATTTTAGCCGCCACGCAAGGAGAGGGCGTCAGGTGTCTGGGACTGAGCGGGGTGAGTCGAGTTCACCCATTGTGGAGCTGCGGCCTCTGCTGCCGGGTGCCATTGAGGCGAAGCAGCTGCAGTTGCTCCTAGAGGTGGCATTGGTGAAGAGGACACTGGAGACATAGAGGGTGCACCCCTGCTGAAGGACGTGGTGAAAGTCGGACGATCTTCGGAGGCACCCACAGGGTCGACATCGGCTGCTGGGTGTTGCGGCCCGGCAGGCACTGACGCCCAGTCTGGATAGGCAGCTCCCCTCATCACGGCTGGTGGCGCTGGACCGGTGAGGCGACTTCCCCTCTAGGACTCTGGTGGTTGCCTGGCGCTGGGTGACTGGTGGCTGTCAGCGGGTGTGAATGCCTTCTGCGCAGCAGCTGGCGATGGGCAGGCTCAGGGACAAGTCCATGCAGAAGCAGCAGGTGGCTGATGGGCCGGGCTCTTTGCACGGACCACAGAGTGACAATGTGGGACCGGCGGCAGCCATTGCAGTCAAGATGGACTCCATGCTGGCGGCGATGGAGCACATAGGCACCACATTGGAACAAACTAAGGTATCCCTGGAGGCCCGGATTGACAAGGTCACATCTGACTTTACCCTACTTCACGCGGACCACCGTAAGCTGGCGGAGTCAGTTGCTGTGCAGCGTCAGTCGTTTCAAGAGTTACAGCCTGTGGTGCAGAATCATGCTTTCGGCACTCCAAGACATCATAGACAGGGTCCATGTGCTGGAGGATCGCATCGAGGATGCGAAAGGGCGCTCCCGGCGCAACAATGTTCGGGTGGT
Source organism: Lissotriton helveticus (assembly GCF_964261635.1). Taxonomy (NCBI): domain Eukaryota; kingdom Metazoa; phylum Chordata; class Amphibia; order Caudata; family Salamandridae; genus Lissotriton; species Lissotriton helveticus. The sequence goes on from NC_136070.1 coordinate 738,797,934, forward strand.
CCGGCTCCCGGAAGGCGAAGAAGGGAAAGATCCAGAGAGGTATACTGATAACTGGCTGAGGGATCTCCTGGCTCTGGGGATGTTTTCCCCGCACTTTGTAGTAGAAAGAGCGCACAGGGTGCCAGCACAGAAGCCTCGGCCCGGAGAGTAACTGTATGAATGAGTGTATATTTATAATAGTGATTTTTTAACATAGTAACTATGATTTACTATCTGTATGTATGTATAAATCAGGTGTTGTGTGTATCAGTGAGTGCGTATGTAGTAACTGGTATGTGTGTGTCAATGCTTTCAGCTATGTACTGGTGAAATGTCCAGCTAACTACAACACTCATGAAACCTATGGTTTTTGCAGTGAATTTCAAAGGTTTATTAAATGCTAATTCCTAACTATAACGTCTCTGAAACTTATGGTTTTTTCAGTGAATGTCAAAGGTTTTTTAAATGCTCATTTCTAACTATAACGTCTCTGAAACCTAAGGTTTTTTCAGGGAATTTCAAAGGTTTTTTAAATGCTAATTTTTAAGTGCAATAGTAGTTATACCTATTTTTTTGTACTGAATTTCTACAGTTTTTCAACTGTTTATTTATAAATATTTTATTTACTAAACAACATTATATATTGTTCTGAAAATTGCAAATTTAAATACATTTAAAACTAAATTTGTTTGTATTTTAATATATTTATATAATTTTTTTCTTTATCAAATTTTTTTGGGGAGTTGCGCACCCAAAGCGTACCTATTGCAGCGGGTCCGCGTATTCTAGCTGCCATTTTGGAAAAGTCGTGAAGGATCCGCGTATGGTGAGCGATGAGTGCGTGTTTTTTTTCAGTTAAGTCATATACGTACAATGTTACTTGGTGTGCGCGACCAGTATGTGACCGGTCTGTGACTCCTTCTCCCGCGCATTCGTGACAAATACGTATTACGGTAAGCGACGCTTGCGTGGTAGCGGGCGACACGTGACGTCATATACGTGCTGGGGCGCGCTAGTGGCGCGACTCCCGTGAAATTTTTTAGGTTCTAAAATGATATGTACGTGTCTTTAATGTACATATTAGGGCAAATGATTATTCAAGGTATTCATAAAAATAATATATTTCTACTTGTAATAAACGTATATTATTTTTAAATATATTTTCGCCAAGTCGCAACAGGTGTGCGCTTCGTGAGCACATGGTGCGCGGCTCCCATGTGACCTCAAAAATGTTTTTTGATTGGTTCATAACATTTCCCACTGTAACTATTGAAGGACCCCACCCATTTTAATTATTCTGTTTGGAGCAGTTGATAAGAGACATCTCTTCTTCTTCCAGAGCTGGTTTTGGAATTCTTTTGGTGTTTAAAAAAAAATTGCATTGGAGAAATGGCATCTGGTTTGCGAGCTCCTCATCATTCTTCAGATGAAGATGTCTTGGAGGAAGATCCACCCAAGCAGAGGCCTGAATCAGTGGTATGGAAATGTTTCACCTTTCCTGCTGGAGAAAAAAAGGTAAATGCAAGAAAAGTCACATGCTTGATGTGTGACAGGGTCCTGTCGTGAGGCAGTGACAAGAAATACTCTTGTGGAACAGCGAGTATGTATAAACAGCTGCGGACCATTCACCCGAAGAATCTGGCACGAGGAGAAATTAGGCGTGCAGCAAAAAATCCACCACCAGGCATTGCTAGCACCTCCGGAGCGTGCACTTCAGCACCACCAGTAGACATTCACCCAGAATTTGCTTTTCTGCAGCAGCACTGCAGTGCAAAACCATCATCTGTTATGGTGAACAGTCAGTGGACGCTATTTGTGCAGCTCAACGGAACAACAAATGCAGTTTTTTTTAATTTTTTTTATTTTTGGAATGATGTTGAATTCCAAAAGCTAACTGTTTACTTAGTTCCTTTTTTGTTCAAGTTTTAAAAAACACCAAAAAAAGAACATTGTTAAGAAACGACAAAAAAAAAATAGAAAACAAAAAACAGAAGAAAAAAAAGTTCAGAACTACCTTATATGGTTTAAAAAAAAACTATAATTGCATGGTAATGTCTGAAATGTTGGTTGAATGTATGTGTAGAGCATGATTGACTGAAAGAAAGCATTAGTACTAACGGTGAATTTATAGGGGCAGATCTATGAGGAAGTGCTGCAGCGTAACACTACAAGCCCTTTAGCTGCACTGCGCTGCGGCACTTCTGAAGCACAGGGATCTGACATATTTACATGAGTATGTCGCAATTCTGTGCTCCCTCTGCACTAGCACACAAACTGCAGCCATCCAGTGACGCAGGCACCCTTGCACCATGGTGCAAGGATATTTGTGTCGTGGGGAGATTGTTTTTGTGCAGGAAGGGACTACTTCCTGCACAAAAATAATCACTAAAGGCATTTTCCTCCTTCAATGTGTGCTGTGGAATGCAGCATGCATTGAAAGAGTAAAAAACGAGGAGAAAAGAAAACATTTCTCCTTGTTGTGCCTCTCTACACCACCTCTAGGGTGGTGCACAATTCACAGGTATCTACAGATTTACACTTTCTCGCAGCAACACCCATGGAACACCCCTTCAATGCAAAGTGCTGCATTTGAATGGGTTGTATTTTCAAAGAGAGGAAAAGCCATGCAGGGTGTAATGTAATGTAATGTAATGTTTAAAAATTCTTATAGAGCGCACTTACACCCAACGGTTTCATGGCGCTGTAGGCAGTAGGGAGACAGATAGGAGCAGGCGGGAGCGGAGGAAGAAGGAACTAATTATGTGCCTTACAGAACAAATGTGTTTTCAGGAGAGACCTGAAAGGAGGGTAAGAGGTGGTGAGCCTGAACTCTAGAGGGAGTGCATTCCAAAAAGAAGGGGCAAGAAACGAGAATCTGAGCCCTCCATGTTTCTTGCGTTTGAAAATGGGGGTTTTAAGTAAAGCAAGATGGGAGGATCGGAGGTTACGGGGGGGAGGGCATAGTGAAAGAGAAGAGAGGAGATGAAGGCTGGACCGAGGCCGGCCAGTGCTTTAAAGATGGTGCAGCCCAGTTTAAAGTTACACCGTTCGACCACAGGAAGCCAATAAAGGGTTTTTAACAGTGGACGAACATGCTGGTCCCTGGGCTGTTTGAGGATCAATCGTGCAGCCTGGTTCTGGACCAGCTGTAATCCATTCAGCTGGTAGGCGGGGATTCCAACATAAAGGGAGTTGGCATAATCTAGCCTGGAAATTACCAGGGCCAGTAAAGCCAGGGTGAGGGCCTCTGTGGTAAGGAATCGAGATATCTTACGGATTTTACGTAAGTGAAAAAAACTAGAGGAGACCACCGCGTTAATCTGGGGTTTCATCGACAGATCTTTACAGATGACCACCCCAAGGCTTTTGGCATAATCAGCAATGGCAGGGGGGGAGACCTAAACGAGTAGGCCTGAAGTTAGGACTTAACGGGTTGGAGGCACCCCCGATGAGAACCAATTCGGTCTTATCGGGGTTAAGTTTCAAATAATTTGCCCCATCCAATCACTGATGTGACACAGAGTGGACTGGAAGTTGTAAATGGATTGATCCGAGGAGTCGATATCGAGGATCAGTTGAATGTCATCTGCATAATTAAATGCAGTGACATTACTGCCTCTTAGAGAACGGATGAGGGGGGCAAGGTACAAGTTAAAAAGGAGGGGGGAAAGAGAGGAGCCCTACGGGACACCGCATGTTAACCCAGCCTTGTCAGCAGAGAACTGAGAGAGACGGACAGCCTGATGACGGTCACTCACGAACGAGCGAACCCAGTCAAGGGCTAATCCCCGGATGCCGGCCTCCTCGACACGGCCGACCAGAATATCATGGTCGACCGTGTCGAAGGCAGCCGACAGATCGAGAAGCACCAAAGCCTGGCTGATGTTACAGTCCGCGCCCCTCCGCAGCTCTTCCATCACTGAGAGAATGACCAACTCAGTTGAATGGGCAGGTCGAAACCCGGCCTGTTGGGAGTCAAGAAACTGCGAGTGTTCAATAAATGAGCTCAGGCGGTGAGTGACATGAGCCTCAAGAACTTTACTGAGGTAAGGGAGTAGGGAAATAGGGCGAAAGTTGTTCATAAGGAAAGGATCAGCATTGGGTTTCTAGAGAATGGGCACCACAACAGCGGTTTTAAAGGAGCTAGGGACTAAGCCCATTTTGAGTGAGTTGTTGAGGAGAGTCAAAGTGAGTGCCCAAGAATTAAATTTAAAATACAAAATACAAACTACTAAATGCAATTTTTAAAATGTTCACTACACACAATGTTCCCGGCTTCCGCCTCAGGAACCTAATACTCGGTCTGCCAATGCTGCAGCGCCTGAGAACAATGAGGCTTTTATGCTGGGGAGGGTGGGAGGGCCGAGCAAGTAATCTGCTCGCCCTCTGACTCACCCAAGATGGCGACGGCGAAAATGACTGGATCCGATGCAGCGCTTAATCGGCTGCTGTTGGCCCCAAGTTGCCGTGCAGGCGTGCGCAAGAGTATGGAAGTGGGTAAGTGAGTGCCCAAGAATTAAATTTAAAATACAAAATACAAAGTACTAAATGCAATTTTTAAAATGTTCACTACACACAATGTTCCCGGCTTCCGCCTCAGGAACCTAATACTCAGTCTGCCAATGCTGCAGCGCCTGAGAACAATGAGGCTTTTATGCTGGGGAGGGTGGGAGGGCCGAGCAAGTAATCTGCTCGCCCTCTGACTCACCCAAGATGGCGATGGCGAAAATGACTGGATCCGATGCAGCGCCTAATCGGCAGCTGTTGGCCCCAAGTTGCCGTGCAGGCGTGCGCAAGAGTATGAAAGTGGGTAAGTGAGTGCCCAAGAATTAAATTTAAAATACAAAATACAAAGTACTAAATGCAATTTTTAAAATGTTCACTACACACAATGTTCCCGGCTTCCGCCTCAGGAACCTAATACTCGGGTGGCTTTTCTTCTCCTTATAAATGTGGAGGAGTCCCCAGCGCCATCACTTTGTTACAAAAATTGACGTACTGGTGGCGCAGGGGGCTTGTAAATCTGCCCCATAAGTGCTTCAGTATTGGCAGAGTGATACAATAAGAACATAGTGCTGGATGGCTAATTGATGAACTGCATGAGACTGACGGGAGGTATCCTAGGCTGCATGAGTACTACTTCGGTATTTAGTGGAGTGTACCAATAGTATGTATCTGTTTAGAGGTTTGTAGGGATTGTGCACAGAATATTGTACGTGTTGGTGCTTAGGTCATTCTATAAGAACATCACCAGTAACTAGATGATGACAGTGCTGCAAACAGAGTGCTCAGTTAATTTATAAGTGCTTTGGTATTGTCTCAATGCCTGAGTCATTCTGCAAGTGCAGAGACAGTGACTGGGTTCCTAGAGTGCTAGTAGTTGACAGCAGGATACGTTTTTAAGTGCTTATATTTCAGCAGAGTGATTAGATAAGGACATGTTTCTGTCAGGATGATTGTAGGAGTAGACACAGACTCACAGTGTGATTCCAGACAAGCATAACTATTACCTGGACTTTTGCAGGACTGACTCAGTAGTCTGCAAGGGGTTAAGGGACCGCATACATTGTGCACATTTGACTGTACCACTGCTTGTCTCAATGCCTGAGTCATTTTGCAAGTGCATAGACAGTGACTGGGTTCCTAGAGTGCTAGTAGTTGGCAGCAAGAAAAGTTTATAAGCACTTATGTTTCAGCAGAGAGATTAGATAAGGACATGCTTCTGTCAGGATGACTATAGGAGTGGACACAGTTTCACAGTGTGATTCCAGACAAGCATGACTATTACCTGGACTTTTGCAGGACTGACTCAGTAGTCTGCAAGGAGTTAAGGGACCCAATACATTGTGCACATTTCACTGTACCACTGCTTGTCTCAATGCCTGAGTCATTCTGCAAGTGCATAGAGAGTGACTGGGTTCCTAAAGTGCTAGTAGTTGACAGCACAGTAAGTTTATAAGCACTTATGTTTCAGCAGAGTGATTAGATTAGAACATGCTTCTGTCGGGATGATTGTAGGAGTGGACACAGACTCACAGGGTGATTACAGACCAGCATGACTATTACCTGGACTTTTGCAGGACTGACTCAGTAGTCTGCGAGGGGTTAAAGGACTGCATACATTGTGCACATTTGACCATACCACTGCTTGTCTCAATGCCTGAGTCATTCTGCAAGTGCATAGACAGTGACTGGGTTCCTAGAGTGCTAGTAGATGACAGCAGGATACGTTTATAAGCACTTATGTTTCAGCAGAGTGATTAGATAAGGACATGCTTCTGTCAGGATGATTGTAGGAGTGGACAGAGCTGCTTTAGAGCCATAGAACGGGTCAGCAGAGCCGCTGTAGAGCCAGAGACCCAAGTCAGCAGAGCTGCTGTAGAGCCAGAGAACCAGGTCAGCAGAGGAGAGCTGCTTTGGAGCCATAGAACCAGGTCAGCAGAGCTGCTGTATAGCCAGAGAAACCAGGTCAGCAGAGCTGCTTTAGAGCAAGAGAACCAGGTCAGCAGAGCTGCTTTAGAGCCAGAGAACCAGGTCAGCAGAGCCGTTGTAGAGCCAGAGAACCAGGTCAGCAGAGCTGCTCTAGAGCCTAAGAAGGAGGTTAGGAGAACTGCTCTAGAACCAGATACCCAGGTCAGAAGAGCTGCTATAGAGCCAGAGACCCAGGTCAGCAGAGCTGCTGTAGAGCCAGAGAAAACAGGTCAGCAGAGCTGCTTTAGAGGGAGAGATCCAGGGCAGCAGATTGCTTTAGAGCCAGAGAACCAGATCAGCAGAGCTCTTGAGAGGGAGAGAACCAGGTCAGCAGAGCTGGTTTCGATCCAGAGAACCAGGTCAGCAGAGCTGCTCTAGAGCCAGAGAACCAGGTCAGCAGAGCTGCTCTAGAGGCAGAGAACCAGGTCAGCAGAGCTGCTTTAGAGGGAGAGAACCAGGTCAGCAGAGCTGCTTTAGAGCCAGAGAACCAGGTCAGCTGAGCTGCTCTAGAGCCAGAGAAACCAGGTCAGCAGAGCCGCTTTAGAGGGAGAGAACCAGGTCAGCAGAGCTGCTTTAGAGCCAGAGAACCAGGTCAGCAGAGCTACTCTAGAGCCAGAGAACCAGGTCAGCAGAGCTGCTTTAGAGCCATAGAACTAAGTCAGTCGAGCTGATTTCGAGGGAGAGAACCAAGAGAGCAGAGCTGCTTTAGAGCCAGAGAACCAGGTCATCAAAGGTTCTCCAGAGCCAGAGAACCAGGTCAGCAGAGCTGCTTTAGAGCCAGAGAACCAGGTCAGCAGAGCTGCTCTAGAGCCAGAGAACCAGGTCAGCAGAGCTGCTGTAGAGCCAAAGAAACCAGGTCAGTAGAGTTGCTTTAGAGCGAGAGAACCAGGTCAGCTGAGCTGCTGTAGAGCCAGAGAAACCAGGTCAGCAGAGCTGCTTTAGAGGGAGAGACCCAGGTCAGCAGACTGCTTTAGAGCCAGAGAACCAGGTCAGCAGAGCTCTTTAGAGGGAGAGAACCAGGTCAGCAGAGCTGGTTTTGAGCCAGAGAACCAGGTCAGCAGAGCTGCTCTAGAGCCAGAGAACCAGGTCAGCAAAGCTGCTTTAGATCCATATAATCAGGTCAGCAGAGCTGCTTTAGAGCCAGAGAACCAGGTCAGCAGAGCTGCTCTAGAGGCAGAGAACCAGGTCAGCAGAGCTGCTTTAGAGGGAGAGAATCAGGTCAGCAGAGCTGCTTTAGAGCCAGAGAACCAGGTCAGCAGAGCTGCTCTCGAGCCAGAGAAACCAGGTCAGCAGAGCCGCTCTAGAGGGAGAAAACCAGGTCAGCAGAGCTGCTTTAGAGCCAGAGAACCAGGTCAGCAGACCTACTCTAGAGCCAGAGAACCAGGTCAGCAGAGCTGCTTTAGAGCAATAGAACTAAGTCAGCAGAGCTGATTTAGAGGGAGAGAACCAGGAGAGCAGAGCTGCTTTAGAGCCAGAGAACCAGGTCATCAAAGCTTCTCCAGAGCCAGAGAACCAGGTCAGCAGACCTGCTTTAGAGCCAGAGAACTAGGTCAGCAGAGCTGCTCTAGAGCCAGAGAACCAGGTCAGCAGAGCTGCTGTAGAGCCAAAGAAACCAGGTCAGTATGTTATGTTATGTTATCCGTTTTGTAAAGCGCACAGCTGCCACCCCAAAGGGGCGTCCCGGTGCTGCCACAGGAGGACACAACAACTATGAAAACCGACCTAGCAAAAAAAAAGAAAGCAACCTGGAGATAAGCTAAGGTGAAGGAAACAAAAGAGTCTTAATGGCCTTCCTAAAAGAAGACAGACAATCGATGGCACGGATGTGTACGGGGAGGGAGTTCCAGAGCTTGGGCGCAAGGTACCGGAAAGCTCGACCGCCGGTCCTAGAGAGCCTAAATCTGGGCACTGTCGCCAGATGTAGGTCAGCCGAACGGAGAGGGCGAGATGGAATATAATGGGAGATCAGATTGCTCAACAGGGCAGGACTTGAGCATTTCAGAATTTTAAAAGAAAGACAAAGTGTCTTGAAGTGGATACGTCTATCCATGGGAAGCCAATGCAGCTTACGAATGGTGCTGGAGGGCGAGCAAAAACGCGGCAAGCCCACCAAAGCTCTAGAAGCAGCATTTTGAATGCGCTGCATTCTCATTATTTCTGCCTTATTTGCCCCCAAAAGGAGGGAGCTCGAATAGTCAAGGCGTGAGAGGATGGTGGCTTGCACGATGAGTTGGCGCACCGAGGGGCAAAGTATTTTAGGATGGGTCTCAGGCCTCGCAAGATGCCAAAGCATGAGGCGGCTAACTGCTTGGTGTGGGCCTGAAAGGAAAGAGAAGGGTCCATCATAACCCCAAGATTGTTTACTACATTTTTGGGGGATGGAATTGCTCCTAAGGCTGACGGCCACCACTGCTCATTCCACAGTTTGGCGTTCTTACCCACCAACAGAACCTCCGTTTTCGGCATTTAACTGTAGACAATTGGCTGCCATCCAATCGGCCACTGCCGTCATGCCGTCCTTGAATTTGGAGGCTGAGGGGGTAGAACCGTCCGCCAAGGTGACCACTAGCTGCGTGTCGTCAGCATAAGAGACTATCGTAAGGTCCCACAGCTTGGTGACCGCAGCTAGAGGCTGGACGTATAGGTTGAAGAGCAGTGGGCTCAATGCCGAGCCCTGAGGCACCCCCTGACCAATGGCATGGATCTGAGAGGAGTAGGGGGGTACCGAGACTCGAAAGGATCTATTAGTCAAGAATGAGCGAAGCCAATCTAAGGCTAAGCCCTCTATCCCTGCTTCCTCGAGCCTCCAAAGTAGAATCTCATGAGACACCATATCAAAGGCGGCGCTGAGGTCTAACAAAATCAGCGCCGCACTTTGAGTAGTAGAGCTGCTTTAGAGCAAGAGAACCAGGTCAGCAGAGCTGCTTTAGAGCCAAGGGACCAGGTCAGCAGAGCTGCTCTAGAGCCAGAGAACCAGGTCAGCAGAACTGCTTTAGAACCATAGAACCGGGTCAGCAGAGCTGCTTTAGAGCCAGAGAACCAGGTCAGAAGAGCTGTTGTGAGCCAGAGAACCAGGTCAGCAGAGCTGCTCTAGAGCCTAAGAACTAGCTCAGCAGAGCTGCTCTAAAGCCAGAGAACCAGGTCAGCAGAGCTCTTTAGAGGGAGAGAACCAGGTCAGCAGAGCTGGTTTTGAGCCAGAGATCCAGGTCAGCAGAGCTGCTCTAGAGCCAGAGAACCAGGTCAGCAAAGCTGCTTTAGATCCATATATTCAGGTCAGCAGAGCTGCTTTAGAGCCAGAGAACCAGGTCAGCAGAGCTGCTCTAGAGGCAGAGAACCAGGTCAGCTTTAGAGGGAGAGAATCAGGTCAGCAGAGCTGCTTTAGCACCAGAGAACCAGGTCAGCAGAGCTGCTCTAGAGCCAGAGAAACCAGGTCAGCAGAGCCGCTCTAGAGGGAGAGAACTAGGTCAGCAGAGCTGCTTTAGAGCCAGAGAACCAGGTCAGCAGAGCTACTCTAGAGCCAGAGAACCAGGTCAGCAGAGCTGCTTTAGAGCAACAGAACTAAGTCAGCAGAGCTGATTTGGAGGGAGAGAACCAGGAGAGCAGAGCTGCTTTAGAGCCAGAGAACCAGGTCATCAAAGCTTCTCCAGAGCCAGAGAACCAGGTCAGCAGAGCTGCTTTAGAGCCGGAGAACCAGGTCAGCAGAGCTGCTCTAGAGCCAGAGAACCAGGTCAGCAGAGCTGCTGTAGAGCCAAAGAAACCAGGTCAGTATGTTATGTTATGTTATCCGTTTTGTAAAGCGCACAGCTGCCACAGCAAAGGGGCGTCCCGGTGCTGCAAAAGGAGGACACAACAACTATGAAAACCGACCTAGCAAAAAAAAAGAAAGCAACCTGGAGATAAGCTAAGGTGAAGGAAACAAAAGAGTCTTAATGGCCTTCCTAAAAGAAGACAGACAATCGATGGCACGGATGTGTACGGGGAGGGAGTTCCAGAGCTTGGGCACAAGGTACCGGAAAGCTCGACCGCCAGTCCTAGAGAGCCTAAATCTGGGCACTGTCGCCAGATGTAGGTCAGCCGAACGGAGAGGGCGAGATGGAACATAATGGGAGATCAGATTGCTCAACAGGGCAGGACTTGAGCATTTCAGAATTTTAAAAGAAAGACAAAGTGTCTTGAAGTGGATATGTATAACCATGGGAAGCCAATGCAGCTTATGAATGGTGCTGGAGGCCGAGCAAAAACGCGGCAAGCCCACCAAAGCTCTAGAAGCAGCATTTTGAATGCGCTGCATTCTCATTATTTCTGCCTTATTTGCCCCCAAAAGGATGAAGCTCGAATAGTCAAGGCGTGAGAGGATGGTGGCTTGCACGATGAGTTGACGCACCGAGGGGCAAAGTATTTTAGGATGGGTCTCAGGCCTCGCAAGATGCCAAAGCATGAGGCGGCTAACTGCTTGGTGTGGGCCTGAAAGGAAAGAGAAGAGTCCATCATAACCCCAAGATTTTTAACTACATTTTTGGGGGATGGAATTGCTCCTAAGGCTGACGGCCACCACTGCTCATTCCACAGGTTGGCGTTCTTACCCACCAACAGAACCTCCGTTTTTCGGCATTTAACTGTAGACAATTGGCTGCCATCCAATTGGCCACTGCCGTCATGCCGTCCTTGAATTTGGAGGCTGAGGGGGTAGAACCGTCCGCCAAGGTGACCACTAGCTGCGTGTCATCAGCATAAGAGACTATCGTAAGGTTCTACAGCTTGGTGATCGCAGCTAGAGGCTGGATGTATAGGTTGAAGAGCAGTGGGCTTAATGCCGAGCCCTGAGGCACCCCCTGACCAATGGCATGGATCTGAGAGGAGTAGGGGGGTACCGAGACTCGAAAGGATCTATTAGTCAAGAATGAGCGAAGCCAATCTAAGGCTAAGCCCTCTATCCCTGCTTCCTCAAGCCTCCAAAGTAGAATCTCATGAGACACTGTATCAAAGGCGGCGCTGAGGGCTAACAAAATCAGCGCCGCACTTTGAGTAGTAGAGCTGCTTTAGAGCAAGAGAACCAGGTCAGCAGAGCTGCTTTAGAGCCAAGGGACCAGGTCAGCAGAGCTGCTCTAGAGCCAGAGAACCAGGTCAGCAGAACTGCTTTAGAACCATAGAACCGGGTCAGAAGAGCTGTTGTGAGCCAGAGAACCAGGTCAGCAGAGCTGCTCTAGAGCCTAAGAACTAGCTCAGCAGAGCTGCTCTAAAGCCAGAGAACCAGGTCAGCAGAGCTGCTGTAGAGCCAGAGAAACCAGGTCAGCAGAGCTGCTTTAAAGGGAGAGAACCAGGTCAGCAGAGCTGCTTTAGAGCCAGAGAACCAGGCCAGCAGAGCTGTTTAGAGACAGAGAACCAGGTCAGCAGAGCTGCTCTAGAGCCAGAGAACCAGGTCAGCAGAGCTGCTGTAGAGCCAGACAACCAGGTCAGCAGAGCTGCTCTAAAGGGAGAGAACCAGGTCAGCAGGGCTGCTCTAGAGTTAGAGAACCATGTCAGCAGAACTGCTTTAGAGCCATAGAACCGGGCCAGCAGAGCTGCTTTAGAGCCAGAGAACCAGACCAGCAGAGCTGTTGTAGAGCCAGAAAACCAGATCAGCAGATCGGCTCTATAGCCTAAGAGCTAGGTCAGCAGAGCTGCTCTAGAGCAGAGATTGGGAGAGGTGTGGCGCCGCGGCTAGGGCGACTGACGCTGGAATCTGGGGATCAGGGTTCGATCCCCGGCTCCGGCGGCAGGTTAGCCCAGCACCATGTGACTCTGGTCAATAGCTCGCCTAATCTTCCCGACGGCCCCCAGCGCCTAGAGACCCTTACGGGTGATTGTGCGCTTTACAAATGTGGATTATTATTATTAGAGCCAGAGAACCAGGTCAGCAGACCTACTGTAGAGCCAGAGAAACCAGGGCAGCAGAGCTGCTTTAGAGGGAGAGAACCAGGTCAGCAGAGCTGCTTTAGAGCCAGAGAACCAGGTCAGCAAAGCTGCTTTAGAGCCAGAGAAGCAGGTCAGCAGAGCTGCTCTAGCTGACACTGACTGACTGACTGACACTGACTGATTGACACTGACTGACTGACACTGACTGACACTGATTGACTGACACCGAATGACTGACACTGAATGACTGACACTGACTGACTCACACTGAATGACTGACACTGACTGACTGACACTGATTGACTGACACTGACTGACACGGATTGACTGACACTGATTGACTAACACTGACTGACATTGATTGACTGACACTGACTGACACTGACTCTGATTGACTGACACTGACTGACTACTCTCTACTACTCTACCACTCACTCTCTACTACTCACTCTACTACTCTCTACTACGGACTCTCTACTACTCACTCTCCACTACTCACTACTCACTCGCTACTTCTCTACTACTTACTCTCTGCTACTAATCTCTACTACTATCTCTCTACTACTCTCTCCTTACTACTCTCTACTATTCACTCTCTACTAATCACTCTTAACTACTCTCTCTCTACTACTCACTCTCTACTACTCACTCACTACTACTCACTCTACTACTCTACTACTACTCTCTACTACTCACTCTACTACTCTCTACTACACTCTCTCTGCCACTCCCTCTCTAGTACTCACTCTCTAATACTCTCTACTACTCACTCTCTACTACTCTCTACTACTCACTCTCTACTACTCTTTGCTTCTCCCTACTACTCACTCTCTACTACTCACTCTCTACTACTCACTCTATTGCTCTCTACTACTCACTCTCTGCTACTCTCTCTACTACTCTCTACTACACTCTACTACTCTCTACTACTTACTCTCTTCTCTACTCTCTATTACTCACTCTACCTATCTCTCTCTCTACTACTCTCTACCTCTACCTCTCTACCGCTACACCTCTAGCCTCTCTACCTCTCTCTACATGCACACATATGCATATATATGCATTTATATATATGTATGTGTGTATAGATATATATACATACATATATAAACATATATATAATCTGCATATCTATATAAATACAAATATGCATGTATACATATACATATATGCATACATATGCATGTTATGTACATGAAAATTTGAAAAACACTAATAAAAGCAAAGCTAAAAGCCACCTAATTACAAACAGAATTGCTTTAACTTAAACGCGGTTGAGACCTTTTGCATTTTCAATGCTTGTTTACTTTGGTTCCATCAAGAGGGCATTCAGATGTGTCACACATTTGCCATCAATTCTGAATGTTAGCACTCTAGTTGCTCATTAGATCACTCTCATAAAGCTACTGCTCACCAGGGAAGTCTGCTGCTGGTATTCAAAGTGCATGTTTCAGTCTGCATGTCAGAATGTTTTAATGAAATAGAAGAGGATTTGAGCAGTCAAAATGTGCTCTAATTTTTCTTTCTGCAGCACTAATCATAATTTCCATGGCAAAATGAAGCCCCCCATTTGGTTCCTTTGCAAATTAAATGTTTTAAGTGTTACCACTTTATTCCAATCAAGATTGCTTCAGGTGTTCCATACTTTTGTCATAAGTAAGACTGTTAGCGCTCTAGTTGTTCTTTAGAACACTCTGGGACATTCAGTCATTGGGCTATACTTGGGCTACATCTGGGTGATATTTGTGCTACATTTGGGTTCTTTTGTCTCTGGTGGCCATCTTGGGAGACTTATTTGTTATGCAGTTTCCTAATTTCCTCATTTACTACAGTCTCCTCAGTAGGAAATACTTTCAGTTTTTTTACTATGGTTCCATCAAGAAGGCATTCAGATGTGTCACACATTTGACATAAATTCTGAATATTAGCACTCTAGTTGTTCATTAGATCACTCTAGTAAAGCTACTGCTCACCAGGGAAGTCTGCTGCTGGTATTGAAAGTACATGTTTCAGTCTGCATGTCAGATTTTTTTTTAATGAAATAGAAGAGGAATTGAGTAGTTACTCAAAACGTGCCGTAATTTTTCTTTCTGCAGCACTAATCATACTTTCTATGGCAAAATGAACCCCCTCGTTTTGTTCCTTTTTAAATTAAATGTTTTAAGAGTTATCACTTTATTCCAATCAAGATGGCTTCAGGTGTGCTATACTTTTGTCATAAGTCATAAGGCTGTTAGCACTCTAGTTGTTCTTTAGAACACTCAGGGAAGCTGCAGTAGAACACAAAGGAATCAACTGACAGACTCTGCCCTTGTTGGATGTACATGTTTTACTGAGAATGTCAGACTTCATTCTCACATGACTGAGAAAGATAATGTGAATTTACAGAAAATATGCTCTCAGTTTAGCTTATAGATCACATTACAAGCCTCTGTGGGAAAGGCATGAGAAAATAGTTTTCTCTCAAACATGATTCATGATATTCCAGCGGAAAGCTTTTTCACATGGTAAAATTACCTTAGAACACACCACAATTCCTAAAATAAGTATGGTACCATCAACAAATGATTTATAATGTAACTGAAGTCTTAAAACCTTCTATTAACTGCAATGCTTTTTAATGAGGTGCTATCATGTATATTGGTCCCAAGATGGCTGCCAACACTTCTTGGATGAAGTGCTGACAGCCAATCAGATCTCACGATGAGATGTGTTGTTAGGCTCCGCCCAGATATATATATATGTATTTCTTTCCTTTAATATCTAGAAAACTACTGAACAGATTTACATCATTTAACCAAAAGGCACGAGTGTGAAGCAAGGACTACCTCTTTGCCAAATTTGGTGTAATTCCTTTCAGCAGTTCGGGCTGTAGCTGTGACTAAAGGTTCCTCTTGAAAATTGCATGGGGAAAACACATTTTGGGACCCCCTTTTTTCTCGGCCCCCGCTTGACGAGTCACCCCCAAACTTTAAGGATAGGAGTGGATCGAGGCGCACCACGAGTTTGGAAAAATTTGCAAAGATCTGTCAACCGGCGCCAAAGTTATTGCAAATAGAAT
The DNA here is from genome assembly GCF_964261635.1 of Lissotriton helveticus. Lineage (NCBI taxonomy): Eukaryota > Metazoa > Chordata > Amphibia > Caudata > Salamandridae > Lissotriton > Lissotriton helveticus. Next base: position 738,813,340 of record NC_136070.1, read on the forward strand.
GTTGCGGATTTCCTATGGAAAATAGATCCAAACTATAACTACCTACTGGCGACCGCCAGTATATAAAATATATATATATATATATATATATATATATATATATATATATATATATATATATATATATATATATATATATATATATATATATATATATTCACTGAAAAAACCATAGGTTATAGACCATATATAGTTAGGAATTAGCATTTAAAAAACCTTATTTTACTCACACAAAACCATTGAAATTCCATATATAGTTAGTTGCACTAACTATATATCGCGCACCAGCAATCCACTGCTGATGATGTCACATATTACATCATTCATGACATGGTCAGTGACATCACTGATGACATCACTGATGACAACATCCAGTGATTATGTGTTTCTGTAAAGTTTAAATATGTTTTACATATTGAAGAATGAGTGGATGTATAAGTGTCTGAATGAAGGTTTTAGTAGGTGCGTGATTGACTGTATGAGTGAGTGATTAAATGCGTCTTACTGAATGCACGGGTTAGTGACTAAACTGTCTGAAAGTGTGCATCAGTATGTCTGTTGTTGTGCAAGCTGCTGCATGTGTTGATCAGTAGCTATATAAGTAGCTATATGGGTTATTGATTGGTTGCACAAGTATTTGTATGGGAGACTGAGTGTGTGTATGGCTGGCTGGGAGGTGTGTGACTCTGTGCAGATCAATGTGTACTTGTATCAGTGATTCTATAAGAGAGTAAGTATGTGTTAGTATATGTTTCAAAAATGTAAGGTGTTCTGTGTTTAACTGTATAGATGAGAAAATGGAAGTGTGATTGATTCTTTTCAGGACTGACTAGGTGTGTGAGTAACTCCATGGATGAGTGGCAGAGTGTGAGTGTCTGTATAGGTGTATGAGTGCATATGATAGTGTTGTAAAGATGAGTGATTGTATGTATGAATGATTGTATGAGTGAATGTGTGTGTAGACATAGGAATCAGTGAGTGCGTATGTAGTAACTAGTATTGGTGTGTCAATGGTTTCAAAAATTATACTCTCTATTTAACACTGGGTGTAACGGAGGTTATATTAGAGTGTGAGGAGATGCATTGTATTATCACATGAATGATATCATCAGTGATGTGATCATTGATGTCAAGTGAGATGTCATCAGTGATGTCATTTGAGATGTCATCAGTGATGTCATCAGTGATGTCACTGACCATGTCATGAATGATGTAATATGTGACATCATCAGCAGTGGATTGCGGGTGCGCGATATATAGTTAGTGCAACTAACTATATATGGAATTTCAATGGTTTTGTGTGAGTAAAATAAGGTTTTTTAAATGCTAATTCCTAACTATATATGGTCTATAACCTATGGTTTTTTCAGTGAATTTTCAAGGTTTTGTAAATGCTAATTCATAACTATATATGGTCTATAACCTATGGTTTTTTCAGTGAATTTTCAAGGTTTTGTAAATGCTAATTCCTAACTATATATGGTCTATAACCTAGGTTTTTTCAGTGAATTTCAATGGTTTTTTAATAGCAAATATCATAAGCTGTCGAATGTCAAATACGTGGTAAGTAAATTTTTTTTCGTGTTTATGCACACTGATCTGCTTTGAATGCTGCCCCCCCCCTCATTTCTATTAGGAGTACTCTCTCTTTGCAGATAGTGAAAGGTAGTTAACGCAGGCCTTTGCCCCCGTTGTAATACGTCGTGCCTGCTTCTCTCTCCATTTGATTGATTGTTATCCAAGCATTTACTGTTTTAGAATTGGTTCTCTTTGGTTCATTCTCTATTTACAAACAAACACAGAGTCGCAATACTCTGTTTAGTCTTTGCAGATAACGAAAAATCGTGTAAAAAAACATAAGGAATCGAGCAAAATCAGTAGGCCACTAATGGGATCTCTTTTTGACCTCGCTAAAATAGAAACATTAGGAACAACCCCTCATGACAAATACGAAACTAGTGAGATGAACTAAACTCCACACCATGATGGCTGCAATACAGCTCGACTCCGCCCAAAATAACGATAAAGAGCGGCTGCCATGATTGCTCGCGGAATGGCCACGACGGAGCTACGAAATGGTGGTGCTCTCATGCTAACCCCAGCTTCAGTCTGAAACATCCAGAAACACTGTAGACTACCAATTCGATCAGTTCCGGTAGCGCCCCAACGTAACCCGGTAGAGAAGAACTAGCCCTCCCCTCTTTGACTGATGGTTCTTGTTGCCTGTCCCTTCTGTTGTCATTTAACAGAACTATTTAGCCTGCTGAAAAGGGTTGTGTTCCGACCGCTGGTTGGTGGAGACATTTCGACTATATTCTGGACCTGCGTTGTCGCGTAATGCGTCATATGACGCGCCGCGTTAGCGCATCCGGAAGTGATCCGGGGCGCGACGCGCAGCGCGTAACGTAAGCATAACAGGTCATGTGACTTGTTAATAAAACTTTTCATTGGTTCATTTTACTTTTCTTATTCTAATGATGAAAGGCTTGGTCATATGACCTAAATATTAAGCTTTTTATTACTTCCGAACATTATTTTTTCTTAAACATATATGTTATAATGTTCCAGGCTAATGTACTTTCCCGGAAAATTTACAACTGTCCTGCAAGTAAAATATATTCTTTTTTCGAGAAAAAGGGCGTTTCTTCGTCCCATGACGGAGCCGTTGAGCAAAAGAGGGTCGACCTGCTGTCTTAGTCGCCGATACGCTTGAATATGAGATTCTTATCGATCACTTTATGTTGCAGGAGTAGAAAACACAACAGCCCTTGACCATTTATCTTTACTGCGTTCCTGCGTATTATACCTTTTACCCTTCATGTAATTGGTCTGCTTTATTTCACTTGCCTTTTACTGATTCTAAAACAGTGACTATTGTTAAAAACTTTACCAATGTAAATACTACTACCATGTTTTCTTTTAAAAACCTTTGAAAATGTCAGTATACAAATACGGGCCTATAACCACGTGCGCCGGCCACGGAGCAAACTGTAATCGTATATGATGAGGAGACATTTACACTGTAGAGAAACGTTACTGGCGGGCCATTAGGTTGCAAGACCTAAGGTGTCTAACAGTTGCGGAATCGGTGGACGTACATTTTATAATTAAAATACGACAGGGCCAGTTACAATAAAATTATCTAGATATACATTTGCGGGCAAGTACCATGGGTGACGTTAATTCGAACTTTCAATAGTACAGTAATCAATAACACATCACAACTTAATATCAATAGAGATGTCGAAATATTCAATCTATTCTCGTCCCCGCCCGCCATGTGCTTCAAAACTGCATACGTATCTCGTGATATCAAAGTTTTACAACAAGTACACAACAAGGAGTTACGAGTCCCATTTATTCCGGCGCCATTTTGGGCGAGGACGGGCAGGTCCAGGATATAGTCAAAATGTCTCTACCAACCATCGACTATGATGATGTTCATATGCTGTATTTATTAGAGTAACACTCATCTGTCTACATGAAATTAATTTGCCACAATCTAAACATGTCATTTTAATCTTTCCAAACTTCTTCTAAATATTTGGGACCGTTTCCCTTGCCTCTGATGCTGTCAGTGCCACTTCTTTGATGAATGTACTGGCAGGTCGGGGGTTCATCTCCAAATCTCTCTTTTATGCAGCACTATAATTAATCGGTGCCACCTCTCCATATGACGATGCATGGTATAGTTACCATAACTATATTTTTTTTCGGTTCCTCTGGAGAGTACATCGTGGCAGATGAAGCGTGTAATGTACCGGGCATTTACCTTTTTTTGCATGTAGAGGAAAGGAAAAAAAATTCAAGCGTCCGAGTTCTAAGGTGTCCCAGGGCCATTTTAGTGGACCAGGCCCAAATCCAAAGAACAGGCCGCCATTTTGAGAGTCCTGTTGCAGCCGCCTGTCGCTGTAGCATCAAGAGCGGCCGAAACTCAGCTGAATGGCAACTGAAACGGTAAAGGGGCGCCCCACTACAGCAGACGAGCCTCCACCTGGGAAGGCCCGTTCACGCCGCCTCCCCCCCCCCTTCGGGCACCCCACGCCGTTATTCGGAGCAGTATTGTAGGATGGCCACACCAGTGCAGCAACTTGCTAGACACCACCTCGGTGGTAACCGAATCTCAGCGCCTTGTGGTGTCTCCTATTCAGAAAACATTGTTGTGCTGCCTTCGACCTATTCGCCGCAAGTGCGCACGCAACTCAGCTGCATAGCTTGCTAGACACCACCTCGGTGCTAACCGAATCTCAGCGCCTTGTGGTGTCTTCTATTCAGAAAATATTGTTGCGCTGCCTTTGGCCCCATTCGCACATCGTTCCGCTACTGACCCCACCTCACAGGCCAACGGGGCGCCCCACGCCGACTTTCAGCATTGTAGGATGGCCACACCAGTGCGGCAACTTGCTAGACACCACCTCGGTGCCATCCGGATCTTGGCATCTCAGCGCCTTGTGGTGTCTTCTATTCAGAAAATATTGTTGCGCTGCCTTTGGCCCCATTCGCACATCGGTCCGCTACTGACGCCATCTCACAGGCCAACGGGGCGCCCCACGCCGACTTTCAGCATTGTAGGATGGCCACACCAGTGCGGCAACTTACTAGACACCACCTCAGTGCCATCCGGATCTTGGCGCGTTGTGCTGCCTTCGGCCTATTCGCACATCGGTCCGCTACTGACGCCGCCTCACGTGCCAACGTATTTTCTCCGCATTTTATACCCTATGCCGCATAACAGGTCATGTGACTTGTTTATAATACTTTTCATTGGTTCATTTTACTTTTGGTTTCCTAATGATGGAAGGCTTGATCATATGACCTAAAAACAACACTTTTCATTGGATGAAAACTTTTTTTTCCCCAAACGATGAAAGCCCCACCTTGTTTCTGGATGTTTCAGACTGAAGCTGGCGTCAACATGAAAGCACCACCATCTCGTGGCTCCGTCGTGGTCATTCCGCGAGCAATCATGGCAGCCGCTCCCCGCCAGAAGCCTGCAGGAGTCGGGGGCCCCCAAAACTTTTGTTGAATTCTCAAGGCGGAGGGGACGCTTTCGAGAATGGGGTCCAAGACCTAGCAGACAAGCGTGCGATTTCCAAGGTGTCCCAGGGCCATTTCAGTGGACCAGGCCCAAAAAGGAAAGAGCCTGCCGCCATTTTGAGAGTCCTGTGACAGCCGCCTATCGCTGCACCGCAAGAGTGGGCGCAACTCAGCTGAATTGCGGCTTTTGACACAGTGGACCAAAAGCGGACGGAATGGCAACTGAAACGGTAAAGGGGCGCCCCACTACAGCAGACGAAACTCCACCTGGAGAGGCCCGTTTACGCCGCTTCCCCCCCCCCGGGGCGCCCCACGCCGTTATTCGGAGGGCGGCAACTTACTGGACATCACCTTGGTGCCATCGTTCTGCTGCCTTGGAACTATTCGCACAACAGACCGCTACTGATGACCCACCCCCCGCGACGCCCCACGCCGGATACCGAAATCAGTGCGGCACCCAGGCAACATCACCTGGGTGCCGTCCAGAAATCTGGACGTTGTGCTACGTTGGGACTATTCGCACAGCCGACCGCTACTTCCTTCATTTTCCCTAAAAATGTTTAAATGTTTTTACTGTTTTTGTTTTGTTGTATATATTTATAAGTTATTAAAGTTTTATAATCTTACTACTTTGTTGGAGTGCTATATATTTTTAATGTGACACATAATTGTAAAAACTTTGATGTACGAAGAGTCATCCCTGGAATCTTCCGCTTCAGGCTCGGTCCCCTCCCCAATCACAATACAGTATGGTTTTCAGATAGTAGGAACGCGTGTGCTGTGACAGATCTCATCGGGTGTGGGCCTTGATCTACTATAACTCCTTTGAAGAGGGGTGATTCTTTACAGCTGGGGCCATAAACTACATCTGCAGGGCTAGCTGATAGCCTAGGACCGGCCTGGACAATTGGACACAGAGGAAAAGGAGTGTCAGAGGGTGCGGTAGTGAATAGGGCGAAAGGGAGGTGTCGGGCGGGCACAGGGTGTGATTCTCCGGGAAGAGCAGCGCAGATGTGGGGAGGTTTATTACCCATGCATAAGACAGAGAGCGGGGGTGACCAGTGCCTGGGGGAGATGCTTGCGAGGGTGGGGAGCCATGCTAAGGATCGACAGCGTACAGAGAGTGGGTCTGGTCAAGGCATCTGAAATGGCTGCCGTGCACGACAAAAGTGTGGCATTTGAAAAAAGGCAAGATGGCGCAGACAATGTTTTTCAACACTTCCTGATTTCCTTCGAATCGAACGTTAACAGACGTTCGGGCATATTACCAAAGTTAAGCGATATTTATCCCTAACGATGCTTAGCAACGAATTTTTTACCGCTAAGCATCGTCAGAAATTATCGCAGATAAACCTTGCTATTATCAAGGTTTATCGCAAATGCGATGAAAAACGACCGCAATGCATTAATATCGCTGAAAAGTCAGCGATATTCATGCATTACCGAGCTAATGCTCTTAGCCATGTTATCCACCTCCCAGTGGATAACATGGCTAAGAACTGCTCAGGGCAGGTGTTACTTTTTGGAGATATTCGCGCTTAGCGCGAATATCTCCAAAAGTTGGTAATAGGAGATAGCGATGTTAGCAACTGTTTCCAGTCGCTAACATCTTGACATGCCCACTTTGCATGTCATTAGTGATAAATATCACTGACATGCAAAGTGGAGCCCAAGATGGTCGCTATCTCCTACTAGCGGTCGCTAACTGGTGTTAGCAACAGCTAGGTAATAGGGAGATAATTTTATCTCCGCGAAGCGGAGCGCTGTTACAGATATATATCTTTTTTTGAACGTTAATTTCTCAAAATCCACTGGAGCACATATATTGAGACCTAGCAAAGGCACATCGGGCTACCAGTCCCTACAATTTTGCCAAGTTTCGTGCAAATCCATTCAGCCGTTCGATTATTATTATTATTTTTTTTTTGCCCCGCGGGGGGCCCTTTTAAAACCTCCACATCAAACCTAAGAGGTCAAGGAGGATCTACTATGCCCCCTTATGGTCATTTGCCCCTTCGCTTTGGCCTCCTCTTGACTCTCGATCCTACCGAGAGACAAGATGGCGGCCGCTACGGACTGTTTGGAATGTTTACAGACGCCGGAGAACCAATCAGCTTCGCAAAGCTCCGTAACGCGAAAAGTACGCGAAGCGGATCGCTGTTACAGATATATATCTTTTTTTGAACGTTAATTTCTCAAAATCCACTGGAGCACATATATTGAGACCTAGCAAAGGCACATCGGGCTACCAGTCCCTACAATTTTGCCAAGTTTCGTGCAAATCCATTCAGCCGTTCGATTATTATTATTTTTTTTTTTTGCCCCGAGGGGCTCTTTTAAAACCTCCACATCAAACCTAGGGGGTCAGGGAGGATCTACTATGCCCCCTTATGGTCATTTGCCCCTTCGCTTTGGCCTCCTCTTGTCTCTCGATCCTACCGAGAGACAAGATGGCGGCCGCTACGGACTGTTTGGAATGTTTACAGACGCCGGAGAACCAATCAGCTTCGCTTCACAAAGCTCCGTAACGCGAAAAGTACGCAAACTGGAGCGCTGCCCGGTCCGCTGTTACAGATATATATCTTTTTTTGAACGTTAATTTCTCAAAATCCACTGGAGCACATATATTGAGACCTAGCAAAGGCACATCGGGCTACCAGTCCCTACAATTTTGCCAAGTTTCGTGCAAATCCATTCAGCCGTTCGGGCTAAAAGTGAGGCCAACCGCCCTATGGAAAACTCAATGTTAAAAACACGTTTTGGGACCCCCCTTTTTTCTCGGCCCCCCCCTTGACGAACCCCCCCAAATTTTCAGGGGCTGCTCAGAAACAAAATGTTCCATTATCCTGAAAATTTCAGCCAATTCCGTCCACAAACGCCAAAGTTATTAGACATAGAATTTTCAAAAATCCCATAGAGAAAAAATCCTAACTATATATACCTACTGGCGACCGCCAGTAGGTAATATATATATATATATATATATATATATATATATATATATATATATATATATATATATATATATATATTACCTACTGGCGATAGCCAGTAGGTATATATAGTTAGGATTGTTTTCCATAGGGAAATCGCAACATTCTATTGGGAATAACTTTGGCGCCGGTTGAGGAATCTTCCTGAAATTTTCCTTAACTTTGCCTCGCGGGGCTCAGGTCCTTCCCTGAAAGTTTGGGGGGGATTCGTCAAGCAGGGGCCGAGATAAAAGGGGGGTCCCAAAACGTGTTTTCCCCATGTTAATTTCCATAGGGCGGTTTGACTCACTTTTAGCCCGAACGGCTGAATGGTTTTCCACCAAACTTGGCAAAATTGTAGGGACTGGTAGCCCGATGTGCCTTTGCTATGTCTCAAGATATGTGCTCCAGTGGTTTTCACGAAAATTAACTTTGAAAAAATATATATTGGGCTACATTGGGCTATATATATGTTAGAGCCCAAATGTAGCCCAATGTAGCCCAATGTAGCCCAATGTAGCCCAATGTAGCCCAAAGATGTCCGCCAGAGACAAAAAAAACAAATGTAGCCAAAATATCAGCCAGATGTAGCCCAACTATAGCCCAATGACAGAATGTCCCAGAGTGTTCTAAAGAACAACTAGAGCGCTAACAGTCTTACTTATGACAAAAGTATGGCACACCTGAAGTCATCTTGATTGGAATAAAGTGTTAACACTTAAAACATTTAATTTGCAAAGGAACAAAATGAGGGGGTTCATTTTGCCATAGAAATTATGATTAGTGCTGAAGAAAGAAAAATTAGGGCACATTTTGAGTGACTTCTCAAATCCTCTTATATTTCATAAAAAAAATTCTGATATGCAGTCTCCCAAGATGGCCACCGGGGACAAAAGAGCCTGTGCTTAAAAACTCTGTTAACAAAGCAGGCATTTGAGATTTAAAAAACGTTTTAATATATAAAAACGTTATCTGCTAATAGAATTAGCATTTAAAAAACCTTGCGAATTCAATGAAAAAACCATAGGTTTCAGGCCTTATATAGTTAGGAATTAGCATTTAAAAAACCTTGCGAATTCACTGCAAAAACCATAGGTTTCAGGCCTTATATAGATAGGAATTAGCATTTAAAAAACCTTAGAAATTCACTGAAAAAACCATAGGTTTCAGGCCTTATATAGTTAGGAATTAGCATTTAAAAAAACCTTGCAAATTCACTGAAAAAACCATAGGTTTCAGGCCTTATATAGTTAGGAATTAGCATTTAAAAAACCTTTGAAATTCACTGGAAAAACCATAGGTTTCAGGCCTTATATAGTTAGGAATTAGCATTTAAAAAACCTTGCAAATTCACTGAAAAAACCATAGGTTTCAGGCCTTATATAGTTAGGAATTAGCATTTAAAAAACCTTTGAAATTCACTGAAAAACCCATAGGTTTCAGGAATTATATAGTAAGGAATTAGCTTTTAAAAAACCTTTGAAATTCACTCAAAAAACTATAAGTTTTAGTGGTGTTATAGTTAGCTGGACATTTTACTCATACCAAACCATTGAAATTGCTCCTATATAGCTAGTTGTACTAACTATATTTCGCGCACCCGCAATCCACTGCTGATGATGTCACATATTAGATCATTCATGACATGGTCAGTGACATCACTGATGACATCTCAAATTACATCACTGATGACATCACTGATGACATCATCCACGTGACAATCACATACACCTTTTCATACACTATTACAATTTTTCATCACTCTTTGTAAAATACAGAGTATCATATTTAAACCCATTGTCACAGCAATTCAAGTATCTAAAAATCCACTCAGTGATTCATAGATGTATACACACATCTAATCACTTACCTATGGATTCACTCATACATGCTGTCAATGAACAATAGAACACTATCAAAAATACTTATACATCTATATCGACATTAAACAACAGCACGCATCCTATTCACATATGAAGTCATCCTACTCACTTATGCAAACAATGGATCATACTTACATATTTACTTAGCAAAACACTTATGCAAACACCACTTCTTCTATTCATTTAGATAGTAAGTCATACTTAGTGAATTATAAAATCATTATTACAAGTATACAGTTATCCATACAGTCACTCACACAATCATTGTGTCTTATGTATACTTATTTATATACAACAACTGACACATACACTGCCTTTTATTTTTCTAGTTTGTTGGACCTGTACCATTGAGTAATATATTTGCTCATCACCACACCCATAAAGATATTCACTCACCCAAACAACTGTTAGAACATGTAGTTTTAACTTCATATATCTACTGAATCAACTATTCACACATCTTTGGACAGTCACACACCCCCCACCGAACCACACACACTTTCACACTCCCATACAAATACTCAGTTAACTAATCAATAACTAATATAGACTTTCACATAGCTAGTAACCAACTGTAGAATCAGTTTACACAACAACTGACAAAGTGATACAGATATTCACACAGTTTAGTCACTATCCACTATATTTAGTGAGACATTATAAATTGGTCAAGTAAACAGTCAATTACACTGCTACTAAATCCTCCATTCAAATATTTATTTATATATATCCACTTATTCTTCAATGCAAATTGCTATATATATAATGCATATTTAAATACCGAAGCAAACCACATTCACTAGATGATGTCATCAGTGATGTCATCAGTGATGTCATTTGAGATGTTATCAGTGATGTCACTGACCATGTCATGAATGATCTAATATGTGACATAATCAGCAGTGGATTGCGGGTGCGCGAAATATAGTTAGTACAACTAACTATATAGGAGCAATTTCAATGGTTTTGTATGAGTAAAATGTCCAGCTAACTATACCACCACTAAAACTTATAGTTTTTTGAGTGAATTTCAAAGGTTTTTTAAAAACTAATTCCTAACTATATAACTCCTGAAACCTATAGTTTTTTCAGTGAATTTCAAAGGTTTTTTAAATGCTAATTCCTAACTATATAAGGCCTGACACCTATGGTTTTTTCAGTGAATTTGCAAGGTTTTTTAAATGCTAATTCCTAACTATATAAGGCCTGAAACCTATGGTTTTTTCAGTGAATATATATATATATATATACACATACTTGTGTTTTCTTATTTTCATAAGGGATAGCACTCACTCTGATATGTAATAGAGCTTGGTGTTATTAATTTGTAGAAGTGGGATAATTCCCTCTGTGTAGGCTTTTAGGCTTTCTCTTTTAGGCAAACTCCTGGGTTGATCAGTAAACTCGGCTACACGAGGTGTCAGGTACCCCGTATTGGATTTACCAACCTGAGCAAAACCGCGTTCCTTTAGCCACTGGGCTCTTACTGTAGTACATATGATTCAACATGGGCTTTTCAGAGTTATATATGGATGCACTGTTTATTTCCAGCCACTTAGCTGGTATCGTTTGCACACCATGTAGTCTGCTGACACCACATATTTGTTGCACTAGCAGGATTTATCAAGAAATAACATGTTAAAAATGTATATGTCATCTAATTAATGATTTATATTTTGCCTATGCTTCCAAATGTATAAGCCAGCACTGACAGAGCTATTGCATATCATGCACTTCCTTCCACCATTCATGTTTATTATTTCTTCTATGTCAGCACAGGATGTATTCTTTAAGGAAGATTCAGCACAATGTTGTTGTAATGAGGCCGTGTCAAAGACCAGGAAGAGTTGAAACTCTTTGCCATTAAAACTTCTTGAAACCGACAAGCTGTGTGCAGACTTTTGAATCTTGCATATTTTCCAAGATTTACTATATATATATTATGTATATATATTACCTACTGGTGGTCGCCAGTAGGTATATATAGTTAGGATTTTTTCTCTATGGGTTTTTTGAAAATTCTATGTCTAATAACTTTGGCGTTTGTGGACGGAATTGGCTGAAATTTTCAGGAAAATGGCACATTTTGTTTCTGAGCAGCCCCTGAAAATTTTGGGGGGGGTTCGTCAAGGGGGGGCCGAGAAAAAAGGGGGGTCCCAAAACGCGTTTTTCCCATGTTAATTTCCATAGGGCGGTTGGCCTCACTTTTAGCCCGAACGGCTGAATGGATTTGCACGAAACTTGGCAAAATTGTAGGGACTGGTAGCCCGATGTGCCTTTTGTAGGTCTCAATATATGTGCTCCAGTGGATTTTGAGAAATTAACGTTTAAAAAAAGATATATATCTGTAACAGCGGACTGGGCAGCGGCCCAGGATGCGTACTTTTCGCGCAACGGAGCTTTGTGAAGCGAAGCTGATTGGTTCTCCGGCGTCTGTCAACATTCCAAACAGTCTGTAGCGGCCGCCATCTTGTCTCTCGGTAGGATCGAGAGACAAGAGGAGGCCAAAGCGAAGGGGCAAATGACCATAAGGGGGCATAGTACATTGTCGCTGACCCCCTAGGTTTGATGTGGAGGTTTTAAAAGGGCCCCGCGGGGCAAAAAAAAATAAAAATAATAATAATCGAACAGCTGAATGGATTTGCACGAAACTTGGCAAAATTGTAGGGACTGGTAGCCCGATGTGCCTTTGCTAGATCTCAATATATGTGCTCCAGTGGATTTTGAGAAATTAACGTTCAAAAAAAGATATATATCTGTAACACCGCACCGCTTCGCGTACTTTTCGCGTTACGGAGCTTTGCGAAGCGAAGCTGATTGGCTCTCCAGTGTCTGTAAACATTCCAAACAGTCCGTAGCGGCCGCCATCTTGTCTCTCGGTAGGATCGAACAGCTGAATGGATTTGCACGAAACTTGGCAAAATTGTAGGGACTGGTAGCCCGATGTGCCTTTGCTAGGTCTCAATATATGTGCTTCAGTGCATTTTGAGAAATTAACGTTCAAAAACAAGATATATATCTGTAACAGCGCTCCGCTTCGCGGAGATAAAATTATATGTGTATTACCTAGCTGTTGCTAACACTAGTTAGCGACGGCTAGTAGAAGATAGCGACCATCTTGGGCCCCACTTTGCATGTGAGTGATATTTATCACTAATGACATGCAAAGTGGGCATGCCAAGATGTTAGCGACTGGAAACAGTCGCTAACATCGCTATCTCCTATTATCAACTTTTGGAAATATTCGAGATAAGCGCGAATATCTCCAAAAGCTACCACCTGCCCTGAGCAGTTCTTAGCCATGTTATCCAATGGGAGGTGGATAACATGGCTAAGAGCATTAGCTCGGTAATGCATGAATATTGCTGAGTTTTCAGCGATATTAATGCATTGCGGTCATTTTTTATCGTATTTCCGATAAACCTTGATAATAGCAAGGTTTATCTGCGATAATTTCTGACGGTAAAAAAATCGTTGCTAAGCATCGTTAGGGATAAATATCGCTTAACTTTGGTAATATGCCCCAACGTCTGTTAACGTTCGATTCGAAGGAAATCAGGAAGTGTTGAAAAACATTGTCTGCGCCTTCTTGTCTTTTTTCAAATGCCACACTTTTGTCGTGCACGGCAGCCATTTTAGATGCCTTGACCAGACCCACTCTGTGCACGCTGTCGATCCTTAGCATGGCTCCCCACCCTCGCAAGCATCTCCCCCAGGCAGTGGTCACCCCCGCTCTCTGTCTTATGCATGGGTAATAAACCTCCCCCCATCTGCGCTGCTCTTCCCTGAGAATCACACCCTGTGCCCGCCCGACACCTCCCTTTCGCCCTATTCACTACCGCACCCTCTGACACTCCTTTTCCTCTGTGTCCGATTGTTCAGGCTGGTCCTAGGGTATCAGCTAGCCCTGCAGATGTAGTTTATGGCCACAGCTGTAAAGAATCACCCCTCTTCAAAGGAGTTATAGTAGATCAAGGCCCACACTGGATGAGATCCGTCACAGCAGAAGCGTTGCTATTATCTGAAAACCATCCTGTATTGTGATTGGGGAGGGGACCGAGCCTGAAGCGGAAGATTCCAGGGATGACTCTTTGTACATCAAAGTTTTTACAATTATGTGTCACATTAAATATATATAGCACTCCGACATAGTAGTAAGATTATAAAACTTTAATAATTTATAAATATATACAAGAAAACAAAAATAGTAATAACATATAAACATTTTTAGGGAAAAACAACGAAGTAGCGGTCGGCTGTGCGAATAGTCCCAACGCAGCACAACGTCCAGATTTCCGGCGTGGGGCGTCGCGGGGGGTGGGTCATCAGTAGCAAACTGTTGTGCGAATAGTTCCAAGGCAGCAGAACGCGCCGAAATCTAGATGACACGAAAGTGATGTCTAGTAAGTTGCCACCCAGCAAATAATGGCATGGGGCGTCGCGGGGGGTGGGTCATCAGTAGCAAACTGTTGCGCGAATAGTTCCAAGGCAGCAGAACGATGGCACCAAGGTGATGTCCAGTAAGTTGCCGCACTGGTTTTGGTATCCTACAATGCTGCTCCGAATAACGGCGTGGGGCGCCCCGGGGGAGGCGGCGTGAACGGGCCTCTCCAGGTGGAGTCTCGTCTGCTGTAGTGGGGCGCCCCTTTACCGTTTCAGTTGCCATTCCGTCCGTTTTTGGTCCACTGTGTCAAAAGCCGCAATTCAGCTGAGTTGCGCCCACTCTTGCGGTGCAGCGATAGGCGGCTGTCACAGGACTCTCAAAATGGCAGCAGGCTGTTTCCTTTTTGGGCCTGGTCCACTGAAATGGCCCTGGGACACCTTGGAAATCGGACGCTTGTCTGCTAGGTCTTGGACCCCATTCTCGAAAGCGTCCCCTTCGCCTTGAGAATTCATCAAAAGTTTTGGGGGCTCCGACTCCTGCAGGCTTCTGGTGGGGAGCAGCTGCCATGATTGCTCGCGGAATGACCACGACTGAGCTACGAGATGGTGGTGCTCTCATGCTGACGCCAGCTTCAGTCTGAAACATCCAGAAACAAGGTGCGGCTTTCATCGTTTGGGGAAAAAAAAAAGTTTTCATCCAATGAAAAGTGTTGTTTTTAGGTCACATGATCAAGCCTTCCATCATTAGGAAACCAAAAGTAAAATGAACCAATGAAAAGTTTTATAAACAAGTCACATGACCTGTTATGCGGCATAGGGTGTAAAATGCGGAGAAAATACGTTGGCACGTGAGGCGGCGTCAGTAGCGGACCGATGTGCGAATAGGCCGAAGGCAATACAACGCGCCAAGATCCGGATGGCACCGAGGTGGTGTCCAGCAAGTTGCAGCACTGGTGTGGCCATCCTACAATGCTGAAAGTCGGCGTGGGGCGCCCCGTTGGCCTGTGAGTTTGCGTCAGTAGCGGACCGATGTGCGAATAGGCCGAAGGCAGCACAACGCGCCAAGATCCGGATGGCACCGAGGTGGTGTCTAGTAAGTTGCCGCACTGGTGTGGCCATCCAACAATGCTGAAAGTCGGCGTGGGGCGCCCCGTTGGCCTGTGAGTTTGCGTCAGTAGCGGACCGATGTGCGAATAGGCCGAAGGCAGCACAACGCGCCAAGATCCGGATGGCACCGAGGTGGTGTCTAGTAAGTTGCCGCACTGGTGTGGCCATCCTACAATGCTGAAAGTCGGCGTGGGGCGCCCCGTTGGCCTGTGAGTTTGCGTCAGTAGCGGACCGATGTGCGAATAGGCCGAAGGCAGCACAACGCGCCAAGATCCGGATGGCACCGAGGTGGTGTCTAGTAAGTTGCCGCACTGGTGTGGCCATCCTACAATGCTGAAAGTCGGCGTGGGGCGCCCCGTTGGCCTGTGAGATGGCGTCAGTAGCGGACCGATGTGTGAATGGGGCCAAAGGCAGCGCAACAATATTTTCGGAATAGAAGACACCACTAGGCGCTGAGATGCCAAGATCCGGATGGCACAGAGGGGGTGTGTAGCAAGTTGCCGCACTGGTGTGGCCATCCTACAATGCTGAAAGTCGGCGTGGGGCGCCCCGTTGGCCTGTGAGTTTGCGTCAGTAGCGGACCGATGTGCGAATAGGCCGAAGGCAGCACAACGCGCCAAGATCCGGATGGCACCGAGGTGGTGTCTAGTATGTTGTCGCACTTCTGTGGCCATCCTACAATGTTGAAAGTCGGCGTGGGGCGCCCCGTTGGCCTGTGAGATGGTGTCAGTAGCGGACTGATGTGTGAATGGGGCCAAAGGCAGCGCAACAATATTTTCTGATTTGAAGACACCACAAGGCGCTGAGATGCCAAGATCCGGATGGCACCGAGGTGGTGTCTAGCAAGTTGTGGCACTGGTGTGGCCATCGTACAATGGTAAAAGTCGGCGTGGGGCGCCCTGTTGGCCTGTGAGATGGTGTCAGTAGCGGACTGATGTGTGAATGGGGCCAAAGGCAGCGCAACAATATTTTCTACTATATTTTCGGAGTAGAAGACACCACAAGGCGCTGAGATGCCAAGATCCGGATGGCACCGAGGTGATGTCTAAGTTGCGGACCGATGTGCGAATGGGGCCAAAGGTAGCGTAACAAGATTTTCTGTATGGAAGATACCACTAGGCGTTGAGATGCCAAGATTCGGATGGCACCGAGGTGATGTCTAGCAAGTTGTGCCACTGGTGTGGCCATCGTACAATGGTAAAAGTCGGCGTGGGGCGCCCTATTGGCCTGTGAGATGGTGTCAGTAGCGGACTGATGTGCGAATGGGGCCAAAGGCAGCGCAACAATATTTTCTGACTGACACCAAAAGGCGCTGAGATGCCAAGATCCGGATGGCACCGAGGTGATGTCTAAGTTGCGGACTGATGTGCGAATGGGGCCAAAGGCAGCGTAACAATATTTTCTGTATGGAAGATACCACTAGGCGTTGAGATGCCAAGATTCGGATGGCACCGAGGTGATGTCTAGCAAGTTGGTGTGGTCATCCTACAATGCTGAAACTCGGCGTGGGTCACCCCATTAGCCTGTGAGATGGCGTCAGTAGCGGACCCATGTGCGAATAGGCCGAAGGCAGCACAACGCGCCAAGATCCGGATGTCACCGTAGTGGTTTCATAGTTGAGAGGCACTTCATCTGCAGTGGGGCGCCGAGATCCGGATGGCACCGAGGTGATGTCTAGCAAGTTGCTGTACTGGTGTGGTCATCCTACAATGCTGAAATGTAGTGGGGCGCCCATTTACCGTTTCAGTTGCCATTCAGCTGAGTTTCGGCTGCTCTTGATGTTATAGCGACAGGCGGCTGCAAGAGGACTCTCAAAATGGCGGCCTGTTCTTTGGATTTGGGCCTGGTCCACTAAAATGGCCCTGGGACACCTTAGAACTCGGACGCTCGATTTTTTTTTCCTTTCCTGTACATGCAAAAAAAGGTAAATGCCCGGTACGTTACACGCTTCATCTGCCACGATGAACTCTCCAGAGGAACCGGAAAAAAATATAGTTGTGGTAACTATACCATGCATCGTCATATGGAGAGGTGGCACCAATTAATTATAGTGCTGCAAAAAAGAGAGATTTGGAGGAGAACCCCTGACCTGCTAGTACATTCATCAAAGAAGTGGCACTGAGAGCTTCAGAGGCAAGGGAAATGGTCCCAAATATTTAGAAGAACTTTGGAAAGATTAAAAGGACATGTTTAGATTGTGGTAAATTAATTTCATGTGGACAGATGAGTGTTACTCTAATAAATACAGCATATGAACATCATCATAGTCGATGGTTGGTAGAGACATTTTGACTATATCCTGGACCTGCCCGTCCTCGCCCAAAATGGCGCCGGAATAAATGGGACTCGTAACTCCTTGTTGTGTACTGGTTGCAGAACCTTGAAATCACGAGATACGTATGCAGTTTTGAAGCACATGGCGGGCGGGGACGAGAATTGATTGAATATTTCGACATCCCTATTGATATTAAGTTCTGATGTGTTATTGATTACTGTACTGTTGAAAATTCGAATTAACGTCACCCATGGTACTTGCCCGCAAATGTATATCTAGATAATTTTATTGTAACTGGCCCTGTCGTATTTTAATTATAAAATGTACGTCCACCGATTCCGTAACTGTTAGACACCTTAGTTCTTGCAACCTAATGGCCCGCCCGTTACGTTCCTCTACAGTGTAAATGTCTATTCATCATATACGATTACAGTTTGCTCCGTGGCAGGCCCACGTGGTTATAGGCTCGTATTTGTATAATGAAATTTTCACAATAAAGGTTTTTAAAAGAAAACATGGTAGTAGTATATACATTGGTAAAGTTTTTAATAATAGTCACTGTTTTAGAATCATTAAAAGGCAAGTGAAATAAAGCAGACCAATTACATGAAGGGTAAAAGGTATAATACGAAGGAACGCAGTAAAGATAAATGGTCAAGGGCTGTTGTGTTTTCTATTCCTGCAACATAAAGTGATCGATAAGAATCTCATATTCAGGCGTATCGGCGACTAAGACAGCAGGTCGACCCTCTTTTGCTCAACGGCTCCGTCATGGGACGAAGAAACGCTCTTTTTCTCGAAAAAAGAATATATTTTACTTGCAGGACAGTTGTAAAATTTCCGGGAAAGTACATTAGCCTGGAACATTATAACATATATTTAAGAAAAAATAATGTTCGGAAGTAATTAAAAGCGTAATTTTTAGGTGATATGACCAAGGCTTTCATCATTAGAATAAGAAAAGTAAAATGAACCAATGAAAAGTTTTATTAACAAGTCACATGACTTGTTATGCTTACGTTACGCGCTGCGCGCCCCGGATGACTTCCGGATGCGCTAACGCGGCGCGTCATATGACGCATTACGCGACAACGCAGGTCCAGAATATAGTCAAAATGTCTCCACCAACCAGCGGTCGAAACACAACCCCTTTCAGCAGGCTAAATAGTTCTGTTAAATGACAACAGAAGGGACAGGGAACAAGAACCATCAGTCAAAGAGGGGAGGGCTAGTTCTTGTCTACCGGGTTACATTGGGGCGCTACCGGAACTGATCGAATTGGTAGTCTACAGTGTTTCTGGATGTTTCAGACTGAAGCTGGGGTTAGCATGAGAGCACCACCATTTCGTAGCTCCGTTGTGGCCATTCCGCAACCAATCATGGCAGCCGCTCTTTATCGTTATTTTGGGCGGGGTGGGTGGCGGAGCCGAGCTGTTTTGCAGCCATCATTGTGTGGAGTTCAGTTCCTCTCACTAGTTTTGTATTTGTCATGAGGGGTTGTTCCTAATGTTTCTATTTTAGCGAGGTCAAAAAGAGATCCCATTAGTGGCCTACTGATTTTACTCGATTCCTTTTCTTTTTTTTACACGATTTTTCGTTATCTGCAAAGACTAAACAGAGTATTGCGACTCTGTGTTTGTTTGTAAATAGAGAATGAACCAAAGAGAACTAATTCTAAAACAGTAAATACTTGGATAACAATCAATCAAATGGAGAGAGAAGCAGGCACGACGGATTACAACGGGGGCAAAGGCCTGCGTTAACTACCTTTCACTATCTGCAAAGAGAGAGTACTCCTAATAGAAATGAGGGGGGGGGCACCATTCAAAGCAGATCAGTGTGCATAAACACGAAAATGTTTTCACTTACCACGTACTTGACATTCGACAGCTTATGATATTTGCTATTAAAAAAACATTGAAATTCACTGAAAAAACCATAGGTTATAGACCATATATAGTTAGGAATTAGCATTTACAAAACCTTGAAAATTCACTGAAAAAACCATAGGTTATAGACCATATATAGTTAGGAATTAGCATTTAAAAAACCTTATTTTACTCACACAAAACCATTGAAATTCCATATATAGTTAGTTGCACTAACTATATATCGCGCACCCGCAATCCACTGCTGATGATGTCACATATTACATCATTCATGACATGGTCAGTGACATCACTGATGACATCACTGATGACATCTCAAATGACATCACTGATGACATCACTGATGACATCTCATTTGACATCAATGACCACATCACTGATGATATCATTCATGTGACAATACAATGCATCTCCTCACATTTTAATATAACCTCTGTTTCACCCAGTGTTAAATACAGAGTATAATTTTTGAAACCATTGACACACCAATACTAGTTACTACATACGCACTCACTGATTCCTACGTCTACACACACATTCACTCATTCACCCATACAATCATTCATACATACAATCACTCATCTTTACAACACTATCATATGCAGTCATACACCTATACAGACACTCACACTCTGCCACTCATCCATGGAGTTACTCACACACCTAGTCAGTCCTGTAAAGAATCAATCACACTTCCATTTTCTTGTCTATACAGTTAAACATAGAGCACCTTACATTTTCAAACATATACTAACACATACTTACTTTCTTATACAATCATTGATACAAGTACACATTGATCTGCACAGAGTCACACACCTCCCAGCCAGCCACACACACACTCAGTCTCCCATACAAATACTTGGATAATCAATCAATAACCCATATAGTTAATCATATAGCTACTGATCAACACATGCAGCAGTTTACAGAACAACAGACATAATGATGCACAAATTAAGACAGTTTAGTCACTAACCCATGCACTCAGTGAGACACATTTAATCACTGACTCATACATTCAGTCTTGCACCTACTAAATCCTTCGTCCAGACACTTATACATCTACTCATTCTTCAATATGTAAAACATATTTAAACTTTACAGAAACACACAGTCACTGGATGATGTCATCAGTGATGTCATCAGTGATGTCATTTGAGATGTCATCAGTGATGTCATCAGTGATGTCACTGACCATGTCATGAATGATGTAATATGTGACATCATCAGCAGTGGATTGCGGGTGCGCAATATATAGTTAGTGCAACTAACTATATATGGAATTTCAATGGTTTTGTGTGAGTAAAATAAGGTTTTTTAAATGCTAATTCCTAACTATATATGGTCTATAACCTATGGTTTTTTCAGTGAATATATATATATATATATTCACTGAAAAAACCATAGGTTATAGACCATATATAGTTAGGAATTAGCATTTAAAAAACCTTATTTTACTCACACAAAACCATTGAAATTCCATATATAGTTAGTTGCACTAACTATATATCGCGCACCTGCAATCCACTGCTGATCATGTCACATATTACATCATTCATGACATGGTCAGTGACATCACTGATGACATCACTGATGACATCTCAAATGACATCACTGATGACATCACTGATGACAACATCCAGTGACTGTATGTTTCTGTAAAGTTAAAATATGTCTTACATATTGAAGAATGAGTGGATGTATAAGTGTCTGGATGAAGGATTTAGTAGGTGCGTGACTGACTGTATGAGTGAGTGATTAAATGTGTCTCACTGAATGCATGGGTTAGTGACTAAACTGTCTTAATTTGTGCATCATTATGTCTGTTGTTCTGTAAACTGCTGCATGTGTTGATCATTAGCTATACGAGAGGCTATATGTGTTATTAATTGGTTGCCCAAGTATTTCTATGGGAGATTGAGTTTGTGTGGGGGTGGCTGGAAGGTGTGTGACTCTATGCATAGATGTGTGAACAGTTTATTCACTAGGTGTATGAGTTCAAGAGTGCATGTGGAAACAGCTACATGGGCAGTTGACTGTGTGCATGAGTGTATTGATGAGTGAATGGATATCTCAATGCTACATGTCATAGTAAGTACATATGTAAAACACAGTACATGTGAGAGTTGGCATATATAAATAACTGTGCATGAGAGCCACCGAATGAGTGAGTGGTTGTATCGATCATTGTGAACTTGTATCAGGGATTGTATAAGAGAGTAAATATGTGTTAGTATATGTTTCAATAAGTAAGGTGTGTTTAACTGTATAGTTGAAGAAATGGAGATGAGATTGTTTCTTTGCATGACTGACTGGGTGTGTGAGTAACTCCATGGATGAGTGGCAGTGTGTGAGTGTCTGTATACACTGAGTGTATCTAAGGTTATATTAGAGTCTGAAGAGGTTTATCGTATTAGCACAAGAATGATGTCAAATGAGATGTCATCAGTGATGTCATCAGTGATGTCATTTGAGATGTCATCAGTGATGTCATCAGTGATGTCACTGACCATGTCATGAATGATGTAATATGTGACATGATCAGCAGTGGATTGCAGGTGCGCGATATATAGTTAGTGCAACTAACTATATATGGAATTTCAATGGTTTTGTGTGAGTAAAATAAGGTTTTTTAAATGCTAATTCCTAACTATATATGGTCTATAACCTATGGTTTTTTCAGTGAATTTTCAAGGTTTTGTAAATGCTAATTCCTAACTATATATGGTCTATAACCTATGGTTTTTTCAGTGAATTTCAATGGTTTTTTAATAGCAAATATCATAAGCTGTCGAATGTCAAGTACGTGGTAAGTGAAAACATTTTCGTGTTTATGCACACTGATCTGCTTTGAATGGTGCCCCCCCCCCCTCATTTCTATTAGGAGTACTCTCTCTTTGCAGATAGTGAAAGGTAGTTAACGCAGGTCTTTGCCCCCATTGTAATCCGTCGTGCCTGCTTCTCTCTCCATTTGATTGATTGTTATCCAAGTATTTACTGTTTTAGAATTAGTTCTCTTTGGTTCATTCTCTATTTACAAACAAACACAGAGTCGCAATACTCTGTTTAGTCTTTGCAGATAACGAAAAATCGTGTAAAAAAAAAAGAAAAGGAATCGAGCAAAATCAGTAGGCCACTAATGGGATCTCTTTTTGACCTCGCTAAAATAGAAACATTAGGAACAACCCCTCATGACAAATACAAAACTAGTGAGATGAACTGAACTCCACACAATGATGGCTGCAAAACAGCTCGGCTCCGCCACCCACCCCGCCCAAAATAACGATAAAGAACGGCTGCCATGATTGGTTGCGGAATGACCACGACGGAGCTACGAAATGGTGCTGCTCTCATGCTAACCCCAGCTTCAGTCTGAAACATCCAGAAACACTGTAGACTACCAATTCGATCAGTTCCGGTAGCGCCCCAATGTAACCCGGTAGAGAAGAACTAGCTCTCCCCTCTTTGACTGATGGTTCTTGTTGCCTGTCCCTTCTGTTGTCATTTAACAGAACTATTTAGCCTGCTGAAAGGGGTTGTGTTCCGACCGCTGGTTGGTGGAGACATTTTGACTATATTCTGTACCTGCGTTGTCGCGTAATGCGTCATATGACGCGCCGCGTTAGCGCATCCGGAAGTCATGCGGGGCGCGCAGCGCGTAACGTAAGCATAACAAGTCATGTGACTTGTTAATAAAACTTTTCATTGGTTCATTTTACTTTTCTTATTGTAATGATGAAAGGCTTGGTCATATGACCTAAAAATTACGCTTTTCATTACTTCCGAACATTATTTTTTCTTAAATATATGTTATAATGTTCCAGGCTAATGTACTTTCCCGGAAATTTTACAACTGTCCTGCAAGTAAAATATATTCTTTTTTCGAGAAAAAGAGCGTTTCTTCGTCCCTTGACGGAGCCGTTGAGCAAAAGAGGGTCGACCTGCTGTCTTAGTCGCCGATACGCCTGAATATGAGATTCTTATCGATCACTTTATGTTGCAGGAATAGAAAACACAACAGCCCTTGACCATTTATCTTTACTGCGTTCCTTCGTATTATACCTTTTACCCTTCATGTAATTGGTCTGCTTTATTTCACTTGCCTTTTAATGATTCTAAAACAGTCACTATTATTAAAAACTTTACCAATGTATATACTACTACCATGTTTTCTTTTAAAAACCTTTATTGTGAAAATTTCATTATACAAATACGAGCCTATAACCACGTGGGCCTGCCACAGAGCAAACTGTAATCGTATATGATGAATAGACATTTACACTGTAGAGGAACGTAACGGGCGGGCCATTAGGTTGCAAGAACTAAGGTGTCTAACAGTTACGGAATCGGTGGACGTACATTTTATAATTAAAATACGACAGGGCCAGTTACAATAAAATTATCTAGATATACATTTGCGGGCAAGTACCATGGGTGACGTTAATTCGAACTTTCAACAGTACAGTAATCAATAACACATCAGAACTTAATATCAATAGGGATGTCAAAATATTCAATCAATTCTCGTCCCCGCCCGCCATGTGCTTCAAAACTGCATACGTATCTCGTGATTTCAAGGTTCTGCAACCAGTACACAACAAGGAGTTACGAGTCCCATTTATTCCGGCGCCATTTTGGGCGAGGACGGGCAGGTCCAGGATATAGTCAAAATGTCTCTACCAACCATCGACTATGATGATGTTCATATGCTGTATTTATTAGAGTAACACTCATCTGTCCACATGAAATTAATTTGCCACAATCTAAACATGTCATTTTAATCTTTCCAAAGTTCTTCTAAATATTTGGGACCGTTTCCCTTGCCTCTGAAGCTCTCAGTGCCACTTCTTTGATGAATGTACTAGCAGGTCAGGGGTTCTCCTCCAAATCTCTCTTTTATGCAGCACTATAATTAATTGGTGCCACCTCTCCATATGACGATGCATGGTATAGTTACCACAACTATATTTTTTTTCGGTTCCTCTGGAGAGTTCATCGTGGCAGATGAAGCGTGTAACGTACCGGGCATTTACCTTTTTTTGCATGTACAGGAAAGGAAAAAAAAATCGAGCGTCCGAGTTCTAAGGTGTCCCAGGGCCATTTTGGTGGACCAGGCCCAAATCCAAAGAACAGCCATCTCACAGGCTAATGGGGCGACCCACGCCGAGTTTCAGCATTGTAGGATGACCACACCAGTACAGCAACTTGCTAGACATCACCTCGGTGCCATCCGGATCTCGGCGCCCCACTGCAGATGAAGTGCCTCTCAACTATGAAACCACCACGGTGACATCCGAATCTTGGCGCGTTGTGCTGCCTTCGGCCTATTCGCACATCGGTCCGCTACTGACGCCATCTCACAGGCTAATGGGGCGACCCACGCCGAGTTTCAGCATTGTAGGATGACCACACCAACTTGCTAGACATCACCTCAGTGCCATCCGAATCTTGGCATCTCAACGCCTAGTGGTATCTTCCATACAAAAAATATTGTTACGCTGCCTTTGGCCCCATTCGCACATCAGTCCGCAACTTAGACATCACCTCGGTGCCATCCGGATCTTGGCATCTCAGCGCCTTGTGGTGTCAGTCAGAAAATATTGTTGCGCTGCCTTTGGCCCCATTCGCACATCGGTCCGCTACTGACGCCATCTCACAGGCCAACGGGGCGCCCCACGCCGACTTTCAACATTGTAGGATGGCCACAGAAGTGCGACAACTTACTAGACACCACCTCGGTGCCATCCGGATCTTGGCGCGTTGTGCTGCCTTCGGCCTATTCGCACATCGGTCCGCTACTGACGCAAACTCACAGGCCAACGGGGCGCCCCACGCCGACTTTCAGCATTGTAGGATGGCCACACCAGTGCTGCAACTTGCTGGACACCACCTCGGTGCCATCCGGATCTTGGCGCGTTGTATTGCCTTCGGCCTATTCGCACATCGGTCCGCTACTGACGCCGCCTCACGTGCCAACGTATTTTCTCCGCATTTTATACCCTATGCCGCATAACAGGTCATGTGACTTGTTTATAAAACTTTTCATTGGTTCATTTTACTTTTGGTTTCCGAATGATGGAAGGCTTGATCATATGACCTAAAAACAACACTTTTCATTGGATGAAAACTTTTTTTTTCCCCCAAACGATGAAAGCCCCACCTTGTTTCTGGATGTTTCAGACTAAACTGGCGTCAGCATGAGAGCACCACCATCTCGTAGCTCCGTCGTGGTCATTCCGCGAGCAATCATGGCAGCCGCTCCCCACCAGAAGCCTGCAGGAGTCGGGGCCCCCAAAACTTTTGATGAATTCTCAAGGCGGAGGGGACGCTTTCGAGAATGGGGTCCAAGACCTAGCAGACAAGCGTCCGATTTCCAAGGTGTCCCAGGGCCATTTCAGTGGACCACGCCCAAAAAGGAAAGAGCTGCCGCCATTTTGAGAGTCCTGTGGCAGCCGCCTATCGCTGCACCGCAAGAGTGGGCGCAACTCAGCTGAATGGCGGATTTTGACACAGTGGACCAAAAGCGGACGGAATGGCAACTGAAACGGTAAAGGGGCGCCCCACTAAAACAGATGAGACTCCACCTGGAGAGGCCCGTTCACGCCGCCTCCCCCGGGGCGCTCCACGCCGTTATTCGGAGCAGCATTGTAGGATACCAAAACCAGTGCGGCAACTTACTGGACATCACCTTGGTGCCATCGTTCTGCTGCCTTGGAACTATTCGCACAACAGTTTGCTACTGATGACCCACCCCCCGCGACGCCCCACGCCGTTATTTGCTGGGTGGCAACTTACTAGACATCACTTTCGTGTCATCTAGATTTCGGCGCGTTCTGCTGCCTTGGAACTATTCGCACAACAGTTTGCTACTGATGACCCACCCCCCGCGACGCCCCACGCCGGAAATCTGGACGTTGTGCTGCGTTGGGACTATTCGCACAGCCGACCGCTACTTCGTTGTTTTTCCCTAAAAATGTTTATATGTTATTACTATTTTTGTTTTCTTGTATATATTTATAAATTATTAAAGTTTTATAATCTTACTACTTTGTCGGAGTGCTATATATTTTTAATGTGACACATAATTGTAAAAACTTTGATGTACAAAGAGTCATCCCTGGAATCTTCCGCTTCACGCTCGGTCCCCTCCCCAATCACAATACAGGATGGTTTTCAGATAATAGCAACGCTTCTGCTGTGACGGATCTCATCGAGTGTGGGCCTTGATCTACTATAACTCCTTTGAAGAGGGGTGATTCTTTACAGCTGTGGCCATAAACTACATCTGCAGGGCTAGCTGATAGCCTAGGACCGGCCTGGACAATCGGACACAGAGGAAAAGGAGTGTCAGAGGGTGCGGTAGTGATTAGGGCAAAAGGGAGGTGTCGGGCGGGCACAGGGTGTGATTCTCAGGGAAGAGCAGCGCAGATGGGGGGAGGTTTATTACCCATGCATAAGACAGAGAGCGGGGGTGACCACTGCCTGGGTGAGATGCTTGCGAGGGTGGGGAGCCATGCTAAGGATCGACAGCGTGCACAGAGTGGGTCTGGTCAAGGCATCTAAAATGGCTGCCGTGCACGACAAAAGTGTGGCATTTGAAAAAAGACAAGATGGCGCACACAATGTTTTTCAACAATTCCTGATTTCCTTCGAATCGAACGTTAACAGACGTTGGGGCATATTACCAAAGTTAAGCGATATTTATCCCTAACGATGCATTGCAAAGATTTTTTTACCGTCAGAAATTATCGCAGATAAACCTTGCTATTATCAAGGTTTATCGCAAATACGATAAAAAACGAGCGCAATGCATTAATATCGCTGAAAACTCCGCGATATTCATGCATTACCGAGCTAATGCTCTTAGCCATGTTATCCACCTCCCATTGGATAACATGGCTAAGAACTGCTCAGGGCAGCTGTTACTTTTTGGAGATATTCGCGCTTATCTCGAATATTTCCAAAAGTTGATAATAGGAGATAGCGATGTTAGCGACTGTTTCCAGTCGCTAACATCTTGGCATGCCCACTTTGCATGTCATTAGTGATAAATATCACTCACATGCAAAGTGGGACCCAAGATGGTCGCTATCTCCTACTAGCCGTCGCTAACTGGTGTTAGCAACAGCTAGGTAATACAGATATAATTTTATCTCCGCGAAGCGGAGCGCTGTTACAGATATATATCTTGTTTTTGAACGTTAATTTCTCAAAATGCACTGAAGCACATATATTGAGACATAGCAAAGGCACATCGGGCTACCAGTCCCTAATATTTTACCAAGTTTCGTGCAAATCCATTCAGCCGTTCGATTATTATTATTATTATTTTTTTTTGCCCCGCGGGGCCCTTTTAAAACCTCCACATCAAACCTAGGGGGTCAGCGAGGATCTACTATGCCCCCTTATGGTCATTTGCCCCTTCGCTTTGGCCTCCTCTTGTCTCTCGATCCTACCGAGAGACAAGATGGCGGCCGCTACGTACTGTTTGGAATGTTTACAGACACCGGAGAGCCAATCAGCTTCGCTTCGCAAAGCTCCGTAACGCGAAAAGTACGCGAAGCGGTGCGCTGTTACAGATATATATCTTTTTTTGAACGTTAATTTCTCAAAATCCACTGAAGCACATATATTGAGACCTAGCAAAGGCACATCGGGCTACCAGTCCCTACAATTTTGCCAAGTTTCGTGCAAATCCATTCAGCCGTTCGATTATTATTATTATTATTTTTTTTTGCCCCGCGGGCCCTTTTAAAACCTCCACATCAAACCTAGGGGGTCAGCGCGGATCTACTATGCCCCCTTATAGTTATTTCCCCCTTTGTTTTGACCTCCTCTTGTCTCTCGATCCTACCGAGAGACAAGATGGCGGCCGCTACGGACTGTTTGGAATGTTGACAGACGCCGGAGAACCAATCAGCTTCGCTTCACAAAGCTCCGTTGCGCGAAAAGTCCGCGAACCAGAGCGCTGCCCGGTCCGCTGTTACAGATATATATCTTTTTTTAAACGTTAATTTCTCAAAATCCACTGGAGCACATATATTGAGACCTACAAAAGGCACATCGGGCTACCAGTCCCTACAATTTTGCCAAGTTTCGTGCAAATCCATTCAGCCGTTCGGGCTAAAAGTGAGGCCAACCGCCCTATGGAAAACTCAATGTTAAAAACACGTTTTGGGACACCCCTTTTTTCTCGGCCCCCACTGGACGAACCCCCCCCAAATTTTCAAGGGCTGCTCAGAAACAAAATGTGCCATTTTCCTGAAAATTTCAGCCAATTCCGTCCACAAACGCCAAAGTTATTAGACATAGAATTTTCAAAAAACCCATAGAGAAAAAATCCTAACTATATATACCTACTGGCGACCGCCAGTAGGTAATATATATATATATATATACATATATATATATATATATATATATATATATATATATATATATATATATGTATGTATATATATGTATGTATATATATATGTATGTATATATATATATATATGTATATGTATATGTATATATATATATATATGTATGTGTATGTATATGAATGTATATATATATATATATATATATATATATATTTTTCACTCCTCCAATGCCGGTTTGTGCACACAGGCTGTCGTTGCGCGGTCCTGGACAGGCCACCGACAGGCCTCGAATAATTCCCTCCAAATACCTCGATGATTTCCGAAGCAGACCAGGACACACAGAATTCGTTTGCAGATTTATTAGCAGGTGA
Source organism: Lissotriton helveticus (assembly GCF_964261635.1). NCBI lineage: Eukaryota > Metazoa > Chordata > Amphibia > Caudata > Salamandridae > Lissotriton > Lissotriton helveticus. The sequence continues at coordinate 738,842,628 of NC_136070.1, forward strand.
AAAAGTGCGACGCGTTTCGCCGATAAGGCTTGCTCACGCTCGTCAGAAAAATAGTAGCAACCATTTTTAAAGTGCTCTACACACACCCCCAGTGAATCATGTGTTTCATAAGGTATTCGTCGCGGCCATTTTGTACCTATACTGATAACATTATTGTGTTCAATAAACACCATAAAATAATGTCAGAATTCATTATACAATCATGTATGTGGAAACCATATTAATGGGACGTAATTGTGCAAAAGCAAATATGGTATTTCAAAAATTCGAGTACGCATTATACTCTAATTGCATACTTGTCTCAATTAACAAGAAATTTCAATGTTATTATACACAATTCAATCGCATTTAAAAATACTGTAAGATTGCAAGCATTCTCTTTAAATCCAAGTTAACCATGAATGTGTTTCAATATATAACATCGATAGACATTGGTTGATGAATTCAGCCATTTTTTGCTAGATTCAGTCTGATTGGTTCGCGTTACCACGGGATGCACACACACCTCCATGTGCTTCTTGGTGTCAATAAAGTTGTTGAAATTATATAAACAACCGAGAGTCAACAAAACCAAAAAGTCTTTCAACTGCCCATGTGGGCTATCATGCGAACATCAATCGAGATGTAAACACAAATTATACCCAGCCAAATGTCCATCAAACCAGAAAGTCATGTATCTGCCCATGTGGGCTATCGCGTAGACTTCAACTCTTCACGCTGGTATTAATTCTGATCTATTCCAATCAGTGTGATGCGATTCTGCCCCAGTGGGCATATATATCTCTTCACCGCATCAGGTTAAATTTGAAACAAACAGTGTCCCATAAGTATATGTTCTGGTTCCCACATTCCAATATCTCCAGTAGTACCACACAATTCCTGAAAAAACACACAAATGTGATATAGTTCTGTTAAAATTGCAATTAAAATACAGACGGCATATGTTCAATTCAATTTATCATACATGATTGTATAATGAATTCTGACATTATTTTATGGTGTTTATTGAACACAATAATGTTATCAGTATAGGTACAAAATGGCCGCGACGAATACCTTATGAAACACATGATTCACTGGGGGTGTGTGTAGAGCACTTTAAAAATGGTTGCTACTATTTTTCTGACGAGCGTGAGCAAGCCTTATCGGCGAAACGCGTCGCACTTTTTCACCTGCTAATAAATCTGCAAACGAATTCTGTGTGTCCTGGTCTGCTTCGGAAATCATCGAGGTATTTGGAGGGAATATATATATATATATATATTCGTTTCACAAAGCAAAGACAGTTCAGAGTTTGCTGCAATTGAAAAGCACACACGGAGCTCGTTGTAAAGCTAAAAATGCTTTATTTGGTGCATAGGTCCTCTCCCCCGGATCCCCTTCGACATACGCGTTTCGCCTCGCTGCTTTCTCAATGTCGATTATCCTTTAGTGAATCAACCATTTTGAACCCTCCAAAAACTTTATCATAGCCATGAAAACAGAAGATGGACTCTGAGCCCAGAACCAACAATAACATCTTGTATGGGAGCCATCTTGTAGGAGGTTAAAAAATGCATTAACAATTTCATTTTATAAAGTGCAAGTGCTACAAAGTGTAACAAAAATGAATAAACCAAAATATTTTGATTAAAAACAAGATATATCATGAGACAATTATATATATATTTTTTTTTGTAAGCGGAACGATTATAATATCTGCATTATGTTTCGCCTGTCTCAAATCTTGATCACAGTAGGTGAAGAGGGAGATCATATAATATCCACCTGTCAAGTAAACATTAGACCTAATTCCTATATTACTAGACCTACTGCGTTAGCATAATTGTGCCCTGTATGGGCTACATCTCATATAGAAATGTCTAGCAAAAGTTGCTGCTATAGGATATTCCTACCAAATACAGTTCTCATATTGAAACTAAGGAATACGCGATATTCATGGAATAAATGTGTATTCTCAAGCATGACATTAATTTTCAGTATTCTTACTGTTCTGTTACACATATTAAACCAATTGTCCAACAATGTAGCTGACTGTTATATATGTCATCATACTGCCTCTCTTCATTCAAGGTGTGTCCAGAGTTCCTCATCATTGTTGAGTCCAGCCGGACTCATACTTTGAAGTTCTATAATATACCGGGATTCCTTGGCTCTGAGTTTTTTTAGTCTGTCACCACCCCTTTCATGCTTTTCTACCCCGTCGATGCAATAGTATTGCAGCAGATCCCTGTTGCTTTGATGGTAAATTTCAAAATGTCTAGCGACGGGGTACGCTGGGTCCTTGTTGGTAATTGCCCTCATATGTTCTAAAATTCGTTTTTTGGTGGGGTTCTTGGTGCTGCCTACATATCTTTTATTGCACGGACAGACTAAACAATAAATGGTGTACTCAGAATTACAATTATAGAAATTCTTGATGGTCCTAATTGACTTCGGACCCCCTGGTCCACCTTCAAAAGTGGTCACTTTCTTACTAAATTTGCAGGCTTTGCATTTTCTACATGGGAAAAAACCATTGATCCCCAACTTTTTCTGCACGGTTTTAAATTTAGTAAAGTGACTATGTATGAGATGGTCTCCTAATGACGGGCACCTTTTGTAAGTGATGGGCGGGCGTTCTGGAATGTGCGTTTTAAGAATATGGTCTGTTTGGAGGATGTGCCAGTTCTTCTTGAAAATTTGAACGATTTGTGCAGATTGCTCATTATATGTGGTTATCATTCGTACCACATTTTTTTCGTTCTTAGATTGTCTGGATTTTATATTATTCGAAGAAAGTAACACTTTCCTCTCAATTTTCTGCACCTTAGACTCAGCAGTTTTTAAGTGTCCTTCATCAGTGATGTCATGAGTGATGTCACTGACCATGTCATGAGTGATGTAATATGTGACGTCATCAGCAGTGCATTGCACGCGCAAGTTATAGTGAGTCCAACTAACTATAACGTGGGAATTTCAATGGTTTTATGCGAGTAAAACTTTCAGCTAACTATAACTGGTGTAAAACCTATGGTTTTTTCAGTAAATTTCATAGGTTTTTTTAAATGCTACTTCCTAACTATAACGTGTGTAAAACCTATGGTTTTTTTCAGTGAATTTCATAGGTTTTTTAAATGCTAATTCCTAACTATAACGTGTGTAAAACCTATGGTTTTTTCAGTGAATTTCATAGGTTTTGTAAAGGCTACTTCTTAACTATAAGCTGTTTATAAATTATATTATTTCATTATATTACTTAAGTTATAATATTTTGGGAAATATAAAATATTTTTTAATATATTCTAGATTTATATTTTAGATTATCAAGAAATACTTTCATAGCATTATAAACTTTTCTTCACTGTCAGAATTGCTTCAGAACTCCATGCAAGTCTCCAAAGCTTTACAAAGTCTTCACCTTAACTTTATTTTACCGTTTTCAGATTTGTCACATGTAGTAAAACGTACCGGGGTGCGCGACAGCGTGCGCGCACCCTTGAAACAAAAAAAAAAGGTTTGATATTTTATCGGCATTGTTCTAGTGACCCCATATGAAGTTATTTAATATTTGACAATATATATCTTTCCTCATTTTCACATTTTCAAACTTCATTAAATTTGACTGATACTTCTAAGTCACGTACGTGTCCGGATTCCTTCACAGCGTACACGTCCTAATACGCGCATGTCAAATCATGTGACTTGAAAAGAACACTTCCTATTGGTTCATAGTAGTTTCTATTCCGCAATTTTTGCAGAAACCACCAACTTCCCTCACTATCTATTTGGCGCTGAAGCGAAAACAACCTTTTTCATCTTTCCGGACACTTTCCAGAAATGGCGACTGCACGCAATTCTTCTTCGGAGTCGGAAGAAAATCTTTATCCTCCTTTAAGAAAAAAAAAGGAATCTTTTATTAGGCAATTTTTTACCTTTCCACAAGGTCAAAAAAAAGTAAATGCTCCGAAAGTAACGTGCACAATTTGTGGCTCAGTACTTTCCAGAGGAAATCCATCCAAAAAATATTCTTTTTCAATTCATACGATGAAGAGACATATGAGCCAAGTCCACCCTGTGCAATATGCACAGGCAGCGACAAGAGCTCTAGCCACAGAACTACCACCATCTGTGGCCAGTACTTCATCGACCGGACGACCTATATCTCCATCACTTGAACATATGGAGTTGAAACCCTTTTTAAAGGAAGTGCATATAAAATGCAACAAGTGCAACGGATTGATTGTGTACGGAGAGCAGAGCCTCATTCTTATTCAAAGAAGATTTAATGAGCATAAAAGGTTGGAATGCATCTAATTTTTTATCAACTTAAAATGTTCCTGTTTTACATTTCACAAATTGGATTCCTATTTCACAAATTTTAAAGGACGAAAAAGGTTTAAAAAAAAAAAAACAGTTATTTTCAGAACTACCTCATTGTACAAAAAAAAGCTCTAATCATAAGTTTATTTATTGCCGCATTTTAGGAACAATAATTAAAAAATGTGGCAATATTTGGGACATATTATGAAGACGTGATAATTTCACTTCGCTTTTATCGGCATAACGCAGTTAAAAATGCGCCGATAATTGCCTTCATAATATGAGCCATATTATCAAGGATGGACGATACAATATCGCCGCTTCTATCGACTGGAAACTGCCGATAAAGCGGCGATAATGGACTTGATAATATGCTGTATGAAACTCCTAGTGTAGCCCATATTACATGTTTTCGCATCTTACATGGGCTTCGATAGGATTTCCACAGGGCATATTATGAAACCCATTATCGCCGCTTTATCGCCAATTTCCTGTCGATGAAAATGCATTCACTGTCCATTGTAATATGCCCCTATGTTTTTCAAAATTCAAATTGAAACGTATGTTATATGCGTTTATATCTAACATTACGAGAAAGTCATAACACCGCCTGCGATAAAACCACTTTACATGTGTTGCGCACAGACAGTTAATGACATGCATAGTAGACGTATTTTAAACTACTTGCAAATCCTGTTAAAAGGCAAAAATACTATCTCGTACACGGCTCCTGTTACAAAAACAGTTTAAATAAACTTATTTATCGTACGAGTGCCACGGGCAACATTGATGAAGCATTTGGCAGTGTTAACGTGGAGGTGTGAAAATGAAACTAAATCAACCCCCTCTCATATTTACATAGCACACATTAGTGCATATAAAAAGAACACTTGTTTTCACGCGGTAATATTAACAGTCACAGGGATAGTATTACATATTTATTCAAATTATGTTCAGACTGCCTCTTTTGTAATTCTCTGCTAACATGCACTCTCATCATTAGAAGTGAAAGCATAATGCTCCTTCTATTTTCATTTAATGTCCCATTTTTTTCCTTTAGAAATCTACTTACCGTATACTACTAACAAAAATTATCACTATCTTAGCTTACTTCCAATAATTATTCGTAGACCAGCAGCGACTTTTAACGCTTAGGAGTGATACAATTATCAAAGTTTAATTCTAAAACTAATGATTCCCAAACTGTACACCGCGGCTCCCTACTCGGCGTAATAAGGTGCCAAGGGCACGGCGCACTCAAGGTTGCCTAACCGTCTGTAAATTCCACAGACGTCACTACCATTTTATGTGTAACTATATCCATCTCAGAGAGCTGCGCGCTCCTCCCCTATGATAACGCTGACAGTCCATGCTAAAATGGCCTTGAATTTTACTGCAGCAGGAGCACCCCTCCCACGCATTGGAATCCTAAAAAAAGCTTCCTACCTCAATGAACAGAAGACATTGTTTTAGATAAAAAAAGTAAAAACACCATCAAGGCTTATTATGAAACAGTTTCTGTTAAAAAGTCTATGAATGAAAATTATTAAATCAGATTAACGTTCTTTCATTGTCTCATAAATTTTACACAGCAATATTTTAATTAACATATTCAACAATTCCATGGTTACTGCTTTTGAACTTAAAGGTACTAGCACCTATTCTGAAAGGCAATGGTCTTTGCTTCTTCTTTGTATGAAAGTATTTGTTAAACTACATATCTACATGCAATAAGACATACAACATACCTCCAGTCGCGCACCACACTATACTACACGCATATTTGTAGTTTAGGTGCTTTCATCTGCATACAGAATAACATCCAACACCTTCTTTAAAAAAACTCCTTACTTTTATAAAACAGTGCTGAAAGTCAAGGGCGGATTACCAAAGTGGGCATGCGGACATGGGCCGAAAGGCCAGTGCCTCGTGACCCTCTGTAGGCCGTTTTTTTGTCCCCTGCCCCAGTCCACTTAGAGTACACTTGAAAAGGGGAGAAAATAAAAAGCCGACCCACAGAGTACACAGAGACAGACTGCGAAAATGAAACCAGCCTCCCTGTGCGACCAAACACCCCTGCCCTACCAAACAATGAAGCTGATGCTGGGCTGTGGAGAGCTCATTGTTACCAAGAATCGACCTCCCTGGGGGGCAGTTGTTTCTGAGACCTTTCAGACATTTTCACCTCGGCCCTCCTGGTTCTCAAGCGGCCCATGCAGCAAGTTTCTAAAACAAACAAAAATGAGAGGTTGCATACACTGTGATGCCAACAAAAAGTGAAGTGTACTAGTAACAAAAGAGTACTATCCACAAGTACATAGATAATACTACATTAAATGGTAAACACTCAATCTGCCACTACACACTGGGAGGGCACTTCTCATGCACCAGCTACACCTCAACATTCCCCTGCCTACCTGACTGTGTTTTGTGCTCCCCTGCCAGGATATTTTGCCGAGCCCTGGAGGCCTAATTAATTAACTAATTGCAGGAGCCTTACCTCTCTTCAAGTACTTCTAAGCTGAAGGCCTGGGAAGGACTAAGGGGCATATTATCAAGGGGGTTTATCTCCGCTTTTTTGGCTTTAAAAGCCAAGAAAGCAGAGATAAAATGATCTCCCTATTACCTAGCTGTCACTAACACCAATTAGCGACAGCTAGTAGGAGATAGCGACCATCTTGGGCCCCACTTTGCATGTCAGTGATATTTATGACTAATGACATGCAAAGTGGGCGTGCCAAAATGTTAGCGACTGGAAACAGTCGCTAACATCGCTATCTCCTATTACCAACTTTTGGAGATATTCGCGCTAAGCCCGTCCGCGCTAAGGTAGCGCTAGGCGCCAGGCACTCTGCTCTCCACTCTGGTTGTAAGGCGGTAAGATGTGCTACTCCAAATCTGAGCTGTTGAGCCTTCAGCATTCTTCATGCTCCTGCGCTAGACGCAATCCGGCTCATATACGCCACCCCCTTGCCAATCCCTCCCAATTGTGCTCTACTTCTAAAAGTAAATCCAAAGCCCCCCTTGCCCATACTTTCAGGCTAGGTCACCTTAACGTTAGATCTATGTACAAACATCATTCTGAAATTCATGATCTCTTAACTGACCACTCTCTTGATGCCCTGTTCATGACTGAGACGTGGCTCCTTGACGAGATGGACTCGGTCTGCAACCTGGTAACACCTACAGGCTATTCTATCCACACCGTGAACAGGGGCACGAGAGGGGGCGGGTTAGCGCTCATAATTAAATCTCACTTTGATTGTCAACTCAGCAAAGTAGACATTAGAGGCAGCGAAAGCGCTCGCTTTTCGATTAAAGTTAATCCACAGTTCTGTGCAACTGGCCTTCTGGTTTATAGACCTCCTGGTGCAGACGTCCCCTTCACTAATTCTCTTTTACAATACCTGAACTCTTATGTTATCAACTCAGCCAACTTTACGATTATAGGCGATCTTAATTTACATCTCGACAGGAACACTGAGTCTAAAGTGGCAACTTTTTTAGCGGATCTTGCGGCTTTCGAACTCAATCAACTTGTCAGTGGCCCTACCCATAGAGCAGGACACCTCCTTGATCCCATTTTTTCCAACATCACCGGTGGTTCCTCAGACATACCTATTCCCATGACTTGGACAGATCACCACTTAGTGATTCTATCTATCCCCTGTAACTCGAGCCCGGTAGTAGCACCTACTCCCCTAGTTCAGAAACGGCCATGGAGAAAACTTCCCCTTGAAGACCTACATGATCTCTTGGTATTAAAGCCCCTACTCCCAAGTGAGGACCTGGATGTAGGATATGATCAGTTCTGCCTATGGATCACCCAGGCACTCGACATCCTAATTCCTGCCAGATGGACCAAGGCCCGCACCCACACTGCCAGTCCTTGGTATAACTTGGAACTAGCTACCTTGAAAAAGGAATGTAAGAAGGCAGAGAGGTGCTGGAGGAAAAACTATGATGCCAACCTTAAACAAGATTATGTCCTGCTCCAAAAAACCTATCACCGTAAGGTCTGCAAAACAAGAGCGGCATATTATGCCAGTGAAATCAACAATAGCTCCAATACTTCAAAATCGGTATTTAAAATTCTGAAAGATCTAACTGCAAAAAAATCTGTTAACACTACTACCACCTCGCCCGACCTTTGCAACAACATGGCCAATTTCTTCACAGATAAAATCAAGAAGATATATGACACCTTCCCCAAATGCCCGCAGTCACCGGCTACCATTGATCCTACCAGGCCTTCTCTCACCTCCCTTCCTACACTTGACCGAGAGAATTTCTTAAAAATCTGCAGAAAGATTAAATCCGGATCTCCGGCAGACCCCTTAAAACCGGACATTTTCTGTGAAGCCCACGAACTCATCACAAAACACATCCGTGACATTATCAATCTGTCACTTTCCACCGCCAGTGTTCCTTCCAAATGGAAGCAGGCCTGGGTGTCCCCCATTTTAAAAAAACCCACCTTAGACCCCTCACTTCCGGAGAACTTCAGGCCGATCTCCTTGCTCCCTTGGCCTGCCAAAGTTGTCGAGGCACACGTCAACAATATCCTGTCCAATTTCCTCCTTACCAACAACATTCTGGATGACTCCCAACACGGGTTTAGAGCTGGTCACAGCACCGAGACAGCCTTGCTCAGTGTTTCTGAAGACCTCCGTTCCATTCTTGACGCCGGCGGCACTGCAGCACTGGTCCTATTGGACCTTAGTGCTGCATTCGATACGGTGTCACACGAGGTCCTCTTGACGAGACTGGAGGAAATTGGAGTTACAGAGGCAGCCTTGGGATGATTCAGAGACTTCCTGTCTAACAGGTCCTTTAGAGTCTCCACCCCTCCTTACATCTCGAAGGAGCATAGCATTGGACAGGGAGTGCCGCAGGGCTCGTCCCTTAGCCCTACCCTGTTCAATGTCTATGTCCGCCCTTTAGCGGAGGTGGCTAGAAGGAATGGAATGGCACTGGTATCCTACGCAGACGATACCCAGTTGGTGGTGGCTCTGAATAACAACAGTGGTCTGGAAGCCCATCACTTTAAACAGACACTCACTGACATCACCAACTGGATGACGGCAAATTTTCTCCAATTAAACGCCGGAAAAACTGAGATTCTGCTCCTGGGGAAAAACACCTCATCCTGGGGAGATAACTGGTGGCCTGACATCCTAGGCCCACCCCCCAAGCCAAAAGATTGCGTCAAAAATCTGGGTGTTTGGGTCGACTCAGCTTTAAAGTTTACCATCCACACTAAGAAAGTGGCTGCCACGTGCTTTGGCATTTTACGCAACATCAGGCCCATTCTGAAGTTCTTTGACTGCCGCACCCGCCAGCTCATTGTTCAGGCGACGATCCTTTCTAGACTGGACTATGCCAGTTCTCTCCTATTGGGAGCGAACCTGGCCGAAACCACCAGATTGCAGAGAGTCCAGAATGCGGCAGCCAGGGCTCTGGTTGGCCTCCCTCGCCATTCTTCCGTCTCTGGAACCTTAAAAAAACTGCATTGGCTTCCAGTGGGTAAAAGGATCCAGTTCAAGGCTCTATGTTTAGCCTTCAAAATCCTTAAAACCGCCTCTCCTCCATTGCTGAGTCCCCTCCTGTCTGAGTACATCCCTAGAAGATCGCTCCGCTCAGAAGGACAACATCTGGTGACCATCCCTCGCACTAGACTGGCCAGAGTCGGTGGCCGTTCCTTCAGTTTCCTTGCTGCCAAGCTATGGAACAGTTTGCCTGAAACCATACGGGGGATTCAAGACCTTTTAGCCTTTAGAAAGGCCGTCAAAACCCATCTTTTCCAATAATCTGTCATCTATTTCTGTTACCTTCACTCTGCATTTTGTCTGCTCGCAGCGCCGGGACGCCCCTTGGCTGGGGCAGCCGTGCACTATATAAATTCACATAACATTAACATTAACATTAACATATGCCAAACAAACTGGAAATTGTTTCCGACGGACATACAAGTCTTTTACAAGTAAAAAACGACTTGAGCAGCGACTGATTAGTTGAACTTCCTCAATTTCATCAAATTTTATTCGTAAAAATTCAATCTCATCTCTATTTGGGTAATTTACAAAACTAACAACATTACCCATTGCTCCATTCACCAGACCTCTTTCTACAAGTAAATTTCTCCGTAAAATAATCCGACAATTTAAACATACATACAGATTCTTCTCTAAACCAGCAGTTTTAGATATAGATGTCTGTAGACTATCCAATTTTAACTTTAACTTATCAGACAAAACAATAGTACTTCCTTCATACTCTATTTTATCTTTTGCTTCCAGTTTCTTAATTTCTTGATTTTCCAACTTCAACATTTTCTCATTGAAAACTGAGCATTCTTTTAGAGTTGGCATCAAGCATATAACTGACTTATCTTTTACCTCTTTACTATATATTTTTTCTGGTACATTTTCTTCATTGGGAAACAACTTACATATTAATCGAGTTTGTAGAGTTTCTTTTGCATCTTCAGTTAGTCTTCCAATCCTTATATCTTGAAGAATATCTCCATATTTAGTATCCTTTGCTTGTCGCATATTTTGAATCAGTTCAGTATATTTGAAATGTGACCATATATTTACATTTCCAATACTGCCAAGGCACTTTCTGGTGTCTTCATGTGTCACAGTTTCAAATACAGATTGTCCTTTTACAGGAGTTAGTTGCAGTAGATCTCCAAAAACTATGACATGTTTCCCTCCAAATAAAACATCATAGTCAGTTTTAAGTATCTGCTGCATTCTTAAATGTACAAAAGCAAGCATTAAATTAGATACCATGCTTACCTCATCAATAATAAGAAGTTTCATTTCTTTAAGAACTCTTGAAACTTCATAACAAGCATCTCCAGATAGCTTGTGATATTGTAATTTGTTTTCATGTTCAACTGGCAGCATCAATAAACGATGTAAAGTAATACCTTTAATATTATGTGCTGCCAATCCTGTTGGAGCTGTCACCACACAAGATAATGATGACTGAGTTTTTTGCTGTAGATATGCAGTAATTCCTTTTATAAGAAAACTTTTCCCTGTACCAGCTTCTCCACTTACATATAGTCGAATAGGTTGAAATGACATACATGAGCATTCTTTTTTCTCATGACGAAAACCATGCTCAATGTGCTCTGTCACTTCCACATATATTTGTCTTTGCTCAAGATTAAATTCCTTCTCCAAATCTTCTAAGTTTATTACATCCTCTTGAGCTTGCTCCATTGCTCTTTCCACCTCATCCATGGCAGTGGCTGCTTCATTTCGGAATCCTGACTCAACGATGCTGAACTTTGTGTTTCTTGTGAACTTTCTCTAGCCATCTCCGCTGCAATTGTTGCTTCTTGCTCTATTTCGTCGTTCAACATTTTCAGATAATTACTAAAAGCAGGACATTCTATACTACTTTTAGATGCATTAAAAGAATCTTCATAACTTATAAACTCTCCAAGTAGTTCCTCTTCGGTATGCCATGGTTTAAAGAGTTGCAAAAGAGCTAAATAGTAAAATTCTCTTTTGTCTTGATTTTCGCAACTCAGTTTTCGGTGATTAATCAAATGTCCTTTTGTTTGTTTCACCAGACATCCTTCTTGTCCAATTACAGCGTAGATACCTTTTTCAACATTTTCTCTAATATTCCTTTTAAATGTGTATTTTTCAAGAACTTCATACAGACAAATATTTTCTAGCAGAGTACTTCTATTTGGATAGTATGTATCCAACATATTTGTTTTCAAAATGTCTGTACTATTGGGTTCTTTCTGTGCTAAATATTCAATTTCTTGCACAGTTTTCAATACACAGTTTCGTGTTCCTGCTAGACCTAAACTCACCCACAGGATACTTCGAGATTTCGCATAAAGACTTGCTGATGACAATCGATCACAGCATTCATATGCTCCAATTTCTCGATGTGATAACATCTTCAAACTGTATGTATACAATTTCTTGCTTAGGCTCTTTTCATGAGAAATATCTTCCCACATCTCCTTCAATTCCGTCTTTTCAGATTTTGTGATGTAAGACGTTACATATCTAGCCACAGCAATAGAGTTGTCCGCAACATATTGTATATCCATGTTGGCATTCCACATGGACAAAATGACAGGGTTGTAGTCATTTATATATTTGGACTCTTCTCCTCTTCTTAAATTATAAGTATTTTTGGGTGATCTTCTAGTGATGTTATGTCGCAAAGATGACATCAAATTATTCACTGTTCCTTTTGAAAGTACTGGTCGTGCAAATCCAAAATGACATTTTGTATAGAACTTATCCTTTGTTTTGAATTTGCGCAGACAATACTTTCCACAACGATGTCTTTGAAACCGTAACACTTTTCCTCTTAAGTCTTTATCACTTGTACTGTTAGGTATGTCACAAGTGGCATATTCCTCAATAAAAGACAGTACAGTTTCATCTGAGTCTTTTCCAAATTTGGGAGCATCCTTGATCCATAGTAACATATGAATATATGGAGCACCTCTAGCTTGATACTCTTTTCTCCAGAAGAAATCCAAAACTTCACCAAGCGGTGGATTCTTCTTGTTTGTAAGAAACGACATCATTGCTTCAAATCGATGATTAAAATATCGGCAAACATTAACTGGATCCAGCGAACACAATTCTCCTGGTGTCTTGTAGTTTATATTTTCAATATTTACATTCGCCTCTCGAAGATATTCAAGTAAATCTTCCCAGGCGTACTCTGCACAGCTTAAAGTTACAAACCATGTTGGTGCTCCCAAGTTTCGTAGCATGCATTTTACATCTCCATGACGACGGTACCAATATTCATTAGTACCACGCTGACATGCCATTAAGTTAATTAGATGAGCATCCAAAAGACTATCTTTCTGATGCACTTTATCCATGAAATCCTTAGCTGAAACATTATGTAGATGCACTCCACTTTTTAAGACATGGTTTACTGCATAAGAAAGACCAGATAAGTCACTCTCAAAGAAAAGATGAAACAAATATGGAATACATTGACGAAATCTGGGATCTTCTGCATATAACCTTGTTGTCCGGTACTCAGATGCAGGAATCTGCATAGCACGATCATCATATCGCGCACCTTCACCTGTTGGGAATAAGTGTGGGAAACAACGACCTTCCAAACTTTTTTCCCACACACTAATAGGACTTCCTTCTGCTTTTTTCATCTGAAATAACTCAATTGCATTCCCCAATGCTTCTTTGGAATGCAGTGGATGAACACTGTAATGTTCATAAATTTCTTCACTTCTGGACATGTCGACTTTTTCAATTTGTCCAGTAGAGAAATCATTATTCTCTTCATCACTTACATCTTCTTGTTCTACATACATATTTTTATAGTATTTATTGTTTTTAACTAAATACAACGTTGCCTTCTTCACTTTCCTAACATCCACTAAATCTTGCCAGATTTTCTTACTCTTTGTAGGTACACCACTAACTAGAATAACAAGAGGATCCTCTTCTACATTTTCAATCCCAATTGTCTCTATATTTTTCTTTAAATCAAGTGGCAAATATACAACTCTACCCTTTAATCCTCTTTGTAAATCTGTAGGATTTATTTTCCCAGTCTTAGGCTCCATACGAACAATAGCCTGAAAAGGATGTACACATTGAATCAAAATAGTCTCATAAGTATTTATATCCTTCAGTTCCGATGGAATATTTATCAACTCAAGATTATTATGAACACCTCTAGCAGGCATTTTATTTTCATTTAATTTATTATAACAATATTTACAAATACGTTGTTCAAAACCCAAATCAAAATAGTTTTCTACCAGCAAATAAGTTGCAAACTCTCTCCACTGAGTATTATCTTCATCTTCACTTTTTAAATATAAATCAACTAACCTAGTTTGACTTTTGTAATGAATGCGTCGACAACACACACAAGTGAAATTTGGTTTTTCACCTGCAATGACCTTACATTTTGTTATTTCCTGTTCAAATTCTTCAGTATTAAAATGTCCAACATTTTCTAACACATTTCCTTCTATAACTACATCAGTTTGTACATTCTCTTCACCTCGACCAAAATAACTTACCTCAATCTCTGCACAAATATGCTTCACATCTAATACACATCCATGTAAAAGAGCACTATTTAACTCTTTCAATTTAAGTGCTGGACTTTTTGCATAATACATATTTCTGACTAATTTTCTCATTTTGGTATGATGCACTGCTAACATCTTAAAATGGTGAAAAACACTCTGGCATATTTTTTTTGAAAGACAAGCCAAAGAATGTCCTTGCAAACCTATTTTTTCTCTCACTCTGCACCGATCTAATTCTTGCAACAGTACAATTTTTTTCTTTAAACTTTCCTTAGTGTACTTACGTAAGAAATTGCGAAAGAAATCAATTGAATCCTGTCGCACACTGCAAATACTGCTACAATTCCAACTATAAACAGGAGCATGAACAGATCCCTGTAAAACTTCTCCACCTATTTCCCCTTCTGTATTTCTGACCTCAATTTTCTCTTTCTCAATAGGACAGCCATCCTTTACTTCATACGCTCGACCACTGGTGTCAACTGCATGCAACAACTTGTTACTTTGAAAGTAACTCTCTTCATTAAAAAATGGCTCAGAATTTGAAGAATGCATCCATTTACCAGAAAAGATTTTACAAAAATTAATTCTATTTATGTGTCTCTTCCATTTACTCTTAGCTTTTAAAACTCTAATTGCCTTATTTAGTGTACTTATTCTTTTCAGCACTAAAATAAACAATTTTTTTTTCGTCTCGAACGCATCATCCACAACGTCCTCTATATATATTTTTTTCTTATAAAAAGCAGATTTCCTTTTAGAAACTTTTTCCTTTTGTAATAAATTCATAACAACTCTCTTATGAAACATACGTTTCCTTATTTCCGCAAATTTATTTGTACGTCTTTTACTGTACATATTTTCTTCACCACTCTTTTCCAACACAGTTTTCTTTTTTGTCCATTTCTCCTTGTAGATCCTGAAAACTGTTTTTCCTTAGCAATATTATCCAATTGACTTTTTCTCTGACACAATTTTTTTAAAAATTCCTTACTGCTCTTACCAGGAGCACTCTTGTTTTTGTCCGTCCTTTGTTGTGTACGTAAATCTTGTCCCTCTTTTCTCTTCAAATGGTATGTCTTTTTATACAGCTTTCTTTTCTCATTTCTCGTCGGCATACTGATTGATGTTTCTGATGTCAATGATAACCTGTTTTGAAAAAAGTTAAAACATATTATAGACCCCTACTTCCATATACCATACAAATTATAAGCAATACTTGATTTTATAACTTGAATAAAGACAAAGAAACAGTCTCTGGTCAGAGTAGGAAATCCTAAATTGAATATTGTTTCTAAATTTGTGACACTCCATATCTATGTTATCTTTACACATGTTTTGTTTTATTTATTTTTTTTGAGACATATAAGTACTATTCTGACTTTCAAGCATTGTCGATGTTGCTAATACTTTTTATTTTTATAACTTTAATCTTTTATCCACCTTTGCACAACTTTTACTGTCATTCTTAAAAAAGAGAATACTAATTAAGAGTACAACAATAATATATATATTTTTTTTTTATTTAATCATAAATAATTTTATCCATTTCATAATTCATATTCTAGAATCACATTTAGCATTATTTCATCTGATATTTCATTGTTATTTTCCTCTTCCACATTCTCTTCTTCCACCATCTCTAAGTATGCACTGTCAAATGTGCTGTCCAAAAAGTCCTCATTTTCAGATGAAATCTCATCCTCAAATACTCCTTCAAGTATTTCTTCTAGGACTTCTTGTGCCATTTCAAAATTGATATTCTCATTTTCATTCAAATCTTCCATATTTTTATTAATTTTCTATCTTCTGTCTCCTTTTAAAAAAATATAAAGACTAAATTATATTTTTTTATAATTAGTTAACCAATGATTACCTTGAGTAATCTTTTCACTACATACCCTTTCATACTTTTAAAGTCATTAACTACATTGATTATTATAATACCTTCATCTTTATTTTATTAAGAAACAGATACTTTTATCCTAGAGATTAACAGGTTTCTATTTAATTTTGTAAATTACAATTGTGCTACAGAAATACATTTCACTGTGAAATTTGCTTTCTGCATTTCAGGCTGTAGAACTATTTAAACACTTTCTAATTTTATTGTACAGATCTATTTTTAACTTTACCACTATAAACTGTCATTCAAACTGTATGCAAAGTGAAAGAATAACTCACAGTATACCAATTAAACAATCACTAAACCGATTGCTACTTCCCACAGAGGCAGTTGCTTTTACCTTTAACAACATACTCGTCATGTAAATTTCATCTAATGTAAAACATTTCATCATAATCATATGAAACCACAATGAGTCGCAACTCGTGGAGGCAATTATGGTGCGTCAGGGAGACAAAGAGGGAAAGATCATTGCTGGAGGGACCTAAAAACCAGGATACAGATAATATGTAGTAAATACATAATTTAATTATTTAAATGAATTTTGCAGTGTGCACTACATTCCAAATTGCGATGCTGTGTACACTGGAAAAATAATTTTATTAATTAAAATATATACTTTCCTACATTTATCTATATATCATATTTTAGATCTCTGTACCCTACACCTCCCCCTCCCTCGCTCCCAGGCCCTACCATTACTCCCTCGATGGCGTCCGACTGACCTCATCATAATACACTTCTGCAAATGCATATAATAGAATGCAAATAGATAGTACAGTCACAAAAATGCATCCGAATTGTCCATCACGCCAACAGCCATATCATAATATACCTCTATAATTACTCAATCATTACTGTACACAAATGATACAGCATAAAGTTGAGAGTTAATGATGACTTAGCAAAAAATAACCAAGGTAAACAGCAAACTCTTACAGTCAAAGAATAGATAAACCCAAACTGTATATAAAATAACACATGAACCTGGCCAATCAAAAGATGGTAACAATTGAGTATAAAATTGTATTTCAAAATACATATGTACTACAAGCATGTTTAGATATGTTTAAAGTACAAATTAAAACCGTTATGTATAACAGAAGCAGTGTTAATTTTTTTTTTAAAACATGCATAATATGATAATCTTCTCACAAATAACTTATCATTTTAATTTTATCAACTCACCTGTAAAAAAAGATTTTCTGTTTCTATACTGTCACGTTCAACGTCAGGTTATTGCTTTTCAGCACCAAACACTCTCTAAAAAAAATACACAACTGAATTTTAGTTAACATAATACACACATATATATTTCACAACATACACCCATTATACCAAATATCATGCCTATCATATACATTCCTTAATTTTCTATCCAATATATATCATAAAGTCTATGTTTAAGAAGCCTTATTTATGTAATCTTTGCGCCACCGGTGCGTCACTGTTTTCCAATGTTAAAAATAACGCACGGGCGGCGCAACACCTTCATAAATAAAGCCCAAGATATCTTTGTGAACCACATTTTTTTATCAAATTTTTCCCCCTACATTTTTATTAAATCAATCACTATATACAATGTAATTTTACAAACATTACCAAGAAACTACATGCAATATTTTTGATAAGCACTACAACACAACCTTACTTTCTATATTTATTATGTAAATACATATACATTATGTGCAGGGAATTTTTTAACATAATAACGCTTCACACTTTCTGAATTCCCCCAAATAGGGCATATTATCAAGGGAGTTTATCTCCACTTTTTTGCCTTCAAGAGCCAACAAAGCGAAGATAAAATTATCTCCCTATTACGTAGCTGTCGCTAACACCAGTTTGCAACACCTATTAGCAGATAGCAACCATCTTGTGCGCCACTTTGCTTCTCAGTAATAATTATCACTAATGATATCCTAAAGTGAACGTGGCAAGATGATAGCAACTGGAAACAGGCGCTAACATTACTATCGCCTATTACGAAGTTTGCAGATATTTGCGCTAAGCATGAATATCTCCAAAAGCAAACATCTGCCCTGAGCAGTTTTTAGTCATGTTATCCAATGGGACCTAGATAACAAGGCTAAGAGCATTAGCTCGGTATTGCATGAATATCGCTGACTTTTTAACAACATGCATGCATTGCAGCCATTTTTTGTAGCATTTATTATAATTAGCTGCTCAACGTCTGTCAACATTCCATTCGGTCGAAATAAGGAAGTATTGTCGCCATTTTGTTAATACGACTGCATATATTCTACCGAACACATTATGTAAGCGAGTACGTTTTCTCAGGGAGTGCACTATAGAACCTGAACGCCAAAACAAAAAAAAAATTCTCTTTAAAGTTACGGGGTGCGCGCACTCGATCGCGCAACCCTATTTACAAGACTGTGATTCTCATGCTTTATAAGTAAAATTTAATGGTACAAAGGCAGACGACACTTAAACATCGTTTCAGATCTTTAAGTTTACTTATTTTGCCTATTTTTTAAAATTACAAAAATATACAGTTTATAAAATTCTCATTTTCTGTTTAACAACTGTCAAAATTAGAATCAGTGGAAATCCGAAATTGTTCGCCGCCATTTTGTAACTGGGAGTGAATATATTGTACTGATCAAGTCATTTTATCCAATGAGACCTAGATAACATGGCTAAGAGCATTAGCTCGGTATTGCATGAATATCGCTGACTTTTTAACAATATACATGCATTGCAGCCGTTTTTTCTAGCATTTTTTATAATTAGCTGCTCAACGTCTGTCAACAATCCAATCGGAAGAAATAAAGAAGTGTTGCCGCCATTTTCTTAATGCAACTGCATATATTCTACCGAACAAACGGTGAGAACATGGATAGAGAAAAAAGTACACATTATCTAAGCGAGTACGTTTTCTCAGGGAGTGCACTATAGACCCTGAACGCCAAAACAACATTTTTTTTTCCAGTACAAAGTTACGTGGTGCGCGCACTCGATCGCGCAACCCTATTTACAAGACTGTGATTCACATGCTTTATAAGTAAAATTTAATGGTGCAAAGGCAGACGACACTTAAAGATCGTTTCAGATCTTTCAGTTTACTTATTTTGCCTATTTTTTAAATTTACAAAAATATACAGTTTAAAAAATTCTCATTTGCTGTTTAACATCTGTCAACATTAGAATCAGTGGAAATCCGAAAGTGTTCGCCGCCATTTTGTAACTGCGAGTGAATGTATTGTACTGATCAAGTCATTTTATCCAATGGGACCTAGATAACATGGCTAAAAGCATTAGCTCGGTATTGCATGAATATCGCTGACTTTTTAACAATATACATGCATTGCAACCGTTTTTTATAGCATTTTTTATAATTAGCTGCTCAACGTCTGTCAACATTCCAATCGGAAGAAATAAAGAAGTGTTGCCGCCATTTTCTTAATGCGACTGCATATATTCTACCGAACAAACGGTGAGAACATGGAAAGAGAAAAAAGTACACATTATCTAAGCGAGTATGTTTTCTCAGGGAATGCACTATAGACCCTAAACGCCAAAATAACATTTTTTTTTTCAGTAAAAAGTTACGTGGTGCAAAGGCAGACGACACTTAAAGATCGTTTCAGATCTTTAACTTTACTTATTTAGCCTAATTTATAAATTTACAAAAATGTACAGTTTAAAAAATTCTCATTTGCTGTTTAACATCTGTCAACATTAGAATCAGTGGAAATCCGAAAGTGTTCGCCGCCATTTTGTAACTGCGAGTGAATATATTGTACTGATCAAGTCATTTTATCCAATGGGACCTAGATAACATGGCTAGGAGCATTAGCTCGGTATTGCATGAATATCGCTGACTTTTTAACAATATACATGCATTGCAACCGTTTTTTATAGCATTTATTATAATTAGCTGCTCAACGTCTGTCAACATTCCAATCTGAAGAAATAAAGAAGTGTTGCCGCCATTTTCTTAATGCGACTGCATATATTCTACCAAACAAACGGTGAAAACATGGAAAGAGAAAAAAGTACACATTATCTAAGTGACTATTTTTTCTCAGGGAATGCACTATAGACCCTGAACGCCAAAACAACAGTAAAAAGTTACGTCGTGCGCGCACTCGATCACGCAACCCTATTTACAAGACTGTGATTCACATGCTTTATAAGTAAAATTTAATGATGCAAAGGCAGACGACACTTAAAGATCGTTTCAGATCTTTAACTTTACTTATTTTGCCTATTTTTTAAAATTACAAAAATATACACTTTATAAAATTCTCATTTGCTGTTTAACATCTGCCAACATTAGAATCAGTGGAAATCCGAAAGTGTTCGCCGCCATTTTGTAACTGCGAGTGAATGTATTGTACTGATCAAAGGGTTAGAACATGGAAAGGACAGAAGGTACAGATTATGTAACCGAGTAAGTTTTATCAGGTAGTCCAGTATAGACCCTGAGTTTGAACGAAACTTTTTTGTTCTCCATAAAAAGTTACTTGGTGCGCGCATTGGATTCCGTACCTCTATTTTCAAGTTTGTAGACTATTACCTTTTCTCAAAGATTATTATCTGCACATATTAAATTCCCCATAATTTACTTATTTCATTAATCTTTATCAAACTTCAACTTACAGTTCCGCTAACACAGTTACTATATTTTTATACCTTAGTTTGTGGAAAAAATTAAAAATTATTCCATACTAAATGTAATTCTCTTTAAAGGTTTTTCGTCCCGTAATTACACTACACTCACCTAACATCATTTCATTACGTCATTTCTCCATTTGTCATAAGTACACAGGGGCAGATTTATGAAGGCCTTGCGCCGCCGGTGCGTCACTTTTAACATGGGAAAAAGTGACGCACCAGCGGCGCAGGGCCTTCATAAATCTGCCCCACAGAGCCTTATTTATGAAGCCCTTGCGCCACCGGTGTGTCACTTTTAACATGAGAAAAAGAAACGCATCTATAGTGCAAAATTTTCATAAATGAGGCCCACACTGTCAAAAATATCAATGTCGCACATAATCGTACACATCCAAGCACTACCAATTGCATAACTTGTTTAACATAAAGCGCTGTAATATTGCATGTGTTTTCAAAGGTACACCGGTATCCCCTATAATGCTTAATTTTACCATAACACTCAACAGTAACTATTTATTTTCAAGCAATGTTAATTAGTTTGACTTTTTAAACGACAAGCTTTAGTCTGAAGTAGTCACTCTGCATATGTTTCTCTCTAAAAATTAACTTCACTCACCCACGCATGAGAACCTTCATGTGTGCATCTGGGCGCAAAAAACGACCTTGAACTCAAAGTTCCATCCCAAGACTTGAACAACAGCCTTATTGTCCCAAAATCAAGCTACCCAAGCATCTGTTCACAAACATATCTCATTCACTTAGCTAACACTCGTAGAAAACTGCATATCTTATTAAATAGTGACCTTCCTTTACAATTTTCTAAGGTGACTCTCATAATCTTTAACGCTCCTCCACTTCCCAGCTGCACTATTTTTTTTACAACTACTAACCAATGGTTTGGTGCTTTTTTTCCACCAAATTATTTGAAGACATTCTGCTACTCTCACTCCATACTCTCTGATCTATGTTTCTGGACATCCTCATCTATTACCAGCAGCTGCAACCTTTCTATTCCTATTTTCGTTATTACAAAATGGAGGTCCGTCCCGCCTTTGGAAACGAGCTGGAACACTTAGAACTATTTCGCCACAAGATGCTTGAATACTATGGCATCCTACCACTCGCGACTTTGAGTGAATCATATGGATTATCATTTCGATTTTCCTATTTCACCTGTGTGCAACCTGTATTTCATTGCCTGAGCTGTGATTTCATGTGGGCCCTGGACTTATGTCTCTGCAACTCGGTGTCTCCTGAAGTGAATTACAATCATCTCATGAATCCGTTACTTGATCATGAACAGCTTTGTTCCGACGGAGGGATTATGGCCTTTGCAGCGATACATGGAGTTCTGGGTCATTGGAATATATTCGCAGCGGCGCAAGATTTCTTGCCACACAGCTACATTGAAAATTCACCGACTTGCCCTCTGAAGCTACTAGAGGCTCCACTAATTAATGACCATGTTTGTTCATTTCCTCTTTTAAATTGGATGGCTGACTTGTTTTCGGATGATAACAATGACTTTCTATTAGAAGCAGTTGCCACTTACTTTGCCTATTCAATGGAAGTATAGCTGTTCTGCAAACCATTGACGTCTTGACTTTTTTTTACCTTCCTAATTTTTCTTATTTTTTTTTTATTCTTATATGTTATATAAAAGATGACCTCTTGACTTTACTGACATTGGCCATTGCAATTTCCGGCTGGTGTGAATTTTTTTAATTATGTGGACTTAATTTTCTTTCCACACCTCCTCGATTTTATTCAAAACATTTCATGATGGTCTAATTACAACAAATCACTACCTTATGTTATCTTATGTGATTTAAAATGTTGTCGTACCAAGGCTGCGTAAAATATAATTAAATGTGCCTTCACAAATGTCTATAGTTACAATGACTTTTAATATGATTGTATATGGTTTATCACCACTCTCCCTTTCTACTCCTTATTTCCGCCTCACACACATGTGCTGCTTTTAATTGATGGCTATTGAAAGATTTTTCATTCACAATTGAAAAGTTTATAATTACCCTGATATTACCCTTGCTTATCAACCTGTATGAGACATTGTGTACTGAAACCTTTCAAAAAATTATATCAAAACAATAGTTATTCTGAGTCCTGATTTTCGAACGTTCCTACAGATAACATACATGCACCTCAAGTCAAATTCTCCCTTTTGGCGCGTTTTTCATTTCCTTTGACAATACCATACAACAAGCTTATTACTGCTTCGTATATTGAAAATTAACTGTTAATGAAGTGATATTTAACCAATTATATTTTCATATATGATTACAGAATTTAAAATCAAAGCACACCTTCTTGTATGCAATATAATTAAATATATTTCATTGCGAGGCTTTTTCATTTTTTTTTATACGTTATTCATTTTGCTTCATACTACATTTCCATCATTTGTGTTCTATGAACTAGTAACTTTTCCCACTATTTTCTTTATATTATGTTTACTTGTATTAAATAAAAATCTTCGTATCAAAACACTGCATTATTGAATAAAAATTTGAAAAATATACGTTCCCTCTTTTAACTCATATTTACAACTGAAATAATATATTCTAAAACTGTATTCATGTGTTTCACGTAATCTCAACTGCACTCAAATCATGTTTTCTTTTGTCAACCTGAATTTCTCATACTTTAACGCGCTGGCCTGCGACGGTCACTCAAGCCTTTCTTTACGAGTTGTGAACCATAGCATCAATCGTACCTCTGATAAAAAAATTATTTATTACTGTAACAAAACTTGGCCGCAGTTATGGTTCACTCAGTGTATTAATCACAGATCCCCCGCATCCACAGAGCACACGCTATATCCTATTTCAGTACGTATCACCCTTTCATCTCCACTGTAACAACTGTCTCTGCCTGCAGAACAAACTTCCTCAGCTCAGACTGAACGCACGCACACACACACAGACACATACACACACTAAGATAACACAAAGCAACTGATATGGAAATCAAAAGTCAGATGAAAATGGTCTCTCACATTGTGGTACACAGAAACCTCTATATATATTTGGTCTTCTACTTGAATGTATTAAAAGCATATACTCCACGAACCTCTGTACAACCTCATGGTCACAATTTTTCATTTGATTATACTGGGACACCTTTCCTTATCACCCCACCCCCACCACTGCATCCCTCGGCTCTAAGCCATACTGTAATTTTTTTCATCAAACTTAAATTTTAAAATACCTAAAGCTTTACCACTTTTTTTTCAACAATATTACATTTAATCAACAATTTTTCTCTCTACATGCATTATCAATGCTCTACCAATTCCTTTTTTTTTTTATCGGTAACCAACTTTACAAATTATGTCTAAACGCTCCCAAATGTTTATTAATTTCTGTCTATTTCATTACATTTTATATTCTTTTTATTTAGTTTACCACAAATACATCCTAAACTATAATTCAGACTTAAAAGAAAGTGAAGAAACGGCGCACAACCTCCATTAACTTTACAGAACTTCAACCCCTCCCCCCCCCTCAAATCTGCTGTGGAAACCCAAAATAACACACATGCCAGATACACACAGAGCCGCACCTGAGCGTTTCACACCTCTATAAAGAACTATTCCAATATTAATTAGGCCTTGCACTTCTTTTACCCATTATTTGACCCCCTCCACCTTTACTCTACCTACTGATTACACGTTCATGTTCCCCTACCAAAAAATATTTTTTTACGTCCTTCCCTCCCCCCCTAATTTCGTTGCAGATCAGTCTCTAAGTGTCATTTAATTCATAGACCTAACAGTACCTCATAACTTAAAAACATGACTGAACTCCACTATCCTTAATCAAATTAATTAATCGTAATTTGTATGTAATAATTACAAAGATACAATGTTCCAAAACATTGATATTATAAAATGGAACATTAGTTGAAATTATCTCAAGCTGTATGTAACTCAAAAATGTGCTTCCTTACACACGCACAAACTCAAATAATCAAATATAGTGATCAAACCACATTTAACGGTACATCATGAAACAATCAGTTATACACTCACCTTTACCAATACTTTATCAGATGTAGAACAATGATAGTTGTAATACGATAGTCGTTTGACGGAGCTCTCAATAATACTTCTATCACTGCAACCAAAGAATAATGGCATAGGTTTTCTGTCAATACACACTCATATATGTCTCTTCAACCAATCATATTTGTTCCCGCACAATTTCATATTCAAATTAACATTTCAGTTGGTTATCCTTTCAATATTTTCAAAGTCACATAACGGTCACCCTTCACCCTCTGCCTTCTCTGGCTGTTACCATGGTAACAGCTCATTCTGCACCTGGCTGAAGGCACAGGTCAAAAGTTCATATCTCAACGTTCTAAATCCAAGCAAAAACGGTAATTTCCCTCCAAACACACCTGCCTATCCACTCTTATTTTACATTTCTTTTTTTTCCACGACCAATAGAAGATTTGTTTGTAAAAAAAACTGTAACATACAGCGTAGTCTTCAATCTTGATGTATATCAATTAACCAATCATGTTCAGTTTTTCATTAACACCAAAACTCACACACTTTTTTATCGTGACTTTCACCATCTACTTGCCATTCCACTTCCAGTACCCATCGGAGTACTACTGCATCTACCTTGAAAATGAACGTTTGGCTTGTAGGACACAGTTATATTCACTGGAGTGAAAAATATGCTGCAAACAGACGAATTTCTAACCTTGACTTACCAAATGTGCAGATTACGTGGATTGGGCAAAGAGGATTGAAATGTCACCAATTGATACCATTGGTGAAAACTTTTATGCATCTCCCTGAACCTAACCTGATAATTGTGCACTGTGGTGGGAATGATCTAGGCACATTAACAGGTGTAGGTCTAGAAATGCTTCTAAAAGACACCTTTCTTCAATTGATATCACTTTTTCCTCGAACTGTCTTGGTGTATTCAAATATATGGAACTAATGCGAAGCTTTCTCAACAGGGAGAAAGCGGCTCTGAGCACAACGTGGGGGACCCAATGGTCTTATTCCATCAAATCAAAGAATATGTTGTGTGGTAAATCATGCCAAAAAGTTCATCCAAAGTTCAAGTTATTTATTTTTCCAAAGGTGTTAAAGGTGTTGAATCATCAATCAGAAGGTAATATATTCAATCATATATCTCCAACATTGAAAACAGCTTTAAACGATGATCACATATCCCGATGCATTTCGGGCAACGCCCTTCTTCAGGGGATTACTCTACAAAACAATCCAAAATAAAAACTATTCAAGTACACAGCAGTATGGAATCAAAAAATACACAGTATCTAGTGCTCGTGAAGAATCCAAGTGCATAAAGAACCAGGTAAAAATAAAACGGAAGCGCACCTTCACCCGCGGAAACCACACCTCAGAAAGTGTGGAACCCAACGTGAAAAACGAAAGCAAGTGATTACCAATAATATCGTGCTGTGTTCAAAAAGGTGGAAAGAAGGGTGTATACGCCCAAATGCTACAAATTACCATAGAAAACGTGCGTAAATGTAAACAAAGGTCGAAGCCCAAAAAAATGTAGAAATCAGTGCATAAGTGTCGCATGCTAGGTCAGAAATCTAATAAAGTCCCGTGTAGGTTACTTACAGACAGGTGAAAAGATTCACGCTCCGCGGGCTACCGCAGAGACCACGTTCAACCGGGAAGGACGCTGGTCCTCTGTTTACTAGCGCGAGGGTGTAAACGTAATAGAAAAAGGACTATCTCTCAGGATAGGAACTGACGATAGACAGAAAAGAACAGTCAACGAAAAAAAGACTCTTCACCAAGAGAGTAGGAAATGTCAGTGAAACTATAAAGAAAAACAATAAAGAAAAATAATAAAGAGGAAAAATATAACAAGTGGAAGATAACAGTACAAATACAATGTATTACAGGTAGCAAAGAAATTCCATCCGGTCGTTGAGCCCATGGGGCACCATGGTGGACATAAAACGGATCCAAAAGTTCTCACGTTTCAACAGTGTATTCTTGTTGTTCAGAGTAACCTTCACTTGTTCCAATATTAGAAATTTCAACTGTGCCACGCTGTGTCTGTTTTTATGAAAATGGTTTGCCACGCTCGATTTCTGGTTGTGAGTGCGAATGTTACTTTTATGTTCAAGGACTCGAACTCGGATCTTTCTCTCAGTGTGTCCGATGTAACATTTACCACAAGGGCATTTCAACATATAAATAACATTGCTGCTGTTACAGGTAGCATTAACTCGCAATTTGATCGTATGTCCTTTCATAGGATGCTGTGTAGTGTTACCCTGAATACAATTGTTACAGTTGCTACAATTGTAGCAGGGTTTGAGTCCCGTGTAGGGGAAAGGGGTGATCGTAGGTTTGGGTTGACTTAAGATTTCTTTCACATTTCTGCCACGAGTGAATGCAAACATGGGTGGTTGACTAAATAATCCTTGGAAGTCAGGTTCCATGGCCAGAATCGGCCAATGTTTGCGGATGATGTGTTGAAATTTATTGGATATCCTGGAGTGTTTAGAGACCACGACCATGCGGTCGGAATGTTGTTTGAGTTTGGGTTTAAGTAGTTCACTCCTACACGTTACATGTTGGAGATATATGATTGAATATCTTACCTTCTGATTGATGATTCAACACCTTTAACACCTTTGGAAAAATAAATAACTTGAACTTTGGATGAACTTTTTGGCATGATTTACCACACGACATATTCTTTGATTTGATGGAATAAGACCATTGGGTCCCCCACATTGTGCTCAGAGCCGCTTTCTCCCTGTTGAGAAAGCTTTGCATTAGTTCCTTGGATCTCACACTGCCAGGCCAGACAGTGTTTTACTCTAGCAGCACACTTCACCTCTTTATTGTTTTTTACCTTGTGATTTAACAAGCTGTGCGTGTTCCTCTTCATTATAGTGTATTCAAATATATGCCAAAGACAAAAATGGAATTGGTCCAATGAACGTTGTCCACAGATTGAGAAAGCAAGGAAACATGTAAATAAATCTGTTTCTGCTTTCCTCAGAGAATATAACATGGGTTCTATGTAAAACAACAACCTACGTTTCAACATGGAAGGCATCTATCGGAGAGATGGTGTTCATTTCACGGATAGGGGAAATAGAATTTTCCTCTGTAACATGAGACTCTGCATCAGAACTTACTTATAAGTTCTACAAAAACCCAATTAACACAAGGGCTCTTTTAAGAGCCACCTTACATCTAAACACTCAAACTTCTAATTTATCTCCATCTTTCTTTATGTTTTTTCATCGCCGTGCGCGACCGAGTGCGTGCACCTCGTAACTTATTTACGATAAAAAGCTACTTTTAGACTTTCCTCATCCTTAATAAACCCCTCAAGAAACCTACCAAATCAAACACTCTCCACCCTGATCCCTTTCCATTCTCACCACTATAGTTTTTCACAGTCTTGTAAATAGGGGTGCGCGACCGAATGCATGCACCCCGCAAATGTTTTCTCCCAAAAAAATGGTCTTTTCGCGTTCAGGGTCCATACTGCACCCCCTTAGAAAACCTACCCGGCGACACAATCTCTACCTTCTCCCCTTTCCATGTACTAACCCTTTGTTCTGTATTATATATTCACTCGCACTAACAAAATGGAGGACAACACTTCCTGATTTCCTCCGAATCGAATGTTGACAGACGTTAAACAGCAAATCAGAATGCGCGCTTACAGATATATAACTGATTTCAACTTTAATTTTCTCAGCACCTACTGAATGGATTTACACCATTTAAACAAAAGCGTGATCTGCGACCCACACTCTACCTTTCTACCAAGTTTCTTATAAATCCATTCAGCCGTTCGAGCTGTAGCCGTGTCTAAACGTCCTATGGAAAATAACATGGGAAAAACACGTTTTGGGACCCCCCTTTTATCTCAGCCCCCACTTCACCAATCCCCCCAAAACTTTCACAGAATGAGCGGAGCGGACCGAGCCATCTTCTTTGAGAAATTCGCAAACATTCATCCACCAGGTCCAAAGTTATTCCCAATAGAATGTTGCGGATTTCCTATGGAAACTAGGTCCTAACTATAACTACCTACTGGCGACCGCCAGTAGGTAATATATGATGTATATATATATATGTATATATATATATACATATATATATATATATATATATATATATATATATATATATATATATATATATATATATATATATATATATATATATATATTCACTGAAAAAACCATAGGTTATAGACCATATATAGTTAGGAATTAGCATTTAAAAAACCTTATTTTACTCACACAAAACCATTGAAATTCCATATATAGTTAGTTGCACTAACTATATATCGCGCACCCGCAATCCACTGCTGATGATGTCACATATTACATCATTCATGACATGGTCAGTGACATCACTGATGACATCACTGATGACATCTCAAATGACATCACTGATGACATCACTGATGACATCTCAAATGACATCACTGATGATCACTGATGACTACATCCAGTGACTGTATAATTCTGTAAAGTTAAAATATGTCTTACATATTGAAGAATGAGTGGATGTATAAGTGTCTTGATGAAGGATTTAGTAGGGGCATGGCTGACTGTATGAGTGACTGATTAAATGTGTCTCACTGAGTGCATGGGTTAGTGACTAAACTGTCTTAATTTGTGCATCATTATGTCTGTTGTTCTGTAAACTGCTGCATGTGTTGATCATTAGCTATATGATTAACTGTATGGGTTATTGATTAGTTGCCCAAGCATTTGTATGGGAGACTGAGTGTGTGTCTGGGTGGCTGGGAGGTGTATGACTCTCTGCATAGATGTGTGAGCAGTTGATTGACTAGATGTATGGGTTCAAAAGTGCATGTGGAAACAGCTGTATGGGCGGTTGACTGTGTGCATGAGTGTATTGGTGAGTGAATGGATATCTCAGTGCTACATGTCAAAGTAAGTACATATGTAAAACACAGTACATGTGAGAGTTGACATATATAAATAACTGTGCATAAGAGCCAGTGAATGTGTGAGTGGCTGTATGGATCATTGTGAACTTGTATCCAGGATTGTATAAGTGAGTAAATATGTTTTAGTATATGTTTGAATAAGTAAGGTGTGTATAACTGTATAGTTGAGGAAATGGAGGTGTGATTGATTCTTTGCATGACTGACTAAGTGTCTGAGTAACTCCATGGATGAGTGACAGTCTATGAGTGTCTGTTTACACTGAGTGTATCTAAGGTTATATTAGAGTCTGAAGAGGTTCATCGTATTATCACATGAATGATGTCATCAGTGATGTGATCAGTAATGTCAAATGAGATGTCATCAGTGATGTCATTTGAGATGTCATCAGTGATGTCATCAGTGATGTCATCAGTGATGTCATTTGAGATGTCATCAGTGATGTCATCAGTGATGTCACTGACCATGTCATGAATGATGTAATATGTGACATCATCAGCAGTGGATTGCGGGTGCGCGATATATAGTTAGTGCAACTAACTATATATGGAATTTCAATGGTTTTGTGTGAGTAAAATAAGGTTTTTTAAATGCTAATTCCTAACTATATATGGTCTATAACCTATGTTTTTTTCAGTAAATTTTCAAGGTTTTGTAAATGCTAATTCCTAACTATATATGGTCTATAACCTATGGTTTTTTCAGTGAATTTCAATGGTTTTTTAATAGCAAATATCATAAGCTGTCGAATGTCAAGTACGTGGTAAGTGAAAACATTTTCGTGTTTATGCACACTGATCTGCTTTGAATGGTGCCCCCCCCCCCCTCATTTCTATTACGAGTACTCTCTCTTTGCAGATAGTGAAAGGTAGTTAACGCAGGCCTTTGCCCCCGTTGTAATCCGTCGTGCCTGCTTCTCTCTCCATTTGATTGATTGTTATCCAAGTATTTACTGTTTTAGAATTAGTTCTCTTTGGTTCATTCTCTATTTACAAACAAACACAGAGTCGCAATACTCTGTTTAGTCTTTGCAGATAACGAAAAATCGTGTAAAAAAAAAGAAAAGGAATCGAGCAAAATCAGTAGGCCACTAATGGGATCTCTTTTTGACCTCGCTAAAATAGAAACATTAGGAACAACCCCTCATGACAAATACAAAACTAGTGAGATGAACTGAACTCCACACAATGATGGCTGCAAAACAGCTCGGCTCCGCCACCCACCCCGCCCAAAATAATGATAAAGAGCGGCTGCCATGATTGGTTGCGGAATGGCCACGACGGAGCTACGAAATGGTGCTGCTCTCATGCTAACCCCAGCTTCAGTCTGAAACATCCAGAAACACTGTAGACTACCAATTCGATCAGTTCCGGTAGCGCCCCAATGTAACCCGGTAGAGAAGAACTAGCCCTTCCCTCTTTGACTGATGGTTCTTGTTGCCTGTCCCTTCTGTTGTCATTTAACAGAACTATTTAGCCTGCTGAAAGGGGTTGTGTTCCGACCGCTGGTTGGTGGAGACATTTTGACTATATTCTGGACCTGCGTTGTCGCGTAATGCGTCATATGATGCGCCGCGTTAGCGCATCCGGAAGTCATCCGGGGCGCGCAGCGCGTAACGTAAGCATAACAAGTCATGTGACTTGTTAATAAAACTTTTCATTGGTTCATTTTACTTTTCTTATTGTAATGATGAAAGGCTTGGTCATATGACCTAAAAATTACGCTTTTCATTACTTCCAAACATTATTTTTTCTTAAATATATGTTATAATGTTCCAGGCTAATGTACTTTCCCGGAAATTTTACAACTGTCCTGCAAGTAAAATATATTCTTTTTTCGAGAAAAAGAGCGTTTCTTCGTCCCATGACGGAGCCGTTGAGCAAAAGAGGGTCGACCTGCTGTCTTAGTCGCCGATACGCCTGAATATGAGATTCTTATCGATCACTTTATGTTGCAGGAATAGAAAACACAACAGCCCTTGACCATTTATCTTTACTGCGTTCCTTCGTATTATACCTTTTACCCTTCATGTAATTGGTCTGCTTTATTTCACTTGCCTTTTAATTATTCTAAAACAGTGACTATTATTAAAAACTTTACCAATGTATATACTACTACCATGTTTTCTTTTAAAAACCTTTATTGTGAAAATTTCATTATACAAATACGAGCCTATAACCACGTGGGCCTGCCACGGAGCAAACTGTAATCGTATATGATGAATAGACATTTACACTGTACAGGAACGTAACGGGCGGGCCATTAGGTTGCAAGAACTAAGGTGTCTAACAGTTACGGAATCGGTGGACGTACATTTTATAATTAAAATACGACAGGGCCAGTTACAATAAAATTATCTAGATATACATTTGCGGGCAAGTCCCATGGGTGACGTTAATTCGAACTTTCAACAGTACAGTAATCAATAACACATCAGAACTTAATATCAATAGGGATGTCGAAATATTCAATCAATTCTCGTCCCCGCCCGCCATGTGCTTCAAAACTGCATACGTATCTCGTGATTTCAAGGTTCTGCAACCAGTACACAACAAGGAGTTACGAGTCCCATTTATTCCGGCGCCATTTTGGGCGAGGACGGGCAGGTCCAGGATATAGTCAAAATGTCTCTACCAACCATCGACTATGATGATGTTCATATGCTGTATTTATTAGAGTAACACTCATCTGTCCACATGAAATTAATTTGCCACAATCTAAACATGTCATTTTAATCTTTCCAAAGTTCTTCTAAATATTTGGGACCGTTTCCCTTGCCTCTGAAGCTCTCAGTGCCACTTCTTTGATGAATGTACTAGCAGGTCAGGGGTTCTCCTCCAAATCTCTCTTTTATGCAGCACTATAATTAATTGGTGCCACCTCTCCATATGACGATGCATGGTATAGTTACCACAACTATATTTTTTTTCGGTTCCTCTGGAGAGTTCATCGTGGCAGATGAAGCGTGTAACGTACCGGGCATTTACCTTTTTTTGCATGTACAGGAAAGGAAAAAAAAATCGAGCGTCCGAGTTCTAAGGTGTCCCAGGGCCATTTTAGTGGACCAGGCCCAAATCCAAAGAACAGGCCGCCATTTTGAGAGTCCTCTTGCAGCCGCCTGTCGCTGTAGCATCAAGAGCAGCCAAAACTCAGCTGAATGGCAACTGAAACGGTAAAGGGGCGCCCCACTACAGCAGACGAGCCTCCACCTAGGAAGGCCCATTCACGCCGCCTCCCCCCCCCCTTCGGGCACCCCACGCCGTTATTCGGAGCAGTATTGTAGGATGGCCACACCAGTGCGGCAACTTGCTAGACATCACCTCGGTGGTAACCGAATCTCAACGCCTTGTGGTGTCTTCTATTCAGAAAACATTGTTATGCTGCCTTCGACCTATTCGCCGCAAGTGCGCACACAACTCAACTGCATAGCTTGCTAGACACCACCTCGGTGCCATCCAGATCTCGGAATGTCAGCACCTTTTGGTGTCTTCTCTTCAGAAAATATTGTTGCGCTGCCTTTGGCCCCATTCGCACATCAGTCCGCTACTGACGCCATCTCACAGGCTAATGGGGCGCCCCACGCCGACTTTCAGCATTGTAGAATGACCACACCAGTACAGCAACTTGCTAGACATCACCTCGGTGCCATCCGGATCTCGGCGCCCCACTGCAGATGAAGTGCCTTTCAACTATGAAACCACCACGGTGACATCCGGATCTTGGCGCGTTGTGCTGCCTTCGGCCTATTCGCACATCGGTCCGCTACTGACGCCATCTCACAGGCTAATGGGGCGACCCACGCTGAGTTTCAGCATTGTAGGATGACCACACCAGTACAGCAACTTGCTAGACATCACCTCGGTGCCATCCGAATCTTGGCATCTCAACGCCTAGTGGTATCTTCCATACAAAAAATATTGTTACGCTGCCTTTGGCCCCATTCGCACATCAGTCCGCAACTTAGACATCACCTCGGTGCCATCCGGATCTTGGCATCTCAGCGCCTTGTGGTGTCAGTCAGAAAATATTGTTGCGCTGCCTTTGGCCCCATTCGCACATCAGTCCGCTACTGACACCATCTCACAGGCCAACAGGGCGCCCCACGCCGACTTTTACCATTGTACGATGGCCACACCAGTGCCACAACTTGCTAGACACCACCTCGGTGCCATCCGGATCTTGGCATCTCAGCGCCTTGTGGTGTCTTCAAATCAGAAAATATTGTTGCGCTGCCTTTGGCCCCATTCGCACATCGGTCCGCTACTGACGCCATCTCACAGGCCAACGGGGCGCCCCATGCCGACTTTCAACATTGTAGGATGGCCATAGAAGTGCGACAACTTACTAGACACCACCTCGGTGCCATCCGGATCTTGGCGCGTTGTGCTGCCTTCGGCCTATTCGCACATCGGTCCGCTACTGACGCAAACTCACAGGCCAACGGGGCGCCCCACGCCGACTTTCAGCATTGTAGGATGGCCACACCAGTGCACCTTACTAGACACCACCTCGGTGCCATCCGGATCTTGACGCGTAGTGAAGCTGCAGCAGCTGCAAATAAGCTTCAGACAGTGTTACAACCGCTGCTCAGAACTCTCAACTATGACACCACCTCGGTGCCATCCGGATCTTGGCGCGTTGTGCTGCCTTCGGCCTATTCGCACATCGGTCCGCTACTGACGCAAACTCACAGGCCAACGGGGCGCCCCACGCCGACTTTCAGCATTGTTGGATGGCCACACCAGTGCGGCAACTTACTAGACACCACCTCGGTGCCATCCGGATCTTGGCGCGTTGTGCTGCCTTCGGCCTATTCGCACATCGGTCCGCTACTGACGCAAACTCACAGGCCAACGGGGCGCCCCACGCCGACTTTCAGCATTGTAGGATGGCCACACCAGTGCTGCAACTTGCTGGACACCACCTCGGTGCCATCCGGATCTTGGCGCGTTGTATTGCCTTCGGCCTATTCGCACATCGGTCCGCTACTGACGCCGCCTCACGTGCCAACGTATTTTCTCCGCATTTTATACCCTATGCCGCATAACAGGTCATGTGACTTGTTTATAAAACTTTTCATTGGTTCATTTTACTTTTGGTTTCCTAATGATGGAAGGCTTGATCATATGACCTAAAAACAACACTTTTCATTGGATGAAAACTTTTTTTTTTTCCCAAACGATGAAAGCCCCACCTTGTTTCTGGATGTTTCAGACTAAACTGGCGTCAGCATGAGAGCACCACCATCTCGTAGCTCCGTCGTGGTCATTCCGCGAGCAATCATGGCAGCCGCTCCCCACCAGAAGCCTGCAGGAGTCGGGGCCCCCAAAACTTTTGATGAATTCTCAAGGCGGAGGGGACGCTTTCGAGAATGGGGTCCAAGACCTAGCAGACAAGCGTCCGATTTCCAAGGTGTCCCAGGGCCATTTCAGTGGACCAGGCCCAAAAAGGAAAGAGCCTGCCGCCATTTTGAGAGTCCTGTGACAGCCGCCTATCGCTGCACCGCAAGAGTGGGCGCAACTCAGCTGAATGGCGGCTTTTGACACAGTGGACCAAAAACGGACGGAATGGCAACTGAAACGGTAAAGGGGCGCCCCACTACAACAGATGACACTCCACCTGGAGAGGCCCGTTCACGCCGCCTCCCCCGGGGCGCCCCACGCCGTTATTCGGAGCAGCATTGTAGGATACCAAAACCAGTGCGGCAACTTACTGGACATCACCTTGGTGCCATCGTTCTGCTGCCTTGGAACTATTCGCACAACAGTTTGCTACTGATGACCCACCCCCCTCGACGCCCCACGCCGTTATTTGCTGGGTGGCAACTTACTAGACATCACTTTCGTGTCATCTAGATTTCGGCGCGTTCTGCTGCCTTGGAACTATTCGCACAACAGTTTGCTACTGATGACCCACCCTCCGCGACGCCCCACGCCGGAAATCTGGACGTTGTGCTGCGTTGGGACTATTCGCGCAGCCGACCGCTACTTCGTTGTTTTTCCCTAAAAATGTTTATATGTTATTACAATTTTTTTTTTCTTGTATATATTTATAAATTATTAAAGTTTTATAATCTTACTACTTTGTCGGAGTGCTATATATTTTTAATGTGACACATAATTGTAAAAACTTTGATGTACAAAGAGTCATCCCTGGAATCTTCCGCTTCACGCTCGGTCCCCTCCCCAATCACAATACAGGATGGTTTTCAGATAATAGCAACGCTTCTGCTGTGACGGATCTCATCGAGTGTGGGCCTTGATCTACTATAACTCCTTTGAAGAGGGGTGATTCTTTACAGCTGTGGCCATAAACTACATCTGCAGGGCTAGCTGATAGCCTAGGACCGGCCTGGACAATCGGACACAGAGGAAAAGGAGTGTCAGAGGGTGCGGTAGTGAATAGGGCGAAAGGGAGGTGTCGGGCGGGCACAGGGTGTGATTCTCAGGGAAGAGCAGCGCAGATGGGGGGAGGTTTATTACCCATGCATAAGACAGAGAGCGGGGGTGACCACTGCCTGGGTGAGATGCTTGCGAGGGTGGGGAGCCATGCTAAGGATCGACAGCGTGCACAGAGTGGGTCTGGTCAAGGCATCTAAAATGGCTGCCGTGCACGACAAAAGTGTGGCATTTGAAAAAAGACAAGATGGCGCAGACAATGTTTTTCAACACTTCCTGATTTCCTTCGAATCGAACGTTAACAGACGTTGGGGCATATTACCAAAGTTAAGCGATATTTATCCCTAACGATGCATTGCAAAGATTTTTTTACCGTCAGAAATTATCGCAGATAAACCTTGCTATTATCAAGGTTTATCGCAAATACGATAAAAAACGACCGCAATGCATTAATATCGCTGAAAACTCAGCGATATTCATGCATTACCGAGCTAATGCTCTTAGCCATGTTATCCACCTCCCATTGGATAACATGGCTAAGAACTGCTCAGGGCAGCTGTTACTTTTTGGAGATATTCGCGCTTATCTCGAATATTTCCAAAAGTTGATAATAGGAGATAGCGATGTTAGCGACTGTTTCCAGTCGCTAACATCTTGGCATGCCCACTTTGCATGTCATTAGTGATAAATATCACTCACATGCAAAGTGGGGCCCAAGATGGTCGCTATCTCCTACTAGCCGTCGCTAACTGGTGTTAGCAACAGCTAGGTAATACAGATATAATTTTATCTAAGCGGAGCGCTGTTACAGATATATATCTTGTTTTTGAACGTTAATTTCTCAAAATGCACTGAAGCACATATATTGAGACCTAGCAAAGGCACATCGGGCTACCAGTCCCTAATATTTTACCAAGTTTCGTGCAAATCCATTCAGCCGTTCGATTATTATTATTTTTTTTTTTTTTTGCCCCGCGGGGCCCTTTTAAAACCTCCACATCAAACCTAGGGGGTCAGCGAGGATCTACTATGCCCCCTTATGGTCATTTGCCCCTTCGCTTTGGCCTCCTCTTGTCTCTCGATCCTACCGAGAGACAAGATGGCGGCCGCTACGGACTGTTTGGAATGTTTACAGACACCGGAGAGCCAATCAGCTTCGCTTCGCAAAGCTCCGTAACGCGAAAAGTACGCGAAGCGGTGCGCTGTTACAGATATATATCTTTTTTTGAACGTTAATTTCTCAAAATCCACTGAAGCACATATATTGAGACCTAGCAAAGGCACATCAGGCTACCAGTCCCTACAATTTTGCCAAGTTTCGTGCAAATCCATTCAGCCGTTCGATTATTATTATTATTATTTTTTTTTGCCCCGCGGGGCCCTTTTAAAACCTCCACATCAAACCTAGGGGGTCAGCGAGGATCTACTATTCCCCCTTATGGTCATTTGCCCCTTCGCTTTGGCCTCCTCTTGTCTCTCGATCCTACCGAGAGACAAGATGGCGGCCGCTACGGACTGTTTGGAATGTTGACAGACGCCGGAGAACCAATCAGCTTCGCTTCACAAAGCTCCGTTGCGCGAAAAGTACGCGTCCTGGAGCGCTGCCCGGTCCGCTGTTACAGATATATATCTTTTTTTAAACGTTAATTTCTCAAAATCCACTGTAGCACATATATTGAGACCTACAAAAGGCACATCGGGCTACCAGTCCCTACAATTTTGCCAAGTTTCGTGCAAATCCATTCAGCCGTTCGGGCTAAAAGTGAGGCCAACCGCCCTATGGAAAACTCAATGTTAAAAACACGTTTTGGGACCCCCCTTTTTTCTCGACCCCCCCTGGACGAACCCCCCCCCAATTTTCAGGGGCTGCTCAGAAACAAAATGTGCCATTTTCCTGAAAATTTCAGCCAATTCCGTCCACAAACGCCAAAGTTATTAGACATAGAATTTTCAAAAAACCCATAGAGAAAAAATCCTAACTATATATACCTACTGGCGACCGCCAGTAGGTAATATATATATATGTATGTATATATGTATGTATATATGTATGTATATATGTACATATATGTATATATCAGAGTCCACAAACACCCACAGTGCGGAACGCACTCACAATCGGCGTTCATCAGGTCAGGTGAGAAGCCCGGTACATCCAGCATCAGCAGAGACCTGGCGCGTTTCGGGCTTACGCCCTTCTTCATAGGTTAGCTGCTTACAAATGACTGCCCGCATACAAGACTTTCCAGTGTATGTCCCTTTATTTATACAATCACACTCCAATGTAGGTGGAACATCTCACAAATGCATGATGGGACTGGAAGTCCTCGATATAACACCCCAGTGGGCTACAGGCAGTCATAATGTAAAAATCAATAAAAATTCACGGGTGTGCCTTTCGCTTCTCCCCTCGTTCTGCCATTCGCCAGTTTGTCCCATGCCGCTGAAACGCTGTTCAGCAGCGGAACCGCTAAAGATCTGCGGCGGTGCGATCCCCGGCCGGGTCGGCCGTATTTTATCAGAGTCCACAAACATCCACAGTGCGGAACGCACTCACAATCGGCGTTCATCAGGTCAGGTGAGAAGCCCGGTACATCCAGCATCAGCAGAGACCTGACGCGTTTCGTGCTTACGCCCTTCTTCATAGGTTAGCTGCTTACAAATGACTGCCCGCATACAATACTTTCCAGTGTATGTCCCTTTATTTATACAATCACACTCCAATGTAGGTGAAACATCTCACAAATGCATGATATATGTATATATGTATATATATATATATATGTATGTATATATATAAATATATATGTCTATATATTACCTACTGGCGGTCGCCAGTAGGTATATATAGTTAGGATTATTTCTCTGTGGGATTTTTGAAAATTCTATGTCTAATAACTTTGGCGTTTGTGGACGGAATTGGCTGACATTTTCAGGAAAATGGAACATTTTGTTTCTGAGCAGCCACTGAAAATTTGGGGGGGTTTGTCAAGGGGGGGCCGAGAAAAAAGGGGGGTCCCAAAACGCGTTTTTCCCATGTTAATTTCCATAGGGCGGTTGGCCTCACTTTTAGCCCGAACAGCTGAATGGATTTGCACGAAACTTGGCAAAATTGTAGGGACTGTTAGCCCGATGTGCCTTTGCTAGGTCTCAAGATATGTGCTCCAGTGGATTTTGAGAAATTAACGTTCAAAAAAATATATATATCTGTAACAGCGCTCCGGGCAGCGCCCCGGTTCGCGTACTTGACGCGTAACGGAACTTCGCGAAGCGAAGCTGATTGGCTCTCCGGTGTCTGTCAACATTCTAAACAGTCCGGAGCGGCCCCCATCTTGTCTCTTGGTAGGATCGAGAGACAAGAGGAGGCCAAAACAAAGGGGGAAATGACCATAAGGGGGCATAGTAGATCCTCCCTGACCCCCTAGGTTTGATGTGGAGGTTTTAAAAGGGCCCCGCGGGGGAGCGCCCGGTTCGCGCACCGGGAAGCGGTCCGGGGAGCATACTATAAGGAAAAAAGAATGATAGACTATGATATTTTGAAATATTGTATGTTTATTGATTGTTCTTTTTGTTGTTTTTTTTATTTTTATTTAAGTAGCAGTATTAATGATTATTAAATATAAATGTATTTTTGGAATTGTGCACAGTATACTATAAGTCTGACTTTACATTATAATCAATTTGGTACTAGTTTATGAATTACATATAAAAATGATTAAAGACTCAAACAATTTTTTAATATTAAATATAATTTTATTTTTCTGATTCTTTTTCAAAATTTAATAGAACGTCTAACATTTGACTGTCCGATATGTCCTCTTGTTGAGTGAACATAACTTCCCACATTTGACCGTCATCATAATGAAGTAAATAATCCACAGATTCTACACATTGTAGAAGTTCATGGTCTCGTGATTCATCCATGAATTCCAAGTCAATGGGTTCAATTATTTCCTCATTATTCATGTCTAGGACAATTTCAAAGGAAACGTTCTGTTCTCCTTGCATTTTTGTGCTGAAATTTGAATAAAAAATAAATATATCAGTAGAGATAGGGCACTGTTGGGTTTAAGTTCAGACAGGTACTTTTGAGGCATGAAGTAGTACTATTAAAAAGTGCCTGTGAGAAAGCCTATGTAAATTCATAGTTATACCACAGAAACCTAAATCAATCCATAATTATAATAAACAAGCCTTTCTCAATGTCTAACTCTTACAGAGGGATAGTATATAACTATCTGAAAAAGTTTTCAAATTTATGAAATAATATCTTACCTTTTAAAAACAAGTTTAAGTTGTGAGTGAAAATGATCTTGCAATGTAGTTAAGGAAGTAGTAGTCAAAATGGCTGTGTTTCTCTCTCTTTTTTTATATATATTCAGGTACATAACCAATCAAATGTCAGGAAAAAAAAGTAGAAAATGAAAGTAACATTTTAATTGGTTGTCAATTCCAACACTTCAGATGTGTTTTGTGAAGTAATTTACCTCAGGGTATTTAGAGAGGTCTACAGGCTAAATGGCTAAATGGAATTCCAACCAAATTTGTGAAAATGGTAGGGATTGGTATGTAGTATGAGCAAATCTATATTTGGTGAAAGTGTCTCCAGGGTTTCTTCTGTAAATTACTTTCCCACCTTTTTTAATGGAGCGATTCCCGGTGAGCGCCCCGGTACGCGAACCTGCAGCGTTACGGGAGTCCACCATTTTGTGTTTCGGTCGAATTAAGATACAAGATGGAGGGCAAATAATGTTCAGAATGGGTAGAAGGGGACACGGTAGACGTATTTTGACCCCCTAGGTTTTCTGAGGATGGCTGAGGAGGCCCATATGTGCGAAAAAAAAACATTTTTAAAAAGAATTTCGCGCGGTTAGCTTCCGGTTCGCGTACTGGGTAGCGCTCCGGGGAGCGTACTTTGTTGAAAATTAGTGAAAAAAGTTAGAGTAAAATAATAATTGTGAGTGATCAGATGTAGGGTAGCTCTGAGAAGAGCTTTTGGGTTTATGGTACATTTAGGTACTTATAAGTAGGTACCAATGCACAGTCTTAAATTCAGAATGAAAACTCTGTTCCCTTCATCTGAGAAGTGAACTTCATCTCCTCTGTAGATATCTTGCATGTAGTAACGCAAGTTATTGTTGTACATGGAGCCCATTCCATGGTCTCTCATGTAAGCTGAAACAGATTTGTTTACATGCTTCCTCGATTTCTCAATTTGTGGACAAAATTGGTTTGACCACCTCCATTTCTGTCTTTGGCATATATTTGAATATACCAAGGCAGTTTGAGGAAAACGTGCCATCAATTGCTCAAAGGTGTTCTTTAAAAGCATTTCCAGACCTACCCCAGTCAAAGTGCCCAAGTCATTACCTCCACAGTGCAAAATTAACAGGTCAGGTTTAGGCAAATACACAAAGGTTTTCACCAATGGTATCAATTGGTGACATTTTAATCCTCTGTTGCCAATCCACTTAATTTCCACATTTTGTAAATTGAGGTTAGGTAAATTTCTGTTATCAGCATACCTCTGAGCCCAGTAGATGTAACTATGTCCAACAATCCAGACAGAAAACATGGTGAGAGAAGGTTCTGCTGCAGTCAGATGAAGTGGCAGTTGAAAAAATAAGAGTTTAAAATGAAAAAAACTGTGGAGTTTCTGTGTTAAGGAAGCAGTAGCAGTGATTGGTGGATTTTGATTGCTGAAAACAGAAAGTTAGGGTGCATGGATGAGTTCTTTGAAAGCTGTAATTTGAATGGTCAAGAAAAAATCATTTTATGAAAGATTGCACTGGATATGCAGGTGCACTGAGAGTTCAGAGTTCAATTGAAACATTGTTGTGTGAACTTGCAAACATCAGAGGTCTTTCAGGAGGTGGTTGCTATGCAAAAAAAAGGCAGAAAGGGCAGAGGTGGGAAGGGTGTTGATTTGAAAAAAGTGAGGGAAGAGTTTTGATTGGGTGACATGAGAGATATGTGTGATGAATTACAGCATTTCTGTGCTTTTTATGGCTGCAGACTCTGGAGTGCATACCTTTTGCTCTGCTAAAGACAAATTGGTGTGTTTCTGAGACTGTTTTGAAACTCATAAAGTATTTGCTAAGGTGAGAAAAGATTCATTTAATTTAGATAGAGAATAGTATGCTTTAGGGAGAAAATTATGAAGAAAGTTGTGTATTTAAAATGTTG
The DNA here is from genome assembly GCF_964261635.1 of Lissotriton helveticus. Classification (NCBI taxonomy): domain Eukaryota; kingdom Metazoa; phylum Chordata; class Amphibia; order Caudata; family Salamandridae; genus Lissotriton; species Lissotriton helveticus. Next base: position 738,885,124 of record NC_136070.1, read on the forward strand.
CTTTGTGTCAAGTGTTTTACAAATAGATTTTGTTTCTTTGTGTTACATAGCCATGTTAAAAGTGACGCAAAAATAGTGCAAGGGTCTTACAAAAATGCTTTCATGTGTCTTAGGGTATTTTAACTCACTTCCCCATGAATGTATGATTATAATTTGTTTACAAGATGTGTTTAAAAACGTTTTTTGAAATCAATTAGGTTTCTTGATATGTATTGCTAGAGTTTCATAGGTTGCTTGGGGCATATTTTCAAGGCTTTTGAGTTCCTTTGATGTTATTTTTCCCATTTTAATTTAAGACCTTTCCCCGTGGTGCAAGCTCCTTGTAAATATGCCCCCATTTGTGCTTGGCAAATTTAGATTTTAATTCTTTGACTAACATAGCCATGTTAAAAGTGACCCAAAAATGTTGCAAGGGCCTTAAAAAAAACGCTTTCATGTGTCTTAGGCCATTTTAAGTCATTTCCCCTTGAATGTAGGTATATAATTGATTTACATGATGTGTTTAAAAACGATTTATGAAAACAATTAGGTTTCTTGATATGTACTGCTAGAGCTTCATAGGTTGCTTGGGGCATATTTATAAGGCCTTTGAGTCTCTCTGATGTTATTTTTACCATTTTAATTTAAGACCTTTCCCTGTGGTGCAAGGTCCTTGTAAATACGCCCCCATCTGTGCTTGGCAAATTTAGATCTTGATTATTTGACTTACATAGCCATGTTAAAAGTGATCTAAAAATGGAGCAAGGGTTTAAAAAAAACGCTTTCATGTGTCTTAGGGCATTTTAAGTCACTTCCTGATGAATGTAGGTATATAATTGATTTAGATGATGTGTTTTAAAACGTTTTTGGACATCAATTAGGTTTCTGGATATGTAGTGCTAGAGTTTCATAGGTTGCTTGGGGCATATTTATAAGGCCTTTGAGTCTCTCTGATGTTATTTTTCCCATTTTAATTTAAGACCTTTCCCCGTGGTGCAAGGTCCTTGTAAATATGCCCCCATCTGTGCTTGGCAAATTTAGATTTTAATTCTTTGACTAACATAGCCATGTTAAAAGCGACCCAAAAATGGTGCAAGGGCCTTAAAAAAACGCTTTCATGTGTCTTAGGCCATTTTAAGTCATTTCCCCTTGAATGTAGGTATATAATTGACTTAGATGATGTGTTTAAAAACGATTTTTGAAATCAATTAGGTTTCTTGATATGTAGTGCTACAGTTTCATAGGTTGCTTGGGGTATATTTAAAAGGCATTTGAGTCCCTTTGATGTTATTTTTCTCATTTTAATTAAAGACATTTCCTCGTGGTGGAAGGTCCTTGTAAATACACCCCCATGTGTGCTTGGCAAATTTAGATTTTGATTATTTGACTTACATAGCCATGTTCCATACAGTTCTCACCTTCTGCGTAGTCTTTGATATGCTAGACTCCATCTGCACTATGAGATACCTAAGCAAAGGAAACACAGGTGATGTGATTGTGAAATGAGGAAAAGAAACTCCACATTTTTCAATTACATCACCTGTGTTTCCTAAGTTTACAAATGACATTGTGCAGATGAGGTTTAGGTCTGTCCACGGACACAGAAGAGGTCTGGCCTTTGTTCAAGAGTAAAGTGGATATGACTTACTTCATTGGTAGGCCTTCACATATAATATCTCCTCTGTACTCTTCAACAAGCGTAAATTTCATCTGCAACCCTGAGTAGGCCTCACCTTAAACAAACCTCTGGATAGGCCACACCTTATTGTCATCCTGAATCAATCATTTAAAATGTTAGGGACAGATTTATGATAGGTGTATGCCTCTTTTGCGTCTCTGTGCGTCATTTTTGTGACGCAGCGGCGGTGGAAAAGATTTGCTATGTGGCGACATATTTACAACTTGATGCATCTAGGCAGATGTGTTATGCTGTAAAGTCCCGTGCCACATGAAACCGATGCAGCAGTGATGGAAAAGATGCACCATGTTGCAAGACAGGCCTCACTTCATCTCCAACAAGATAAGAAGCTGAATCTTCTGTAAATGTCAAAATTGTTGTATACACTGCTGAACTTCTGTGTAGTCTTTGATATGCTAGACTCCATCTGCACTATGAGATACCTAAGCAAAGGAAACACAGGTGATGTGATTGTGAAATGAGGAAAAGAAACTCCACATTTTTCAATTACATCACCTGTGTTTCCTAAGTTTACGAATGACATTGTGCAGATGAGGTTTAGGTCTGTCCACGGACACAGAAGAGGTCTGGCCTTTGTTCAAGAGTGAAGTGGATATGACTTACTTCATTGGTAGGCCTTCACATATATTATCTCCTCTGTACTCTTCAACAAGCGTAAATTTCATCTGCAACCCTGAGTAGGCCTCACCTTAAACAAACCTCTGAATAGGCCACACCTTATTGTCATCCTGAATCAATCATTTAAAATGTTAGGGACAGATTTATGATAGGTGTATGCCTGTTTTGCGTCTCTGTGCGTCATTTTTGTGACGCAGCGGCGGTGGAAAAGATTTGCTATGTGGCGACATATTTACAACTTGATGCATCTAGGCAGATGTGTCATGCTGTAAAGTCCCGTGCCACATGAAACCGATGCAGCAGTGATGCAAAAGATGCACCATGTTGCAAGACAGGCCTCACTTCATCTCCAACAAGATAAGAAGCTGAATTTTCTGTAAATGTCAAAATTGTTGTATACACTGCTGAACTTCTGTGTACTCTTTGATATGCTAGACTCCATCTGCACTATGAGATACCTAAGCAAAGGAAACACAGGTGATGTGATTGTGAAATGAGGAAAAGAAACTCCACATTTTTCAATTACATCACCTGTGTTTCCTAAGTTTACGAATGACATTGTGCAGATGAGGTTTAGGACTGTCCACGGACACAGAAGAGGTCTGGCCTTTGTTCAAGAGTGAAGTGGACATGACTCACTTCATTGGTAGGCCTGCACATGTATTATCTCCTCTGTATTCTTCAACAACCCTAAATTTCATCTGCCACCCTGAGTAGGCCTCACCTCAAACAAACCTCTGGATAGGCGACACCTTATCGTCACCCTGAATCAATCATTTAAAATGTTAGGAACAGATTTATGATAGGTGTGTGCCTCTTTTGCGCCGCTGTGCGTCTCTTTTGTGACGCAGCGGCGGTGCAAAAGATTTGCTATGTTGTGACATATTTACAACTTGATGCATCTAAGCAGATGTGTCATGCTGTAAAGTCCCGTGCCACATGAAACCGATGCAGCAGTGATGCAAAGGATGCACCATGTTGCAAGACAGGCCTCACTTCATCTCCAACAAGATAAGAAGCTGAATCTTCTGTAAATGTCAAAATTGTTGTATACACTGCTGAACTTCTGTGTACTCTTTGATATGCTAGACTCCATCTGCACTACGAGATACCTAAGCAAAGGAAACACAGGTGATGTGATTGTGAAATGAGGAAAAGAAACTCCACATTTTTCAATTACATCACCTGTGTTTCCTAAGTTTACGAATGACATTGTGCAGATGAGGTTTAGGTCTGTCCCACCCACACAGAAGAGGTCTGGCCTTTGTTCAAGAGTGAAGTGGATATGACTCACTTCATTGGTAGGCCTGCACATGTATTATCTCTTCTGTATTCTTCAACAACCCTAAATTTAATCTGCAACCCTGAGTAGGCCTCACCTCAAACAAACCTCTGGATAGGCTACACCTTATCGTCATCCTGAATCAATCATTTAAAATGTTAGGGACAGATTTATGATAGGTGTGTGCCTCTTTTGTGCCGCTGTGCGTCACTTTTGTGATGCAGCGGCGGTGCAAAACATTTGCTATGTTGTGACATATTTACAACTTGATGCATCTAGGCAGATGTGTTATGCTGTAAAGTCCTGTGCCACATGAAACCTGCGTCAGGTTTCATATAGGTGTTTTGTTGCAGGGTGGGCATTCATTTGCATGAAAGCCCTGTAAAACTAACACAGTGAAATTTAGAAGATTTCACTGAGTCAGCTTTATAGCATTGCTGAATCAAATCCTTATGCCTGTTTGAAATAGCCTAAGGAGTGATGCACCATGCAATGTGTGGCTTCCTCCTGTGCATTGCAGTAGACATGTCGTGCTTATGACGTGATTCCTGCAATGTGCTGCTTTTGCGGCACAGATGCGTGACGCTTCTGTGCTGTTTTTACTCAATGGTGCTCCACATTGTAAATGCGGCACACCATGGGTGGCAGAGCAGCGGTGCACGTTATCTGGTGCATCCCTGGGGATGTGCCAGTTAACATAAATCTGCCCCTTTACATTTAAGTATGTGCAGGGGACACAGAGTCGGTGAGGCTTATCCAAGGTTAAGAAGAGATGAGTCCTGTTCACTGAAAACTTGGACATAGGCCTCACCTCCTCAGCATCGCTGGACATGGCTAAATAATAGCTGCAAAATGTTACTCTTGTTAAACAATTTTACTATTACAGTTTCTGAGATTTGTGTCTTACTCTGCAACATCTCATTGTTGTTCTCTTTTTTTAAAGATAACAACAACATCAAGCATGAGTGATAATGAGCAATCAGTTGATCTCGATCTTATCGTTGAACTTGTCATTGAAACGTCAGTGGAAGTAGATCCCTTAGATGATTTAAATCCTGAGGATGATGAAGAACATGATGAGGATGCCGATTTGTCAGAATTGTATGACATAGGGTGGGAAGCTGACCTGCTTGAGCCTATGGAACTATAAACATTTATTTTTAAAATTTAACGGAAATAAAAACTAAAAATGTAAACCGTTTCATTTAAAATTAAACACAACTTCAAAAACAGGTTATGTGTAGTGTCTTTAATAAAATAGTATAATATGCTCATAAAATTAGATCAGATTCACATATAAAACAGCACAGGTAAAATGTAGAAGCATTCCATTTCTTTGCTACTATTTGTGAATACTAAATTTGCCTATGCACTACAAAATTATTCTAAGTGAAAATGACAAGTAGTGTGTTAAGTTTTTGACGACTGTTATTGATTTACTGTTTGGTAATAGTGGTTAATAACATTTTTTATTATATTTTACCACAGATTCAACTGCAGATCATTTCAAAAGTAGAGAATGCCGACTAAGGATAGAATCAGAAAGGCTACAAAACGTCAAAGACAGCAGGTTCATCAATTATTGCAGCAGTCCTCTACAATAAAAAATCGTCAAGTCACCAAGAAAGCACCGGGTAAGACAACTAAATCATTCATAAGAAACATTTGTAGAAAAAAAGTATTACTACAGAAAATGTTTCAGTCCAGAAAAAGAGAAGCATTTTAAACGGAAAGGAAAGGCCAATCAAAAATGTTACTGCTAGAGCAAGAGATAACTCTGTGCATGATAGTAGAAGGAAACAACAGTTTAGGGACATTCGTAAACGAATGTTCCGCAACAGGATAATTGGCAATTTGTTAAAAAATATTAAGAAAGGTCAACAGAAAGTGGTTTTTTATAAGAGAAAAAAAAAAGTTGAGAAAGTTATTGATCAGGCATTTGAAATTAAACGAAAGTTATTTATTTTGATAATCAATAGAATTAGGAAGCTAAACAAGGCAATTTATGATTTCAAAAGAAATAGTAGATGGAAGAGAATAGTTAATCGTAGTAATTTTTGTGAAGTTTTTTCCGGAGAATGGATGCATAGTTCAAGTTGTGAGGCATTTTTTAATGAGGAGAGTTATTTCCAGGATAATGATTTGGTGCATGCAGTTGACACCAGTGGTCGAGCTTATGAGGTGAAAGATGGTTGTCCAGTTGAAAAAGAAAAACTTGTGACAACAGAGACAGAAGAGGTGTTAGGTAATGAGGTTTTAGGAAGACGTCCTAAGGGTCCTGTGTACACCTGGAAGTGTAGTAGTATTTGCAGTGTACGACAGGATTCCATCAATTTGCTTTGTGATTTTGTACGGACATTTAATAAGAAAAGTTTGAAGCAGAAAATGATGTTGTTGCAAGAATTAGATCCTTGCAGAGTGAGAGAAGTGACAGGTTTGCATGGTCATTCACTGGCTTGTCTTTCCAGGAGAGTATGCCAGAGTGTTTTTCATCATTTCAGGATGCTAGCAGTGCATCATAATAAAGTGAGGAAATTAGTTAGAATGTTGTATTATGCCAAGAGTCCAGCAATTATGCTTAAACAATTATGCGCTGCTCTTTTGCATGGTTCTGAAATAGATGTGAAGAATATTTGTGAAGAAATTGAGTTTTGTTACTTTGGAAGTAAAGAGGAGAATGTTGAAATTGACCCAGAAGAAGAGGGTAATGTGGAAGACAGTGTACAGGTTTCCAGTACAGATAATTTTCAGAAGGAAATTGCCACGTTTCAGGTTAAATCAAGTGAGAGGCCTAATTTCACTTGTGTGTGTTGTCGACGCACTTATTATAAGAATCAGACTAAGTTAGTGGATTTATATGCAAAAAGGGAAAATAATAGTGAATGGAAGGATTTTGCAACATACTTGATGGTAGAAAATTGTCTTGATTTGGGATCAGATCAACGTGTGTGTACTTATTGTTGTAACAAATTAAATCAAAACCAGATGCCTGCTAGAGCGGTTCATAATAATCTGGAATTGGTTGAGATTCCTTCTGAATTGAAGGATTTAAATACTTATGAATCTATTTTGATTCAAAGTATCCATCCCTTTCAGGCTATTGTAAGAATGGAGCCAAAGACAGGGAAATTGCCTCCATCAGATTTACAGAGAGGATTAAAGGGAAGAGTTGTTTATTTGCCTCTAGATTTGAAGAAAAACATTAATAGAATTGGAGTAGAAAAAGTGGAGGAGGAACCTCTGGTTATCTTAGTTAATGGGGTTCCGACAAAGAGTAAGAAAATATGGCAAGATTTACTGGATGTTAGGAAAGTCAAAAAGGCAACATTGTATTTGAAAAAAAATAATAAGTACTATAAGAATGTATATATTGCAGAAGAGGAAGTAAGTGAAGAAGAGGATAGCAATTTGTGTGCTGGTCAAATTGAGAAAGTAGAACCCTCTAAAAGTGAAGAAATATATGAACATTATAGTGTTCATCCTTTGCATTCCAAGGAAGTCATGGGGAATGCTATTGAGTTGTTTCAAATGAAACAAGCCAAAGGGAGTCCCATTAGTGTTTGGGAGGAAAGTTTGGAAGCTCGGTGTTTCCCACAGCTATTTCCAACAGGTCAAGGAGGAAGATATGATGAGCGACCTCATCAAATTCCTGCTTCTGAATACCGGACTTTACGATTGTATGCAGAAGATGCTAGGTTTCGACAATGCATTCCCTATTTGTTTCATCTCCTGTTTGAAAGCGATCTGTCTGGACTGTCATATGCAGTGAACCACATCTTGAAAAGTGGTATACAGATGCAAAACCTCTCTGCAAGTGACTTTATGGATAAAGTCAATGTGCAAGACAGTATTTTGGATTGTCACCTGATTAATCTCATGGCGTGTCAGCGTGGTACTAATGAGTACTGGTACCGTCGTCATGGTGATTTAAAATGTATGCTGAGGAACTTAGGAACTCCCACATGGTTCCTCACTCTGAGCTGTGCCAAGTATGGCTGGGAAGACTTACTTGAATTTCTACGAGAGGCAAATGGAAACATTGAAAATATCGAATTCAAGACACCCGGAGAACTGTGCTCTTTGGATCCAGTGAATGTATGCAGGTACTTCAATCATAGATTTGAAGCTATGATGTCTTTCATCATGAATAAGAAGAATCCACCTCTTGGAGAGGTGTTGGATTTCTTCTGGAGAAAGGAGTACCAAGCAAGAGGTGCTCCTCATATACATATGCTGCTGTGGATCAAGGATGCACCTAAATTTGGAACAGATCCAGAAGACTTAGTGATGAGTTTCATACAACAGTATTCTACGTGTGCTGTTCCAAACGCAAAGGAGAAGAAAAGCCTAAGAGAACAAGTTCTACGTTTCCAAAGCCATCGTTGTGGAAAGTACTGTCGTCGTAAATTCAGAAACAAGGACAAGTTCTACACCAAATGTCGTTTCGGCTTTCCACGACCGGTGATTTCTAAAGGAAGAGTAAACAGTTTGATGTCTTCGCTGCGACATAATGTGATGAAGAAATCACCTAAAAACACATACAATTTGAAAAGGAACGAAGAGTCCAAGTACATCAACGACTACAACCCAGTGATTTTGTCCATGTGGAATGCTAACATGGATATACAGTTTGTGGCTGATAACTGTATGGCTGTGGCTCGGTATGTGACATCTTACATCACTAAAAAAGAAAAGACAGAATTGAAGGATATGTGGGAGGACATTTCCCATGAAAAGAGCCTCAGCAAGAAGTTGTACAGTTTCAGTCTGAAGATGTTGTCACATCGAGAAATTGGAGCTTACGAATGTTCTGACCGGTTGTCTTCAGCAAGTCTCTATTGCAAATCCAGGAGTATCGTTTGGGCGAGTCTTGGTCTTGCTGCAACGCGTAATCGAGTTCTGAAACCTGTGTGGGAAATTGAGTATTTGGCGGAAAAGGAGCCGAATAGTACCGATATTTTGAAGACCAACATGTTGGATACATATTATCCAAATCGAAGCAGTCACCTCGAGAATGTTTGACTGTATGAGGTTCTACAAAATTACATATTCAAGAGGAACATCAAAGAAGATATTGAGAAAGGAGTGTATGCTGTAATTGGAAGTGAGGGATGTCTGGTCAAGCAAAGAAAATGCCACTTGGTAAACCATCGAAAATTGAGTGGCGAATCTCCTGAAAAAAAGGAGTTTTTCTATTTAGCACTTTTGCAACTTTTCAAGCCTTGGCGTGCAGAAGAGGAACTGCTTGGAGATTTCCTCTGTTACGAAGACTCTTTCACTGCCGCCAAGGAGACCATAGAATGTCCTGCTTTTCCCAAATATCTAGAAATGTTGAATGCGGAAATCGAGCAGGAAGCAACGATTGCAGCCGAGATTGCCAGAGACAGTTCTCAGGACAGTCAGAGTTCTGTTTCATTGAGTCAGGATCCACTAGGAGGACCTGTTATCGAAAATGAAGCTGCCACTGCCATGAATGAAGTGGAAAGAGCCATGGCACATGCTCAGGAGGATGCGGTTAACTTAGAAGACTTGGAAAGACAACTCAACGTTGAGCAGAGGAAAATATATGACAAAGTTACCAAGCAAATTGATCATGGATTAAGTCATGAGAAGAAAGAGTGCTCATGTACGTCGTTGAAGCCTGTCCGACTGTACGTGAGTGGAGAAGCGGGAACTGGAAAAAGTTTCCTCATTAAAGCAATTTCATGTTATTTGCAGGAAAGGACTGAGTCATCGCTGTCTTGTGTTGTCACCGCTCCAACTGGACTGGCAGCACATAACATTAAAGGTATTACTTTGCATCGTCTACTGATGCTGCCAGTGGAGCATGACAACAAATTACAATACCACAAGTTATCTGGAGATGCTTGTTGTGAAGTTTCAAGAGTCTTGAGGAAAATGAAACTTCTTATCATTGACGAAGTAAGCATGGTTTCCAATGTCATGCTTGCCTTTGTGCATTTGAGAATGCAAGAAGTTCTTAAAACAGAGTATGATGTGTTATTTGGTGGCAAACACATCATTGTTTTCGGAGATCTTCTGCAGCTGACACCAGTGAAAGGACAACCTGTGTTCAAAATGCTCACGCATGAAGATACCAGGAAGTGCCTAGGGAGCATTGGCAACGTCAATATATGGTTAAACTTCAATTATGCTGAACTGCATGAAAATATGCGTCAGGCGAAGGATGAAGATTACAAGAATATTCTACAAGATGTTAGAATTGGAAAAGTGACCGAGCATGGGAAAGAAGCTTTACATGCACGATTACTGTCAAATTTATATCCAGAACAAGACGTTGTGCCTGAGTATATTTTTCAGAAAATTACTGAGAAGAAATCTGGAATATGTTTGATGCCAACTCTTGCAGAATGTGCCATCTTCAACAACAAAATGTTGCATTTAGAAAACCAAGAGATTGTGAAACTGGAAGCTATTGACAGAGTAGAGCATATGAGATCAACAATTATTTTGTCTGAGAATTTGAAAACAAAATTGGATTCATTAGAGAAGACTATATCTAAAACTGCAGGTTTTGAAAAGACTCTGAATGTGTGCTTAAACTGCCGTATAATTTTAAGAAGGAATTTACATGTTGAAAGAGGTCTGGTAAATGGATCAATGGGTAATGTTGTTGATTTTGTGAAATACAGAAATAGAGATGGAATTGAATTTTTAAAAATTAAATTTGATGGCATTGAGGAAGTACAGCTAATTGGTCGTTGTTCTGCTAGATTTTTGCTTGTAAAAGACTTATATGTTCGCCGTAAGCAGTTTCCTGTTTGCTTGTCATATGCGGTGACAATCCATAAATCGCAAGGTTTAAGTGTAGACAGTGCATTGGTGAATATTGGCAGTTCTGTGTTCAAGGAGGGTATGGCATATGTGGCATTGTCACGAGTTAGAACTTTATCGGGATTGTACTTGATTGAGTGTGATGTCACAAACATTTGTGCGGATCTAGATTGTGTTAAGGAATACAATAGGTTAAGAAGAGAGTATGCGCCACATTTGCCTCAATATCCTTTGTTTGAGAAACGTGTGGTAGGCCGGAAACGAAGAAATGTGACCAATTCTAGGGAGGTTGTAGCAAAAAGACGAAAAGTCGATGAACCTGAAATTATAAGCAGAAAGAAAAAGGATTCTGTTGAAGATGTTGTTGGTTTTCAATTTGAAAACAGTTCTGGTGTCAACTGCTATGCTAATGTAGTGGTTAATGTTTTGTTTTCCCTAGAAAATGTAAAAGAAGAGATTGTGGTCAATTCTGATCAAAGATTTTGCAGTTTGTTAAATTCTGTGGGGCAGATTTATGAAGCCCTTGCGCCACGTTTACGCCGCTGTTGCGTCACGCAAGGCGGCGTAAACGTGGCGCATCCCTACGAACGATTTACAACATGACGCATCTAGGCAGATGCGTCACGTTGTAAAGCCCTGCGCCGCTTGTGGGCGTTCCGGCGCAGGGTGGGCGTTCCGGGGCAGGTGCGCCTCGCAAAAGTGGCTGAGTGAAATCTATAAGATTTCACTCAGTCACTTTCAGGCCAATGCTGCGTCAAAAGCCTGCGCCTGCTTGAAGCAGGCGTAGGTCTTGATGCAGCATTGGTCAGATAGGGCACCCCCGAGCCTTGCTGGAGCTGCGTCGTGCTTGCGACGCAACTCCAGCAATGCGCCGCCTTTACGGCACAGATGCGTCACGCATCTGTGCCGTTTTTGCCCCATGGTGCGCCGCATTGTAAATGCGGCGCACCATGGGTGGCGGAGCTGTGGCGCACTGTGGCGCACATTAACTGGCGCATCCCTGGGGATGCGCCAGTTAACATAAATCTGCCCCTTAGTTAGAGAAATGTAGCACTGATAGAACAAAAATAGAAAGTGTGTCTGAAATTCGAAATCTGTTAGACAGATGTTCAGGTCAAACACAATTCTCTCAAAATATTCAGCAAGATTGTCAGGAGTTTTTAATGTATATGCTTGATGTATTGCATGCTGAAGGTGTAGATGTAGATCACCTGTTTGGGCTTTCTTATCAATGGCAGCATGACTGCGAGAACTGTAGGGTATCAAGTACTACTAGTGTAGACTCAGAAAGATTTATATATTTAACTTTGCCAGACAGTAAATCAGTCTCCTTTAATAAGCTAGTAAAAGCAGCTGATCACAACATGGAGTGTAGCCAATGTAAATCTGAAATGATGTCAACATTATTTATACGAACATATGGCCAGTATGTCATTTTAATGTTCCAACGATGTAGGCCTGATGGATCTAAATTGACAACTTTAATTAAAAATGTTGTGGCTTCGCAGTTGTCAATATCAGGAAGGACTTTTGTAACTGCAGCAATTATATATCATGATGGTCCTTCAATAACATCAGGACATTACACAGCTTATTTAAAGTTTAGAAATGGCTGGTCATTCTGCAACAATTCTGTTTTAATTTTCAAAAAAAAATTGCCTTTTGACCTTAAAAATTCTTACCTGGTGTTTTTAAAACCAAAATTTTAGAGAAGGAATCTCGGGATTTGCTCTGAGGAATTTCAAGAGGTTCTAATGGCTCCTACACGATTTGGCCTTGAGGATAAGTGTAGTACAGAGTCAAAAGTTATTTTTGAGTTTTAAATAGTTCCTGGAAAAAAAGAAGATTTTCTTACAGAAAGTGGTGGGCAGAGATTAGTTGAAGGACAACAGAGTATTTCCCAAAGCAAACGGTGTTCTTACCATAACACTTGACGTCATGGAAAAATAACTGCACTTTGAATGAGTTCAGAAAAACTGTTTCTTTTTATAAGCTAATTCAAGCAGCCAATCAAAACATGGAGTAGAGGGAATGTAAGTCTGCAATGCTGTCTAGATTATTGGTCCAAACTTTTGATTATAATGTCATTTTAAAAATCCAACTATATAAACCTGATGAAAGTAAGTCTTCAACTTTAATTACAAATGTTGTGGCTACACAGTCGTTGATTTTAGGAAGAACATTTGTAACTGCAGCTATTATATGGCATGATGGTCATTTGACAAGATCCACTTATTACACAGCTTATTGAAAATGTAAAAAAATTTGCTGTTTCGGAAATTATTCCCATTTGACTACGATACAATGTTGCCTTTTTACTTAAAAATATTCTTACTTTCTGTTTTCAGAAAAGAGAATTTAGGGTAGGTAACTGGCGTATAATGATTCATGGGGTTGATATAATTTTATCTACTGTTTTATATTGCTTTGTGATTAAAAGTGATGTAGAGAATTAAATAATTGTAGTAGTCATAGAGGTAGTGTAAGTCTGCTTCATAGTAAGCAGTATCAGTGTCATAGGAAATGTAGAACATGAGTGAGCAAGAAGGGTAAGATATTACTAGTCCAGGATTGTGAAAGTGATCTTGAACGTTTTCTTTCTGAAAGTTGCGGAAATAGAAAATGACGGGATTTGCTTACAAGAATTCCAAGAGTTATAAATGGCTCTTGCATGATTTGGCCTTGTGGAAACGTGTGGTAGAGAGCGAAAAGTCATTTATTGTATGTAACATATTTTTCAAAACGATGGAGGTTTTCTTTCAGAAAGTGGCGGGCTGAAAATAAAAACAGCACAACCGAGTGTAAGCTGTTCATAGGACATCCTTCGACGTCATGGAAAGTAAGTTACTTTTGAGGAGTTCTGATTTCTGATTGGTTATGTTATATGGGTTTTTTAAACACAATCATTTTGATTGTGTTTTTTTTTCCCCGCTGTTATATGATGAATACCTTCAAGTCACTGTTTTTAGTGAAATTTGATACATTCTGAGAACAGCAAAAATAAACCATTTAACATGTATAATTAATTCTGTACTGTTTGTATTTATGATGTACATTTAGAACTGTGTAGGAGGCATGGAGAAGGTGAGGCTTCTGTAAGTGTCAAAGTTGTTGCATTTCCACAATGAGATACCTAAGCAAAGGAAACACAGGTGATGTGATTGTGGAATGAGCAAAAAAAATTGCACGTTTCTCAATTATATTACCTGTGTTTCCTAACATTACACATCACATTGTGTAGATGAGGTTTAGGCCTGTTCCAGGAGACAGAGGAGGTCTGACATTTGTTCAAGAGTGCAGTGGACATGACTCACTTCGTTGGTAGGCCTGCACATGTATTATCTCCTCTATACTCTTCAACAAGCCTAAATTTCATCTGCAACCCTGAGTAGGACTTACCTGAAACAAATCTGTGGATAGGTTACACCTTATCAGCATCTAGAAACAATCATTTAAAATGTTAAGGGCAGTTTTATGAAGGCTGTGTGCCTCTTTTACGCCGCTGTTCCGTTACTTTTGTGTAAAAGATGCACCATGTTGCAAGATAGGCCTCAGTTCATTTCCAGCAAGATACCATCAGTTTAAAATGTATATAATTAGGACTGTGTAGGGGGTATGGAGAAGCTGAGGCTTCAGTAAGTGTCAAAGTTGTTGCATGCAGTGCGTACTCTTTCATATGCTGGACTACATCTGCACAATGAGATACCTAACCAAAGGAAACACAAGTGATGTGATTGTGAAATGAGCAAAAGAAATTGCTCGTTTTTCAAATACATTACCTGTGTTTCCTAACATTACGAATCACATTGTGCAGATGAAGTTTAGGCCTGTCCAGGGAAACAGAGGAAGTCTGAACTTTATTGGTTGGCCTGCACATGTATTATCTCCTCTGTACTCTTCAACAAGCCTAAATTTGATCTGCAACCCTGAGTAGGCCTCACCTGAAACAAACGTCTGGATAGGACACACCTTATTGCCATCCTGAAACAATCATTTAAAATGTTAGGAACAGTTTTATGATGATTGTGCACCTCTTTTGCGCTGCCATTGCATCACTTTTGTGAGACAACAGCAGTGCAAAAGATGCACCATGTTCCAAGATAGGCCTCACTTCATCTGCATCAAGATACTGTTAGTTTAAAATGTATATCTTTAGGACTGTGTAGGGGGCTTGGAGAAGCAGAAGCTTCTGTAAGTGTCAAAGTTGTTGAAAAACTGTTTGTCCTTCAATCTTTTCCCTTGTCTTTTCTAATTTTTAAATACATGTTTTAATATTTTTCAAATGTTTGTTCTCTCTTTCACAGATTGAAAGTATAAAAATAACAAGTGACTAAGTTAACGACAATTATAAGGTAAATGTTTTGTACTCTTTTCATTACATTTCTATCACATTTAACTACTATTAGTTCCACTGCTTCATTTCTTTAACCCTCACTTTCCTGCCTTTGCTACTTCCCTCATTCCTTTCTCTATTACTTACTTAGTTACTCTACTCCTTCCACTCCTTTTCTCAGTCCCTCTCTTCTCATAGTTCCTCACTCTTGTTCACTCACTCCGTCTCTATTACTCTTAGTGTCTTTGACTGATCACTCTTTCACTACTTGTTCATTATGCTTTCTCTGTGTAGTTGAAGCACACTAAGGGGCATATTATGAACACAGCCAATAAAATTATTGCTGTTTTTATCGGCAGAAAACTGCTGCAAAAGCGGTTTTAGCGGCAGTTTTCTGCCGCAAAAGCGGCTTTAGCGACACATTTCTGCTGATAAAAGCTGCAAAACTTTTATTGCCTATGTTGATAAAATGCCCCTATGTTATTTAGATTTCTTTGCTGTTTCAATTATTCTTTTTCTGTTACTTCTTCTTTTCTGCTTTCTGTTTTTTCTCTCTGTTATTCCACATGTTTTAATCTTATTTTGAACATTCACTCATATTCTCTAAGAAACTCTTCTTTGTTATTCTTCTACTCTCCTTTTTTTCTTTCACTTCCTTATCTATTTTGTTTTTCACAATTATACCCTCTTCCATCTTTTCTACGGTAAATAAATCTATTAAACAGTATCTCTGGTTTAGTCCCTATAGCTGTCTTTCTTTTAACATTACTCTCTGTTTACTTCCCTTATACTTATTCTTCTTTTTTTTAAAAACATTTTTTGGGTTCGCTCCCGGTTCGCGTACCGGGGAGCGAACCGGGAAGCGAACCAAAAGAAATAGAGGTTGCCAGAGTGCTAAACATTCTAGCATTTTTTTTATAAAGGGGAGGTAGTTCTGAAAAGAACTTTTTTTTTAATGTTTTTGTTGTTTTATATATATATTTTTTTCTGAACATTTTTTGTTTTTTTTGTATTTTTTGAACAATTTTATGTTTTTTTTGGTTTTTTTGGGGGTGAAACAACGAAAAACAGGCATTACAAAGGGCTCAACAGGAGCAAAAAAAATGTTTTACTTTTTGGGGCGTTTAGAGCACTTGTGGTTTTCATATGCTCTGTTTATCAAATTAATACTCATATTGGCACATGAGAGTAGGTTACCGCAATATATACACACTATCTTCATGTGCACAAAGTTTTCTTGAATGTTTGGCACTGTTTCCCGTGCCTCTGGCCCCGACAGAGATACCTGTGCCGATGTCCTGGCCACAGGAGTTGGTGGGTTGTCTTGGAGGTCACGCATCTCTGCCCTGCTGTAATTTAGTGGATGCCACCTCTGCATATGACGATGCATAGTATAGTTGCCGTAACTATACTTCTTATCTGTGCCTCTTGATAAATCTTCTTTGCATATTAGGCATGTCACATAGCGAGCATTCACTTTTTTTTGTCCTTCAGGAAAAGAAAAAAACTGCCAAATAAAACTATTTTTGTGGTGAGATATCCGGGGCTCCTCACGTAAAAACTGTGTTGGCTGTACTTCCTCTTCCTGTTCTTCATCCTCTTCCTCCTCTGTGTTGGGAAGGAACTGTGGAGGTGGTCCTCTCTTACTTGGTGGTGGTGGTGGTGGTGGGGGTGCACCAGCTGCAGCTACTACTGAAGCCATTTTCTACTCAGCAAAATAGGTCTTTCTTTCTCAAAGTTGAAAGTCAGAGTGAGAAAAAAGGTGGGGGCTTTCATCATTTTGGAAAAAAAATAGTTCTAAACCAATGAAAAGTGTTATTTTTAGGTCACATGACCTAGCCTTACATCATTAGGAAACCAAAAGTGAAATGAACCAATGAAAAGTTTTATTAACAAGTCACATGACTTGTTATGCTTACGTTACGCGCTGCGCGCCGCGCCCCGGATCGCTTCCGGGGAGCTGCGCTTCGCGCCTCGGTTCGCGTACCGGAGCACTTCCGGGTGCGCTAACGCGGCGCGTCATAAGACGCATTACGCGGCAACGTGATGCGACGCGCCCCGGATCGCTTCCGGGGAGCTGCGCTTCGCGCCTCGGTTCGCGTACCGGAGCACTTCCGGGTGCGCTAACGCGGCGCGTCATAAGACGCATTACGAGACAAGGCGATACGTCGCGCTTCCGCGACGCGTCACGATGTTGATTTCTAACGCGGCAGTTGCGCAAACGGAACGTTTACCGGTTCGCGTACCGAGTCGCGGCACCAAATTGAGCTAACGGGAAGCTACCCGGTTCGCGAACCGGGAGCGAACCAAAACATAATAATAAAAAAATTATTAATGAACATATAAAATATATTTTTTGATTTAAAGAAGAATACATTTTACAGCTATAGATATTAGCTTTTAAAAAACCAATGAAATTCACTGAAAAAACCATAGGTTATAGACCATATATAGTTAGGAATTAGCATTTACAAAACCTTGAAAATTCACAGAAAAAACCATAGGTTATAGACCATATATAGTTAGGAATTAGCATTTAAAAAACTTTTTTTACTCACACAAAACCATTGAAATTCCATATATAGTTAGTTGCACTAACTATATATCGCGCACCAGCAATCCACTGCTGATGATGTCACATATTACATCATTCATGACACGGTCAGTGACATCACTGATGACATCACTGATGACATCTCAAATGACATCACTGATGACATCACTGATGACATCTCATTTGACATTAATGACCACATCACTGATGATATCATTCATGTGACAATACAGTACATCTCCTCACATTTTAATATAACCTTTGTTACACCCAGTGTTAAATACAGAGTATAATTTTTTAAACCATTCACACACCAATACTAGTTACTACATACGCACTCACTGATTCCTACGTCTACACACACATTCACTTATTCACCCATACAATCATTCATACATACAATCACTCATCTTTACAACACTATCATATGCACTCATACACCTATACAGATACTCACACTCTGCCACTCATCCATGGAGTTACTCACACACCTAGTCAGTCCTGTAAAGAATCAATCACACTTCCATTTTCTAATCTATACAGTTAAACATAGAGCACCTTACATTTTCAAACATATACTAACACATACTTACTCTCTTATACAATCATTGATACAAGTACACATTGATCTGCACAGAGTCACACACCTCCCAGCCAGCCACACACACACTCAGTCTCCCATACAAATACTTGAGCAATCAATCAATAACCCATATAGTTACTCATATAGCTACTGATCAAAACATGCAGCAGTTTACAGAACAACAGACATAATGATGCACAAATTAAGACAGTTTAGTCACTAACCCATGCACTCAGTGAGACACATTTAATCACTCACTCATACAGTCAGTCATGCACCTACTAAATCCTTCATCCAGACACGTATAAATCCACTCATTCTTCAATATGTAAGACATATTTTAACTTTACAGAAACATACAGTCACTGGATGTAGTCATCAGTGATGTCATCAGTAATGTCATTTGAGATGTCATCAGTGATGTCATCAGTGATGTCATTTGAGATGTCATCAGTGATGTCATCAGTGATGTCACTGACAGTGTCATGAATGATGTAATATGTGACATCATCAGCAGTGGATTGCGGGTGCGCGATATATAGTTAGTGCAACTAACTATATATGGAATTTCAATGGTTTTGTGTGAGTAAAAAAGAGGTTTTTTAAATGCTAATTCCTAACTATATATGGTCTATAACCTATGGTTTTTTCTGTGAATTTTCAAGGTTTTGTAAATGCTAATTCCTAACTATATATGGTCTATAACCTATGGTTTTTTCAGTGAATATATATATATGTATATATATATATATATATGTATATATATATATATGTGTATATATATGTGTGTATATTACCTACTGGCGGTCGCCAGTAGGTATATATAGTTAGGATTTTTTCTCTATGGGATTTTTGAAAATTCTATGTCTAATAACTTTGGCGTTTGTGGACGGAATTGGCTGAAATTTTCAGGAAAATGGCACATTTGGTTTCTGAGCAGCCCTTGAAAATTTGGGGGGGGGTTCGTCAAGGGAGGGCCGAGAAAAAAGGGGGGTCCCAAAACGTGTTTTTAACATTGAGTTTTCCATAGGGCGGTTGGCCTCACTTTTAGCCCGAACGGCTGAATGGATTTGCACGAAACTTGGCTAAATTGTAGGGACTGGTAGCCTGATGTGCCTTTTGTAGGTCTCAATATATGTGCTACAGTGGATTTTGAGAAATTAACGTTTAAAAAAAGATATATATCTGTAACAGCGGACCGGGCAGCGCTCCAGGACGCGTACTTTTCGCGCAACGGAGCTTTGTGAAGCGAAGCTGATTGGTTCTCCGGCGTCTGTCAACATTCCAAACAGTCCGTAGCGGCCGCCATCTTGTCTCTCGGTAGGATCGAGAGACAAGAGGAGGCGAAAGCGAAGGGGCAAATGACCATAAGGGGGAATAGTAGATCCTCGCTGACCCCCTAGGTTTGATGTGGAGGTTTTAAAAGGGCCCCGCGGGGCAAAAAAAAAAAATAATAATAATAATCGAACGGCTGAATGGATTTGCACGAAACTTGGTAAAATATTAGGGACTGGTAGCCCGATGTGCCTTTGCTAGGTCTCAATATATGTGCTCCAGTGGATTTTGAGAAATTAACGTTCAAAAAAAGATATATATCTGTAACAGCGCTCCGCTTCGCGTAACGGAGGTTTGCGAAGCTGATTGGTCATTCTGTCACTGGGCTATAGTTGGGCTACATCTGGCTGATATTTGGGCTACATTTGTTTTTTTTCGTCTCTGGCGGCCATCTTTGGGCTACATTGGGCTACATTGGGCTTCATTGGGCTTCATTGGGCTACATTGGGCTACATTTGGGCTCCAACATATATATAGGCCAATGTAGCCCAATATATATTTTTCAAAGTAAATTTTCGTAAAAACCACTGGAGCATATATCTTGAGACATAGCAAAGGCACATCGGGCTACCAGTCCCTACAATTTTGCCAAGTTTCGTGGAAATCCATTCAGCCGTTCGAGCTAAAAGTGAGTCCAACCGCCCTATGGAAATGAAGGAAATGAATGGGTCATTTGTAATTAGCAAATAGCTCATCGCAAACTAGGAATGGTAAAGAATCGCTATTTATTCCTTAAAGTTCGCTATTTAGGAAATGCAAAAAACTTTGATGATACTTATGGCGGTTCATCTCTAACAAGATAAGAAGCATAGGGATAGATTTATGATGACTGGCGCATCACCAGGGATGTGTTAGTCATTCTGTGCCGCTGTTCCGTCACCTATGGTGTGCTGCATTTACAATGCGGCGCATCATGGGGCAAAAACAGCACAGATGCGTGATGTATCTGTGCCGTAAAGGTGGCGCATTGCTGGAGTTGTATCGCAAGTGTGATGAAGCTCCAGCAAGGGTCGGGGGTGCCCCTGTCGCAGGGTTTCTGTTCTCACACAGAACTGTGGACAGAGGATTGGAACCTCGGCGAATTAGGGTGTCCCAAAACTCACCTTAGTAATCAAAAACCCCTTAGCAAGCTAGGTACAGTGTCACATTGGATATAACAAACTCTCAATGTTTAGACAATCCAGAATATGAACTTATAGTACCTCAGGATACGTGGAACTCATGAACAGTCGGTCGTTATATATTTCTTAGAAACCAGAACATGGAGTTAAGAAGAACACATGTGTATTTGAAATGTTTATTTACTAATGCCGTCTTCTCAGGCGTAGTATCTTAGATAATACAAGTACACATATTATCAGTAGCAAAATTACCAGCATAGTTACTAGTACATAAAAAGCGAATGGTGACAGTATGTTAACATGCTGTAAATGAATAAGAGTTAGCAACACTTATAAGCAGCCGCGGGCCGTGGAGGGAGTTACGGTGGGGCAGGGAGGCGGGGAGGGGGAGGGGCAGGGTGGAGAGGGCTCCACCCTGCTTCTCCCCCTCCCCGCCTCCCTGCCTCACCGTAACTCCCTCCACGGCCCGCGGCTGCTTATATCTCACCCTCCCTAATACACATATTATATTATTTGCTAAGAAGGTCTCTTTGTGTTGGTTTAGGGCGTGCCCATACTTTAGTGTCTTAGATTTGAAGGAATCACATCAGCATACACCAGCTCTCTCTTCATGTGAACCGCATCAAGTGTTGTGTATGTGTGTTCGGCAAAGCAATATAAAACCCGCCTCATGCCCAGAATTGGCAGAAGTTGCACTTATGTTATGAGTATGAAGTCGTGGAGATCAGACCTCATAACAATTCTGTATCGTGTTGTTCTTGAAACTTTAGCACTCGCTGTACAGATATAGTTTAACAAGCAAAGCAGATAGTAGAGCAATAACATATTATTCTCATGTAAACCACGATGAACTACTAGGTTGAAAGCTAAAGCAACAACTAAGTGTCGTGTGCAGAAGTTGCAAAAAAGGAAAAATGGCGTT
Source organism: Lissotriton helveticus (assembly GCF_964261635.1). Lineage (NCBI taxonomy): Eukaryota > Metazoa > Chordata > Amphibia > Caudata > Salamandridae > Lissotriton > Lissotriton helveticus. The sequence goes on from NC_136070.1 coordinate 738,906,345, forward strand.
TAAACCGGTAATGAGCCCATGCTAACTTAACACGGTGTAAAGATATCCAGGACCTAGATGACACCTCCCCATGATCCGGAAACGAACTGAATAAGATAATAGAAGTGCCATCTCATGAGAGCAGATTGCAAGTTTATATGTGGACGGTCCGCAAGGTAAAGCATTAAAAACTAGGAAAATTTAATGCTAAAGAAAAATAAAACAGCCAAGTACTTTATCGAGTCTTAATCCAATAGGCAAGGTAAATAATAAAAACTTGACAAATAAGTCAATGAATTGTCAATGAAATGCTAGTACTCAGCATATCAAACATGAAAAAGGTCTATGACATAACTGTATATGCAAAATAAGCTGCAACAGCCTCCAATAGGAAGTCACCGTCTTCATCCGAAAACAGTTCATCCATCCAATTTAAAAGCGGAAAAGAACATACGTGCTCTCCCAGCACCGGATCCTCTATCACCATCAGAGGACAGCTCGGTGGGTTTTCAAGAAAGCTCTGTTCCAAGAAAGACTGTGTTGCCGCCAGTAAATTCCAGGGACCAATTAGTCCATGCATCAATGCCACAGCCATAATCCTTTCGCCAGGACAAACCAACTCGTGAGTAATGATAGGAGTCATCAGCTGATTAAAGTCGACGTCAGGAGAAACCGGTCCGCAGAGACACAAATCAATGGCCCAATCGAAATCACAGGTCAGGCAGTGAAATACAGGCTGGACACAGGTGAAGTAGGAGAATCGAAAAGATAATCCATATGCCGTGCTTAATATCGCCAACGGCTTGTGCCATAATATTCTAGCATGCGATTGCGGAACAGTGTCAGCAGCTGCAGGGCGGGAGGTTGCATAGGAGGGACATCCATATTTAAAAATGTAAAAAAGCACAAGAGCGTCCGCTGGTAATGCAAGTAAAAATGGCAATCCACGAAGCAGAGTGGAAAAAATAGAATGAAAGAAAGCAGGGATGACTCCAAAGATTTTCTCAAATGAAGTCACGAGACCACTGGTAACAACTTTAAAAAAGTGCGCCAGGGCCTTTGTGGAGGATGCGTTAAAGATAGTCCGAACCATCTTGCTGAAATGGAAAGGCAAATCTGAATTGAAAAGGGTCTGCACCTCTGTACGGGTGTTCGCTATGTGAAGCACGAAAGTTTCACGGGCCGAACTCAAGGCCACCTCTCTCTGAGACAAAAGAGCTCTTATTCTTGCCATGCCGTTGAAATCTGCTCCCAAGGTTGGTATTTGTGGCGAGATTGAAAACTCCCTATGTTCATGTGTGGGAGGAAATAGAACATTTCTGCAGCAAATAACCCGTTCACTTACTGTTACGATAAAAGGAATACTTTTAATTAACCCAGAACAATCTTCATTATTGAGCATCAAATAACTACCATTTTCCAACAACTTGAACGTGGGGATGATAGCAGGAACTGGCGTGCCTTGCAACACGCAAGCCATATTTGGTCGGTGTTTGTTGCATGAACCGTGTAACTGTATGTGCCTACACATTAGTGAATGATCTGGCGTCTCAGTGCATTCCTCTCCATTCAGATAAACTTCTTGATCATCTTTGAAACATCTGTATGTGTATGGAAGCGACCAGACCTCATGAAGAAAAGCACTACCTAAAGGTTCATAACGACCCATTGGTATATATTTCATACAATTTGAAAACTTATATAAAGCAAAAGGCAGCGTTATTAAACCGTGGATAAGGCACGTTGCCAAAAAACCCGCAATCCTCTGCTGATGATGTCACTGAGCATGTCATGAATGATGTAATATGTGACATCATCAGCAGTGGATTACGGGTAATAGTATCTCTAGTTTACTCCCCTATAGCTGTCTTTCTTTTAACATAAGTGTCTGTTTCCTTCCCTTATACTTACTGTTTTTGGTTCGCTTCCGGTTCGCGTACCGGCGAGCGAACTGGGAAGCGAACTAAGAGAAATAGAGGTTGGCACAGTTCCAAATATTGTACCAATTTTTTAATAACGGGGAGGTAGTTCTGAAAAGAACTTTTTTTTTTATTGTTTTTGTTGTTTTATATTTTTTTTCTTATTTTTCGGAACATTTTTTTACTTTTTTTGAATTTTTCTGAACAGTTTTATATTTTTGGGGGTTTTTCTTGGAGGGGCAATGAAAACGATTCATTGTAAAGGGCTCAACAGGAGCAACAAAACAAAAAAAAAGTATTTATTATTTTGGGCGTTTCGTACAAACTTGCATATGATAGTCAATAGCTCTGTTGATCAGAGTGATGCTTCTTTCTCCGTAGCAAATGAATCCATCGCAAAATACGCAGATGTGTTTTACTTCACCAAATCTCATTTGTATATTTGGCACCATCTCCCTGCCCTCTGGTCCCGTTACTTCCGGTACAACAGATCTTCTGGCCATAATAGGGAGATTATCTAGGTCGTTCCGAAACTGTGCAGCACTGTAGTTGTTAGGATGCCACCTAGTCATATGGCGATGCATTGTGTAGTTTCCGAAACTGTATTTTTTCTCGGTTCCTCTGGACAGTCTATCTTGACATATAAGGCAAGTTACGTATCTTGCATTTACTTTTTTCTGACCTTTGGGAATTTAAAAAAATTGCCAAATGAAGTTTTCTTTCCGGTGAGACGTCCTGGGCTCCTCAGGCAAAAACTGCCTCTCTTCGTGCTCGTCGTTCTGTTCCTCTTCTTCCTCTTCTTGTTGAATTATAACTTGAGCAGGTGGTCCACTCTTCCTTGGATGTGGTGGAGGTGGTGGGGAAGCACCAGCTGAAGCTACTAAAGAAGCCATTGCTCAGTGATCACAAAGGGTCTTTCTCTCACAATGATGAAAGTCAGAGTGAGGAAAGAAGGAGGGATTTTCCTCATTTGGGAAAAACAAGAGTTCTCAACCAATGAAAAGTGTTCATTTTAGATTATATGACCTAGTCTTACATCATTAGGAAACCAAAAGTGAAATGAACCAATGGAAAGTGTTATTACCAAGTCACATGACCTGCTGTGTTTACGTTAAGCGCTTTGCAGGGCCTCCCGGTTTGCTTCCAGAAACCTGCGCTTTGCGACTCGCTTCGCGTACCAGTTCGCTAACGTAGCACGTCATATGACGTATCACGCGACAACGTGAAACGTCATGCGGACGGGAGGCGTCACGATGTTGTTTTCTAACGCGGCAGTTGCGGTAAAGAAACGTTTACCGGCTCGCGGTCTATTTCGCGGCATCAAGGTCAGCTAACGGGAAGCTTCCCGATTCGCGAAGCGGGAACGAAGAAAAAAAAATATTTTTAAAAAAAATTATTCATAAACATATAAAATATATTTTTGGATTTAAAGAAGGATACATTTTACAGCTACAGATATTAGCTGTTAAAAAACCAATGAAATTCACTGAAAAAACCATAGGTTATAGACCATATATAGTTAGGAATTAGCATTTACAAAACCTTGAAAATTCACTGAAAAAACCATAGGTTATAGACCATATATAGTTAGGAATTAGCATTTACAAAACCTTATTTTACTCACACAAAACCATTGAAATTCCATATATAGTTAGTTGCACTAACTATATATCGCGCACCCGCAATCCACTGCTGATGATGTCACATATTACATCATTCATGACATGGTCAGTGACATCACTGATGACATCACTGATGACATCTCAAATGACATCACTGATGACATCACTGATGACATCTCAAATGACATCACTGATGACATCATGACACACCAATACCAGTTACTACATACGCACTCACTGATTCCTACGTCTACACACACATTCACTCATTCACCCATACAATCACTCATACATACAGTCACTCATTATTACAACACTATCATATGCACTCATACACCTATGCAGACACTCACACACTGCCACTCATCCATGGAGTTACTCACACACCTAGTCAGTCCTGTAAAGAATCAATCACACTTCCATTTCCTCATCTATACAGTTAAACACAGAACACCATACTTCAGTGACATCACTGATGACATCACTGATGACACCTCAAATGACATCACTGATGACATCTCAAATGACATCACTGATGACATCATGACACACCAATACCAGTTACTACATACGCACTCACTGATTCCTACGTCTACACACACATTCACTCATTCACCCATACAATCACTCATACATACAGTCACTCATTATTACAACACTATCATATGCACTCATACACCTAGTCAGTCCTGTGAAGAATCAATCACACTTCGATTTCCTCATCTATACAGTTAAACACAGAACACCATACTTTTTCACACATATACTAACACATACTTACTCTCTTATACAATCACTGATACAAGTACACATTGATATGCACAGAGTCACACACCTCCCAGCCAGCCACACACACACTCAGTCTTCCATACATCCACTCATTCTTCAATATGTAAAACATATTTAAACTTTACAAAAACACACAGACACTAGATGATGTCATTTGAGATGTCATCAGTGATGTCATCAGTGATGTCATTTGAGATGTCATCAGTGATGTCATCAGTGATGTCACTGACCATGTCATGAATGATGTAATATGTGACATCATCAGCAGTGGATTGCGGGTGCGCGATATATAGTTAGTGCAACTAACTATATATGGAATTTCAATGGTTTTGTGTGAGTAAAATAAGGTTTTGTAAATGCTAATTCCTAACTATATATGGTCTATAACCTATGGTTTTTTCAGTGAATTTTCAAGGTTTTGTAAATGCTAATTCCTAACTATATATGGTCTATAACCTATGGTTTTTTCAGTGAATATATATATATATGTATATATATATTACCTACTGGCGGTCGCCAGTAGGTATATATAGTTAGGATTTTTTCCCTATGGGATTTTTGAAATTTCTATGTCTAATAACTTTGGCGTTTGTGGACGGAATTGGCTGAAATTTTCTGGAAAATGGAACATTTTGTTTCTGAGCAGCCCCTGAAAATTTGGGGAGGTTTCGTCCAGGGGGGGCCGAGAAAAAAGGGGGGTCCCAAAACGTGTTTTTAACATTGAGTTTTCCATAGGGCGGTTGGCCTCACTTTTAGCCCGAACGGCTGAATGGATTTGCACGAAACTTGGCAAAATTGTAGGGACTGGTAGCCCGATGTGCCTTTTGTAGGTCTCAATATATGTGCTCCAGTGGATTTTGAGAAATTAACGTTTAAAAAAAGATATATATCTGTAACAGCGGACCGGGCAGCGCCCCGGTTCGCGGACCTTACGCGTACCGGAACTTCGCGTAGCGAAGCTGATTGGCTCTCCGGTGTCTGTCAACATTCTAAACAGTCCGGAGCGGCGGCCATCTTGTCTCTCGGTAGGATTGAGAGACAAGAGGAGGCCAAAACAAAGGGGGAAATTACCATAAGGGGGCATACTAGATCCTCCCTGACCCCCTAATTTTAATGTGGAGGTTTTAAAAGGGCCCCGCGGGGCAAAAAAAAAGAATTTTTTGTTTTGTTTTTTTGCGTGGGTAGCGCCCGGTCCGCGAACCGGGAAGCGTTCTGGGCAGCGTACTGCAATGAAAAATGAATGATAGACTTTTCAAATACTGTAGGTTAATTGATTGTTGGTTTTGTTGATTATTTTTTATTTTTTTTTATTTTTTAAGCAATTATTTATTATTGTGATTGTGTTTCAAAATTTAATAACATTTCTAACATTTCACTGTCTGAAATGTCGTCATTTTCATTGAACATAGCTTGTAATCTATGAGGGTGTAAAATGTCCTTAATATTTTTCAAATGTTTGTTCTCTCTTTCACAGATTGAAAGTATAAAAACAAAAAGTGAGTAAGTTAACGACAATTATAAGGTAAATGTTTTGTACTCTTTTTGTTACATTTCTATCACATTCACCTACTATTAGTTCCACTGCTTCATTTCTTTAACCCTCAGTTTCCTGCCTTTGCTACTTTCCTCATTCCTTTCTCTATTACCTACTTACTCAACTCCTTCCACTCTTTTTCTCAGTCCCTCTCTTCTCATAGTTCCTCACTCTTGTTCACTCACTCCGTCTCTATTACTCTTAGTGTCTTTGACTGATCACTTTTTCACTACTTGTTCATAATGCTTTCTCTGTGTAGTTGAAGCACACTAAGGGGCATATTATGAACACAGCCAATAAAATTATTGCTCTTTTTATTGGCAGAAAACTGGTGCAAAAGTGGTTTTAGTGGCAGTTTTCTGCCGCAAAAGCAGCTTTAGCGACACATTTCTGCCAATAAAAGCTGCAAAACTTTTATTGCATATGTTGATGATATGGCTCTATGTTACTTACATTTCTTTGCTGTTTCAATTAATCTCTTTCTGTTATTTTTTGTTTTCTGTTTTCTATTTTTTCTCTCTGTTATTCTTCATGTTTTAATCTTATTTTGAACATTCACTCACATTCTCCAAGAAACTCTTCTTTGTTAATGTTATACTCTCTTTTTTTTTCTTTCACTTCGTTATCTATTTTGTTTTTCACAATTATACCCTCTTCCGTCTTTTCTTCGGTAAATAGATCTATTAAACAGTATCTCTTCTTTAGTCCCTATAGCTGTCTTTCTTTTAACATCACTCTCTGTTTACTTTCCTTATACTTACTCTATTTTTTTTTTTTTTAATTTTTGGGTTAGCTCCCGGTCCGCGTACCGGGAAGCTAACCGGGAAGCGAACCAAAAGAAATAGAGCTTGCCAGAGTGCTAAACATTCTAGCAATTTTTTAATAACGGGGAGGTAGTTCTGAAAAGAACTTTTTTTTTAATATTTTTGTTGTTTTATATTTTTTTTTTCTTTTTTGAACATTATTTGTTTTTTTTGTATTTTTTGAACACTTGTTTGTTTTTTTTGTTTTTTTTCAAAGGGAAAGAACAGAAAGAGGCATTGAAAAAGGCTCAACAGGAGCAAAAAAAAAAATTTAAACTTGCTGCGTTTGGAGCATCGGTGTTTCTCGAAAGCCAAATTAATTAATTTCAGACTCATGTTTGCGCATGAAATTAAAGTGCCACAATATAAGCATGTCAGCTTCATATGGACAATTTTTTTTTGAATATTTGGCACTGTTTCGTTGGCCTCTCCAAATGTGAGAGAGATATCAGTAGATGTTCTTGTCACCGAAGTTGGGGGGTTCTGTTGTAGTTCACGCATCTCTGCACGACTATAGTTGTTTGGATGCCACCTCTGCATATGTCGGTGCATCGTGTGATTTCCATAACTGTATTTTTTATTAGTGCCCCGGGATAACTTTTCTTGGCAGATAAGGCACGTAGCATAGCGTGCATTGACTTTTTTCTCTCCTGGTGGAATGGAAAAAAATTGCCAGATAAAGCTAACTTTGCGATGAGATACCCGGGGTAACTCTTTGACAAATCGTGGTCCCTCTTCTTCCTCTCCGTCTTGTTCTTCCTCTTCCTCCTCTGTGTCTCCAATAAACTGTGCAGGTGGTCCTCTCTTCCTATGAGGAGATGGTGGTGGTGGTGGTGGGGGTGCAGAAGCTGAAGCTACTATTGAAGCCATTTTTTAATCAGAGCAAATGATCAGGTCTTCCTTTCTCAAAGTTGAAAGTCAGAGTGAGAAAAAAGGTGGGGGCTTTCATCATTTGGGAAAAAAAATAGTTCTAAACCAATGAAAAGTGTTATTTTTAGGTCACCTGACCTAGCCTTACATCATTATGAAACCAAAAGTGAAATGAACCAATGAAAAGTTTTATTAACAAGTCACATGACCTCTCACGCTCATGTTACGCGCTGCGGAACGCGCCCCGGTTAGCTTCCGGGTCGCTGCGCTTCGCGCCTCGGTCCGCGCCCCGGGGCACTTCCGGGTGCGCTAACGCGGTACGTCACAAGACGCATTACGCGGCAACGCGATACGTCGCGCTTTCGCGACGCGCCGCGGATCGCTTCCGGGGAGCTGCGTTTTGCGCCTCGGTCCGCGCCCCGGGGCACTTCCGGGTGCGCTAACGCGGTACGTCCCAAGACGCATTACGCGGCAACGCGATACCGTCACTATGTTGATTTCTTACCGGTTCGCGGACCGGGTCGCGGCATCAATTTGAGCTAACGGAAAGCTTTCCGGTTCGCGGACCGGGAGCGAAACAAAAAAAAAAATTTAAAAAAAATTATTAATGAACATATAAAATATATTTTTGGATTTAAAGAAGAATACATTTTACAGCTATAGATATTAGCTTTTAAAAAACCAATGAAATTCACTGAAAAAACCATAGGTTATAGACCATATATAGTTAGGAATTAGCATTTACAAAACCTTGAAAATTCACTGAAAAAACCATAGGTTATACACCATATATAGTTAGGAATTAGCATTTAAAAAACCTTATTTTACTCACACAAAACCAATGAAATTCCATATATAGTTAGTTGTACTAACTATATATCGCGCACCCGCAATCCACTGCTGATCATGTCACATATTACATCATTCATGACATGGTCAGTGACATCACTGATGACATCACTGATGACATCTCAAATGACATCACTGATGACATCACTGATGACATCTCAAATGACATCACTGATGACATCACTGATGACAACATCCAGTGACTGTATGTTTCTGTAAAGTTAAAATATGTCTTACATATTGAAGAATGAGTGGATGTATAAGTGTCTGAACAAAGGATTTAGTAGGTGCATGACTGACTGTATGAGTGAGTGATTAAATGTGTCTCACTGAGTGCATGGGTTAGTGACTAAACTGTCTTAATTTGTGCATCATTATGTCTGTTTTTCTGTAAACTGCTGCATGTGTTGATCAGTAGCTATATGATTAACTATATGGGTTATTGATTGGTTGCCCAAGTATTTGTATGGGAGACTGAGAGTGTGTATGGGTGGCTGGGAGGTGTATGACTCTCTGCATAGATGTGTGAGCAGTTGATTCACTAGGTGTATGGGTTCAAAAGTGCATGTGGAATCATCTGTATGGGCGGTTGACTGTGTGCATGAGTGCATTGGTGAGTGAATGGATATCTCAGTGCTACATGTCAAAGTAAGTACATATGTAAAACACAGTACATGTGAGAGTTGACATATATAAATAACTGTGCATAAGAGCCAGTGAATGTGTGAGTGGCTGTATGAATCATTGTGAACTTGTATCCAGGATTGTATAAGTGAGTAAATATGTGTTAGTATATGTTTGAATAAGTAAGGTGTGTATAACTGTATAGTTGAGGAAATGGAGGTGTGATTGATTCTTTGCATGACTGACTAGGTGTGTGAGTAACTCCATGGATGAGTGACAGTCTGTGAGTGTCTGTTTTCACTGAGTGTATCTAAGGTTATATTAGAGTCTGAAGAGGTTCATCGTATTATCACATGAATGATGTCATCAGTGATGTGATCAGTAATGTCAAATGAGATGTCATCAGTGATATCATCAGTGATGTCATTTGAGATGTCATCAGTGATGTCATTTGAGATGTCATCAGTGATGTCATCAGTGATGTCATCAGTGATGTCATTTGAGATGTCATCAGTGATGTCATCAGTGATGTCATTTGAGATGTCATCAGTGATGTCACTGACCATGTCATGAATGATGTAATATGTGACATGATCAGCAGTGGATTGCGGGTGCGCGATATATAGTTAGTACAACTAACTATATATGGAATTTCATTGGTTTTGTGTGAGTAAAATAAGGTTTTTTAAATGCTAATTCCTAACTATATATGGTGTATAACCTATGTTTTTTTCAGTGAATATATATATATGTGTGTGTGTATATATATATATGTATATATATACATAAATGTATACCTCATAATCGAGTGTTACTGAGGGGGAAGAATCAAATGAGGAAGCTGCTGGTCCATCAACTCCAACGACCAAAACTCCTTTTCACCAGGAGTTCAATCTCATAAGGCAGAACTGGTTGAGGGGCGGAAAGAACAAGCCCCCCGAGCAAGGAGACAAACAAGGAGAGGTGGTTGGAAGAGGAAGAGCGAAAGCCAATCTAACCTCAAGGGTTACCAGAAGCAAGAGGGGAGGCAGGTGGTAGATAGACAAGATCTACTCACCATAGTGAACCTCTCTACTAGAATTTTAACATCATGCGAAGAGTCTTTCCTGAGATTGGGACTTACCTTTTGCCCAAATAACACCCTGGAGTATACACAAACAAGGATTGACCTTTTTAAGTTCATCCGCAAAATAAAGTTGCATAAATACTATAAGGTTAAACCAACAACAAGAGAGACAAGACTACTAAGATTGGATTCAAGGGAAACAGATCTTTTGAACATCAACGATCTAACAGCTTATGAACTTCTAGAGGATCTTCGACGAGAAAATATTACATCTACACCAATGGTGGCCAATACTCTTAGTCAAAGATTGATGAGACTTGAAATATCACAGGATTCACCAAGCAGTGGTTTACGACTGGCATCTAAATTTGTCCCTACTGGAGCGACAGATGCTATTGACACCTTCTCGGAGACTGTCATCAGGGATCTGATGACACTAAGGGACGAGCAACCAAAGAAAAGGTCATCGAATTTGACTAAGGAACAACGAGAGGCAGTGAAAACCTTGGCTGATGACACGTCAATTATCTGTAAGCCCTCAGACAAAGGAGGCAATATTGTCATTCTATCTAGGGATCAATATACAGCGGAGGCCATGCGACAATTAAGTGATGTTAAATGTTATGAGCCCTGCACCAAGAAAACCTACCTAGAAAGCCAAGTGAACTTACATCAACTACTGAAAAAATGGCAAGATAAACAAATGTTGGATCTTGAGGAATACTTCTTTTTGAAAACAATGGATCCTATACTTTCCTACTCATTGAAAAGATTAAGTACATTGAATGGGACTCTGCATACTGTCTTATGACCTTAGACATAACAAGCCTCTATACATGTATAGAACACATACAGGGTATCGGGCTGTAGAATATTTTCTGAAGAAACGCACATTAAATCTGGCACTGCATAATCAAATGCTGTTGGAGCTGATATAATTCTGTCTACGAAATAAAAAATTTCTATTCCAGGATAATATCTTTAAACAAGTATCCGGTACGGCGATGGGCTCCTGCTTTGCCCATAGCTACGCGAATCTCTTTGTGGACTGGTGGGAGGAGCAGGTAGCCTGGGCCACGGGTAATACAATTTGGACAGAAAAGGCAATTGCCTGGTATCGATACATTGCCGATTTGTTTCTGATCTGGAATGGGTCCACAGCAGAGGCAGAACAATATATCAGATTGTTAAATGACAATAACTGCAATCTCAGATTCAGCGGAGATGTCAGTATGGTAGCGGTTAACTATCTTGACTTAAGGGTGGAGGTGAAAGATAACAAAATCTTGACCTCCCTCTATAGGAAACCAACTGCGGGCAACAGTGTCCTACACGCCTCGAGCGGACATCCTAGGAGACTAGTAAAGAGTATTCCCTATGGGGAATTTTTACGTATTCGCCGCAACTGTTCACTTAATAGTGATTTTGAAATAGCGGCGGACGCTTGCACCGCAAGATTTATTGAAAGAGGTTACAAACCAAATCTCCTTAAAGATGCACGAAATCGAGTGAGCCGTTTACCTAGAAATGTACTTTTTGAAAAGAAGGTCAGAACCGAACACGAGGGTGGAAGGTTTCGAATGATTACCCCATACTCCTCCGATTCTAACAAATTAAGATCGATCCTACAGAAACACTGGCATATCCTAAAAACTGATAATATAATTGGTATGGACATTCCTAGGGCCCCTATGATAACATTCAGAAAAGCCAGATCATTGAAGGATCGGTTGGTCCATAGCCATTTAGACCCAGTGATAAAATCAAAGGGCACACTGAAAGATGCCAAAGGCTTCTTTCCCTGTGGACGCTGTAAGGCATGTGCTTTTAGCAAACGTGTCTTAACCTATGAGGTTCGCGGAGTGAAGGGAGGCAAAAAACTTACTAAATGTATGTCCTGCCACACTGGATATGCAGTGTACTGTCTGAGCTGCCCATGTAAACTTCGGTACGTGGGCAGCACTATCAATCCAGTAAAATTACGAATTTTGGAACATATGAGGGCAATTGCAAATAAAGACTTCTCTTATCCTGTTGCTCGTCATTTTGCTATAAAACATCAGAGCAACAGAGACCTCCTACAATATTTTTGCTTGGATTGTTTCCCGGAACATGCTAGGGGGGGCAATAGACTCCTTAAACTTAGGAGATTGGAGTCACGATACATTGTTGACCTAGAAACAAAGGCTCCGGGAGGTTTTAATATTGGAGAAGAATTGTCTGCGCATTTGGGATAAGAAAACTATGTAATCAAAGTCTGCAAAAAATGCAATTGATAAAATTATGAGTATCTACTACTGGTCCAAAGAAACGTACAATGTTATTTCTCTTCTTTTTTTCTTTCTTTTTGTAACATTTATTATGTGACTATGTTAATGAATGGTGGTGATCAGGCTATTATTAATAATGCAAAATGTTTTATCTTTTAGAGCACGGGAAGAATTAAATTGCATAGTAAATATGATTGAGGCGGTAATATGTATGGGCAACCATTGGGTTGCCATTGCCGATCCACGGCAAGATTTAGACAATGGTTTGAAGTCATATGAATTATGGGTTCAAAGATACAAAAAATTGGTTTAATTAAACACACAAATGTGAAGATAGTATACGCAATCTAAAAATAGTAGGTTTGTGTTATGATAACTTTATAGCTTCAATGTATCATGTCGTACTATGGGATCGGGATATGAGCAAAATCCTCTCTGAAGCAAAGAAGGAGAGACCACACAGGGGAGTCTGCGGAGGAGGTTCTTTAATGCCAGCTAAAAACCAAATATCAGGGCGAATGCATTTCGGCGTGGGTTTGCCTTCGTCAGCGCCAGATGGTTTTGCAGGAGGCAGACAGTGTGAACGGTTTAAATACCTCTCCCCCTCCTGTTCGGTGAAAAGGTAGCTCCGCCCCCCATGCAGCATGCGTTCTTAATTGTTGGTCAGGTCTCGCTGTAGGACGCCCAGTGCGTCAATACTACAAAGTCCAGAATGCTGTAGGCTGATCTTGTAATGCGATGGGGGTAGATGAAATTAAGCGGGCCGTTTTCAATTGCAAAGTTCATGGCTGTAGCCTCCTCTGCTCCCCGTACTGCACATACCTCAAAGTCCCAGCAACTCATTAGGCAGGGGTAAGACTGACAGTTCAGCTCACCCGGTGTGGGGCACAGTGGCTCTCAGCACTGCCATTTTTCTTGCCGGATCCATGGGTGGGTAACAGACCATCCCAGTACCCTGGGAACGAATTTTCTCCACAAAAGCGGAAAAGCCAGCCTGGTCCGGTCCACTTGAAGCGCAGGGGTCTCTCAAAGCGCGTTACTGGAGCTCGCGCTTATTGTATGAGCAAAATCCTCTCTGAAGCAAAGAAGGAGAGACCACACAGAGGAGTCTGCGGAGGAGGTTCTTTAATGCCAGCTAAAAACCAAATATCAGGGCGAACGCATTTCGGCGTGGTTTTGCCTTCGTCAGCGCCAGATGGTTTTGCAGGAGGCAGACAGTGTGAACGGTTTAAATACCTCTCCCCCTCCTGTTTGGTGAAAAGGTAGCTCTGCCCCCCATGCAGCATGTGTTCTTAATTGTTGGTCGGGTCTCGCTGTAGGATGCCCAGTGCGTCAATACTACAAAGTCCAGAATGCTGTAGGCTGATCTTGTAATGCGATGGGAGTAGATGAAATTAAGCGGGCCGTTTTCAATTGCAAAGTTCATGGCTGTAGCCTCCTCTGCTCCCCGTACTGCACATACTACAAAGTCCCAGCAACTCATTAGGCAGGGGTAAGACTGACAGTTCAGCTCTCCCGGTGTGGGGCACAGTGGCTCTCAGCACTGCCATTTTTCTTGCCGGATCCATAGGTGGGTACCAGACCATCCCAGTATCCTAGGAACTAATTTTCTCCACAAAAGCGGAAAAGCCAGCCTGGTCCGGTCCACTTGAAGCGCAGGGGTCTCTCAAAGCGCGTTACTGGAGCTCGCGCTTATTGTATGAGCAAAATCCTCTCTGAAGCAAAGAAGGAGAGACCACATATATATATGTATATGTATATATATATGTATATATATGTATATATATGTATTCACTGAAAAAACCATAGGTTTGACACCAGTTATAGTTAGCTGGAAATTTTACTGACATAAAACCATTGAAATTCCCATGTTATAGTTAGTTGGACTCACTATAACTTGCGCGTGCAATGCACTGCTGATGACATCACATATTACATCACTCATGACATGGTCAGTGACATCACTCATGACATCACTGATGACACCATCCAGTGAATGTGTGTCTTTCTGAATAATAAATATGTTTTTTATATGTATATATAAAGGTCGATGGAAGAATATATGTTTAAATAAGTGTCTAAATGGCTGTCACTATGTGTATAAGTGGCTGCATGGGTTCGTGAGTAGCTACATGTGTGTGTATATGGGTTATTATTTTTTTTGTTAGTATCAGTATGAGTGTCTGTATGGTTTGGTGGGGGTATTACTTAGCACTTAAATGCATCAATGACTGACTCACTGTTTGTATGTGTTTTGAAGATAGCATATGTGCAGGACTGTATGGGTGGATGAGTGTGTATATGTGTGTTTTAGTGAGTGAATGACGGTCTCACTAGTGTCTTTATCAGTAACTACATATGTTTTAATCTAGTATATGTGAGTATTGATGTATATAAGTGAGTATATGTGAGAGTGAGAGATTGTAAGAGTTCCTGTTTAAATTAGTATGTGTTTCTATAAGTGATTGTTTAAGAGAGTAAGTATGTGTAAGTTTCCTTAGAAGTAAAGTGGTAGTGTGTGTATAGCTGTATATGCAAATAAATGGATGTTCAATAGTTTATTTGCATGTGTGAGTATGTGTGTGACTAACTTTTGGATGACTGTCGGTGTGTAACAGGATGTATAGGTGTATCACTACATATGATGAGTGGGTATATGTATGAGTGACTATATAGAACTGTTGGTGAATGAGTGGATGTGTATATAGATGTTGGAATTACTGAATTGGTTGTTGTAACTGGTATGGGTATCTCCATTTTTTTGAAAATTTTAGTTTCTATTTTTGAATATGTGTTTCAAAGGTTACATTACAGTGAGTCTGTCACTCTGTCACAAGGATGGTGTCATCAGTGATGTCATGAGTGATGTCACTGACCATGTCATGAGTGATGTAATATGTGACGTCATCAGCAGTGCATTGCACGCTCAAGTTATAGTGAGTCCAACTAACTATAACGTGGGAATTTCAATGGTTTTATGTCAGTAAAATTTCCAGCTAACTATAATAGGTTTTTTAAATGCTAATTCCTAACTATAACTGGTGTGAAACCTATGTTTTTTTCAGTGAATTTCATAGGTTTTGTAAATGCTCATTCCCAACTATATATATAGGGCCTCAAACCTATGTTTTTTCAGGGAATTTCAAAGGTTTTTTAATAGCAAATTTCTATAGCTATGAAATATACTATTTTTTATAATGAATCCTATATTGTATATTTATGTAATACTATTTTTTTATGTATATTGTTTTGTTTTTTTTTGCCCTGGGGCGCTCCCGGTGCGCCTACCGATGCGCTCACCGGTAAGCGCAGTCTTGCCTCGCCCCGGTTCCCGTACCGGTGAGCGTCCCGTTAGCTATTGCCGCGAACGAAAACATCATCGTGACGTATCGCGTAGCCGCGAGATGTGTCTTATGATGCACGGCGTAAGCGCACCCGGAAGCGCCCGAGCGCATACGATCGTGCTACGTAAGCGCCCGGGGCGCGTAGCATAAGCGCTTTGGGTCATGTGACCTGAAAATAACACTTTTCATTGGTTCAGAACAGTTTTGTTTTCCAAATGATGAAAGCCCGGGTCATGTGACCTGAAAATAACACTTTTCATTGGTTCAGAACAGTTTTGTTTTCCAAATGATGAAAGCCCCCACCTTTTTTCCTCATTCTCACTTTGTTCTTTGAGTGAGGAAGACCTGTTTCTATTCCTTTAGAAATGGCTGCAGTAGCAGCAGCAGCAGGAGCATCTGCACCACCACCACCACCACCACAAGGACCACCACAACACCACATTGGTGGTGAAGAAGAAGAAGAGGAGGAGGAGGAGGAGGAGGAGGAGAGGCGCTTCCTCCCTGAAGATAATCCCCCTTATAAACCTAAGGAGCACTTTGTGTGGGAGTTTGTTAAAATCCCAAGGGGAGAAAAGAAAGTTAATGCTGCAAAAGTGACTTGTCTCATCAAAAACGGTGTTGGATCTAGCCCTGATCTCTTGACTGGGTGAGAGTATTCTGCTTAATTCAGAGACTCTGTCCCTCACCACCCCTTGTTGTAAATATTTTTGTCTCATCTGTGGCACTGTACTTTCCAGGGGGAACCCTGCAAAAAAATATTCTTTTGGGAATCATACAATGCTTCGCCACATGCAATGCAGGCACCCAAATAACTATGCTGCGGCAGAGGTCAGGGAACTGACCAGAAACCCTCCCCAATCTTCACCCAGCACCTCCAAAACAAATCAACCCACTCCGTCAGGTCCAGAGACAAGGGAGATGGTCCCAAACATCCAACGCCAATTTGCAGATTTTAAAATAGTTTGTATGCTTTGCGGGAGTACAATTTCCTATGGGGAGCAAAGCATCAAACTCATCAATCGTGCTGGAGACAACCACAACTGTAGAAAGAAACATTAATTTTTTCCTGATTTTTTTCGCTCCAGTTGAGCCGTTTACAATTCCCAGTTTTTTGTTTGTCCCCATAAAAATTACAAAAAAAATATAAAATTGTTCATAAAAGCCAAAAAAAGTTAAAAATGTTCAAAAAAACAATAAAAAAATATAAAACAACAAAAAGAATTAAAAAAACAGTTCTTTTTAGAACTACCTTCAATTTATAAAAAAATGCTACATTTTTAAAAAACTCTGTCATTCTTTTTTCTCCAGGGTACGCTCCCCGGTACGCTCCCCGGTGCGCATACCGGGCGCTACCCCCGCGAAAATTAAAAAAAAAAAAAAATTTATGGCCCCCACATCAAACCTAGTGGGTCAGGGGGGTCTACCCTGCCCCCTTTTGGTCATTTCCCCCTTTGTTTTTGCCACCTCTTGTGTCTCGATCCTACCGAGACACAAGATGGCGGCTGCTCTGGACTGTTTGGAATGTTGACAGACACCCGAGAGCCAATCAGCTTTCCGCTCGCGTACTCGCGTAGCGCGCTGGTACGCGCCCCGGTGCACGTACCGGGGCGCGCTTATAGATATATATATTTTTTTAAACCTAAATTACTCAAAATCCACTGGAGCACATATCTTGAGACATAGCAACGGCACATCGGGCTACCAGTCCCTACAATTTTGCCAAGTTTGGTGGAAATCCATTCAGCCATTCGGGCTAAAAGTGAGTCCAACCGCCCTATGGAAATGAACATGGGGAAAACACGTTTTGGGACCCCCTTTTATCTCAGCCCCCGCTTGACAAATCCCCCCCAAACTTTGAGTGAAGGAGCAGAGCGGAGCGGGCCATCTTCTTTGAGAAATTCGCGAAGATTCGTCCACCGGCGCCAAAGTTATTCCAATTAGAATGTTGCAAATTTCCTATGGAAAACAATACTAACTATAACTACCTACTGGCGACCGCCAGTAGGTAATATATATATATATATATGTCCAGACCTTCAATCCTCGTCTTGAAAGAATTGCGCCGAGCCCCAATTTCCTTTTAGCCTAGAACCGGAAGGAATCAGATATGACAACTCCTGTGCAAGTGGTTTTAAACCTAAATCAGTTTTTTTACCTCAAGTACAAAATGATTCGATTGAAGTCTTTGAAAAAGGTGTGCTAAAAGAATTTAAGAAACTGGCATAACATAAAATGAAGTATGCTAGTAATCTTACTAAAAAAACAAGAGGCAGCTTTGAGAAAATTACAAGACAATAGTAATTAAAAAGGCCGACAAGGGAGGGAATATTGTTGTGTGGCCCCTTGATATGTACTTAGAGGAAGGTAAAAAACAATTGAATGAGATCGAAAGTTATATCAAAAGTGACAGACAAACCTATGAGTTAAGCAATGACCTGTAAAGGAACCAACTGGACAAATGGAGAAAAGAGAATTTAATTACTGGAGAGAAATATACATTTTTATATTGTAAACATCCAAAATTGGCAGCGTTATATCTACTGCCAAAAATTCATAAAAACAAGGATGTACCTCCAGGACGTCCAATTGTTTCATCAATGGGCAGTATGTTTGAGAATACCTCGAAGTATATAGACCATTTTCTCAGACCTTTTGTTAAAAAATTGCCTGCCTATGTCAAGGATACTGGTAATTTTTTAACACTTATCAATTACATAGTATGGGAACAAGATATGTTACTGTTGACCCTAGATGTCAACAGTCTATACACTTGTATACCGCATGAGCTAGTCCTTGAAGCTTGTAGGTACTATTTGAAAGATAGATCAGCATGTTTTCTCTTACATACAGAGATGTTACTCACCATGATGGCCATGTGTCTGAAAAATAATTTATTTATTTTTGACCATTCGATATACTGTCAGGCCCAGGGGACCGCGATGGGGACCTGCTTCACCCCCAGTTACGCGGGGTTGTACCTTGGCTGGTGGGAGGAGCAGGTGGCCAATAACATCAGTGCCTTTAACGACCATGTTGTCCTCTGGGCCAGGTATATCGATGACATTTTTGTATTTGGAACGGAGATGAGATGGAGGCTTCAAAATTTGTTGATTCCCTAAATGATAACACTCTTAATTTGAAATTGACATGTACTATGGATAAGCACTCTATTGAGTTCCTTGATGTAATAGTCAACAGTGAAGGGAATCGACTAGAAAGTAAACTGTTTCGTAAAACGACAGCAGGCAACAGCATTTTACATGCTGAAAGTTGCCATCCCCGCAACCTCATCAACAGTATCCCTTACGGGGAGCTATTAAGAGCTAGATGTAATTGTAGTTCTGATATAGCTTTCATAAAAGAAATGGACATCATGAAGAACAGGTTCGAAGAGAGAGGTTATCCGCAGAGAGTCATTTCTAAGGCTTGTGAAAAAGTGAAACAAATAAAAAGAGCTGAACTCCTGGGAGAGAAAGAGGGAACTGAGGAAAATGACCCCATAAGATGTATTACCACCTTCAGTAACCAGGCCAACGATGTGAGAAAATGTCTCAATAAATTCTGGCATGTTCTAGGTACAGATGAGACCTTAGAGAAACATATTTAAAGCTATCCCAGTGTGACATTCAGACGTTGTCCGGCATTAAAGGACATATTATGCAAAAGTAATTTGATAAATGCTATAGAACCCAAATCTAATATTCAGGGATTCTACAGATGTACCTCTTGCAAGGCCTGCAAGAACAGTCCGAATTGCAAACAAATTACCTTGTCAAAAACGTTAAAACCATATGTGATCTCAAAACATCTGAACTGTAAATCTGATTTTTGTGTTTCCGCACTAATATGTCCTTGTCAGCTTATATATAAAGGCAGTACTATAAATCAAGTGAAACTACGCATCCTTGAGCACATGCGAGCAATTACTAATGAGGATAGACAATATCCGATCGCTCGCCATTTTAAGGAACATCATAAGAAAGATGCTACTTTGTTACGCTATTGTGCTCTTGATAGAATTCCTATCTCAGAAAGAGGTGGCAATAGAGTACAGGAGCTGCGCAGGTTAGAGTCACGTTTGATAATCAAGTACGAAACAATGCAGCCTATGGGAATAAATAAGGATGAGGAGCTTTCAGTACATCTCGGCTGAGAAGGAAATGTAAATTGACGTCTGTAACAGAAAAATATGTAATTGTAATAAGTATCTCGCTGTATTGGCACCTACATTAGGATGTTTAACATGTTTTTTATTGTAGGAATAAGACCGTTTTATTTATGTTTACATTTGATTTATTTTATAGGAGATGGAGCATATGCCATGTTTTGACGTAGTTCAGTTAGAACCACCATTAAAAGGATAATGTTGAAATTCAAATTTGAATATTCGCTCACTTGGGCAGAATTGTAGCAGCAGGCATCGATTCTTGTAACTCGTAATAGACACACTGGTGTACCATATTTGCTAGAATCAGCAATATTTATTTGTAATCACTTGATATGAAAAATGTTTTATATCAATGCTGTTATTTTTTAAATGCAATGAGGAACTGTATAATTAAGACGAGTTCAAGCAAATGAATTGCTTTTTCAGTTCTGAATAACACTTGTTTTCAGTCATTTGAACCTATTACAAAATGGTGTCTTTGGTTAGTCTCATTTGCAAGGCAGCAATGTAGTCCTTTGTTTGTATTTACGTTTAGTGCGCTATATCATGTGATACTGACAAACACCTGGTTGACCCGTGACCAAGGAACTTCGTGTTCCGAAACGCGTCGGGCAGTGTTTTGCCATGACTTTGTGTATCTAATAAAAACACGCTGAAAGGAAATTGGGGCTCGGTGCAATTCTTTCAAGACGAGGATTGAAGCTCTGGATTTAAAAGGTTTGCGACCTTTCCGGCAGCCCGCCACCTAAAGATGTAGAGTTAACGCGAAAAGCGGTTAAAAGAATATATATATATATATATATATTTCTTTTCTCCTTTGGCCCAGGTTCAGGTTGTGTTGGGCGCTCTTAGACGGTGCAAACGAGCCACGGCAGAGCCCCGCCGTTAAAAATGCATTCCTGTTTTTCTCCGTGGAGAAGTTTGCTCGTGCACTCAGCAGCTGCTGGCTGAGCTGTTATGAATAAAGAAACCTAAACCACTGAATTGGGAGTAATCACTGTGTTGTGAGATATCGATTCCGGAGTGCACGAGCAAACTTCTCCACGGAGAAAAACAGGAATGCATATATATATATATATATATATATATATATATATATATATATATATATATATTATTGCTCCCAGTCCTACTCCGTCAATGACTACCTACAAGGTATAGTCTTAACCTTCGCAAAGAAATACGACGCTCCAAGGAAGGAGGTGCATCGAAGAAAAACCTTAGGCATAGTGTCATCGGATGTTACTTCTGAGTCCGATAGCACGGATAACGAGTCAGTGGAGGATCTCCAGAAGAAATCTGGCACATGAAGACCAAAGGGTGCACAAACAGCCCCCCCCTCCTCCCCATTTTCACGACGAGTTCAATGTGATGCGCCAAACTTGGCTATGGGGCGGCAAGGTAAAACCCCCAGAAAGTCAACCCGCAGGACTCGGAGGGCAGGCGGCCGCAGGAAGAGGACAGGGTCAATCCAGGAGAAACAAAAAGAAAACCAACAGATATTAAGAACGAAGGACGATCTAACTGTGGTAAACCTGACTAAAAGAACACTGACTGAGGCAGAAGAAAATCTATTACGTTTGGGTCTGAGTTTCTGTCCGAACAATAAAACTGAATATACCCAAACCAGAATTGACCTGCATGGTTTCATTAGGAAACTAAAACTACATAAGTACCATAAAATCAGAGCAGGATCAAAAGGGCAGAAGATGATAATAATAAGAATAACGGCTACTGACTCATTGTCCTGCGAGGATTTGAGAAGTGTGGAAAATCTTGAGAATCTGAGATTAGAACTTAGCACTCAAAGTTCACAAGGTCTCACCATGGTTGAAAGAGCAACGATGAATAACATAGAACAAGGGAAAGAAGATAGTACATTTAAGCCGGCCTCAACATTTTGCCCAATGATGCCATGGGATGCTATCGATGCATTCTCGGAGGCGGTGCTGAAAGAACTAGTGACAATGAGGGGCAACAAAAGGAAATCTAAATGGTCCGATAACATCACGGTACAAGAAAGAAATGCACTTAAAACATTACAGCAAGAATAAGGGATCATTATCAAGCCCTCAGATAAGGGCGGAAACGTCGTGCTCCTTACCAGGGAATATTATCAAAAAGAGGCCATAAGACAATTGGCGAATACCGAATACTATCAGAAAACTGATGGGGACAAGTATAAAGAAAGCGTCACACAATATGATGACCTTGTAAATAAATGGTACAAAAGATCCATGCTTGGCAGTCAGGAGAACCTTTTTCTACGAAGTAACAATCCAACGTTACCGACTTTTTATCACCTGCCAAAACTGCATAAGAATGCCACGGAACCACCAGGGAGACCCATCGTTTCATCGATCAATGGCTTGACAGAGAATATGTCGAGGTTTATTGACAGCTTTTTGTTTCCTTCGGTGGCGAAACTCAAATCCCATGTTAGGGACACTAAGGATTTTTTGATGAAAATCGAAGACCTCACTTGGGAACTAACATACCTAATGATGGTACTCGACATAACCAGCTTATACACTAAAATCAGACACGAGCTGGGGGTTACTGCCGTGGAACATTTTCTCAATAAGAGACCAGCAAGATTTGCCTTACACAACTGCATGCTGCTGGAATTCGTTGAATTTTGCCTGACAAATAACATTTTCCTGTTTGATGATCAACTGTATGTACAGGTGTCTGGGACTGCCATGGGTACCTGCTTCGCCCCCAGCTACGCGAACTTGTTCGTAGGCTGATGGGAGGAGCGGGTGCCCATGGCACTTCTTACAGACGAACAGGAGACAGGCAGGGTAGTGAGGTGGTACCGGTATATAGACGACCTCTTCATCGTGTGGCAGGGGACGATGGAGTTGGCTCAGAAATATATCGAGGTCTTGAATAACAACACCTGCAACTTGCACTTCTCGGGTACAGTTAGTCCAGTGGCAGTGGACTACCTGGACCTGAGGGTGTTTGTGGAGCAGGACAGACTCCACACCTCACTATACCGGAAACCCACTGCAGGGAATTCCATCCTGAGGGCAGACAGCAATTATCCCCCGAAGCTCATACAGAGAATCCCCTATGGGGAACTTTTAAGATTAAAAAGAAATAGCAGCAGGGATGAGGATTTTGAGTTGGCAGCGAGAGACAGTATTGAGAGATTCACCAAGAGAGGGTACGACATACACTCACTCACTAGAACTTTGATGAGGGTGAGGAAGGTCCCTAGAGCCTGCCTACTACAAACAAAACAAAAGGAGTCTGGAGATGACACGGGGGGTAAATTCTGGATGATAACAACATACAGTACAGAATCTAGTAAGCTCAGAAGGATATTTGCCAAAAATTGGCATATCCTCCAAACTGATTCAGTAATTAAGGAAGATATTCCACCCAGACCTCAGGTGACTTTTCGAAAGGCAAGGTCTCTGAAGGACTCACTTGTGAGGAGTCATTTTGAAAAAGAAAAACCAAAAAATCAGCAAAGCACATTAACTGAAATGAGGGGTTTCTACCCCTGCGGCAAGTGTACAGCTTGCGCAGGGAGCAGAAGGATACTCTCTTACTGGAAACCAGGGGCAGAAATAACAAAGCCTATAAGGAAATTTCTGACATGCAGTACTCCATATGCGGTATACTGTCTCGTCTGTCCATGCGGTTTGAGATATATAGGCAGCACTATCCATCAACTAAAAATAAGGGTCTTGGAGCACCAAAGAGAAATTGAAAAGGTAGATCTATCGTATCCAGTTGCAAGACACTTCGAGAAAGTACACAAGAGGGATAGAAGCAAATTGCAATATTTTGGACTTGACAGTATACCAGCAAGTGTTCGAGGTGGAGATAGGTTAAAACAATTGAGACGTCTGGAATCCAGATATATAATAGACCTAATGACAAAAGCACCATTGGGGCTAAATAGCGGGGAAGACCTGTCTGTGCATCTAGGCAAATAGAAACCCTATTGTCCTTATCCCCTACTGCAAAATGTGAAACTAACTGAGTAGAAAGAACTAGTGCTGCTACCGCAAAAGTATGCAAGTTGAGAAAGGGAATAGCATGTACCCTTGGTATCTTGACATTTTGAACTGTGCCTATACACTGGACATGGGGAACTTTGATTAATTAGGGACTTTATATCCCAACACTTCGTAAACTAATGATGTAACCTGATTTTCAGAAATTTCAGAAATTTGAATAGCTCATGGGCTCATGAACTTTCCGATTTTCTTGAGGAGGCAATCCGGCCCCCCCACCACCTTTTTTAAGATCGTATGAAATGTGTAAGAAATTTATATAAGAATTGCAACGTTGTTTTCTAACGTAAGAGATCCTAGTTATGTGATAAGAATGAAAGTGTTTGAAGTGGAGGATATTGTATGTATTTGTACATATACAGAATAGACTGGACAGAGGCCAATTTGGGACCTAACACCAAGTGGATAAGACAATAGGAAAAGGGTGGGATTTCGTGGTGATATATGCCCTCGATGGAGTCCTAAACTGAGGGCTATATGCCGATACACGGCAATACTTCTGAGTTCCTAAAATCAACACGAACCTGATAAGTGCGTGACAATTAGGGTGCATTGCACATCACACACTATTGAGAACGCTCCAATTTCGGACCTGGTTTCGTGTGCATTTTTGGAGCTCTTGAATCACACGTGATAATCCCAACCCTAAACCCCCGATTTAAACTGACATCTGGGGTGACATGCCGATACACGGCAATACATTTGAAATCCGCAGAATTGCTGATTGCGCCCTTAACCCCTCCCATGCTCGTGACGGAACCGTTCCATCACAAGCATCGGGTGGGCTGTGCTGGTGACGGAACCGTTCCGTCACAAGCACAGCTCACCCGCGTGCCGTGACGGAGCGGTTCCGTCATGAGCACTGGGCCGCCGTGCCGCCGCCCCGCCCCCTTAGCGATGCGGCGGAAGAGCCGCTGCAGCGAAGGGGTTAATGATCTTGATGTAAATAACAATATGTTGTTGAAATCAGTGAGATTTGCTCATTTAAAGATGGCGCGCTCTGTTGCATTGGTGCTAAAAGTCCGTCTTTAATGTTTAATCCACAACAGCATCTATAACATATGGCTGGTCGGCGCAGTGTAACTGAAACTGCCGAAGGCTTGAAGCCGAAACGCGTCTTTTCGTTTGCTCTGTGAAAAATAAACACGAGTGTGAGTATTACCGTGTCTACGAGTGCTGTTTCCTGAAGGATTTTTTAGGAATTGGAGCTGGAATATATATA
Source organism: Lissotriton helveticus (assembly GCF_964261635.1). Taxonomy (NCBI): domain Eukaryota; kingdom Metazoa; phylum Chordata; class Amphibia; order Caudata; family Salamandridae; genus Lissotriton; species Lissotriton helveticus. The sequence goes on from NC_136070.1 coordinate 738,931,438, forward strand.
TATATATACACACATATGGGTTTATACTTACCAGTAAAATAGACAAATGAATGGGGTAAAGGCAAGCGAGGTAAAGGCATAGTAGTTGTAAAAGATAGTTGTTGTTAAAACTTTAGTGGTTTAGGCTAAGTAGTGGTTAAGGAGTAGTTGTTTAGACTGTAGTTGTTCAAGTGGTAGTTGTTCCAACATTCCTGGGGTGATAGAAAGATTTGCCCAGAATCACAAGATATTGAGTGGAAGCTGTGCCTCAAACCTGGTTCCTCAGTTTCAAAGCCAACAGGTCCGGCTCTTATGCCACCTTAACAAAGCACACACTGAAATGAAACAATGTCTTGCGTGATCATAAAACAAAATGTCATTGCAACACGTTTGAGGTAAACATAAACATATTAAAAATGGCTTTTTCTCCCATCCTGTAAAATTATGATGTGTAAAGAAGATGCCATTATAGATGATTGTTCTCTGTCCTCTATCTCTGCAAGTAAACAACAAACAGAAGATGCCGGATCCATGTGAGCCTGGCAGGCACCCGCTGTTGCTTAGGTTAAAAGTTTACTCTCCCTCTCATAAAAAATTGTATCCGCATCAGATCTACATGTGTGTAGGGGAGTCCACTGGAGAACAGATTGCTTTTTGCTGCACAGAAACAATTGTATCAGCTTGCCGGACTGAGGAAGAGTCTCGGTCCACATATCAATGAGTAAGCTGAAGCAGGCAGGCTGAGAACATAACAAATGCCTGGGCCAGCAGGCAGAGCGACATTCCACAATAATCACCAAAGCGCCCTCAGGCTTCTTTTAGGAAAGCTCTCATGATCTCTACAGTGTTGTAAATGTGTGACTAATATGTTTCACTAGAACTGTGTAATAGACAAAGAAGAAATGTTTTCACAAGCCTTGTGTACAATGTGATCGTTCCTTGTGCATCATCATCCAGTAAATCTGTGATAAGATGAATCCTCCAATAGAGAAAAGAACAAGACAAAAAAGAAGTAAATCTCTACCAAACAAGGGTCCTTCCTCTTAACTATATGAAGTAAGAAGTAAGTGCTGCGTTGTTTGGTGGAGATGTCCTCAAATTCCTCGGCATCAAGGACACATAACCAAAATAGGCAGGGAATAAGCTGGGGGCCTTTTAGTAAACTGTCCATCATACTGGCAAAATGAAGAAAAGCTTTTCAGATACTTACCCCCAGTCACAGATATGGGTTTAATCCTTCATCGTTCTTTAGCTCACTTTGCGTCCACAGTTCAGACCCAGCCATATGTAAAACAGTCTTGACCCTGTTCCTCCTTGCAACAGTCCAGCCCGAACTGCCAAGCCAAGGTCTTCCCATGACCGGAAACAAGCATCCTGGGACCGGTTTCAGGTTAACACCCTTCATCACCCAGGCTAGCTTTAATCCAGTGGCAAAGTGAGCCAGTGACCCATGTCTGAGCATACCCTGCCAACTTAGGGCAAACAAAACAAACACAAGGAAATGATGAATGGAGAGCTGAGACTTTTCAGCCACTCACTCCCAGTCACAGATCATGGGATCAGTGCAGCCCGAACTGCCAAGTCAGGTCTTTATGAGGTGGCGAAGTGAGCTAAAGAACGATGATGAATTCAACCCAGTTCTGTGACTTGGGGTGAATGTCTCATGAGTTAAATCATCTTAAGTTCAGAGATTGTTCTGACGATCTACTTTATGGAGCATCAGGAAAAGACAAGTTGAGAGTCGTAACGTTTCTTTTTTCATTTCCCAATCATGACTCCATCTTGAGTTGACATGTGTATCATTTCTGTTGTATTCAGCTATGTTTGTTCTCCATTTATATTTGAGTGATCTGTTGGTTGCTTTGAAAGATTTTTTTTGTTTTTTAATTGGAAGAAATTTAACAGCATCATCAATTTACTCTCTAAATGCATGATTCATATTACCAAATTCATACAAATTACTCCTAAAACAATGTAATTGATAGATTGCAGTAAAACATCACGCTGTTATTAATTCATGATAATGTTTCTAGGATGTCAGAATACACCTCAGTGCTATGCTATGTAGACAAAGCAATTGTATTGTTAAAATAATATATACAGCAATATTTAATTCCTAGCTTCATTACTCTGAGCCCAATGTCATCTGCCAACATGACCAAATTTTGTTAAACCACTTGATGGCACCTCCTCTCTTTGCATATAGTAACTCATGACGATTTAATTTATGAATCCTATTATGCCATTGGTTCATAGACGGTATTTTAGTACACTTCCAATTTGCCAAAACTAATGATTTAGCTACCAAACATGCAATATTGGCTTTGAAAGTGATGAGCTCCTTGGTGGACCATTTTATTCACCTGGTGAAAGTGAAGTACAATGGCTCATCTGCACGATGATCACATGAAGGGCTTTTGACATACATTCATTTAAACTTGGAATTGCTGATGCCATGCAGTGTTATTGAATATCCCATCAAGGGTGTTTTTCTTTCAGGGTGCATTGGGTCAGTAATGGGTTGTCTCACTTTCAAATCTCAAAGGACTGTTAGTAGTCCTTTTATTGACTCAGTCTGGCTTCTTGAGCCATGTATTGATATTTCCTAAAGCAATTAAGTTTTGGAGGCCTGGACTGAGTCTCTTGACAGAATCACATACATTTGTTGCAAGTTAAGTGCTTTAAGTTGGTAGGTGGTTGATTATCAAAAGGAGATTTTGTCAATGGCCAAATACCAATATTTGATAAGGAGGTAATCTCATTGTGGTGCAGAACAGTTGTGTGAGTAAGAGGGGCCTCATTTATGGGGATTTGACTTAAAGCAGTCCAGGAAGTGACTTTGCTGAGCTGCCCTGTATCAAAGTGAAAGGGCAGGAATGCACCGTATTTATCTAATATGGTGCATTCCTGTCCTTTCCCCCAGCATTGGTGCTGTGTCAGCAGCCTAGCACAAATGCAGGAACCCTTGCACCATGATGCAAGGGTTCCTGTGTTGTCAGCAGGATTGTTTTTTGTAGGAAGGGGCACCTTCCTGCTCAAAAATAATCCTGAGAGGCATTTCCTCTTTCTATGTGTCTTCTCATTACACTTCATTTCGGGAGGTGTAAGGTGTTGGCGCTTCCCTAGGTTTACATGCTCTTGTAAATCTGGGGAAGTGTCAAAATCAATGGGTGTTGTGTGGGAACACTGTAATGAAACTCCCAGAAAAGCCTCTGCTAGCCCACAATGTCTTTGCTTACAGCAGGGGTGGGACTTGGTCCTCCTGTCTACCACTCGCCTGTACCTGAAAGAGGGAGGTGCCTCCTTGCAGCTAAAAGCTGAAGCACTTTCCCGCAGCAGAGGACTTCCAGTACAGACTTTGTTAGCCTACAAAGTCTTAGTTTACAGCTGGGGTGGGTCTTGGTCCCATCAGCCTACCACTCGCTTGCTCCTGAGAGAGGGAGGAGCCTTCATGCATCTAAAAGCCGTAGCAGTTGCCTGAAGTGTGGGACACACGCAGGCATGCCCGGGCAAAGCCTGGGCCAAGTGCGGGGCAGTCTGCGCCCATCCGTGGCTGTCCAAGGGTGGGCCGGGCCTATTCTCTTGGCCCTTTGTTTCTGGGACTGAGCATCTTACCTCAGCATTGGAAGCCAACGAGAGGAACAACTAGAGGTAAAACCCTCATTGTTTATATTGCTACATCGGGATGCGATCCTCTGCTTGGCTTTATCTGACCACTTGGCCTGGTTGACTAAATTATGGGCAGATGAAAAATCAGGCAAGCCCCTATTTCCACAGGTACCATGCTGAACGGCTTCCTGCAAAATGCTGTGGGGTAAATCTGCAAGGAGATTGAGCTTGCTGAGCAGCGACTCTCACTAGCCTCCACCTCATCTCTCCCCCCCGGCAACTGCAGATGTTACCACAGAATCTTTTGTGACTGATATTGAATCCAGGAACCCAGTACCACTCTCTCCTGTGATGAGGATTAGTAATAAAGATGAAGTCTGAGAGAGGGAGGAGCCTTCATGCATCTAAAAGCCGTAGCAGTTGCCTGAAGTGTGGGATACACGCAGGCATGCCCGGGCAAAGCCTGGGCCAAGGGCGGGCCAGTCTGCACCCATCAGTGGCTGTCCAAGGGTGGGCTGTGCCTATTCTCTTGGCCCTTTGTTTCTGGGACTTAGCGTCTTACCTCAGCATTGGGAGCAAACGAGAGGCGCAACTAGAGGTAAAACCCTCATTTTTTATATTGCTACATCTGGTTGCGACCCTTTGCTTGGCTTTATCTGACCACTAGCCTGGGTTGACTAAATTATGGGCAGATGAAAAATCAGGCAAGCCCCTATTTCCATAGGTACCATGCTGGACGGCTTCCTGCAAAATGCTGTGGGGTAAATCTGCAAGGAGATTGAGCTTGCTGAGCAGCGACTCTCACTAGCCTCCACCTCATCTCTCCCCTCCGGCAACTGCAGATGTTACCACAGAATCTTTTGTGACTGATATTGAATCCAGGAACCCAGTACCACTCTCTCCTGTGGTGAGGATTAGTAATAAAGATGAAGTCTTTGCTAACAATGAAGGAAACTTGCTTTATTTTAAATTGAGTGGGGGGAGAGTAGACCCCCACACAGATTAGGGGGGAAGAGGAAGAGATTAGAGGTGGTAGAGGCATGACTTAAATGAAAGGGTTAGTCTCCTGTGATCAAAAGAACCAGACAAGACCCCTCAATAGGAAGTACAAATAGGTTTGTAATGTGTATATACCTATGTTTGGCTTGTACATAATGATACCTGGTCTCACGGGGGGAGGGCGGCCGGTTTGTAAAATGTAAGAAAAAGTTGTAATAAAGATTGTTTTGAAAAAAAAAAGGAAGTACAAATAGCACATGGGGGGTCCTGGGAAGAGGGGCAACACTAGCAAAAGCAGATATTCCTCTTCTTAACAAAATTAGTAAATTGGTATCAGAGGTGTTGGCTCCCATCCTAGAATGCCCGGCTCACATTGAAGAACAGCTTTTGCTCATAGTAAGGGACTCAAAGAAAAAACTAACACACACAATACTGAGGGATGTGGCCGTACACAGTACTAACAAAGATGCTGCACACCATGACATGATCGTCCCCCTATCAACAATACTGACCCCGACCACAAATTAGGTCCCTCTTGAGGCACCCTACAAATTCCCCTGAATGGATTCCATGGAAAATAGTACCCCCTGGAAAAAATCTAAAGGTGGGTCAAGGGGTTTTCAATGGCATTGGGCACGAGTTGCCGATTGGGGGCAGACACCATTACGCATACCCAAATACCAACAGCTTAGTAGATCCACCTTTAAGCGGGGAAGGAGCAAAAGATACATGATGTTTACCACCAGACTACACCCCCTATACACTGATACTAACTGGAGTCCCCCCTCTCCCTCCTGGCTGCCACAAAGACTGTCAGTCTTATATTTAAATCAGTTCTCTGGTGCCATGGTGTTAGAACTGGCTATTTCTGGTAGGCTAAGGCTGACGCCAAAGCCAGGCAGAAACCACCATTCTAGTCAGGGCAAGGGAGTCACATGCCAAGATAACCCCTGCTCACCCCCTTGGTAGCTTGGCACGAGCAGTCAGGCTAAACTCGGAGGCAATGTGTAAAGCATTTGCGCCAGCACACAACAGCAACAACATCCTAGGCACACCACAAAAGGAACTCCACACAAGGTTATTATAAAAATAACTTCTGTATTGTAAAAATCACATCAGATAGAAATCACACATGTACATTGTGCCAACTGGCACGGGCAATATTCATAAGGGATTATGTACAGGACAGGGCCACATGGGCCACTGTCAGAATCAACACTTTTAGAAATAGTACTTTGTAGATCATAGAAAAGAAGATATAAAACAAAATAACAGTTATAAATCACAACCAGTATCTACTGGTAACAGGTAAGTACCACCTACGCAACCCTAACCACCTTAGGAGAATGTCACGCAGGGGACCAGGACCTCACTAGGACCACCTGTATCAAAGAAAGAACAACCACCTAAGTATCACACAGCATTTAGGGGTCTAGGAAAGAGCACATTACCCATGATGCATAAATATACATTCAGAGGAGTAGTAAAGGAAAACCACCTAAGTATCACACAGCGTTTAGTGGTCTAGGAAAGAACACATTACCCATGATGCATAAATATACATTCAGAGGAGTAGTAAAGGGAAACACATGATGTATAAACCTACACATTCAGCGGTGTTAAGAACAAAGCACATGATGCATCACAAACACATTCAGAGGTGCAGCGCTAGGAGACACATGACGCCTAAAACATTCAGAGGTGCAGCGGGGGGAAAGAAAGACACAACTCAATAGCGCAAAGACACATGATGCCTAAAACATTCAGAGGTGCAAGGAAAAACCACACAATTGCGCAAAACCTACATAAGCCACCACCTGTGGCAGTCCCTAGGCCAACTGGCCTTGTTGGGGCTAGGACGCCCTGAGTCTCAATGTCAGGGGCCTAAACGGTGCAGGTGCCCACTACTTGCTGGGCACCTGAGAACACTCACAAGGGCCTAAACGCTGCAGCTGGCACTAAGTGCTGCGCAGCTGTGACTGGCGGGCACCTCTGTGCCATCTCTGTCCCTCTCAGGGACTCACTCTCCATCTTGCGCCTAAACGGTGCAGCTGCCCACTAATTGCTGGGCAGCTGGAGACAAACTGCGACAGGGTCCTCACTGACCCTAGAACAGGACTGCGCCAACTGCTGAGCCACACAGGCTCTGAAGACACTCGTGTCCACACCGTTGAAGCCACACAGGCTCTTAAACAGCTGTGGGGCATTGGAGGCATTTGGCTCTAGAAATACACATGCCCCCAAATCCTCCGTGGGACTTTTAAAACGAATGTCCCCCTTGAGCCTCTCAGGCTCTTAAAGTAAATGAAAGTGCCCCCGGACGCTGTGCCTACACAGGCACCGACCTGCGCCCCTACGGAGCCTCTCGGGGCTCTAAACAACGTTGGGGCGACCCGCTGCCAACCGGGGCCGCCCTTCCCGCACCACTATCTCCACGTTGGAGCGGCCCACTGCCACACGGGACTGCTCTTGACCTTGTGCCTCCACCGGCACCACCAGCAACATCACGGAGCCCCCAGCCCTTTCACTCACCGGGCTGTTCTCGGCGATCGCGGTGCTGCTTCTGCTCCTTACTCGGGGCTCTCCCTCCATTCGGGGAGCCTCTCACCGGACTTCTCTCTCTCTTCTGGGGCTCCCTCAGCACACGGGAGCCCCAGCAACAGGCCACGCTTCACCCGGTCCCCCATCTCGGGACCGGGACTTCGGAAAGCGGAGCCCTCGTGGCCCCAGGCTCATTCTTCGGCCGGACTCCCTCATGGCGGCCTCAGCAGACACCTGGGAGCCAGCCAATGGCAGTGCGGCTCCCGGGACAAGCCTCCGATGATGCTGACGCCTCAGCCAATCGCCGCACGGCTCTGCCGATGATGCGGCGGGGCTGGGGCCAATCCCAGCGCGGCATCACTGAGGGGGCTCGTCGCTCTCCGCCAATGGGAGCGCGGATGCTTCGGTCTCTCTCGGCGATCCCCGGCCAAGGGCTCTGATGATTGTAGGCCCCGGGCAGCGGCAGAGAAAAGCGTAATAAGGAAAATAAAGCGCTCTTAAGCGCTGCAGGCAATTCACAGCGCTCCCCAGCGCTGAAGGTCCAGAAAAAGCGCCTCCAAGCACTAGAAGGGAAAAATAAAGCGCTCCCAGCGCTATAGGCAACCAAAGGTCACCAGTCCAGCAAAAGTCCAAGTAAAGCGCCTCTCAGGCACTAGTGCCCCCACAGTCCTCCACATAGTCCTTCAGGGGTTCAGGACAAGTCCATCAGGAGTCCAGGGGCTGGGCAGGGCTCAGGGATTCCCCTGAGCCCCAGCAGCAGCACGCCCCTGGCAGATTCAAGTTAGAAACAAGAACATTTTGGAAGGGGACACAGCCCCTTCTTATACACAGAAAAGTCTTTGAAGTCTTTGTGTAGGCAGTGTGAGAACCAGCTAGGACTGGTTATAGGGAAGTCCCTTCAGTATCAGGAATATTTACAACAAGGGGTGGTGAGGGACAGAGTCTCTGAATTAAGCAGAATACTCTCACCCAGTCAAAAGATCAGGGCTAGATCCAACACCGTTTTTTAGCTCATTGCACCATCCCAGTTTCAGAACCTGGCTGTATGCAAATTAGTCTGTTCCTGTCCCAGTGCATGATGGGAACAGGGCAAACCAAACTACAAAAGCCAATTCTTACACTGGGAAGGAAACAAGCTTCCGGGGACCGGTTTCTGGCATTACAGCCGTCTTCGGCCCGGCTTGCTTGAATCCTGATGGTGCATGCAAGCGTGGAAGGGTATGCTCGGATGCGAGTCCCTTGCTCACTGCACCATCAGGATTCAAGCAAGCCGGGCCGAAGACGGCTGTAATGCCAGAAACCGGTCCCCGGAAGCTTGTTTCCTTTCTAGTGAAGAATTGGCTTGGTAGTTTGGTCTGCCCTGTTCCCATGATGCACTGGGCCAGGGACAGACTAATTTGCATATAGCCAGGTTCTGAACTGGGATGGTGCAGTGAGCTAAAAAACGGTGATGGATCAAGCCCTGATCTGTGACTGGGTAGGAGTGTTCTGCATTAATTCGGAATACTCTGTCCATCACCACCCCCTTTACTGTATCGTTTTGGCCACCATAAGCGTGGAAGGGTATGCTCGGATGCGAGTCCCTTGCTCACTGCACCATCAGGATTCAAGCAAGCCGGGCCGAAGACGGCTGTAATGCCAGAAACCGGTCCCCGGAAGCTTGTTTCCTTTCTAGTGAAGAATTGGCTTGGTAGTTTGGTCTGCCCTGTTCCCATGATGCACTGGGCCAGGGACAGACTAATTTGCATATAGCCAGGTTCTGAACTGGGATGGTGCAGTGAGCTAAAAAACGGTGATGGATCAAGCCCTGATCTGTGACTGGGTAGGAGTGTTCTGCATTAATTCGGAATACTCTGTCCATCACCACCCCCTTTACTGTATCGTTTTGGCCACCATAAGCGTGGAAGGGTATGCTCGGATGCGAGTCCCTTGCTCACTGCACCATCAGGATTCAAGCAAGCCGGGCCGAAGACGGCTGTAATGCCAGAAACCGGTCCCCGGAAGCTTGTTTCCTTTCTAGTGAAGAATTGGCTTGGTAGTTTGGTCTGCCCTGTTCCCATGATGCACTGGGCCAGGGACAGACTAATTTGCATATAGCCAGGTTCTGAACTGGGATGGTGCAGTGAGCTAAAAAACGGTGATGGATCAAGCCCTGATCTGTGACTGGGTAGGAGTGTTCTGCATTAATTCGGAATACTCTGTCCATCACCACCCCCTTTACTGTATCGTTTTGGCCACCATAAGCGTGGAAGGGTATGCTCGGATGCGAGTCCCTTGCTCACTGCACCATCAGGATTCAAGCAAGCCGGGCCGAAGACGGCTGTAATGCCAGAAACCGGTCCCCGGAAGCTTGTTTCCTTTCTAGTGAAGAATTGGCTTGGTAGTTTGGTCTGCCCTGTTCCCATGATGCACTGGGCCAGGGACAGACTAATTTGCATATAGCCAGGTTCTGAACTGGGATGGTGCAGTGAGCTAAAAAACGGTGATGGATCAAGCCCTGATCTGTGACTGGGTAGGAGTGTTTTGCATTAATTCGGAATACTCTGTCCATCACCACCCCCTTTACTGTATCCTTCAGTATCAGGGACAGAGGTGACAGTCGCCCAGCGGGGGGGTGGAGCCAGCATTGTGGAAGGCAGGCACAGCCCTTCACTATCAGGTGCTAATCTCCTCCCACTTCCCTGGCAGCAGATGATGCCTTTCATCCACGGGCTGACTCAGACAACCTCCTGGGGCTCTGCAGCCCCTGTCACACTCATACCAGACAGTCAATCCACAAGCAGGCCCAGGCACTCCTGGGCCAGGCTCACCAGCCAATCACGTGCCAGCAGACTCACTACACAAATATGCCAACTTCTAAAAGTGGCACTTCTGGACTAGACACAACCATGCCGCATACACCATTACGCAGCATTCAATCTCACGAGTTCGCACATATCAAACTCGACCCTGCACTCCCCACACATCAGGAACTACCATGGGCATACATATTCCCCATTCATTCCTATGGGAGGGCAGGTCACTCACCACACATACACAGAGAGCACACGCACTTTACACTGTACCACAGTGAAAAAGTGCGCAGAGGCCTAAAATCACCAACCCAGGTTCCAGAAACAGGCTAGGAAAAAGCAAAAAGTCTCGGGGTGAACCTGCCAAAAGGGCCAGGTCCAACACAACCCACTTCCAGCCAAAACGCAGGGTAGACCAATCACTCCACTGATGGGCTTCACTGCTTTGGGCGACAAAACACGTACACGGGCCTGCACGGCAGGGACACCCTCCTGTTTTTCGCCACTCTGAACCCACGTAGATTTCCCTCAACAAAAACTCTCTGACCCAACTAGGATACCCCACTGGTACTCTCTAGTCATCCACGGCCAAGACCAGGCCCTAGGCCATCCAAATCACAGGTCCTGACTATTCCACAGAGTGGGGGGTAGTAACCCCTGGCACACAATATCCATTCTCCACTCTCTCTCTCAGTGTAGCTACAACTACCACTGATCCTTCAACCTAGGGACCACACCCTCAGGCTGACCAGAGGTCACGGGCAAGAATGCTCCACCCTACCTCTACTTCTGGGTTTCCGCACCCTCACAGGGAAGCACCCACCAGAACACAACTCTCCTACCAGATCAGGACCTCACTCTGTCACTGGTGTACCACCTGGAAACTATTTCACTTCTGAGGTACAAAGCACACAGCACCGTTCCTCTTCAAGCAGGTGGGGGGACACAGCACACAGCAAAGTCCCCTTTCCTCTACCTTAGTGGAAACAACAAACTGCAGGTGAGCCCCAGATCCCACAGCAAGGGCAGTCCCCTCAGTCTCTTCAGCTGATCTACTTTGGTAGAGATTCCTCTTGACCTGGAAGCTTCCCAATCTCCCAACCTAGGATCTAAACCCTCAGGTTGCACCGGGGTCAGAAGTACACCGTCCCTCTGTACCCCCTTCCAGAGTTCTGCACCCTCCCACCTTGGAGTGGTACCCCTGAAAGCCAAACACCCGGTCAGGACACTGATTACAGATGCCCTTCCCTCCAGGTCAGGCTGAACCTGAACCTGGCCTCCCCCCACCTCGGGGAATGACCTCCAGAGGCCCCAAAAAATTGGTCAAGCACTCTGGACGGTCAAATGCCCAGCGAACCAGGACTTCTGCACCCTCCACTTAGGAGCGGTACAGCCCAACACCAGGACCGCCGGAGTTCTGGTTACAAACACTCCCCATCCTCTAGACACAGGAAGATCCTCCTCAAATGACCTGTAAGTACAGCTTAGGCCCCAGACCTGGCGCTCCCTTAGGGAACCCTCCAGGCCCTGAGACAGGGTTTCGGGCCAACGTGAGACACACCGTCCCACACTCACTCCGCCTCCACTGAGACAGGACGTGAGCCCCTACACCCCTACCATCCTAATGGGACCTAGCTGGGCTACACATGAACCTCTTCACCTACACAGGATCATCAGATACACAAGCCAATACTTTTAGAATCACTCCCTAATGCCTCTGCAAGACATCTAGCACACCGCCAGACATCCACCTTCTTGTCCAGTGCCTCTGCAGGACCTCCTGCACACCACCAGACGTACACCTCCCGTGCAAGCTCCTTAAAAAAACTCACACCAACTCCTCCAGTTCAAGACACTACTCATCCACACACTCCTCCTCCAGACTGGTGGGACAGTTTCTCACTGCCCCTGACTCTCAACCTGTACCTTCTACTGAGCACCAGGCACCATACTCTGGGAACTGGGAATGGGACTTCACGCACTGGACACATTTAAGCTGCCACCACTGGATCCTACCATACTGGGGAATCCAGACACACACACTACACTCAGGGGATAACCACCCTCCCAAGCAAGCCATTTCTCCTCCACACTCCCTCTCTTCCATCTACCCACACAGGGACAGGAATTGGGATTGGCCACTGGACCCAGCAAGGGATTCCTAATCTATGGGAATCTCCCCCTCTACTGGTGTCCCGCCCTGTCATTTTCTCTCATCTGCCACTAAACATAAAGCGCAGGAACACCATCTAAAAATGACACTCTTGAGGAAAAACAACATCAAAAACAATAATCCCAAACATGTGACTATCTGAAAAAATGCAGAGTTTTGTAATGTAGCCAGTTGTCGCTGTGGCACTGCGCAAACACAAGTCCAAATCCGCACCGCTGACCAACAATGTTAGAACTGGCTATTTCTGGTAGGCTAAGGCTGACGCCAAAGCCAGGCAGAAACCACCATTCTAGTCAGGGGGTAGGGAGTCACACGCCAAGATAACCCCTGCTCACCCCCTTGGCACGAGCAGTCAGGCTAAACTCGGAGGCAATGTGTAAAGCATTTGCGCCAGCACACAACAGCAACAACATCCTAGGCACACCACAAAAGGAACTCCACACAAGGTTATTATAAAAATAACTTCTGTATTGTAAAAATCACATCAGATAGAAATCACACATGTACATTGTGCCAACTGGCACGGGCAATATTCATAAGGGATTATGTACAGGACAGGGCCACATGGGCCACTGTCAGAATCAACACTTTTAGAAATAGTACTTTGTAGATCATAGAAAAGAAGATATAAAACAAAATAACAGTTATAAATCACAACCAGTATCTACTGGTAACAGGTAAGTACCACCTACGCAACCCTAACCACCTTAGGAGAATGTCACGCAGGGGACCAGGACCTCACTAGGACCACCTGTATCAAAGAAAGAACAACCACCTAAGTATCACACAGCATTTAGGGGTCTAGGAAAGAACACATTACCCATGATGCATAAATATACATTCAGAGGAGTAGTAAAGGAAAACCACCTAAGTATCACACAGCGTTTAGGGGTCTTGGAAAGAACACATTACCCATGATGCATAAATATACATTCAGAGGAGTAGTAAAGGGAAACACATTATGTATAAACCTACACATTCAGCGGTGTTAAGAACAAAGCACATGATGCATCACAAACACATTCAGAGGTCCAGCGCTAGGAGACACATGACGCCTAAAACATTCAGAGGTGCAGCGCGGGGAAAGAAAGACACAACTCAATAGCGCAAAGACACATGATGCCTAAAACATTCAGAGGTGCAAGGAAAAACCACACAATTGCGCAAAACCTACATAAGCCACCACCTGTGGCAGTCCCTAGGCCAACTGGCCTTGTTGGGGCTAGGACGCCCTGAGTCTCAATGTCAGGGGCCTAAACGGTGCAGGTGCCCACTACTTGTTGGGCACCTGAGAACACTCACAAGGGCCTAAACGCTGCAGCTGGCACTAAGTGCTGCGCAGCTGTGACTGGCCGGGCACCTCTGTGCCATCTCTGTCCCTCTCAGGGACTCACTCTCCATCTTGCGCCTAAACGGTGCAGTTGCCCACTAATTGCTGGGCAGCTGGAGACAAACTGCGACAGGGTCCTCACTGACCCTAGAACAGGACTGCGCCAACTGCTGAGCCACACAGGCTCTGAAGACACTCGTGTCCACACCGTTGAAGCCACACAGGCTCTTAAACAGCTGTGGGGCGTTGGAGCCATTTGGCTCTAGAAATACACATGCCCCCAAGTCCTCCGTGGGACTTTTAAAACGAATGTCCCCCTTGAGCCTCTCAGGCTCTTAAAGTAAATGAAAGTGCCCCCGGACGCTGTGCCTACACAGGCACCGACCTGCGCCCCTACGGAGCCTCTCGGGGCTCTAAACAACGTTGGGGCGACCCGCTGCCAACCGGGGCCGCCCTTCCCGCACCACTATCTCCACGTTGGAGCGGCCCACTGCCATACGGGACCGCTCTTGACCTTGTGCCTCCACCGGCACTGCCAGCAACATCACGGAGCCCCCAGCCCTTTCACTCACCGGGTTGTTCTCGGCGATCGCGGTGCTGCTTCTGCTCCTTACTCGGGGCTCTCCCTCCATTCGGGGAGCCTCGCACCGGACTTCTCTCTCTCTTCTGGGGCTCCCTCAGCACGCGGGAGCCCCAGCAACAGGCCACGCTTCACCCGGTCCCCCATCCCGGGACCGGGACTTCGGAAAGCGGAGCCCTCGTGGCCCAGGCTCATTCTTCGGCCGGACTCCCTCATGGCGGCCTCAGCAGACACCCGGGAGCCAGCCAATGGCGGTGCGGCTCCCGGGACGAGCCTCCGATGACGCTGACGCCTCAGCCAATCGCCGCGCGGCTCTGCCGATGACTCGGCGGGGCTGGGGCCAATCCCAGTGCGGCGTCACTGAGGGGGCTCGATGCTCTCCGCCAATGGGAGCGCAGATGCTTCGGTCTCACTCGGCGATCCCCGGCCAAGGGCTCTGATGATTGTAGGCCCCGGGCAGCGGCAGAGAAAAGCGTAATAAGGAAAATAAAGCGCTCTTAAGCACTGCAGGCAATTCACAGCGCTCCCCAGCGCTGAAGGTCCAGAAAAAGCGCCTCCAAGCACTAGAAGGGAAAAATAAAGCGCTTCCAGCGCTATAGGCAACCAAAGGTCACCAGTCCAGCAAAAGTCCAAGTAAAGCACCTCTCAGGCACTAGTGCCCCCACAGTCCTCCACATAGTCCTTCAGGGGTTCAGGACAAGTCCATCAGGAGTCCAGGGCTGGGCAGGGCTCAGGGATTCCCCTGAGCCCCAGCAGCAGCACGCCCCTGGCAGATTCAAGTTAGAAACAAGAACATTTTGGAAGGGGACACAGCCCCTTCTTATACACAGAAAAGTCTTTGAAGTCTTTGTGTAGGCAGTGTGAGAACCAGCTAGGACTGGTTATAGGGAAGTCCCTTCAGTATCAGGGACAGAGGTGACAGTCGCCCAGCGGGGGGGTGGAGCCAGCATTGTGGAAGGCAGGCACAGCCCTTCACTATCAGGTGCTAATCTCCTCCCACTTCCCTGGCAGCAGATGCTGCCTTTCATCCACGGGCTGACTCAGACAACCTCCTGGGGCTCTGCAGCCCCTGTCACACTCAAACCAGACAGTCAATCCACAAGCAGGCCCAGGCACTCCTAGGCCAGGCTCACCAGCCAATCACGTGCCAGCAGACTCACTACACAAATATGCCAACTTCTAAAAGTGGCACTTCTGGACTAGACACAACCATGCCGCATACACCATTACGCAGCATTCAATCTCACGAGTTCGCACATATCAAACTCGACCCTGCACTCCCCACACATCAGGAACTACCATGGGCATACATATTCCCCATTCATTCCTATGGGAGGGCAGGTCACTCACCACACATACATAGAGAGCACACGCACTTTACACTGTACCACAGTGAAAAAGTGCGCAGAGACCTAAAATCACCAACCCAGGTTCCAGAAACAGGCTAGGAAAAAGCAAAAAGTCTCGGGGTGAACCTGCCAAAAGGGCCAGGTCCAACACATGGCAAAACATCACCTCAGACAAATTTGGTCGAAAACATCAATATGGCTCGGAGGGTGAGTTAGCTGGGGTGCACAGAAAAATCTGTGGAGGGGATTGTGTGTTTCTCAACTTTAAGGACCCTGGGTATGTGCTTTCTCTACTGATGTGCTTCAAGGAAGCACTTGGTGAGAATGACCCCATAAGGGCCTTCCCCTTAGGATTTTTCTATCCCCCCATAGGGGATATAGTTTTAGAGAAATGTCACCCCTGACAGGTCCTAAAATCTATCATTTCACGCAGTTACAGCCGATCACCTACCCAAACCGCTGTGAAATCCTTTCAGGCCTAACCAATACCAATTGACTACAAGAGTAGTTGGGCCAGGCAGTAGAGGTAGGGGGTTTGTTACAGCCATGCAATAACCAAGGGATGGTCACATATGAAGAAGCAGCTGAAGCTGAAGGGATTGCGCCCCGAGTTAGCGATACACCTTATGTACCTGATAATACGACCTGGAGGCCAGAAACACCACTTCAATTTTTAAAATTACATCATGGAACATTGCAGGAATTCTTTCAAAACTGAATAACGAGCACTGGCTTGGTTTTATTAAAGGTTTCAATATGATTTGCCTCCAGGAAACATGGCCTAGATTTGATATTTTGAAAGATGGTTTCCAATACTTCTGTGTACCTGCAACTCAATCTCCTGTGGGAAGGGCCAAGGGAGGGATCTGGGTATTCATCTCTGTAAAATATGGCTCTGTAAAAGCCAACTGTACAAGTTGAACACCCTGGTACCAATTAATTAGGTTTTCAAACCTAGCCAAGGTCAAAGTACTACTTGTGAATTGGTATTATAACATCTTTAACAAAAAATACTGTCATGTGATAGAGTCCCTTCAATTGGAAATTACCCAAGTCACCACAAAGTGGCAGCCTTTATGCATCCTCTGGGCTGAGGATTTTAATTGCACAATCTGTAAGCACAAATTCCAACACGTGTGTGGGCTGGAAGATAGTGAGGGCCAGCCATAGACTCGTATTCACTTGCTTCAGGGTAAAGCCTTAAATTCTATCGTTGTAGGTAATGATTTATGTTTTATAAATATTATGTCTGTAACGCTCCCTCACAGTGCCTCACCTATGTTGGTGTGGTAGGGCCAGCTCCATTGACTTTGTGTTAATGTCTAGGAACTTCACTATTCTTGTTCATAGTTTCATGGTGAAGCCTAATTGTGCCAGTGATCACTATCTCCTCATTGTGGGGAGGGGGATAATCGACCGATTCTATATCACCCAAATAAAGGAGTAAGGCTAAATTGACCGCAGATAAACCCTCTTAAGTTTCAGGAAGATACCATCAAAGGAAATTTCCATTCAATAGTTGGCTGCTTGCAGTTAGACTCCTCCTTGGTCGACCTTGTTTTGAGATTGAGCTACTTTGCTTAGACATACCCAAAAGGCTAACCAGGAATGTCCTCCAAAAGAAACCCGTAGAGCCCTGTTGGTTTAACACTGAATGCTCTAGGACCCTTAAGGAATTAAAAAGGCCCTTTGCACCACTCCTTGTGAAAGAGATCTAATTAAATCTACAAGGTATAGTTATAAAAATGTGATCGAAAATAGAAAGGCAGAATTGAGGTGGATAGCATTGGAAGATCAAAAAAGAGCGGGATCCCTAAAAGACTCTAAAAAATGTTGAGCAATGATCAACCGTCCTCATTTCACTGAAGAAGTGAGACAGATGGCCTTGCTGAATCTGGGGGAAGCCTGGGAAGCTTCCTTCACATGTGTTTTTAACCCGCAGCACAAGATAATGGAGGAGAATCCAAGGGTTATTCCCATTGACTTAACTACAGCCACCCACTCAGCCTGTCCATCAAAGTTGCTTAGGTGGAGGAGGCTTTAGTACAGGAGACTTGCCTGAAAACTCCAGGCCCAGATGGGGTTCCCATTGATTGATTTAAAAGAAACCTTTACCTATGGGCACCACTGTTGATGAATATTTGTAAAGCACCTATTATCGGCCCTTTGCCTACGATGTGGAAGGGAGCAATTGTCGTCCCAGTTTTCAAAAAGGGCAGTAGGAGTGACCTGAATGTCATAGGCCAATCTCACTGATTGATACCACAGCCAAGGTACTGGGAAGGGTTCTCCTTGCACGTCTAGAGGACTGGGCATCCACCACAGGGGCTATATCCAAAACACATTATGGCTTTAGGAGGGGTATGGGCATGACTGAGCAATGTCTCAATTTGTCCTTAATAGTTAATAAGTATGTGAGGGCCAGGAAGGGTTCCATCCACCTGGCCTTCATGGACTTATCTAGTGCCTTAGACACTGTTAACTGAGATAAATTGTGGGCCATAATGGGAAGTATGGGTGTTGAAGAAGCACTATTAACCCTCCTCCGTAGGCTACACTTCAGTATCGCAGTCGCTGTAAGATATGGTTCTCAAGGGGGGTAAAAAGACCAATCATCTCAACAGAGGGAGTCCAGCAAGGGTGTATGCTAGTCCCACTCCTGTTTTTAATTCACACAAACTGACTGGTGAGGGTTTTATTACGAAGGGATCTCGATTTTCCCAAAATTGGCAATACATTTGTCCCTTTACTATCATATGGAGATGACACAGTCTTAATGGCAAGGACAGCTAATAGTCCACAGAAATCTCACAATGCTATTACCGTTTTTAAGTCTTCCCTCGATTTCAAAGTGAATTTTATTGAATCTTATATAATGGTATGTGGCCTGAAGACCACAAAAACTAAAACCTTTGTTGTAAAGGGCAAAATAATTGAAAATGTAGTTAACTTTTCATATTTGGGCAACGTATTCAGTAACCAGTTGAAATGGGAGCCACTTTTAACTGCAAGAGCCCAACAGACAAGTAGGGCTGTGGACATGCTATTTTGTTGTGCTTGCAAATTAGGACACAAGTCCGTGAGGAAATTAATTACTCTCTATAGAGCCAAATGTCTCCCTGTTGCAACCTATGGGGCAGCCGTTTGGGGACATCATAAAAGCTGACAGATTCAAGTATTTGAAAACAAATCCACCAAAAGATTTTTGATGACCCCAAACAGTGCCCCTACCCTTATCTGTCACAAGGAACTAGGATTAGATTTTATAGAGGACCGCATAGGCAGTGCCCCCCCTGCTTTTATGGGCAAAGATCAGAAGCCCCAGCATTTTCAAGTGAAGTAATCAAAGACTGTCAAAATTTGGACAATGGTTTAACCCTTTGTATGCGTCGGCCGGCTCCCAGCCGTCCGACGCTACGGGTGACGTGTACGTCGGACGGCCGGGAGCAGTCCGAATTGCGCATGTGCGAAATTATCCTGCACTGCGGGAAAATGTTGCATGCATCCAAAGGGTTAATGATACCTTGCCTTCCCTATCTGAGGGAAAAATACCACGAGATAGGATTGGGGAATGTTTATGAAAATCCTGAAAGTATCCCTCCAAAGGCCAAGGACATAATTAAAGAGGAGTACTATACTAGGGGTAATACGTGCGATCCACAGCATAAATGTAAATTGATACTTGTATAGCGCACTACTCACCCGCAAGGGTCTCAAGGCGCTTGTACGAATACCGCTGTGGAACCCATCCTAGCTTTCCCTGTGAGGTGTCCACTCCTGGGCACCCCCAAGGTGGAGGCCAGGCATCCTTAGCGATGTGGGGGCCGTTGTGGAGATTAAGCATGCTATTGCTCAGAGTTGCAGAGTGGGACTTCATGATTGGAATAGGCACCATAGCGAGAATTATCTGGTCTGTGGAATTTTTGAGCTCAAGACCCACCGAGGCGGGGAATTGAACCCTGGTCCCAGGCTAGACCTCTGCATCAGGGTCTGCCGCTCTAACCATTGAGCCACACTTCTCCATGGGGAGATGGGTTTATTACAGAGTTTCCCTGTCCCACTGCAATACTATTTAACTTTCTCTACTAACCTGCAGATTAAATTTAAGCTAACTAGATTTTGTTTATGCACTGTGCACTTTTTGTTGCCATTCCCATGCCAAAGTGAGTATGCCGATATTCTGATGCCTTGTCCGTGTGATAACTTCTTGAGTCAAAGCACTGTGCACTTTGTTCTATTCTGCACTTTTTATAAAACTGCGAGAAGTAGATTTTTATTTCCATTAATAAGGAAGATTCGCCTCTGTACATATATTAATGGTTTTAATGTTCTTAACACATTGGCTACTGTGGATATTTGTACCACTGTGACCAATTTTATAAAAGTCTCTATGGCTATTAGGAAGCTTTACGAGTAAAAGATGCTTATAATGACTGGTGTAGTATCATGCTTTTCAAATTGATTAATGTATGCAACGAACTCTATATTGCTGGAATTGTATGATTTGTTCGTTTTCTAAATCTTTTATTGTGTTTGTTTCATAAACTGTAAAAACTATTATTGCTGAACTTTTATGGTTCTTTTGAACCGAGATAAAGCTACTCTTGGTTTTTTTGTGCACAAATAAGCATTCATTGGTGGCCTTACGTTTTTCATGACAGACCAAATGTGCGTAGTCATGTGGTGTTTGTTTGCGTTCAGTAAGGGCTGACTAAGGATATAGCAGCTTGCGTATTAGCGTGCGCGAGTCTGTTGCCTATCTTAGTATACTTATGTATATCGTGATCAAGTACTGCTGTCCTTTCAGGACTAGGTGTCAGCTGGCATGCTTTATATAGAGAGGGCGGGTGGGTTTCAGATTTGATCCTCACAATTGCATTCCCAGATGCTTACTAGGAACAAATGCAAACTGTAGAAGCTTGGCTCAATGGTTAGAGCGGCAGACCCTGATGCAGAGGTCTGGCCTGGGACCAGCGTTCAATTCCCGCCTCGGCGGCTCTTGGACTCAATTTCCTCGGACCCAATAATTCTCGCCTCGGTGCCTAGTCTAATCATGGGTCCCACTCTGTGACTCTGGGCAATACCTTTCTTAATCTCCACAACGGCCCCAGCAGCGGTTAGATGACTGGCTACACCTTGGAGGTGCCCAGGAGTGGACATGTCACAGGAAAGCCAGGATGGGATCCACAGCGGTATGAATACAGCGCAACGAGGCCTCCAGGTAGAAGTGCTATATAAATTGCATTTACATTAGTATCTTGTGTTAGGACGTAATGCCTCTGAGCCGTGACACAAAGTCACGTGGAATGTTTTGTTGGTTGTCCAAGTAGGTTTTCACCCAGCCACTCCTTCCGGCTGGAGGGACTGCTGAAGGGGTGGAATGGGTTGGTGGATGGCTACAGTGGACTTCAGGCCAGCTGGGATAGGTTGTTGACAGGCTACATCTGCTGCTTTTATGTGACTGGGGCGCATTACTTTAAAATGAGTCAATTAAACTAGTGGCCCGAAAAAGAAAAGCCAGCTAAAAAAGACGTCTGGCAGGCGCTGCAACAGAGGCAGATGGCCTACTATAATCATGTGAGCCTATATCGGAAATGACCCCTCTGCAGCACCTTTGAATAGCAAAATAACGTTACTTGATTACAGGACTGACAATATCTGCCTTTGGGATCTGCTTAGCTCCAACTAATAAAGCCTTGGCTAATTCTTCACGCAGCCGTGCGCTGGCCTGGTGTGCTAGTAGCCTCCTCCTATAGCAATTGTTTCATCTGTAATTCAATGTTGGTCATTAACTCATTGTGAAAGAAACAAAAAAACTAAGCTCCCCTCTCTCTTTGCCGCAGGTGGTTGCCCGAATCGGCACGTTGGCTGCTCATGAACAATAAGCCAGAGGTTGCCTTGCGGAATCTAAAACGAGTGGCCCTGATCAACGGGAAGCTACTAGAGGATCATATAAACTTGGAAGTGAGTTTGTTTTTAGTGTAACAGATAGAGAGAAATTGCATCTTATGATTATGGATGATGAAAGGTACGTATAATCAACATAAAATAGGGTTGGCAGCGTGTGCTAATTTACCCAGGCCCTGCATTTTACAGGGCCTCGCATTTCACCTGAGGATAGCTGACAAGAAGATGACTGAATGTATAAATGAGCAATGTCAAAATCCATTGGTTTGGCCTATATGGGAAAGTATTTCTTTATTGATTGCGTGTGTGAGTAAATTAATGCGAGGATGATTCCATCATGGGATGAACAGAAAGATGCAAAGAGTACACTGATGAATGGTTTGATGAATGGAAATTATTTGATGCACAGATGGAAGAGAAAGCACATGAATGGATAAGCGCAATGAATAGATGAGTATGTGGCTTGGTAAATGAGCAAGGGCAGTGTATGAAAGTAAGGGGAATGTGGTGTTGCTGAACCAGGATATAGAGAAGTACTCTAGAAGGGCCGTGTATGGGCAGTAGTAGTGAATGTGCAAGTGATTAAATGCACAGATGGAAGAGTATGGGCATGGCTAGGCATTTGGATGGATGAGAGAGTTTATAAATACATTGTAAGATTAATAGATAAGTGCATGAATGGATGGAGGACAAATGGGCAGTGAGTGTGGAAGTAGTGTGAAATAAATGTGAGTGAATTTATAGAGACATTAAATGGGTGTGTGTGTGTGGAGTGAAGAGTGAGTGATTGGGTGAATGGTTGGAGTGAGTGTGTGCATAGATAAATGGTTATACGAAAGGCCAGTACATAAATGGATGACTGGGCAGTGGGAGTGTGGATAGAGACATTGCAATGTCCGTGCCTATCTCCTGGACTATCCTCACTGTAAGAACTAAATCAAAACAATTGGAAAATATTCCCGTCACGCGAGAAAACTCATTGGTTCATGTGAAAGGCTTTGAAGTAATCAAATCCAACAGAAGATAAAAGACACATGTTGAATGGCAACACACTATCCCCAACGCTAACAGAGGTTACTGGATAAGGAGAAGACCCAACTAAAAGGAAAACCTTATGATGTACTAGAGTGGCACTACAGACTCCAGAAGCACAATCACTCTTGTTCAAAATAAGACAAGCAGAGAACAAATTCTCTTTGGAGCGGCATCGAGCTTGTGGAACTCACTAGTAACTCACTTGAGACATCAACTGGATTTACCATCCATCAGAGGGGGCTTAACATGTTCCTCATCACAAAACCCTTTTAAGTATTATCTACCAGCCACTGAACCCGATCGTCTCCTACCCCTTAGTTCTCACATTCTGTGCTAACCCGATCCATTTTACTAATCCCCTTTCCGTTTTGCCATTCATTTTCCACAGTTCCCTCCATACCATAGCCAACCTTACGATATTGTTATGGTTTACTCTATGACACAGTACTCAACTGTACTCCACTGTACTCCACTTCACTCTTTGCTACTTTATGCCATTGTACTCTATAGCACTGTATGCCAATCAACTTTTCCACACGCTACAACACCGTACTGTACTGTACATCACTACAGTTTACAAAACTCACCTAGACTGAATGCCACTCTATTCTACTATTGTCTACAAAACTTTCTAATACTGTACATTAGCCACGACACTCTTCTGTACAACAGGGTAATCCAATATATGACACTTTACTTGACAGTATGCTACATCACTCCAGTGTACTACACTGTGCTATATTTCACTCTCCCACACTTTATCCCACTCTGTGCCACTGCACTGTTCAACGCTGTGCACCACTGTATGCAACTCTACAACACTGTAGTACAGTAAAAACCACTCCATAACACTCATCTCCACTCTATGCCCATCCACTATATGCCACTGTACTACACTATGAGACATTCAATGACATTCCACTCCACTCTTCTCTATGATACAGCACTCCACGACACAGCACTCCACTCTATGACACTCCCCTCCACTGTATGCTACGTCATTCCACTCAATGATACTCCACACTAGGACACTCTTTTTTACGCTACTCCACTCTAAAATACTCAGCTCCACTCTATTACAGTCTACGACGCCCGGCTCCACTTTTTGGCATGCCAATCTACTGTGCAACTCACGGCTCTGCTCTATGATACTTGACTCCACTATATGAGACACCATGCCACAACACTCAATAGCACTTTACTGCACTGTACCATATGCCACTACACTCTACTCTAGTCTTGTCCACTCTACAATGCTCCACTCGACAATAGACTTTACAGCACTCTCCTTCACTGTACTGTATACACTACACATACCACTGTACTTGAAGACACTTAACTCTACTATTTCAATGTCACTTTTCTATTAACATGTTTAAAAACATTGAAATTTACTGAATACAAAACTAAAACTATATTTAAGGCTTAGCTATAGTTAGAAAAAACAATTATTTGCTATACAAACCAAACTTAAACTACAAAAACCTAAACATTCCAAGGTTATAGTTATAGCTTTCATTTACAATTCATCCACCACCTTCAAATTATTATAAGCAGCGCACCTGGTGAAGCACACTTTTCAATTCACTAACCAGAAAACACTAACTATAACTCGCCACTCTAACCCTAGTGGGCAGCCAATCCCCGGCCGTGCACAGCCTTTGGATGTGCGGACCATGAGGTTGGCAACAGGGTCTGGCAGCACTAAGATAGACACCATCCTGGAGACATTTGTCAAAGAAAGGGTAGGGGAGCACAGCCCACTCCCCAAGCCTTTGCAAACCCCTGGGAAGCCCATCCTCTGGGGTTGTATTTTTTATGGGGGAAGGGGCATTCAGTCCCTTTCCCTGAGCCTTTGCAGGCGCCTATCTCAAGGGGTATTTTATTTTGTTAGCAGGAGGGGGTGCACAGTTTACCTCCTTGAGGGACTACAGGCCCCAGGGACCCTACCTTCTGGGGCCATATTTTTTTGTAAGGGGAAGAGGAGCACAGCCACTATCCCCAAACCTTTACGGCCTCTGACACCCCTTCCTCTGGGCCCGTCTTATTTTTTCAAGGGGGCAGGTATCCTCCCCCTTCCCTGACCCTCTTGGGACCCCATCCCTAGGCCTTTATTTAAAAGGGGAGGGGAGCACGCAGTCCCCCTCTCTATGCATTTACAGCCCCCGGGATCCCATCTCCCTTGGCCAAAAATACATTTGGAAGGGTGGGGATGCACAGCCATCCTCCCAGAGGCACTATGGGCCCCGGGGACCCTACTCCACGCATCCATATTTTATTAAGCGGAGTGGATCCACAGCCGCCCTTCCCAGGCCACTATGTTCCCCAGTAACCTCATCCCTTCCCAAGCCTTCTTTTTCTGTTTCACAGGCAGAAGCGATCTGAGTTTCCATGAGTGCAAGAGCACTGACTGAGAAACAAAATTCTGCTCAAACCTGGCAGTAGCATTTTCAAAGCTGCCACTGGGTGGGACCACACTGCCTTTTCTCATCCACGTTACTGAAGTCAGGGAAACTACTGTGTCCCAGAGGTGGGCTCCTAGGGACACAGTGTAAGAGTTGGCTTCAGGGATGGGGACCTTGGGGCCTTTAAAGGCTTGGGAAAGGGGCTATGCGCCACCTTCAGTTTACTTAAATATTGGCCTGGAGGGATGGGTTTTTGGGGCTCATTGCTGGCTTGCAGAAAGGGGGGTGTGCCCTCCTACTCTATTAAATTACATTTTGGCCCTGGGGCATTGAGTTCCCTGGGGCCTTTACAAGCTCAGGGAAGAAGGCACGTGCCCCCCCCCCCATTTTCTGACAAATTGGTCCTGTGGGATGGGGACACTGAGGCCGTAAATCACCTAGAAAGTAAGGCTGCGCACCACCTCTCGTATGTTTGAACTTGGGCCTGCGGCCCCCATTTCCTTTTTTTTATTGCAGCCAGAATGTGACACTTTGTAAAAATGATTATGCCCTCCCAGTGGGCCTGAGGGGCAGGGTATCCCTACTCTACCTCCTTACATATTGTTTTGAAAGCTAACTCAGGACAGGAGACTAAGTCCTGAGTCCTGGAATGTCTGCCCGCAACATTCAGCTTCCTGTTGCAGGGAGACAATCTGAGAACTTTCTATTACAGGAGTGTCTCCTGTGGGAGTGAATCGTCTTAAGAGGTAAAAAAACATGGGCCAATCAGACTGCTCTAATTTTTTTAATTGTCTGTCAGGGACGCTTGCAAGAGTCCCTTGAACCCAACCGTACAGATATAAAAATGTACAAGATCTTTGTACCGTAATATTTTAAAAACTACTAAACAAATCACAAAATAGGACACTTTCTGGACCAATGTTTAGCTTCCTACCAAAGGTGGTGTTATCCCGTTCAGCAGATTTTGCCATAGCTGTGCCTGAAAAAATCTATTGAAAATACATGAGGAAATTGGGTATAAGGATCCTCCATTATCTTTGCCCCCCCCCCCGCCCCCCGTGATGGATCACTCCAAAACTTTCCAGGAAGAAACTGAGATGGACAAAAAAGATTTGGGGAAAGTTTCTTGAAGATTCCTCAAACAGTACCAAAGTTAAAAGCAAAATAAAACAATATTTTCCTATGGAAACACAGACCTAACTACTACTACCCAGTGGTGACAGATATGTATGCAAAACAGGGATAGGAACTGAAGTTCCCCAGTTCAGGTGGACAGCTGCTCTTGTTGGGGTGCATCTACAAAACCTGCGACATTCTAACTCTGTCCATCACCTCTAATGTCTGTTTTTCTAGCAGAGTTATTAGGCATAGGATTGACAAAGTGCTGTCCATGCCGAGCTAGAAAAGCTTCAAAGCCTTTTGCCACTATCTATCTATCTATTTATCTGTCTATATATATATTCACTGAAGTAGAGTGTG
This sequence comes from Lissotriton helveticus, assembly GCF_964261635.1. NCBI lineage: Eukaryota > Metazoa > Chordata > Amphibia > Caudata > Salamandridae > Lissotriton > Lissotriton helveticus. The sequence goes on from NC_136070.1 coordinate 738,957,616, forward strand.
AGTGTCTGTATAGGTGTATGAGTGCATATGATAGTGTTGTAAAGATGAGTGATTGTATGTATGAATGATTGTATGGGTGAATGAGTGAATGTGTGTGTAGACGTAGGAATCAGTGAGTACGTATGTAGTAACTAGTATTGGTGTGTCAATGGTTTCAAAAATTATACTCTGTATTTAACACTGGGTGAAACAGAGGTTATATTAAAATGTGAGGAGATGCATTGTATTGTCACATGAATGATATCATCAGTGATGTGGTCATTGATGTCAAATGAGATGTCATCAGTGATGTCATCAGTGATGTCATTTGAGATGTCATCAGTGATGTCATCAGTGATGTCACTGACCATGTCATGAATGATGTAATATGTGACATGATCAGCAGTGGATTGCGGGTGCGCGATATATAGTTAGTGCAACTAACTATATATGGAATTTCAATGGTTTTGTGTGAGTAAAATAAGGTTTTTTAAATGCTAATTCCTAACTATATATGGTCTATAACCTATGGTTTTTTCAGTGAATTTTCAAGGTTTTGTAAATGCTAATTCCTAACTATATATGGTCTATAACCTATGGTTTTTTCAGTGAATTTCAATGGTTTTTTAATAGCAAATATCATAAGCTGTCGAATGTCAAGTACGTGGTAAGTGAAAACATTTTCGTGTTTATGCACACTGATCTGCTTTGAATGGTGCCCCCCCCCTCATTTCTATTAGGAGTACTACTTTGCAGATAGTGAAAGGTAGTTAACGCAGGCCTTTGCCCCCGTTGTAATCCGTCGTGCCTGCTTCTCTCTCCATTTGATTGATTGTTATCCAAGTATTTACTGTTTTAGAATTAGTTCTCTTTGGTTCATTCTCTATTTACAAACAAACACAGAGTCGCAATACTCTGTTTAGTCTTTGCAGATAACGAAAAATCGTGTAAAAAAAAAGAAAAGGAATTGAGCAAAATCAGTAGGCCACTAATGGGATCTCTTTTTGACCTCGCTAAAATAGAAACATTAGGAACAACCCCTCATGACAAATACAAAACTAGTGAGATGAACTGAACTCCACACAATGATGGCTGCAAAACAGCTCGGCTCCGCCACCCACCCCGCCCAAAATAACGATAAAGAGCGGCTGCCATGATTGGTTGCGGAATGGCCACAACGGAGCTACGAAATGGTGCTGCTCTCATGCTAACCCCAGCTTCGGTCTGAAACATCCAGAAACACTGTAGACTACCAATTCGATCAGTTCCGGTAGCGCCCCAATGTAACCCGGTAGAGAAGAACTAGCCCTCCCCTCTTTGACTGATGGTTCTTGTTGCCTGTCCCTTCTGTTGTCATTTAACAGAACCATTTAGCCTGCTGAAAGGGGTTGTGTTTCGACCGCTGGTTGGTGGAGACATTTTGACTATATTCTGGACCTGCGTTGTCGCGTAATGCGTCATATGACGCGCCGCGTTAGCGCATCCGGAAGTCATCCGGGGCGCGCAGCGCGTAACGTAAGCATAACAAGTCATGTGACTTGTTAATAAAACTTTTCATTGGTTCATTTTACTTTTCTTATTCTAATGATGAAAGCCTTGGTCATATCACCTAAAAATTACGCTTTTAATTACTTCCGAACATTATTTTCTCTTAAATATATGTTATAATGTTCCAGGCTAATGTACTTTCCCGGAAATTTTACAACTGTCCTGCAAGTAAAATATATTCTTTTTTCGAGAAAAAGAGCGTTTCTTCGTCCCATGACGGAGCCGTTGAGCAAAAGAGGGTCGACCTGCTGTCTTAGTCGCCGATACGCCTGAATATGAGATTCTTATCGATCACTTTATGTTGCAGGAATAGAAAACACAACAGCCCTTGACCATTTATCTTTACTGCGTTCCTTCGTATTATACCTTTGACCCTTCATGTAATTGGTCTGCTTTATTTCACTTGCCTTTTAATGATTCTAAAACAGTGACTATTATTAAAAACTTTACCAATGTATACACTACTACCATGTTTTCTTTTAAAAACCTTTATTGTGAAAATTTCATTATACAAATACGAGCCTATAACCACGTGGGCCTGCCACGGAGCAAACTGTAATCGTATATGATGAATAGACATTTACACTGTAGAGGAACGTAACGGGCGGGCCATTAGGTTGCAAAAACTAAGGTGTCTAACAGTTACGGAATAGGTGGACGTACATTTTATAATTAAAATACGACAGGGCCAGTTACAATAAAATTATCTAGATATACATTTGCGGGCAAGTACCATGGGTGACGTTAATTCGAATTTTCAACAGTACAGTAATCAATAACACATCAGAACTTAATATCAATAGGGATGTCGAAATATTCAATCAATTCTCGTCCCCGCCCGCCATGTGCTTCAAAACTGCATACGTATCTCGTGATTTCAAGGTTCTGCAACCAGTACACAACAAGGAGTTACGAGTCCCATTTATTCCGGCGCCATTTTGGGCGAGGACGGGCAGGTCCAGGATATAGTCAAAATGTCTCTACCAACCATCGACTATGATGATGTTCATATGCTGTATTTATTAGAGTAACACTCATCTGCCCACATGAAATTAATTTACCACAATCTAAACATGTCATTTTAATCTTTCCAAAGTTCTTCTAAATATTTGGGACCGTTTCCCTTGCCTCTGAAGCTCTCAGTGCCACTTCTTTGATGAATGTACTAGCAGGTCAGGGGTTCTCCTCCAAATCTCTCTTTTATGCAGCACTATAATTAATTGGTGCCACCTCTCCATATGACGATGCATGGTATAGTTACCACAACTATATTTTTTTTCGGTTCCTCTGGAGAGTTCATCGTGGCAGATGAAGCGTGTAACATACCGGGCATTTACCTTTTTTTGCATGTACAGGAAAGGAAAAAAAAATCGAGCGTCCGAGTTCTAAGGTGTCCCAGGGCCATTTTAGTGGACCAGGCCCAAATCCAAAGAACAGGCCGCCATTTTGAGAGTCCTCTTGCAGCCGCCTGTCGCTGTAGCATCAAGAGCGGCCGAAACTCAGCTGAATGGCAACTGAAACGGTAAAGGGGCGCCCCACTACATTTCAGCATTGTAGGATGACCACACCAGTACAGCAACTTGCTAGACATCACCTCGGTGCCATCCGGATCTCGGCGCCCCACTGCAGATGAAGTGCCTCTCAACTATGAAACCACCACGGTGACATCCGGATCTTGGCGCGTTGTGCTGCCTTCGGCCTATTCGCACATCGGTCCGCTACTGACGCCATCTCACAGGCTAATGGGGTGACCCACGCCGAGTTTCAGCATTGTAGGATGACCACACCAACTTGCTAGACATCACCTCGGTGCCATCCGAATCTTGGCATCTCAACGCCTAGTGGTATCTTCCATACAGAAAACATTGTTACGCTGCCTTTGGCCCCATTCGCACATCAGTCCGCAACTTAGACATCACCTCGATGCCATCCGGATCTTGGCATCTCAGCGCCTTGTGGTGTCAGTCAGAAAATATTGTTGCGCTGCCTTTGGCCCCATTCGCACATCAGTCCGCTACTGACACCATCTCACAGGCCAATAGGGCGCCCCACGCCGACTTTTACCATTGTACGATGGCCACACCAGTGGCACAACTTGCTAGACATCACCTCGGTGCCATCCGAATCTTGGCATCTCAACGCCTAGTGGTATCTTCCATACAGAAAATCTTGTTACGCTACCTTTGGCCCCATTCGCACATCGGTCCGCAACTTAGACATCACCTCGGTGCCATCCGGATCTTGGCATCTCAGCGCCTTGTGGTGTATTCTCTTCAGAAAATATTGTTGAGCTGCCTTTGGCCCCATTCGCACATCGGTCCGCAACTTACACATCACCTCGGTGCCATCCGGATCTTGGCATCTCAGCGCCTTGTGGTGTCTTCTACTCCGAAAATATAGTAGAAAATATTGTTGCGCTGCCTTTGGCCCCATTCACACATCAGTCCGCTACTGACACCATCTCACAGGCCAACAGGGCGCCCCACGCCGACTTTTACCATTGTACGATGGCCACACCAGTGCCACAACTTGCTAGACACCACCTCGGTGCCATCCGGATCTTGGCATCTCAGCGCCTTGTGGTGTCTTCAAATCAGAAAATATTGTTGCGCTGCCTTTGGCCCCATTCGCACATCGGTCCGCTACTGACGCCATCTCACAGGCCAACGGGGCGCCCCACGCCGACTTTCAGCATTGTAGGATGGCCACACCAGTGCGGCAACTTACTAGACACCACCTCGGTGCCATCCGGATCTTGGCGCGTTGTGCTGCCTTCGGCCTATTCGCACATCGGTCCGCTACTGACGCAAACTCACAGGCCAACGGGGCGCCCCACGCCGACTTTCAGCATTGTAGGATGGCCACACCAGTGCGGCAACTTACTAGACACCACCTCGGTGCCATCCAGATCTTGGCGCGTTGTGCTGCCTTCGGCCTATTCGCACATCGGTCCGCTACTGACGCAAACTCACAGGCCAACGGGGCGCCCCACGCCGACTTTCAGCATTGTTGGATAGCCACACCAGTGCGGCAACTTACTAGACACCACCTCGGTGCCATCCGGATCTTGGTGCGTTGTGCTGCCTTCGGCCTATTCGCACATCGGTCCGCTACTGACGCAAACTCACAGGCCAACGGGGCGCCCCACGCCGACTTTCAGCATTGTAGGATGGCCACACCAGTGCACCTTACTAGACACCACCTCGGTGCCATCCGGATCTTGACGCGTAGTGAAGCTGCAGCAGCTGCAAATAAGCTTCAGACAGTGTTACAACCGCTGCTCAGAACTCTCAACTATGACACCACCTCGGTGCCATCCGGATCTTGGCGCGTTGTGCTGCCTTCGGCCTATTCGCACATCGGTCCGCTACTGACGCAAACTCACAAGCCAACGGGGCGCCCCACGCCGACTTTCAGCATTGTAGGATGGCCACACCAGTGCTGCAACTTGCTGGACACCACCTCGGTGCCATCCGGATCTTGGCGCGTTGTGTTGCCTTCGGCCTATTCGCACATCGGTCCGCTACTGACGCCGCCTCACGTGCCAACGTATTTTCTCCTAATTTTACACCCTATGCTGCATAACAGGTCATGTGACTTGTTTATAAAACTTTTCATTGGTTCATTTTACTTTTGGTTTCCTAATGATGGAAGGCTTGATCATGTGACCTAACAACAACACTTTTCATAGGATGAAAACTTTTTTTTTTCCCCAAACGATGAAAGCCCCACCTTGTTTCTGGATGTTTCAGACTGAAGCTGGCGTCAGCATGAAAGCACCACCATCTCGTAGCTCAGTCGTGGTCATTCCGCGAGCAATCATGGCAGCCGCTCCCCACCAGAAGCCTGCAGGAGTCGGAGCCCCCAAAACTTTTGATGAATTCTCAAGGCGGAGGGGACGCTTTCGAGAATGAGTTCCAAGACCTAGCAGACAAGCGTCCGATTTCCAAGGTGTCCCAGGGCCATTTCAGTGGACCAGGCCCAAAAAGGAAACAGCCTGCCGCCATTTTGAGAGTCCTGTGACAGCCGCCTATCGCTGCACCGCAAGAGTGGGCGCAACTCAGCTGAATTGCGGCTTTTGACACAGTGGACCAAAAATGGACGGAATGGCAACTGAAACGGTAAAGGGGCGCCCCACTACAACAGACGAGACTCCACCTGGAGAGGCCCGTTTACGCCGCCTCCCCCGGGGCGCTCCACGCCGTTATTCGGAGCAGCATTGTAGGATACCAAAACCAGTGCGGCAACTTACTGGACTTCACCTTGGTGCCATCGTTCTGCTGCCTTGGAACTATTCGCGCAACAGTTTGCTACTGATGACCCACCCCCCGCGACGCCCCATGCCGTTATTTGCTGGGTGGCAACTTACTAGACATCACTTTCGTGTCATCTAGATTTCGGCGCTTTCTGCTGCCTTGGAACTATTCGCACAACAGTTTGCTACTGATGACCCACCCCCGCGACGCCCCACACCGGAAATCTGGACGTTGTGCTGCGTTGGGACTATTCGCACAGCCGACCGCTACTTCGTTGTTTTTCCCTAAAAATGTTTATATGTTATTACTATTTTTGTTTTCTTGTATATATTTATAAATTATTAAAGTTTTATAATCTTACTACTATGTCGGAGTGCTATATATATTTAATGTGACACATAATTGTAAAAACTTTGATGTACAAAGAGTCATCCCTGGAATCTTCCGCTTCAGGCTCGGTCCCCTCCCCAATCACAATACAGGATGGTTTTCAGATAATAGCAACGCTTCTGCTGTGACGGATCTCATCGAGTGTGGGCCTTGATCTACTATAACTCCTTTGAAGAGGGGTGATTCTTTACAGCTGTGGCCATAAACTACATCTGCAGGGCTAGCTGATACCCTAGGACCAGCCTGGACAATCGGACACAGAGGAAAAGGAGTGTCAGAGGGTGCGGTAGTGAATAGGGCGAAAGGGAGGTGTCGGGCGGGCACAGGGTGTGATTCTCAGGGAACAGCAGCGCAGATGGGGGAGGTTTATTACCCATGCATAAGACAGAGAGCGGGGGTGACCACTGCCTGGGGGAGATGCTTGCGAGGGTGGGGAGCCATGCTAAGGATCGACAGCGTGCACAGAGTGGGTCTGGTCAAGGCATCTAAAATGGCTGCCGTGCACGACAAAAGTGTGGCATTTGAAAAAAGACAAGATGGCGCAGACAATGTTTTTCAACACTTCCTGATTTCCTTCGAATCGAACGTTAACAGACGTTGGGGCATATTACCAAAGTTAAGCGATATTTATCCCTAACGATGCTTAGCAACGATTTTTTTACCGTCAGAAATTATCGCAGATAAACCTTGCTATTATCAAGGTTTATCGGAAATACGATAAAAAACGACCGCAATGCATTAATATCGCTGAAAACTCAGCGATATTCATGCATTACCGAGCTAATGCTCTTAGCCATGTTATCCACCTCCCATTGGATAACATGGCTAAGAACTGCTCAGGGCAGGTGGTAGCTTTTAGAGATATTCGCCCTTATCTCGAATATTTCCAAAAGTTGATAATAGGAGATAGCGATGTTAGCGACTGTTTCCAGTCGCTAACATCTTGGCATGCCCACTTTGCATGTCATTAGTGATAAATATCACTCACATGCAAAGTGGGGCCCAAGATGGTCGCTATCTTCTACGAGCCGTCGCTAACTGGTGTTAGCAACAGCTAGGTAATACACATATAATTTTATCTCCGCGAAGCGGAGCGCTGTTACAGATATATATCTTGTTTCTGAACGTTAATTTCTCAAAATGCACTGAAGCACATATATTGAGACCTAGCAAAGGCACATCGGGCTACCAGTCCCTACAATTTTGCCAAGTTTCGTGCAAATCCATTCAGCTGTTCGATCCTACCGAGAGACAAGATGGCGGCCGCTACGGACTGTTTGGAATGTTTACAGACACCGGAGAGCCAATCAGCTTCGCTTCGCAAAGCTCCGTAACGCGAAAAGTACGCGAAGCGGTGCGCTGTTACAGATATATACCTTTTTTTGAACGTTAATTTCTCAAAATCCACTGGAGCACATATATTGAGATCTAGCAAAGGCACATCGGGCTACCAGTCCCTACAATTTTGCCAAGTTTCGTGCAAATCCATTCAGCTGTTCGATTATTATTATTTTTATTTTTTTTTGCCCCGCGGGGCCCTTTTAAAACCTCCACATCAAACCTAGGGGGTGAGCGACAATGTACTATGCCCCCTTATGGTCATTTGCCCCTTCGCTTTGGCCTCCTCTTGTCTCTCGATCCTACCGAGAGACAAGATGGCGGCCGCTACGAACTGTTTGGAATGTTGACAGACGCCGGAGAACCAATCAGCTTCGCTTCACAAAGCTCCGTTGCGCGAAAAGTCCGCGAACCAGAGCGCTGCCCGGTCCGCTGTTACAGATATATATCTTTTTTTAAACGTTAATTTCTCAAAATCCACTGGAACACATATATTGAGACCTACAAAAGGCACATCGGGCTACCAGTCCCTACAATTTTGCCAAGTTTCGTGCAAATCCATTCAGCCGTTCGGGCTAAAAGTGAGGCCAACCGCCCTATGGAAATTAACATGGGAAAAACGCGTTTTGGGACCCCCCTTTTTTCTCGGCCCCCCCTTGACGAACCCCCCCAAATTTTCAAGGGCTGCTCAGAAACAAAATGTGCCATTTTCCTGAAAATTTCAGCCAATTCCGTCCACAAACGCCAAAGTTATTAGACATAGAATTTTCAAAAAACCCATAGAGAAAAAATCCTAACTATATATACCTACTGGCGACCGCCAGTAGGTAATATATATATATATATATATATATATATATATATATATATATATATATATATATTCCTGCTGCCACAATCTTCTCACATGTTACTGCGAATCAGAACAGCACTCACAGGGGGGTATAAAGCCAACAATCCTTTATTTGGCAAACCTGCACGGACAAGACGCGTTTCGGCGATGAGCCTTTGTCAATTGCAAGTGAGAACGCGCCGCCATTGTTTTTAAATCACATAGCTTCCGTCACAATGATTATGGCATGAACATAAAGAAAGGACTAACCGATGGCTAAAATATCGCCATATTGGAAAGTGCAATTCTAACATGAAAAACGAAAAAAGAATACATTTCAATGATCATGTAAGTTCTAAAAGGAGTAGAAAAAGTGTGATTATACAGTTTCACCTATTCATAATGTAAATCATTCACAATGATAATCAACATTTCTTAATGAAAATCAAAATGTCTATATTTTATATAGAGCCCTGGATGGGCATAAACCCTAATAGTTAATTTCGCCCACAGATGGGCTAAAGCCATAATAATTCATGTGAAGAAATACAATGTATTCTTAAAAATCTTTTGAGTTCATAAAGCAAAAAAGTATATAAAAATGAAAACGGAGCAAATTCTATACAGCAACCCAAAATACATAAGCAGTCTATTCCCATGTAAAATGTTAGTATCCCAAATGGACTGCTAATTCTTCATGTGTATTAAGCCCAGAAGGACTCTTGCTCTGTAGATCTATAATATAGCATGACTCAAGTCGCCGCACTTTTTGTAAGCGGTCTCCACCTCGTGGAAGGGGTGGCACACTATCTAAACAAAAATAGGCCAACAGGTCCCTGGGCTTAATACACATACATTAGCGGCGGTCCTGCCGCTGGGTTGCACCACCCCGAAGAAACGGGGGCCACGAGACTCGCTATCCAAGGAGTCTCGTATGTGGAGCTGCGTGATGGATGAGGACAGGAGTGATGTTTGGGGCTCATGGTAGAGCCTTGGAACGAGCAGTAATTTGAGAGTGCATCCATCCAGGATATATGTACTACATCTCCCACAAGCACAATATGTGTTTTCATACAGGGAGATGGTAGACGTCATGCACTTTACTGCTGGCCCCTGATGAGGAAAATAAATTCCCGAAACGCGTCGGGCCTATTTCAAACACGCAACTGCCCATACCAACTAACGCATTGGGGAAGGCGCACGCAGGCTCGGGTGCTACCCGCTACTTGGACAACCCCATGGAGCGTAATACATTAGCGGCGGTCCTGCCGCTGGGTTGCACCACCCCGAAGAAACGGGGGCCACGAGACTCGCTATCCAAGGAGTCTCGTATGTGGAGCTGCGTGATGGATGAGGACAGGAGTGATGTTTGGGGCTCATGGTAGAGCCTTGGAACGAGCAGTAATTTGAGAGTGCATCCATCCAGGATATATGGACTACATCTCCCACAAGCACAATATGTGTTTTCATACAGGGAGATGGTAGACGTCATGCACTTTACTGCTGGCCCCTGATGAGGAAAATAAATTTCCGAAACGCGTCGGGCCTATTTCAAACACGCAACTGCCCATACCAACTAACACTTTGGGGAAGGCGCACGCAGGCTCGGGTGCTACCCGCTACTTGGACAACCCCATGGAGCGTAATACATTAGCGGCGGTCCTGCCGCTGGGTTGCACCACCCCGAAGAAACGGGGGCCACGAGACTCGCTATCCAAGGAGTCTCGTATGTGGAGCTGCGTGATGGATGAGGACAGGAGTGATGTTTGGGGCTCATGGTAGAGCCTTGGAACGAGCAGTAATTTGAGAGTGCATCCATCCAGGATATATGGACTACATCTCCCACAAGCACAATATGTGTTTTCATACAGGGAGATGGTAGACGTCATGCACTTTACTGCTGGCCCCTGATGAGGAAAATAAATTTCCGAAACGCGTCGGGCCTATTTCAAACACGCAACTGCCCATACCAACTAACACTTTGGGGAAGGCGCACGCAGGCTCGGGTGCTACCCGCTACTTGGACAACCCCATGGAGCGTAATACATTAGCGGCGGTCCTGCCGCTGGGTTGCACCACCCCGAAGAAACGGGGGCCACGAGACTCGCTATCCAAGGAGTCTCGTATGTAGAGCTGCGTGATGGATGAGGACAGGAGTGATGTTTGGGGCTCATGGTAGAGCCTTGGAACGAGCAGTAATTTGAGAGTGCATCCATCCAGGATATATGGACTACATCTCCCACAAGCACAATATGTGTTTTCATACAGGGAGATGGTAGACGTCATGCACTTTACTGCTGGCCCCTGATGAGGAAAATAAATTTCCGAAACGCGTCGGGCCTATTTCAAACACGCAACTGCCCATACCAACTAACGCTTTGGGGAAGGCGCACGCAGGCTCGGGTGCTACCCGCTACTTGGACAACCCCATGGAGCGTAATACATTAGCGGTGGTCCTGCCGCTGGGTTGCACCACCCCGAAGAAACGGGGGCCACGAGACTCGCTATCCAAGGAGTCTCGTATGTGGAGCTGCGTGATGGATGAGGACAGGAGTGATGTTTGGGGCTCATGGTAGAGCCTTGGAACGAGCAGTAATTTGAGAGTGCATCCATCCAGGATATACGTACTACATCTCCCACAAGCACAATATGTGTTTTCATACAGGGAGATGGTAGACGTCATGCACTTTACTGCTGGCCCCTGATGAAGAAAATAAATTTCCGAAACGCGTCGGGCCTATTTCAAACACGCAACTGCCCATACCAACTAACGCTTTGGGGAAGGCGCACGCAGGCTCGGGTGCTACACGCTACTTGGACAACCCGATGGAGCGTAATACATTAGCGGCGGTCCTGCCGCTGGGTTGCACCACCCCGAAGAAACGGGGGCCACGAGACTCGCTATCCAAGGAGTCTCGTATGTGGAGCTGCGTGATGGATGAGGACAGGAGTGATGTTTGGGGCTCATGGTAGAGCCTTGGAACGAGCAGTAATTTGAGAGTGCATCCATCCAGGATATATGGACTACATCTCCCACAAGCACAATATGTGTTTTCATACAGGGAGATGGTAGACGTCATGCACTTTACTGCTGGCCCCTGATGAGGAAAATAAATTTCCAAAACGCGTCGGGCCTATTTCAAACACGCAACTGCCCATACCAACTAACGCTTTGGGGAAGGCGCACGCAGGCTCGGGTGCTACCCGCTACTTGGACAACCCCATGGAGCGTAATACATTAGCGGCGGTCCTGCCGCTGGGTTGCACCACCCCGAAGAAACTGGGGCCACGAGACTCGCTATCCAAGGAGTCTCGTATGTGGAGCTGCGTGATGGATGAGGACAGGAGTGATGTTTGGGGCTCATGGTAGAGCCTTGGAACGAGCAGTAATTTGTGAGTGCATCCATCCAGGATATATGGACTACATCTCCCACAAGCACAATATGTGTTTTCATACAGGGAGATGGTAGACGTCATGCACTTTACTGCTGGCCCCTGATGAGGAAAAAAAAAATCCGAAACGCGTCGGGCCTATTTCAAACACGCAACTGCCCATACCAACTAACGCTTTGGGGAAGGCGCACGCAGGCTCGGGTGCTACCCGCTACTTGGACAACCCCATGGAGCGTAATACATTAGCGGCGGTCCTGCCGCTGGGTTGCACCACCCCGAAGAAACGGGGGCCACGAGACTCGCTATCCAAGGAGTCTCGTATGTGGAGCTGCGTGATGGATGAGGACAGGAGTGATGTTTGGGGCTCATGGTAGAGCCTTGGAACGAGCAGTAATTTGAGAGTGCATCCATCCAGGATATATGGACTACATCTCCCACAAGCACAATATGTGTTTTCATACAGGGAGATGGTAGACGTCATGCACTTTACTGCTGGCCCCTGATGAGGAAAATAAATTTCTGAAACGCGTCGGGCCTATTTCAAACACGCAACTGCCCATACCAACTAACGCTTTGGGGAAGGCGCACGCAGGCTCAGGTGCTACCCGCTACTTGGACAACCCCATGGAGCGTAATACATTAGCGGCGGTCCTGCCGCTGGGTTGCACCATCCCGAAGAAACGGGGGCCACGAGACTCGCTATCCAAGGAGTCTCGTATGTGGAGCTGCGTGATGGATGAGGACAGGAGTGATGTTTGGGGCTCATGGTAGAGCCTTGGAACGAGCAGTAATTTGAGAGTGCATCCATCCAGGATATATGGACTACATCTCCCACAAGCACAATATGTGTTTTCATACAGGGAGATGGTAGACGTCATGCACTTTACTGCTGGCCCCTGATGAGGAAAATACATTTCCGAAACGCGTCGGGCCTATTTCAAACACGCAACTGCCCATACCAACTAACGCTTTGGGGAAGGCGCACGCAGGCTCGGGTGCTACCCGCTACTTGGACAACCCCATGGAGCGTAATACATTAGCGGTGGTCCTGCCGCTGGGTTGCACCACCCCGAAGAAACGGGGGCCACGAGACTCGCTATCCAAGGAGTCTCGTATGTGGAGCTGCGTGATGGATGAGGACAGGAGTGATGTTTGGGGCTCATGGTAGAGCCTTGGAACGAGCAGTAATTTGAGAGTGCATCCATCCAGGATATATGGACTACATCTCCCACAAGCACAATATGTGTTTTCATACAGGGAGATGGTAGACGTCATGCACTTTACTGCTGGCCCCTGATGAGGAAAATAAATTTCCGAAACGCGTCGGGCCTATTTCAAACACGCAACTGCCCATACCAACTAACGCTTTGGGGAAGGCACACGCAGGCTCGGGTGCTACCCGCTACTTGGACAACCCCATGGAGCGTAATACATTAGCGGCGGTCCTGCCGCTGGGTTGCACCACCCCGAAGAAACGGGGGCCACGAGACTCGCTATCCAAGGAGTCTCGTATGTGGAGCTGCGTGATGGATGAGGACAGGAGTGATGTTTGGGGCTCATGGTAGAGCCTTGGAACGAGCAGTAATTTGAGAGTGCATCCATCCAGGATATATGGACTACATCTCGCACAAGCACAATATGTGTTTTCATACAGGGAGATGGTAGACGTCATGCACTTTACTGCTGGCCCCTGATGAGGAAAATAAATTTCCGAAACGCGTCGGGCCTATTTCAAACACGCAACTGCCCATACCAACTAACGCTTTGTGGAAGGCGCACGCAGGCTCGGGTGCTACCCTCTACTTGGACAACCCCATGGAGCGTAATTTAAATATATATATAGACGCAAGTGCTGAACAGAGTGAAACAGAGGTCAGCTCGGAATATGAAACAGACCAGGAAAGTACCCACAGTTCTGCAATGTCTGGTCCTGCCCCAACCCCAGCTCAAGAGCTGGCTTTTTTACGTATGCAACGCCTCAGAACCCTACGCCCGCGGAACCCACAAAACAGAGGAGACGGTGGTGGGAGAAAGAAACAATTTCAGAGCCAAAAACAGCAACAAAAAGCAGGAGGAGAAAAAACAGGAGGTGGGGGGGACGAAACACAAAGACAAAACAAGCCAAAATCCAGACAAAACAGACGCAGATACTGAACATGGAAAAAGACAATACAGTTATAAATCTTTCCAACATGGAGTTGTCAGCACAGGAAATGGAAATGTTATCGTTAGGATTGACATTTTGTAGTAACACTAATTTTGATTATGCCCAGACACGAATTGACTTGTTCTTATATGTCCGTAAACTAAAACTCCAGAAGTATTTTGCCAATTCAAGACAAAACACATCTGAGATGGTAGCTTCAGAAGAATCACACGCAGGGCTTAATGTGGAAAATATGGCAACATTACAAGTAATGATTGATCTTGAACAGCAGAACGAAAATGAATCTGAAAGTATCACACCTAGTGGGGCAGCACGAAGCTCTGAAATGGACATCTGTCAGTCGATTACAACTGGTTTCAAACCAAAATCGTTGTTTATGCCTACAATGCCAAAAGATGGGCTGGATCTATTTGCCGAATGTGTCACAAAAGACCTCAAAGATCTTTCCATTTTGAGTACCAAACAGAAATACTGGGAAAATCAGGATCAGACACGCAAATACAATGACCTAATGGAAAAAATAAAAGCAAGATCAGACATTGTGGTAAGATGGTCCGACAAAGGCGGAAACATAGTGCTTTGGCCTCTTGAAATGTACAACACAGAAGCAATGAACCAACTACAAGACAGAGAGTGCTACACAAGAATCAGCCCCACGCACATTGTAGGTATCCAAGAAAAGTACCACGGTGACCTGTACAAATGGAAAGGTAAAGGGCTTTTGAGCAAAAAGGAACTTGAATTTTTGAAAAACGATTACCCAGTGACAGCACAACTGTACCTAATCCCGAAAATACACAAAGACGACAAAAGACCACCGGGAAGGCCAATAATCTCAGCGATAGGGAGCCTGTTTGAAAACACAAGCATATTCATTGACCAGTTCTTGCAACCAGAAGTTAAAAAACTACCTGCCTATATAAAAGACACAGGAGATTTCCTATCCAAAGTATATGATGTTGAATGGAAGAAGGAATATGTGTTCATGACATTGGATGTCCAAGCTTTATATACAAGCATCAGACATAAGGATGGCCTTAACGCCATCAAACATTTCTTGGGAAAAAGACCTATAAGTCTGTTTGAACACACTCAAATGCTGTTGGCAATGACAGAATGGTGTCTCACGAATAACACATTCATGTTTGATAGGTTGTTTTACAAACAGGTACAAGGTTCGGCCATGGGTACTTGCTTCTCCCCCAGCTATGCGAATCTACACATGGGCTGGTGGGAGGAGCAGGTACTATGGGTACAGCACAGAGAGACTATGGAAAACAATGTGGTTGTGTACAACAGATTCATTGACGACATATTTATTTTGTGGGAGGGCAATGTGGAGAGTGCTGTGAAATTCACAGAAGAACTGAATGAGAATGGTTTAAATTTAAAGTTTACCTGCAACACTAGCACAGAAACTATACAATTTCTAGATATAGAGTTGTTTGTGGAACAGGATAGAATCCAAACGCGCACATACCGGAAACCAACTGCAGGTAATGGGATTCTGCATGCCCACAGTTTCCACCCCACCTCTCTCAAACAATCGATTCCCTATGCAGAATGTCTCAGGATGACACGCAATTGTAGCACTACTGAGGGTCTTGCCAATGCCAAAACTAATCTATTCTCGCGACTCCAAAAAAGAGGGTACACCCCAGAAACATGCAGGAAAGCAGAAGTGAAGTGTAACACCAAGAATAGAAAAGATCTAATATTTCCAGTGGCGAATGAAGCAGTTACACAAAGCCAGGCAAGACAACCCCCCAGACTCATAACAGGCTACAACCGGTACCACTCGAACCTCCGTAAAATCTTGAAAAGGCACTGGCCATTGATACACAACGACCCTACTATAGGGAGTGAAGTAGGCGAGAGTCCACTGATATCCTTCAGAAAAGCAAAATCAATGCGCAATGCCCTGGTGGTTAATGCACCGGTTCTAAAAAAGAAGAAAAATTGGCTACAGTCCCAAAAGGGGTTCAAAAAGTGCATGAAATGCAAGGCCTGCATGCATGGCATCAATACCACAGAGGTCCAATTACCCTTCAGGAGGAAGAAATACACTTTAAGGGAACACTTCACATGCAAGACTGAGTTTGCTGTGTACGTATTGACGTGCCAGTGTGGCAAAAGATATGTAGGATCTACTATTCATCCCGTCCACGTGAGAATTCTGCAACACCTGAGGGCGGTTGCAAACCTGGACCAGGCATACCCAGTGGCGCGACACATTCATGAGTCCCATGGGGGCAATGCGGATGGTCTAACATACTTTGTTATAGACAGCATCCCCAAGAACCCAAGAGGTGGTAATCGAAAACTTGCGTTACGCCGCCTGGAGTCTAGATACATAATTCTATTGAACTCCAAGATCCCTTCAGGTTTGAATGCGGATGAGGCCCTTAGTGTCCACATTTGAACAAACACATCACAGCGTCCCGTCTGCTTCCATTTTCCCGAGTACCCGTGAACAACTGCATTTTTTAAATTCACTGTAAATACACTGTGCACATGAATATCACTATAGGGAGAAAACATGCAACATGACAGCGAACATCTCACACCATGCCACACATTAGGCAACCCCCGCCAGTCAGTGAACAGCACTTGTAATGTAACATAACAGTGAGAGGTCCCGCTCGCTATCCCCTATTCAGCAGGAGCACTAATCAACAAACATTAGTTTAACTGCACTAGGTTTAAGGGCCAGACAGGGCGCGCGCGCCGCTTTACTCTAGAACTCACCGAGTCAGGATAATAAAAGGTGTTGTCAACCCCTCAGAGCGCGCCAAGGGATCTGGCAAATTTGAGATTACAGCGCCAGCCCAATCAGCATGCTTATATGAGCAGACATGTCCACCCTGTATGCAGGAATACATGGGATTCGCTGAAACATGGGCTTGACATACGTAAACCACAATAGGTGGAAAGTGGGGGTTTGAAATGTTCGTTTTCACAGTAATGTTATGCGCTATGGATCACATTGTATAATTTAAGCACGAAGTTTGTTGGTGAATATATGCTGCAATTTTCTGTTATATGTGATTCAACAGTAACAGTAGAAAGACTTCCATGATGGCTCAAATGTGCAAGTCATATGTCAAGCAGCGTCATCACCTAGGGTGTAACCATGTAACTATAGCAACTGCCAGTAGCATCAACTGAGACTACCCAATCAGTGACAATGTGCTTTTCTGTATATATAAGCTTGAATGTCAGTATGCATTTGTTAGTGAACAAGGCGGCAGGAGTCCGTCGAAACGCGTCTGAGCAGAAACTGAAATAAGGAATAAATACGTTTGAATTGAAACTCACGGAGTCAGCGCCTTCTTTCATCAGAAGCTTGGTATGGTAAAGAATATATATATATATTCACTGAAAAAACCATAGGTTATAGACCATATATAGTTAGGGATTAGCATTTAAAAAACCTTATTTTACTCACACAAAACCATTGAAATTCCATATATAGTTAGTTGTACTAACTATATATCACGCACCCGCAATCCACTGCTGATGATGTCACATATTACATCATTCATGACATGGTCAGTGACATCACTGATGACATCACTGATGACATCTCAAATGACATCACTGATGACATCACTGATGACATCTCATTTGACATTACTGATCACATCACTGATGACATCATTCATGTGATGATACAATGAACCTCTTCAGACTCTAATATAACCTTAGATACACTCAGTGTAAACAGACACTCACAGACTGTCACTCATCCATGGAGTTACTCACACACCTAGTCAGTCTTGCAAAGAATCAATCACACCTCGATTTCCTCAACTATATAGTTATACACACCTTACTTATTGGAACATATAATAACACATATTTACTCTGTTATACAATCCCTGATACAAGTTCACAATAATCCATACAGCCACTCACACATTCACTGGCTCTTATGCACAGTTATTTATATATGTCAACTATCACATGTACTGTGTTTTACATATGTACTTACTTTGACATGTAGCACTGAGATATCCATTCACTCACCAATACACTCATGCACACAGTCAACCGCCCATACAGATGTTTCCACATGCACTTTTGAACCCATACATCTAGTGAATCAACTGCTCACACATCTATGCACAGAGTCATACACCTCCCAGACACCCACACACACACTCAGTCTCCCATACAAATACTTGGGCAACTAATCAATAACCCATATAGTTAGTCATATAGCTAATGATCAACACATGCATCAGATTACAAAACAACAGACACAATGATGCACAATTTAAAACAGTTTAGTCACTAACCCATGCACTCAGTGAGACACATTTAATCACTCACTTATACAGTCAGTCATGCACCTACTAAATCCTTCATCCAGACACTTATACATCCACTCATTCTTCAATATGTAAGACATATTTTAACTTTACAGAAGCATACAGTCACTGGATGTTGTCATCAGTGATGTCATCAGTGATGTCATTTGAGATGTCATCAGTGATGTCATCAGTGATGTCACTGACCATGTCATGAATGATGTAATATGTGACATCATCAGCAGTGGATTGCGGGTGCGTGATATATAGTTAGTACAACTAACTATATATGGAATTTCAATGGTTTTGTGTGAGTAAAATAAGGTTTTTTAAATGCTAATCCCTAACTATATATGGTCTATAACCTATGGTTTTTTCAGTGAATTTTTAAGGTTTTGTAAATGCTAATTCCTAACTATATATGGTCTATAACCTATGGTTTTTTCAGTGAATTTCATTGGTTTTTTAATAGCTAATATCAAAACCTTTACAATGTATTATTCTTTAAAAAGAAAAATATTTTTTACATGTTTTTTATACAATTTTTTTTTTATTTTTTTTTGTTTCGCTCCCAGTACGCGTACCGGTTAGCTTCCCGTTACTTCAATCCGGAGGCGCGACCCGGTACGCGAACTGGTAAACGTTCCTTTAGCGCACCTCTCGCGTTACAAAACAACATCGCGACGCTTCGCGTCAGCATGACGTTTCGCGTTCTCGCGTAATACGTCATATTACGTGCTACGTTCGCGTACCCGGAAGCGCAGCGGTACGCGAACCGGAAGCGATCCGCGGCGCGGCGCCGACCGCGTAATGTAAACATAGCAGGTCATGTGACTCGATAATAACACTTTTCATTGGTTCATTTCACTTTTGGTTTCCTAATGATGTAATACAAGGTCATGTGATCTAAAATGGACACTTTTCATTGGTTTAGAACTTTTGTTTTTCCCAAATGATGAAAACCCCTCCTTCTTTCATCACTCTGACTTTCATCTTGGTGAGAGAAAGACCCTTTATTGAGACTTTGTGATGGCTTCATTAGTAGCTTCAGCTGGTGCTAGCCCACCACCTCCACCAAATCCAAGAAAGAGAGGACCACCTGCAGAAGTAATTCTGCAAGAAGAGGAAGAACAGGAAGAGGAGGAAGAGGAGGAAGAGCATGAGTTTTTGCCAGAGGAGCCCAGGAGGTACAATCGACAGGAGAATTATATCTGGCAATTCTACAGAATTCCTGAGGGGCAAAAGAAAGTGAATGCTCGTTACGTGTTTTGCCGCATATGCGGTGACAGATTGTCAAGGGGCACCGATAAAAAATATAGTTATGGGAATCATACTATGCATCGGCATATGAGTAGGTGGCACCCAAATAACTATAGTGCTGCCCAGCTACGTGACCAACAACAACATCCCCTCCAAATGGCAAGAAGATCGGTGGTTCCAGAGGTGTCGGGACCAGAGGCGAGGGAGGTGATTGCAAACATCCAAATGTTGTTTGGGCACGTAAAACAAGTGTGCGTGGAATGTGGCGCTTTCATCTGCTACAGAGAAAGTAGCATCACTTTGATTTTGCGAGCAATTCAAAATCATATTAATGTTTGCACAAAACGCACCAAAAAATAAATTCTTTTTTTTTTTTTGCTCCTGTTGAGCCCTTTATAATGGATCGTTTTTGTTTCCCCCCCCCCCAAAAAAACCAAAAAATTTTTAAAAACGTTCAGAAAATACAAAAAAAGTAAAAAAATGTTCAAAAAATACTAAAAAAAATATAAAACAACAAAAACATAAAAAAAAAAGTTCTTTTCAGAACTAACTCCCCATTATAAAAAAATTGGTAGAATATTTGGAACTCTGCCAACCTGTATTTCTCTTAGTTCGCTCCCGGAGCGCTACCCGGTACGCGTACCGGAAGCTAACCAAAAAAATATTTTTTAAAAAAGAACAGTAACTATAAGGGAAGGAAATACACAGTTATGTTAAAAGAAAGACAGCTCTAGGGAGTAAAATAAGGATACTGTTACCTACAATCCACTGTTGATGATTTCACATATTACATCATTCATGACATGGTCAGTAACATCAACAGCAGTGGATTGTAGGTAACAGTATCGTTAGTTTACTCCCTATAGCTGTCTTTCTTTTAACATAACTGTCTATTTCCTTCCCTTATAGTTACTGTTCTTTTTTAAAAAACATTTTTTTGATCAGTCATAAACAGTGACATTAATAGAAACAGAGAGAGTGAACAAGAGTGAAGAACTATGGTCCTCCTCAGCCACCCTCAGAAAACCAAGGGGGTCAAGATAAGTCTACCGTGCCCCCTTCTACCCATTCTGAACATTATTTGCCCTCCATCTTGTATCATAATTCGACCGAAACACAAAATGGTGAACTCCCGTTACGCTTAAGGTTCGCGTACCAGGGCGCTCACCGGTTCGCGTACCGGGTCGCTTCCTGGGAAGCGCACCATCAAAAAAGGTGGGAAAGTAGTTCACAGAAAAGCCACTGGAGACAATTTCACCAAATATAGAATAACTCATACTACATACCAATCCCTACCATTTTCACAAATTTGATTGGAATTCCATTTAGCCATTTAGCCTGTAGTCCTCTCTAAATACCGTGAGGTAAATTACTTCACAAAACACATCTGAAGTGTTGGAATTGACAACCAATTAAAATGTTACTTTCATTTTCTACTTTTTTTACATGATATTTGATTGGTTATGTACCCGAATATATATAAAGGAAGAGAAGGAAACACAGCCATTTTGACTACTACTTCCTGGTGTACATTTCATTTGGATTTTCATTAATAACTTCAACTTCTTTTTAAAGGTAAGTTGTTATTTTTAAAACTGAAGTATATTGTGCACTTTAAGTTAATATGGCAAACTTTTTCTGTTAGTTATATACTATCCCTCTGTAGTACTTATAAATTTAGATACACTTTTTTATATTCCTACTTCCACTCTGATACTATACACTGCCCAAAGATAAATTCTCTGATAAAAACTGCCTATCTAAAATTAATCCCAACAGTGCCCTACCTCTACTAATATATATTTTTTTTATGCAAATTTCAGGAAAAATGGAAAGTGAACAAAACATTTCATTTGAAATTGTCCTTCCAGAGTCCAACACAGAAATCATTGATCCAAATGAGATTGAATTTATGGATGAAACATGGGACCAAGAACTACTGCAATGTGTGCAAGCAGTAGATAACCTCCTTGCAAATGAGGACATTTTACAACCTCAGAGACTACAATCTATATTCCATGATTATGAAATTTCTGACAATGAAATGTTAGAAAGTTTAATAAATTATGAAACACAATAAAAAAAAATTAAAAAAAAAAAAATAATCAACAAAACCAACAATCAATTAACATACAGCATTTGAAAAGTCTATCATTCATTTTTTATTGTGATACGCTCCCCAGTACGCTTCCCGGTTCGCGTACCGGGCGCTAACCACGAAAAAAAACAAAAAAAATTTTTTTTTTTTTTTGCTTAGCGGGGCCCCTTTAAAGCCTCCACATCAAACCTAGGGGGTCAGGGAGTATCTACTATGCCCCCTTAAGGTCATTTGCCCCTTCGCTTTTGACCTCCTCTTGTCTCTCGATCCTACCGAGAGACAAGATGGCGGCCGCTCCGGACTGTTTAGAATGTTGACAGACACCACAGAGCCAATCAACTTCGCTACGCGAAGTTCCGTTACGCGTCAAGTACGCGTACCGGGGCGCTGCCTGGTCCGCGCTTACAGATATATATCTTTTTTTGAACGTTATTTTCTCAAAATCCACTGCAGCACATATATTAAGACCTACAAAAGGCACATCGGGCTACCAGTCCCTACAATTTTGCCAAGTTTCGTGCAAATCCATTCAGCCGTTCGGGCTAAAAGTGAGGCTAACCGCCCTATGGAAAACTCAATGTTAAAAACACGTTTTGGGACCCCCCTTTTTTCTCGGCCCCCCCTGGACCAACTCCCCCCAAATTTCCAGTGGCTGCTCAGAAACAAAATGTTCCATTTTCCAGAAAATTTCAGCCAATTCCGTCCACAAACGCCAAAGTTATTAGACATAGAATTTTCAAAAATCCCATAGAGAAAAAATCCTAACTATATATACCTACTGGCGACCGCCAGTAGGTAATATATATATATATTCACTGAAAAAACCATAGGTTATAGACCATATATAGTTAGGAATTAGCATTTACAAAACCTTGAAAATTCACTGAAAAAACCATAGGTTATAGACCATATATAGTTAGGAATTAGCATTTACAAAACCTTATTTTACTCACACAAAACCATTGAAATTCGCATATATAGTTAGTTGTACTAACTATATATCGCGCACCCGCAATCCACTGCTGATCATGTCACATATTACATCATTCATGACATGGTCAGTGACATCACTGATGACATCACTGATGACATCTCAAATGACATCACTGATGACATCACTGATGACATCTCAAATGACATCACTGATGACATCACTGATGACAACATCCAGTGACTGTATGTTTCTGTAAAGTTAAAATATGTCTTACATATTGAAGAATGAGTGGATTTATAAGTGTCTGGATGAAGGATTTAGTAGGTGCATGACTGACTGTATGAGTGAGTGATTAAATGTGTCTCAATGAGTGCATGGGTTAGTGACTAAACTGTCTTAATTTGTGCATCATTATATCTGTTGTTTTGTAAACTGCTGCATGTGTTGATCAGTAGCTATATGAGTAACTATATGGGTCATTGATTGGTTGCCCAAGTATTTGTATGGGAGACTGAGTGTGTGTGTGGGTGGCTGGGAGGTATATGACTCTATGTATAGATGTGTGAGCAGTTGATTCACTAGATGTATGGGTTCAAAAGTGCATGTGGAAACAGCTGTATGGGCGGTTGACTGTGTGCATGAGTGTACTGGTGAGTGAATGGATATCTCAGTGCTACATGTCAAAGTAAGTGCATATGTAAAACACAGTACATGTGAGAGTTGACATATATAAATAACTGTGCATAAGAGCTAGTGAATGTGTGAGTGGCTGTATGGATCATTGTGAACTTGTATCAGGGATTGTATAAGAGAGTAAATATGTGTTAGTATATGTTTGAATAAGTAAGGTGTGTATAACTGTATAGTTGAGAAAATGGAGGTGTGATTGATTCTTTGCATGACTGAGTAGGTGTGTGAGTAACTCCATGGATGAGTGACAGTCTGTGAGTGTCTGTTTACACTGAGTGTATCTAAGGTTATATTAGAGTCTGAAGAGGTTCATCGTATTAACACATGAATAATGTCATCTGTGATGTGCTCAGTAATGTCATCAGTGATGTCATCAGTGATGTCATTTGAGATATCATCAGTGATGTCATTTGAGATGTCATCAGTGATATCATCAGTGATGTCACTGACCATGTCATGAATGATGTAATATGTGACATGATAAGCAGTGGATTGCGGGTGCGCGATATATAGTTAGTACAACTAACTATATATGCGAATTTCAATGGTTTTGTGTGAGTAAAATAAAGTTTTGTAAAGGCTAATTCCTAACTAAATATGGTCTATAACCTATGGTTTTTTCAGTGAATTTTCAAGGTTTTGTAAATGCTAATTCCTAACTATATATGGTCTATAACCTATATTTTTTTCAGTGAATTTCAATGGTTTTTTAATAGCAAATATCAAAAGCTTTAAAATGTATTCTTCTTTAAATCGAAAAATATATTTTATATGTTTTTAATACAATTTTTTAATGTATTTTTTTAATAATTTTTTTTTGTTTCGCTCCCGGTCCGCGAACCGGGTAGCTTCCCGTTAGCTCAATTTGGTGCCGCGACCCGGTCCGCGAACCGGTAAACGTTCCATTTGCGCAACTGCCGCGTTAGAAAACAACATCGTGACGCGTCGCGTAAGCGCGACGTATGGTGTTCTCGCGTAATGCGTCTTATGACGCGCCGCGTTAGCGCACCCGGAAGTGCTCCGGAGCGCGAACCCAGGCGCGAAGCGCAGCTCCCCGGAAGCGATCCGGGGCGCGGTGCGCAGCACGTAACGTAAGCGTAACAGGTCATGTGACTTGTTAATAAAACTTTTCATTGGTTCATTTCACTTTTGGTTTCCTAATGATGTAAGGCTAGGTCATGTGACCTAAAAATAACACTTTTCATTGGTTTAGAATTTTTTTTTTCCCCAAATGATGAAAGCCCCCACCTTTTTTCTCACTCTGACTTTCAACTTTGTGAGAGGAAGACCTATTTTGACTAATAAGCAATGGCTTCATTAGTAGCTGCAGCTGGTGCACCCCCACCACCACCACCTCCTAGGAAGAGAGGACCACCTCCTCAGGTAATCCTCAATCAAGAGGAAGAAGAAGAGGAAGAAGAGGAAGAGGAGCAAGAGACGAGGCAGTTTTTGCCTGAAGAACCAAGGAGGTCCCATGTAAAAGAAGATTACATCTGGCAATTTTACTCATTTCCCCGGGGCCAAAAAAAAGTTAATGCCCGCTACGTTACCTGTCTCATCTATAAAAAAGATCTGTCCAGAGGGACTGATAAGAAGTACAGCTATGGCAATTACACCATGCATCGGCATATGGAGAGGTGGCACCCTATAAATTATAGTGCTGCACAGGTACGTCACCTGCAGGGAAACCCCCCTCCTGTGGCCAGTACATCATCTGGAGAGGCAGTGACAGGACCAGAGGCGAGGGAGATGGTCCCCAACATCCAGTTGAAGTTCGGGGAAGTGAAGCACGTGTGCATTTATTGCAGCAAATTAATTTGCTACAGGGAGAGTAGCATAAATTTGATCAACGTAGCAATTGAAAATCATAAATGTCCAAAACGCCCCAGAAAATAAATTATCTTTTTTTTTGTTGCTCCTGTTGAGCCCGTTATAATCAATGATTTTCGTTTCCCCCCCAAAAAAAAATATAAAACCGTTCAAAAAATACAAAAAGAAGTAAAAAAATTGTTCAGAAAAATAAAAAAAAATATAAAACAACAAAACCAATTTAAAAAAAAGTTCTTTTCAGAACTACCTCCCATTTATAAAAAATTGCTAGAATGTTCAGCACTCTGGCAACCTCTATTTCTTTTGATTCGCTTCCCGGTTCGCGCGCCGGTACGCAAACCGGGAGCGAAACAAAAAAAATGTTTTAAAAAAAAGGAAGAGTGAGTATAAGGGAAGGAAACAGAGAGTAATGTTAAAAGAAAGACAGCTAGAGGGAGTAACACAGAGATACTGTTTAATACATCTATTTACCAAAGAAAAGATGTAAGAGGGTATAATTGAGAAACACAAAATAGATAAGGAAGTGAAAGTAAAAAAGGAGAGTAGAAGAATAATAAACAAGAGTTTCTTGGAGAATATGAGTGAATGTTCAAATTAAGAAGAAAAACAGTAAAGTATGTGGAATGAGAGGTAGGGATAGAACCGGACTAAAAGAACAACCCTGAGGGAAAGTGTTAAGAAAAGAGTGAGTGAAAGTAAATAGGAATAAAACAAGATGTATGACAGTGACTAAGGTTAAAACATGTGGAATAACAGAGAGAAAAAACAGAAAGCAGAAAAGAAGAAGTGAGAGAAAAGGAATAATTGAAACAGCAAAGAAATGTAAATAACATAGTGTGCTTGAACTACAGGGAGAAAGCATAATTAACAAGTAGTGAAAGAGTGATCAGTCAGAGACAGTAAGAGTAATAGAGACGGAGTGAGTGAACAGGAGTGAGGAACTATGAGAACAGAGGGACTGAGAAAAGGAGTGGAAGGAGTAGAGTAAGTAAGTAATAGAGAAAGGAATGAGGAAAGTAGCAAAGGCAGGAAACTGAGGGTTAAAGAAATGAAGCAGTGGAACTAATAGAAGTTAAATGTGATAGAAATGTAACGAAAAGAGTACAAAACACTTACCTTATAATTGTCGTTAACTTAGTCACTTGTTATTTTTATACTTTCAATCTGTGAAAGAAAGAACAAAAATTTGAAAAATATTAAAACATGTATTTAAAAATTAGAAAAGACAAGGGAAAAGATTGAAAATCATCCAATTTTACAAAGAAATAAAATTAGAGATAAACATGCAGAAAAAAAAGAGAAAGAAACGGTGATAGACAGTCAGAGACAAAAATAAATTGTAATAGAGTAAATTACTAAGAGAAAAAAAAGGAAGATACTTTCAGTGACAGAAAAGAAGGATAAAAGAGAAAACTAAATTGAAGTTGTGTAAGCTACTAAAAGAAAGTGAGTAAGGTAAACTATATAAGGAAAGGGTGAATAAGGAAAAGAGAGTGAGGGAGAGAGGAGATAGAGGAAGTGAAGGAAAGAGTGTCAGATACAGACTCAGTGAGGCAACAAAGAAAGATAAATGAGTGAGGGTGAGTTATACTAACTGATTGCACCAAAAAAGGAGAACCCAAAAATATTTAATTTAGAAAACAAAGGGAGGAAAGATGGAAAAGACAAGCGAAGCACAAGGTCTAAAAGCTGGAAAATGGTGCAAGGGAGAAAAGAAAAAAGCAGAGTTGGATTAGGGAAACAAAGGTTGAAAGATAAGTGGAGCTAGAGAGCAAGGGTGAAAGAGAATAAAGCAAAAGGCAATGTGAGTATGTAAAGAGGATTGATAGAAGGTAGTAAAAGATGAGTGAGCATGAGATAAGACGAGTACAAATTAAAATTCACTATACAAAGTACAGAATTAATTATACATGTTAAATGGTTTATTTTTGCTGTTCTCAGAATATATCAAATTTCACTAAAAACAGTGAGTTGAAGGTATTCATCATATAACAGCGGGGAAAAAAAACCACAATCAAAATGACTGTGTTTAAAAAACCCATATAACATAACCAATCAGAAATCAGAACTCCTTAAAAGTAACTTACTTTCCATGACGTCGAAGGATGTCCTATGAACAGCTTATACTCTGTTGTGCTGTTATTATTTTCAGCCCGCCACTTTCTGAAAGAAAAGCTCCATCGTTTTGACAAATATGTTACATACAATAAATGACTTCTCGCTCTCTACCGCACTTCTCCTCAAGGCCAAATCGTGTAAGAGCCATTTATAACTCTTGGAATTCTTCTAAGCAAATCCCGTCATTTTCTTTTTCCGCAACTTTCAGAAAGAAAACGTTCAAGATCACTTTCACAATCCTGTACTAGTAATATCTCACCGTTTATGCTCACTCATGTTCCACATTTCCTATGACACTGATACTGCTTACTATGAGGCACACTTACACTACCTCTATGACTACTACAATTATTTAATTCTCTACATCACTTTTAATGACAAAGCAATTTAAAACAGTACATAAAATTATATCAACTCCTAGAATCATTATAGGCCAGTTACCTACCCAAAATTCTCTCTTCTGAAAACAGAAAGTAAGAATATTTTTAAGTCAAAAGGCAACATTGTTTCATAGTCAAATGTGAATCATTTCCGAAACACCAGCTTTTTTTACATTTTCAATAAGCTGTGTAATAAGCGGATGTTGTCAAAGGACCATCATGTCATATAATAGCTGCATTTAGAAATGTTCTTCCTAAAATCAACGACTGTGTAGCCACAACATTTGTAATTAAAGTTGAAAACTTACTTTCATCAGGTTTATATAGTTGGAATTTTGAAATGATATTATAACCAAAAGTTTGTACAAATAATGTGGGCAGCATTGCAGACTTACATTACCTCTACTCCATGTTTTGATTGGCTGCTTGAATTAGCTTATTAAAAGAAACAGTTTTTCAGAACTCATTCAAAGTGCAGTTATTTTTCCATGACGTCAAGTGTTATGGTAAGAACGCCGTTTGGTTTGGGAAATACTCTGTTGTCCTTTAACTAATCCGTGCCCACCACTTTCTGTAAGAAAACCTTCTTTTTTTTCAGGAACTACTTAAAACTCAAAAATAACTTTTCACTCTGTACTATACTTATCCTCAAGGCCAAATAGTGTAGGAGCCATTAGAACCTCTTGAAATTCCTCAGAGCAAATCCCGAGATTCCTTCCCTAAAATTTTGGTTGTAAAAACACCAGGTAAGAATTTTTAAGGTCGAAAGGCAATTTTTTTTAAAAGTTAAAACAGAATCATTGCAGAATGACCAGCCGTTTCTAGACTTCAAATAAGCTGTGTAATGTCCTGATGTTGTTGAAGGACCGTCATGATATATAATTGCTGCAGTTACAAAAGTCCTTCCTGATATTGACAACTGTGAAGCCACAACATTTTTAATTAAAGTTGTCAATTTTGTTCCATCAGGCCTACATCGTTGGAACATTAAAATGACATACTGGCCATAACTTCGTATAAATATTGTGGACAGCATTGCGGACTTACATTGGCTACACTCCATGTTTTGATCGGCTGCTTTTACTAGCTTATTAAAGGACACTGATTTACTGTCTGGCAAAGTTAAATATATAAATCTTTCTGAGTCTACACTAGTAGTACTTGATACCCTACAGTTCTCGCAGTCATGCTGCCATTGATAAGAAAGGTCAAACAGATGATCTACATCTACACCTTCATCTTGCAATACATCAAGCATATACATTAAAAACTCCTGACAATCTTGCTGAATATTTTGAGAGAATTGCGTTTGACCTGAACATTTGTCTAACAGATTTCGAATTTCAGACACACTTTCTATTTTTGTTCTATCAGTGCTACATTTCTCTAACACAGAGTTCAGTAAACAGCAAAAACTTTGATCCGAATTGATCACAATCTGTTCTTTTAAAGTTTCTAGAGAAAACACAACATTAACCACTACATTAGCATATTAGTTGACACCAGAACTATTTTCAAATTGAAAACCAACAACATCTTCAACAGAATCCATTTTCTTTCTGCTTATAATTTCGGGTTCATCGACTTTTCGTCTTTTTGCTACAACCTCCCTACTATTGGTCACATTTCTTCGTTTCCGGCCTACCACACGTTTCTCAAACAAAGGATATTGAGGCAAATGTGGCGCATACTCTCTTCTTAACCTATTGTATTCCTTAACACAATCTAGATCCGCACAAATGTTTGTGACATCACACTCAATCAAGTATAATCCCGATAAAGTTCTGACTCATGACAATGCCACATATGCCATTCCCTCCTTGAACACAGAACTGCCAATATTCACCAATGCACTATCTACACTTAAACCTTGCGATTTATGGATTGTCACCGTATATGCCAAACAAACAGGAAACTGCTTACGGCGAACATATAAGTCTTTTACAAGCAAAAACCTAGCAGAGCAACGACCAATTAACTGTACTTCCTCAATGCCATCAAATGTAATTTTTAAAAATTCAATTCCATCTCTATTTCTGTATTTCTCAAAATCAACAACATTACCCATTGATCCATTTACCAGACCTCTTTCAACATGTAAATTCCTTCTCAAAATGATACGGCAATTTAAGCACACATTCAGAGTCTTTTCAAAACCAGTAGTTTTAGATATAGTCTTCTCTAATGAATCCAATTTAGATTTCAAATTCTCAGACAAAATAATTGTTGCTCCCATATGCTCTATTCTGTCAATAGCTTCCAGTTTCACAATCTCTTGGTTTTCTAAATTCAACATTTTGTTGTTGAAGATGGCACATTCTGCAAGAGTTGGCATCAAACATATTCCAGATTTCTTCTCAGTAATTTTCCGAAAAATATTCTCTGGCAGAACGTCTTCTTCTGGATACAAATTTGACAGTAATCGTGCATGTAAAGCTTCTTTCCCATGCTCGGTCACTTTTCCGACTCTAACATCTTGTAGAATATTCTTATAATCTTCATCCTTCGCTTGACGCATATTTTCACGCAGTTCAGCATAATTAAAGTTTAACCATATATTAACGTTGCCAATGCTCCCTAGGCACTTCCTGGTATCTTCATGTGTAAGTAGTTTAAACACTGGTTGTCCTTTCACTGGTGTCAGCTGCAGAAGATCACCGAAAACAATGATGTGTTTGCCACCAAATAACACATCATACTCTGTTTTAAGAACTTCCTGCATTCTCAAATGCACAAAGGCAAGCATGACATTGGAAACCATGCTTACTTCGTCAATGATAAGAAGTTTCATTTTCCTCAAGACTCTTGAAACTTCACAACAAGCATCTCCAGATAACTTGTGGTATTGTAATTTGTTATCATGCTCCACTGGCAGCATCAGTAGACGATGCAAAGTAATACCTTTAATGTTATGTGCTGCCAGTCCAGTTGGAGCGGTGACAACACAAGACAGCGATGACTCAGTCCTTTTCTGCAAATAACATGAAATTGCTTTAATGAGGAAACTTTTTCCAGTTCCTGCTTCTCCACTCACGTACAGTCGGACAGGCTTCAACGACGTACATGAGCACTCTTTCTTCTCATGACTTAATCCATGATCAATTTGGTTGGTAACTTCGTCATATATTTTCCTCTGCTCAATGTTGAGTTGTCTTTCCAAATCTTCTAAGTTAACCGCATCCTCCTGAGCATGTGCCATGGCTCTTTCCACTTCAATCATGGCAGTGGCACCTTCATTTTCGATAACTGGTCCTCCTAGTGGATCCTGGCTCAATGAAACAGAACTCTGACTGTCCTGAGAACTGTCTCTAGCAATCTCGGCTGCAATTGTTGCTTCCTGCTCAATTTCCGCATTCAACATTTCTAGATATTTTGGAAAAACAGGACATTCTATGGTCTCCTTGGCTGCATTGAAAGAGTCTTCGTATCAGAGGAAATCTCCAAGCAGTTCCTCTTCTGCACGCCAAGGCTTGAAAAGTTGCAAAAGAGCTAAATAGAAAAACTCTTTTCTTTCAGGAGATTCGCCACTCAATTTTCGATGATTTACCAATTGGCATTTTCTTTGCTTGACCAGACATCCCTCACTTCCAATTACAGCATACACTCCTTTATCAATATCTTCTTTGATGTTCCTCATGAATATGTAATTTTGTAGAACCTCATACAGACAAACATTCTCGAGGTGACTGCTTCTATTTGGATAATATGTATCCAACATGTTGGTCTTCAAAATATCTGTACTGTTTGGCTCCTTCTCCGCCAAATACTCAATTTCCCGTACAGGTTTCAGAACTCGATTACGTATTGCAGCAAGACCAAGACTCGCCCAAATGAGACTCCTAGATTTGGCATAGAGACTTGCTGAAGATAACCGGTCAGAACATTCGTAAGCTCCGATTTCTCGATGCGACAACATCTTCAGACTGAAACTGTACAACTTCTTACTGAGGCTCTTTTCATGGGAAATGTCCTCTCACATATCCTTCAATTCTGTCTTTTCTTTTTTTGTGATGTAAGATGTCACATACCGAGCCACAGCCATACAGTTATCAGCCACAAACTGTATATCCATGTTAGCATTCCACATGGACAAAATCACTGGGTTGTAGTCGTTGATGTACTTGGACTCTTCGTTTCTTTTCAAATTGTATGTATTTTTGGGTGATTTCCTTGTCACATTATGTCGCAGCGAAGACATCAAACTGTTCACTCTTCCTTTAGAAATCACTGGTCGTGGAAAGGCAAAACGACATTTTGTGTAGAACTTGTCCTTGTTTCTGAATTTACGACGACAGTACTTTCCACAACGATGGCTTTGAAAGCGTAAAACTTGTTCTCTTAGGCTTTTGTCTTCCTTTGTCTTTGGAACAGCACATGTAGAATACTGTTCTATGAAACTCATCACTAAGTCATCCGGATCTGTTCCAAATTTGGGTGCATCTTTGATCCATAGTAGCATATGTATATGAGGAGCACCTCTTGCTTGATACTCCTTTCTCCAGAAGAAATCCAACACCTCTCCAAGAGGTGGATTTTTCTTGTTCATGATGAAAGACATCATAGCTTCAAATCTATGATTGAAGTACCTGCATACATTCACTGGATCCAAAGAGCACAGTTCTCCGGGTGTCTTGAATTCGATATTTTCAATGTTTCCATTTGCCTCTCGTAGAAATTCAAGTAAGTCTTCCCAGCCATACTCGGCACAGCTGAGAGCGAGGAACCATGTGGGAGTTCCTAAGTTCCTCAGCATACATTTTAAATCTCCATGTCGATGGTACCAGTACTCATTAGTACCACGCTGACATGCCATGAGATTAATCAGGTGAGAATCCAAAATACTGTCTTGCACATTGACTTTATCCATAAAGTCCCTTGCTGAGATATTTTGCATCTGTATACCACTTTTCAAGATGTGGTTCACTGCATATGACAGTCCAGACAGATCGCTTTCAAACAGTAGATGAAACAAATAGGGAATGCATTGACGAAACCTAGGATCTTCTGCATACAATCGTAAAGTCCGGTATTCGGAAGCAGGAATTTGATCAGGTCGCTCATCATATCTTCCTCCTTGACCTGTTGGAAATAGTTGTGGGAAACACCGAGCTTCCAAACTTTCCTCCTAAACACTAATGGGACTCCCTTTGGCTTGTTTCATTTGAAACAACTCAATAGCATTCCCCATGACTTCCTTGGAATGCAAAGGATGAACACTATAATGTTCATATATTTCTTCATTTTTAGAGGCTTCTACTTTCTCAATTTGTCCAGTACACAAATCGCTGTCCTCTTCTTCACTTACTTCCTCTTCTGCAACATATACATTCTTGTAGTACTTATTGTTTTTCTTCAAATACAATGTTGCCTTTTTGACTTTCCTAACATCCACTAAATCTTGCCAGATTTTCTTACTCTTTGTCGGAACCCCATTAACTAAGATAACCAGAGGTTCCTCTTCCACTTTCACTACTCCAATTGTATTAATGTTTTTCTTCAAATCTAGAGGCAAATAAAGAACTCTTCCCTTTAATCCTCTCTGTAAATCTGATGGAGGCAATTTCCCTGTCTTTGGCTCCATTAGTACAATAGCCTGAAAGGGATGGACACTTTGAATCAAAATAGATTCATAAGTATTTAAATCCTTCAATTCAGAAGGAATGTCAACCAATTACAGATTATTATGAACCGCTCTAGCAGGCATCTGGTTTTGATTTAATTTGTTACAACAATAAGTACACACATGTTGATCCGATCCCAAATCAAAACAATTTTCTACCATCAAGTATGTTGCGAAATCCTTCCATTCACTATTATTTTCCCTTTCACTTTTTGCATATAAATCCAATAACTTAGTCTGATTCTTATAATAAGTGCGTTGACAACACACACAAGTGAAATTAGGCCTCTCACTTGATTTCACCTGAAACGTGGCAATTTCCTTCTGAAAATTATCTGTACTGGAAACCTGTACACTCTCTTCCACATTACCTTCTTCTTCTGGGTCAATTTCAACATTCTTCTCTTTACTTGCAAAGTAACAAAAGTCAATTTCTTCACAAATATTCTTCACATCTACTTCAGAACCATGCAAAAGAGCAGTGCATAATTGTTTAAGCATAATTGCTGGACTCTTAGCATAATACAACATTCTAACTAATGTCCTCACTTTATTATGATGCACTACTAGCATCCTGAAATGATGAAAAACACTCTGGCATACTCTTCTGGATAGACAAGCCAGTGAATGGCCATGCAAACCTGTCACTTCTCTCACTCTGCAAGGATCTAATTCTTGCAACAACTTCATTTTCTGTTTTAAACTTTTCTTATTAAATGTCCGTACAAAATCACAAAGCAAATTGATGGAATCCTGTCGCACACTGCAAATACTACTACACTTCCAGGTGTACACTGGTCCCTTAGGACGTCTTCCTAAAACCTCATTACCTAACACCTCTTCTGCCTCTGTTGACACAAGTTTTTCTTTTTCAAGCGGACAGCCATCTTTCACCTCATATGCTCGACCACTGGTGTCAACTGCATACACCAAATCATTATCCTGGAAATAACTCTCCTCATTAAAAAATGCCTCACAACTTGAACTATGCATCCATTCTCCTGAAAAAACTTCACAAAAATTACTACGATTAACTGTTCTCTTCCATCTACTATTTGTTTTGAAATCATAAATTACCTTGTTTAGTTTCCTAATTCTATTGATTATCAAAATAAATACCTTTCGCTTAATTTCGAATGCCTGATCAAAAATGTTCTCAATGTTTCTCTTTCTCTTATAAAAAGCCACTTCCTGTTGACCTTTCTTAATATTTTTTAACAAATTGACAATTATCCTGTTGCGGAACATTCGTCTACGAATGTCCCTAAACTGATTTTTCCTTCTACTACCATGCACAGAGTTATCTCCTGCTCCAGCAGTAACATTTTTGAGTGGCCTTTCCTTTCCGTTTAAATTGGCTCTCTTTTTCTGGACTAAAACATGTTCTGTAGTGATACTTTTTTTTCTGGAAATGTTTCTTAGGAAAGATTTCGTTCTCTTACCCGGAGCTTTTTTGGTGACTTGACAAGTTTTTATTGTAGAGGACTGCTGCAAGCATGTAGTAAGCTGCTGTGTTTGTTGTTTTGTAGCCTTTCTCCTTCTTTGCTTCGATGGCATTGTGTAATTTTGAAATGATCTGCAGTTGAATCTGTGGTAAAATATAATAAAAAATGTTATTAACCACTATTACCAAACAGTAAATCAATAACAGTCGTCAAAAAATTAACACACTACTTGTCAATTCTACATACAATAATTTTTAGTGCATTGGCAAATTTAAAACTCACAAAAAGTAGCAAAGAAATGGAATGCTTCTACATTTGACCTGTGCTCTTTTATATGTGAATCTGAACTAATTGTATTAGCATATTTCACTATTTTATTAAAGACACTTCACACAAGCTGTTTTTGAAGTTGTATTTAATTTTAAATAAAACGGTTAACATGGTTACTTTTCATTTCCAGTCATTTCAATAAGTCTTTATAGTTCCATAGGCTCGAGCAGGTCAGCTTCCCACCCTATGTCATACAATTCTGACAAATCGGCATCCTCATCATATTCTTCATCATCCACAGGATATAAATCATCCAAGGGATCTACTTCCACTGACGTTTCAATGACAAGTTCAATGATAAGATCGAGATCAACAGATTGCTCATTATCACTCATACTTGATGTTGTCGTTATCTTTAAAGAAAGAGAACAACAATGAGATGTTGCAGAGTAAGAGACAAATCTCAGAGACTATAATAGTAAAATTGTTTAACAAGAGTAACATTTTGCAGATATTATTTAACCATGTCCGGCGATGCTGAGGAGGTGAGGCCTCTGTCCAAGTTTTCAGTGAACAGGACTCATCTCTTCTTAACCTTGGATAAGCCTCACCGACTCTGTGTCCCCTGCTCATACTTAAATGTAAAGGGGCAGATTTATGTTAACTGGCGCATCCCCAGGGATGCACCAGTTAACGTGCGCCGCTGCTCTGCCACCCATGATGTGCCGCATTTACAATGCGGTGCACCATTGAGCAAAAACAGCACAGATGCGTCACGCATCTGTGCCACAAAAGCGGCGCATTGCAGGAATCACGTCGTAAGCGCGACATGTCTACTGCAATGCACAGGGGCAAGCCACACATTGCATGGTGCATCACTCCTTATGCCTGTTTCAAACAGACGTAAGGATTTGATTCAGCAATGCCATAAAGCTGACTCAGTGAAATCTTCTAAATTTCACTATGTTAGTTTTACAGGTCTTTCATGCAAATGAATGCCCACCCTGCAACAAAACGCCCACATGAAACCTGACGCAGGTTTCATGTGGCACAGGACTTTACAGCGTGACACATCTGCCTAGATGCATCAAGTTGTAAATATGTCGCAACATAGCGCATCTTTTGCGCCGCTGTGCGTCACAAAAGTGACGCACAGCGGCGCAAAAGAGGCGCACGGCCATCATAAATCTGCCCCTAACATTTTAAATGATTGATTCAGGATGCCGATAAGGTGTGGCTTATCCAGAGGTTTGTTTGAGGTGAGGCCTACTCAGGGTTACAGATGAAATTTAGGCTTGTTGAAGAGTAGAGAGGAGATAGTACATGTGCAGGCCTACCAATTAAGTGAGTCATGTCCACTGCACTCTTGAACAAAGGCCAGACCTCCTCTGTGTCCCTGGACAGGTCTAAACCTCATCTGCACAATGTGATTCGTAATGTTAGGAAACACAGGTGATGTAATTGAAAAACGTTTGCATATGTAACAAGGACCCCCTGAATAGACGAATTCGTAATTCCTAGGTCAGGGAAAAAGAGATATTTGAGAAGTAACAGCTTAGGCAATTGAGCACAATAGTTTTTCACAAGATCAGAAGATATATAGCAATGGACTACAGCTGCTTAAAAAACATGTTTTTATTAATTAATTAACACAAGTAAAAAATGAAAATTCATTATATCACATTAAAATAACAATACAAATATAAAAATTCCATAGGGTACAATTGACAAACATAGATTAACACTTTATAGACATTAAAAAATTAAGTAAGATAGGTGGCATGAAAATTCGGTCTCTACGCGCGTTTCGGCGGCCAGCGCCTTCTTCCTGGAGCAGCCACACAATATTAAGTAATAATCTTAGCAGATGGTTAGCAGAAGACAGTTTTTTATAGAAATGATATTCAGATTCTGTCTTTTTCAAAGCCTTTCAATTTCGATTAGGATATGGCTGATAAAATAGGTTTATTTGAATCTAACGCCCGCCAACCGGAACCCTTTAGGGTAGATAGGTGCTTGATAAGGTTTGTCCTTGATGGTCTAGATTTGGGATCTTTGTTCTATTGTATTCTAGGTTTGACTTTTGGTTTCTCAGTCTATTCTTTCCTTTGTGGTGCCGGTATGAGCCTTGGAATGTTGGTGCTTCTCTTTACCGGTTTCTAAGAAAAGGTTTTCTTGATTCTCAATGGCGCTGAGTTCAAGTGATTAAAAGATCTCCCTGCCGAAGAATGATTAGCAGGGCTCCCTATGTCCGGTGGCGGGCGGTACGTCTCGTCGGATGCTGAGCGCGGCCTACCAATTAAGTGAGTCATGTCCACTGCACTCTTGAACAAAGGCCAGACCTCCTCTGTGTCCCTGGACAGGTCTAAACCTCATCTGCACAATGTGATCCGTAATGTTAGGAAACACAGGTGATGTAATTGAAAAACGTGCAATTTCTTTTGCTCATTTCACAATCACATCACCTGTGTTTCCTTTGCTTAGGTATCTCATTATGCAGATGTAGTCTAGCATATGAAAGAGTACGTAGAAGGTGAGCACTGTATGCAACAACTTTGACACTTACAGAAACCTCAGCTTCTCCATGCCCCCTACACTGTCCTAAATGTATACAGTTTAAACTGACGGTATCTTGTTGCAGATGAAGTGAGGCCTATCTTGCAACATGGTGCATCTTTTGCACCACTGCTGCGTCACAAAAGTGATGCAACAGCGGCGCAAAAGAGGCGCACGGCCATCATAAATCTGCCCCTAACATTTTAAATGATTGATTCAGGATGACGATAAGGTGTGGCCTATCCAGAGGTTTGTTTGAGGTGAGGCCTACTCAGGGTTGCAGATGAAATTTAGGCTTATTAATGTTAATGTTAATGTTAGTTGGGATTTGTTAAGCGCTCGTACGCCCGGAGGCTTCATGGCGCTGTAGAAGGAGCCAAACAAGACAGTCGAAGGATAAGCAGTGCTATCAGTAGTAAGCTTGAGAAAACAACCAGGTCTTCAGAGATTGCCTAAAGCTGAGGATGTTATCATTCTGCTTTATATGGAGAGGAAGAGAATTCCAGAGTACAGCAGCTTGATGGTCGAAGCAGCTGCCTCCGAGGCGTTTCCTTTTGAATGGAGGAACAGTCAAAAGCGATTTGTAGGTGGATCGAAGGTGACGGGAGGGGCAGTATTTTTTGAAAAGATCTCTGATGAAAGAAGGGCCAGAGGAGATAATACATGTGCAGGCCTACCAATGAAGTGAGTCATGTCCACTGTACTCTTGAACAAAGGCCAGACCTCCTCTGTCTCCCTGGACAGGCCTAAACCTCATCTGCACAATGTGATTCGTAATGTTAGGAAACACAGGTGATGTAATTGAAAAACGTGCAAATATTTTTGCTCATTTCACAATCACATCACCTGTGTTTCCTCAGCTTAGGTATCTCATTGTGCAGATGTAGTCTAGCATATCCAAGAGTACGCAGAAGACGAGGACTGTATGCAACAGAGCAATGTACATTACTCACCTCCCTTGACACTTACAGAAGCCTCAGTTTCTCCATGCCCACTACACAGTTCTAAATGTATATCATTATCATCATAGTGACTATGAAACTCTTGCAGAACATATTGTGAAACCTTAATGACTTCAAGAAACGTGTTTTTAAACCGGCAAACAAGGAAAATTATTCTCACATATTCATGGTGGAAAGTGAAATATTTATTTAAAGAAGCAGACACCAATATGACCTTGTCATAAATGTGAAAAGCATTTCTTTTTAAAAAAAAACGATTTTCTGGTCATAATTTGAAAACACAACACAGGTCCTATGTAGAAGCACACCCTGTCAGTACTTAAATTTGCCAAGCACACATGGGGGCGTATTTACAAGGACCTTGCACCACGGGGAAATGACTTAAATTAAAATGGGGAAAATAACATCAAAGTGACTCAAAGGCCTTGTAAATATGCCCCAAGCAGCCTATGAAACTCCAGCAGTACATATCAAGAAACCTAAATGACTTCAAGAAACGTTTTTAAACACATCAAGTAAACCAACTATTCAACCACATTCATGGGGAAGTGACTTAAAATGCCCTAACACACATGAAAGCGTATTTTTAAGGCCCTTGCACCATTTTTGCGTCACTTTTAACATGGCTATGTAACTCAAAGAAACAA
This sequence comes from Lissotriton helveticus, assembly GCF_964261635.1. Lineage (NCBI taxonomy): Eukaryota > Metazoa > Chordata > Amphibia > Caudata > Salamandridae > Lissotriton > Lissotriton helveticus. The sequence continues at coordinate 738,996,642 of NC_136070.1, forward strand.
AATCTAAATTTGCCAAGCACACATGGGGGCGTATTTACAAGGACCTTGCACCACGGGGAAATGACTTAAATTAAAATGGGGAAAATAACGTCAAAGTGACTCAAAGGCCTTGTAAATATGCCCCAAGCAGCCTATGAAACTCTAGCAGTACATATCAAGAAACCTAATTGACTTCAAGAAACGTTTTTAAACACATCAAGTAAACTATTATTCACCCACATTCATGGGGAAGTGACTTAAAATGCCCTAACACACATGAAAGCGTATTTTTAAGGGCCTTGCACCATTTTTGCGTCACTTTTAACATGGCTATGTAACTCAAAGAAACAAAATCTATTTGTAAAACACTTGACACAAAGCAACATTTTAAATACACAACTTTCTTCATAATTTTCTCCCTAAAGCATACTATTCTCTATCTAAATTAAATGAATCTTTTCTCACCTTAGCAAATACTTTTTGAGTTTCAAAACAGTCTCAGACACACACCAATTTTTCTTTAGCAGAGCAAAGGGTATGCACTCCAGAGGCTGCAACCAACAATGGCACAGAAATGCTGTAATTCATCACACATATCTCTCATGTCACCCAATCAAAACTCTTCCCTCACTTTTTTCAAATCAAAACCCTTCCCCCCTCTGCCCTTTCTGCCTTTTTTCCATAGCAACCACCTCCTGAAAGACCTGTCATGTTTACAAGTTCACACAACAATGTTTCAATTGAACTCTGAACTCTCAGTACACCTGCGTATCCAGTGCAATCTTTCATAAAATGATTTTTTCTTGACCATTCAAATTACATCTTTCAAAGAACTCATCCTTGCACCCTAACTTTCTGTTTTCAGCAATCAAAATCCACCAATCACTGCTACTGAATCATTAGCACAGAAACTCCACAGTTTTTTTCATTACAAATTCCTACTGTTTCAACCGCCATTTCATACCCACACTTCATCTGACTGCAGCAGAACCTCCTCTCACCATGTTTTCTGTCTGGATTGTTGGACATAGTTACATCCACTGGGCTCAAAGGTATGCTGATAACAGAAATTTACACAACCTCAATTTACAAAATGTGGAAATCAACTGGATTGGCCACAGAGGATTAAGATGTCACCAATTGATACCATTGGTGAAAACCTTTTTGCATTTGCCAAAACCTGACCTGTTAATTGTGCACTGTGGAGGAAATGACTTGGGCACTTTGACTGGGGTAGGTCTGGAAATGCTTTTAAAGGACACCTTTGAGCAATTGATGGCACTTTTTCCTCAAACTGCCTTGGTATATTCAAATATATGCCAAAGACAGAAATGGAGGTGGTCCAACCAATTTTGTCCACAAATTGAGAAATCGAGGAAGCATGTAAATAAGTCTGTTTCAGCTTACATGAGAGACCATGGAATGGGTTCCATGTACAACAATAACTTGCGTTACTACATGCAAGATATCTACAGAGGAGATGGAGTTCACTTCTCAGATGAGGGGAACAGAATTTTCATCCTGAATTTAAGACTATGTATTGGTACCTACTTATAAGTACCTAAATCTACCACATACCCAAAAGCTCTTCTCAGAGCTACCCTAACTATGATCACTCTAAACAAATTTTAAATGTAACTTTTTTTTTTACTAATTTTCACGATTTACGCTTTCCGGAACGCTACCCGGTTCGCGCACCGGACGCTAACCTCGCTGAAATTTTTTAAAAAATGTGGTTTTTTTCCGCACATATGGGCCTCCTCAGCCACCCTCAGAAAACCTAGGGGGTCAGGATACGTCTCCCGTGCCCCCTTATAACCATTTCCCACATTGTTTTTCCTCCATCTTGTGATTAAATTTCACCGAAACACAAGATGGCGGACTCCTGTTACGCTGCCCGGTTTGCGTACCGGGACGCGCCTCTACGGTGAAAAATCGCAAATTTTTTATTTTTTTATTTTTTGCCCCGCGGGACCCTTTAATATCCCCCTCATCAATCCTAGGGGGTCAGGAGGGGTCTACCTTGCCCCCTTTCCTTCATTTCCCCCTTCGTTTTTCACCACATTTTGTCTCTCGATCCTACCGAGAGACAAGATGGCGGCCGCTCCGGACTGTTTAGAATGTTGACAGACACCGGAGAGCCAATCAGCTTCGCTTCGCGAAGTTCCGTTACGCGTCAGATACGCGAACCGGGGCGCTAACCGGAGCGCTGTTACAGATATATATTTTTTTTGAACATTAATTTCTCAAAATCCACTGGAGCACATATATTGAGACCTAGCAAAGGCACATCGGGCAAACAATATCTACAATTTTGCCAAGTTTCATGTAAATCCATTCAGCCGTTCGAGCTAAAAGTGAGTCCAACCGCCCTATGGAAAAATGAATGGGAAAAACGCGTTTTGGGACCCCCCTTTTTTCTCGGCCCCCCCTTGACGAAACCCCCCCAAATTTTCAGGGACTGCTCAGAAACAAAATGTACCATTTTCCTGAAAATGTCAGCCAATTCGGTCCACAAACGCCAAAGTTATTAGACATAGAATTTTCAAAAATCCCATAGAGAAAAAATCCTAACTATATCCGCCAGTAGGTAATATATATATATATATATATTCACTGAAAAAACCATAGGTTATAGACCATATATAGTTAGGAATTAGCATTTAAAAAACCTTATTTTACTCACACAAAACCATTGAAATTCCATATATAGTTAGTTGCACTAACTATATATCGCGCACCCGTAATCCACTGCTGATGATGTCACATATTACATCATTCATGACATGGTCAGTGACATCACTGATGACATCACTGATGACATCTCAAATGACATCACTGATGACAACATCCAGTGATTATGTGTTTCTGTAAAGTTTAAATATGTTTTACATATTGAAGAATGAGTGGATGTATAAGTGTCTGAATGAAGGTTTTAGTAGGTGCGTGATTGACTGTATGAGTGAGTGATTAAATGCGTCTTACTAAATGCACGGGTTAGTGACTAAACTGTCTGAAAGTGTGCATCAGCATGTCTGTTGTTGTGCAAGCTGCTGCATGTGTTGATCAGTAGCTATATAAGTAGCTATATGGGTTATTGATTGGTTGCACAAGTATTTGTATGGGAGACTGAGTGTGTGTATGACTGGCTGGGAGGTGTGTGACTCTGTGCAGATCAATGTGTACTTGTATCAGTGATTCTATAAGAGAGCAAGTATGTGTTAGTATATGTTTTAAAATGTAAGGTACTCTATGTTTAACTGTGTAGATTAGAAAATGGAACTGTGATTGATTCTTTACAGGACTGACTAGGTGTGTGAGTAACTCCATGGATGAGTGGCAGAGTGTGAGTGTCTGTATAGGTGTATGAGTGCATATGATAGTGTTGTAAAGATGAGTGATTGTATGTATGAATGATTGTATGGGTGAATGAGTGAATGTGTGTGTAGACGTAGGAATCAGTGAGTGGGTATGTAGTAACTAGTATTGGTGTGTCAATGGTTTCAAAAATTATACTCTGTATTTAACACTGGGTGTAACAGAGGTTATATTAAAGTGTGAGGAGATGCATTGTATTGTCACATTAATGATATCATCATTGATGTGACCATTGATGTCAAATGAGATATCATCAGTGATGTCATTTGAGATGTCATCAGTGATGTCATCAGTGATGTCACTGACCATGTCATGAATGATGTAATATGTGACATCATCAGCAGTGGATTACGGGTGCGCGATATATAGTTAGTGCAACTAACTATATATGGAATTTCAATGGTTTTGTGTGAGTAAAATAAGGTTTTTTAAATGCTAATTCCTAACTATATATGGTCTATAACCTATGGTTTTTTCAGTGAATTTTCAAGGTTTTGTAAATGCTAATTCCTAACTATATATGGTCTATAACCTATGGTTTTTTCTGTGAATTTCATTGGTTTTTTAACAGCTAATATCTGTAGCTGTAAAATGTATTCTTCTTTAAATCCAAAAATATATTTTATATGTTTATGAATAATTATTTTTTTTAAATATTTTTTTTTCTTCGTTCCCGCTTCGCGAATCGGGAAGCTTCCCGTTAGCTGACCTTGATGCCGCGAAATAGACCGCGAGCCGGTAAACGTTTCTTTACCGCAACTGCCGCGTTAGAAAACAACATCGTGACGCCTCCCGTCCGCATGACGTTTCGCGTTGTCGCGTGATACGTCATATGACGTGCTACGTTAGCGAACTCGTACGCTTACCGAGTCGCAAAGCACAGGTTTCTGGAAGCAAACCGGGAGGCCCTGCAAAGCGCGTAACGTAAACACAGCAGGTCATGTGACTTGGTAATAACACTTTTCATTGGTTCATTTCACTTTCGGTTTCCTAATGATGTAAGACTAGGTCATATGATCTAAAATGAACACTTTTCATTGGTTGAGAACTATTTTTTTTCCCAAATGGTGAAAATCCCTCCTTCTTTCCTCACTCTGACTTTCATCATTGTGAGAGAAAGACCCTTTGTTACCAGTGAGCAATGGCTTCTTTACTAGCTTCAGCTGGTGCTTCCCCACCACCTCCACCACATCCAAGGAAGAGTGGACCACCTGCTAAAGTTATAATTCAGCAAGAAGAGGAAGAAGAGGAACAGGACGACCTAGATAATCTCCCTACTATGGCCAGAAGATCTGTTGTACCGGAAGTAACGGGACCAGAGGGCAGGGAGATGGTGCCAAATATACAAACGAGATTTCGTGAAGTAAAACAAGTCTGCGTACATTGCAGTGGAATCATTTGCTACGCAGAAAGTAGCATCACTCTGATCAACAGAGCTATTAACAATCATGCTCATGTTTGTCCGAAACTCCCCAAACAATAAATTCTTTTTTTTGTTTTCTTCCTCCTGTTGAGCCCTTTACAATGAATCGTTTTCGTTGCCCCCTCCGAAAAAAAAACAAAAAAAATATAAAACTGTTCAGAAAAATTCAAAAAAAGTAAAAAAATGTTCAGAAAAATAATAAAAAAAATATAAAACAACAAAAACAATTTAAAAAAAAGTTCTTTTCAGAACTACCTCCCCGTTATAAAAAAATTGGTACAATATTTGCAACTGTGCCAACCTCTATTTCTCTTAGTTCGCTTCCCAGTTCGCTCCCCGGTACGCGAACCGGAAGCGAACCAAAAAATTTTTTTTATAAAAAAGAACAGTAAGTATAAGGGAAGGAAACAGACAGTTATGTTAAAAGAAACACAGCTATAGGGAATAAACTAGGGATACTGTTACCCGCAATCCTCTGCTGATGATGTCACTGAGCATGTCATGAATGGTGTAATATGTGACATCATCAGCAGTGGATTACGGGTAATAGTATCTCTAGTTTACTCCCCTATAGCTGTCTTTCTTTTAACATAACTGTCTGTAGCATCACTCTGATCAACAGAGCTATTAACAATCATGCTCATGTTTGTCCGAAACTCCCCAAACAATAAATTCGTAGAATATGAGCACTGTATGCAACAACTTTGACACTGACAGAAGCCTCACCTTCTCCATGCCTCCTACACAGTTCTACAGTTCTACATGTACATCATAAATGCAAACAGAACAGAATTAATTATACATGTTAAATGGTTTATTTTTGCTGTTCTCAGAATGTATCAAATTTCACTAAAACAGTGACTTGAAGGTATTCATCATATAACAGCGGGGAAAAAAAACACAATCAAAATGATTGTGTTTAAAAAACCCATACATTACAAATCAGAATTCAGAACTCCTTAAAGTTAACTTACTTTCCATGACGGCCAAGGATGTCCTATGAACAGCTTACACTCTGTTGTGCTGTTATTACTTTCAACCCGCCACTTTCTGAAAGAAAACCTCCATCGTTTTCAAAAACATGTTACATACAATAAATGACTTCTCGCTCTCTACCACACGATTCCACAAGGCCAAATCGTGTCAGAGCCATGTATAACTCTTGGATTTCTTGTAAGCCAATCCCGTCTTTTCGCATTTCCGCAACTTTCAGAATTAAAATGTTGAAGATCATTTACACAATCCTGGACTAGTAATATCTTCCCCTTCTTGCTCAATCATGTTCTACATTTCCTATCACACTGATACTGCTTACTATGAAGCAGACTTACACTACCTTTATGACTAGTACAATTATTTAATTCTCTACATCACTTTTAATCACAAAGCAATGTAAAACAGTAGACAGCATTGCAGACTTACATTCCCTCTACTCCATGTTTTGATTCGCTGCTTCAATTAGCTTATAAAAAGAAATAGTTTTTCTGAACTCATTCAAAGTGCACGTATTTCTCAATAACGTCCAGTGTTATGGTAAAAAGTTATGTCTCTGTACTACACTTATCCTCAAGGCCAAATAGTGTAGGAGCCATGAGAACTTCTTGAAATTCCTCAGAGCACATCCCGAGATTCTTTCCCTAAAATTTTGGTTTTAAAAACACCAGGTAAGAGTTTTTAAGGTCATATGGCAATTTTTTTGAAAATTAAAACAGAATCATTGCAGAATGACCAGCCATTTCTACACTTTAAATAAGCTGTATAATGTCCTGATGTTATTGAAGGACCATCATGATATATAATTGCTACAGTTACAAAAGTCCTTCCTGATATTGACAACTGTGAAGCCACAAAATTTTTAATTAAAGTTGTCAATTTTGTTCCATCAGGCCTACATCGTTGGAACATTAAAATGACATACTGGCCATATGTTCGTATAAATAAAGTGGACATCAGTTCAGATTTACATTGGCTACACTCCATGTTGTGATCAGCTGCTTTTACTAGCTTATTAAAAGAGACTGATTTACTGTCTGGCAAAGTTAAATATATAAATCTTTCTGAGTCTACACTAGTAGTAGCTGATACCCTACAGTTCTCGCAGTCATGCTGCCATTGATAAGAAAGCCCAAACAGGTGATCTACATCTACACCTTCATCATGCAATACATCAAGCATATACATTAAAAACTCCTGACAATCTTGCTGACTATTTTGAGAGAATTGTGTTTGGCCTGAACATCTGTCTAACAGATTTCGAATTTCAGACACACTTTCTATGTTTGTTCTATCAGTGCTACATTTCTCTAACACAGAATTTAACAAACTGCAAAATCTTTGATCCGAATTGACCACAATCTGTTCTTTTAAAGTTTCTAGAGAAAAGACAACATTAACCACTACATTAGCATAGCAGTTGACACCAGAACTGTTTTCAAATTGAAAACCAACAACATCTTCAACAGAATCCTTTTTGTTTCTGCTTATAATTTCAGGTTCATCAACTTTTCGTCTTTTTGCTACAACCTCCCCAGTATTGGTCACATTTCTTCGTTTCCGGCCTACCACACGTTTCTCAAACAAAGGATACTGAGGCAAATGTGGCGCATACTCTCTTCTCAACCTATTGTATTCCTTAACACAATCTAGATCCGCACAAATGTTTGTGACATCACACTCAATCAAGTACAATCCCGATAAAGTCCTAACTCGTGACAATGCCACATATGCCATACCCTCCTTGAACACAGAACTGCCAATATTCACCAATGCACAGTCTACACTTAAACCTTGCGATTTATGGATTGTCACCGCATATGCCAAGCAAACAAGAAACTGCTTACGACGAACATATAAGTCTTTTACAAGCAAAAATCTAGCAGAACAACGAGCAATTAGCTGTACTTCCTCAATGCCATCAAATTTAATTTTTAAAAATTCAATTCCATCTCTATTTCTGTATTTCACAAAATCAACAACATTACCCATTGATCCATTTACCAGACCTCTTTCAACATGTAAATTCCTTCTTAAAATTATACGGCAGTTCAAGCACACATTCAGAGTCTTTTCAAAAGCCGCAGTTTTAGATATACTCTTCTCTAATGAATCCAATTTTGTTTTCAGATTCTCAGACAAAATAATTGTTGATCCCATATGCTCTACTCTGTCAATAGCTTCCAATTTCACAATCTCTTGCTTTTCTAAATGCAACATTTTGTTGTTGAATTTGGCACATTCTGCAAGAGTTGGCATCAAACATATTCCAGATTTTTTCTCAGTAACTTTCTGAAAAATATTCTCAGGCACAACATCTTCGTCTGGATATAAATTTGTCAGTAATCGTGCATGTAAAGCTTCTTTCCCATGCTCGGTCACTTTTCCAATTCTAACATCTTGTAGAATAGTCTTGTAAACTTCATCCTTTGCCTGACGCATATTTTCATGCAGTTCAGCATAATTGAAGTTTAACCATATATTGACGTTGCCAATACTCCCTAAGCACTTCCTGGTATCTTCATGCGTGAGCATTTTGAACACAGGTTGCCCTTTCACTGGTGTCAGCTGCAGAAGATCTCCAAAAACAATGATGTGTTTGCCACCAAATAACACATCATACTCTGTTTTGAGAACTTCTTGCATTCTCAAATGCACAAAGGCAAGCATGACATTGGAAACCATGCTTACTTCATCAATGATAAGAAGTTTCATTTTCCTCAAGACTCTTGAAACTTCAAAACAAGCATCTCCAGATAGCTTGTGATATTCTAATTTGTTGTCATGCTCCACTGGCAGCATCAGTAAACGATGTAAAGTAATCCCTTTAATGTTATGTGCTGCCAGTCCAGTTGGAGCGGTGACAACACAAGACAGCGATGACTCTGTCCTTTCCTGCAAATAACATGAAATTGCTTTAATAAGGAAACTTTTTCCAGTTCCCGCTTCTCCACTCACGTACAGTCGGACAGGCTTCAACGACGTACATGAGCACTCTTTCTTATCATGACTTAATCCATGATCAATTTGCATGGTAAGTTCGTCATATATTTTCCTCTGCTCAACGTTGAGTTGTCTTTCCAACTCTTCTAAGTTAACCGCATCCTCCTGAGCATGTGCCATGGCTCTTTCCACTTCATTCATAGCAGTGGCAGCTTCATTTTCGATAAGAGGTCCTCCTAGTGGATCCTGACTCAATGAAGCAGAACTCTGACTGTCCTGAGAACTGTCTCTGGCAATCTCGGCTGCAATCGTTGCTTCCTGCTCAATTTCCACATTCAACATTTCTACATATTTGGAAAAAGCAGGACATTCTATGGTCTCCTTGGCAGCATTGAAAGAGTCTTCGTAACAGAGGAAATCTCCAAGCAGTTCCTCTTCTGCACGCCAAGGCTTAAAAAGTTGCAAAAGTGCTAAATAGAAAAACTCCTTTTTTTCAGGAGATTCGCCACTCAATTTTCGATGGTTTATCAAGTGGCATTTTCTTTGCTTGACCAGACATCCCTCACTTCCTATTACAGCATACACTCCTTTCTCAGTATCTTCTTTGATGTTCCTCTTGAATATGTAATTTTGCAGAACCTCATACAGACAAACATTCTCGAGGTGACTGCTTCGATTTGGATAATATGTATCCAACATGTTGCTCTTCAAAATGTCGGTACTGTTTGGCTCCTTTTCCGCCAAATACTCAATTTCCCGCACAGGTTTCAGAACTCGATTACGCGTTGCAGCAAGACCAACACTCGCCCAAACGATACTCCTGGACTTGGCATAGAGACTTGCTGAAGACAACCGGTCAGAACATTCGTAAGCTCCGATTTCTCGATGCGACAACTTCTTCAGACTGAAACTGTACAACTTCTTGCTGAGGCTCTTTTCATGGGAAATGTCCTCCCACATATCCTTCAATTCTGTCTTCTCTTTTTTGGTGATGTAAGATGTCACATACCTAGCCACAGCCATACAGTTATCAGCCACAAACTGTATATCCATGTTAGCATTCCACATGGACAAAATCACCGGGTTGTAGTCGTTGATGTACTTAGACTCTTCGTTCCTCTTCAAATTGTATGTGTTTTTAGGTGATTTCTTCATCACATTATGTCGCAGCGAAGACATCAAACTGTTCACTCTTCCTTTAGAAATCACCGATCGTGGAAAGCCGAAACGACATTTGGTGTAGAACTTGTCTTTGTTCCGGAATTTACGACGACAGTACTTTCCACATCGATGGCTTTGGAAACGTAGAACTTTTTCTCTTAGGCTTTTTTTCTCCTTTGCGTTTGGAACAGCACACGTAGAATACTGTTCTATGAAACTCATCACTGAGTCGTCTGCATCCGTTCCAAATTTAGGTGCATCCTTGATCCACAGCAACATATGTATATGAGGAGCACCTCTTGCTTGGTACTCCTTCCTCCAGAAGAAATCCAACACCTCTCCAAGAGGTGGATTCTTCTTATTCATGATGAAAGACATCATACCTTCAAATCTATGATTGAAGTACCTACATACATTGACTGGATCCAAAGAGCACAGTTCTCCGGGTGTCTTGAATTCGATGTTTTCTACGTTAGCATTTGCCTCTCGTAGAAATTCAAGTAAGTCTTCCCAGCCATACTCAGCACAGCTCAAAGTGAGGAACCATGTGGGAGTTCCTAAGTTCCTCAGCATACATTTTAAATCACCATGACGACGGTACCAGTACTCATTAGTACCACGCTGACACGCCATGAGATTAATCAGGTGAGAATCCAAAATACTGTCTTGGACATTGACTTTATCCATAAAGTCACTTGCCGAGATGTTTTGCATGTGTATACCACTTTTCAAGATGTGGTTCACTGCATATGACAGTCCAGACAGATCGCTTTCAAACAGGAGATGAAACAAATAAGGAATGCATTGTCGAAACCTAGGATCTCCTGCATACAATCGCAAAGTCCGGTATTCAGAAGCAGGAATTTGATGAGGTCGCTCATCATATCTTCCTCCCTGACCTGTTGGAAAAAGCTGTGGGAAACACCGAGCTTCCAAACTTTCCTCCCAAACACTAATGGGACTCCCTTTCGCTTGTTTCATTTGAAACAACTCAATAGCATTCCCCATGACTTCCTTGGAATGCAAAGGATGAACACTATAATGTTCATATATTTCTTCACTAGTACAGGGTTCTACTTTCTCAATTTGACCAGCACACAAATCGCTATCCTCTTCCTCACTTACTTCCTCTTCTGCAACATATACATTTTTATAGTATTTATTATATTTTTTCAAATACAATGTTGCCCTTTTGACTTTCCTAACATCTACTAAATCTTGCCATATTTTCTTATTCTTTGTCGGAACCCCATTAACTAAGATAACCAGAGGTTCCTCTTCCACTTTTTCTACTCCAATTGTGTTAATGTTTTTCTTCAAATCTAGAGGCAAATAAACAACTCTTCCCTTTAATCCTCTCTGTAAATCTGATGGAGGCAATTTCCCTGTCTTTGGCTCCATTCTTACAATAGCCTGAAAGGGATGGATACTTTGAATCAAAATAGATTCATAAGTATTTAAATCCTTCAATTCAGAAGGAATTTCAACCAATTCCAGATTATTATGAACTGCTCTAGCAGGCATCTGGTTTTGATTTAATTTGTTACAACAATAAGTACACACACGTTGATCCAATCCCAAATCAAAACAATTTTCTACCATCAAGTATGTTGTAAAATCCTTCCATTCACTATTATTTTCCCTTTCACTTTTTCCATATAAATCCACTAACTTAGTCTGATTCTTATAATAAGTGCGTCGACAACACACACAAGTGAAATTTGGCCTCTCACTTGATTTCACCTCAAACGTCGCAATTTCCCTCTGGAAATTATCTGTACTGGAAACCTGTACACTATCTTCCACATTACTCTCTTCTTCTTGGTCAATTTCAACATTCTCCTCTTTACTTCCAAAGTAACAAAACTCAATTTCTTCACATATATTCTTCACATCTATTTCAGAACCATGCAAAAGAGCAGCGCATAATTGTTTTAGCATAATTGCTGGACTCTTAGCATAATACAACATTCTAACTAATTTCCTCACTTTATTATGATGCACTGCTAGCATCCTGAAATGATGAAAAACACTCTGGCATACTCTCCTGGAAAGACAAGCCAGTGAATGACCATGCAAACCTATCACTTCTCTCACTCTGCAAGGATCTAATTCTTGCAACAACTTCATTTTCTGCTTCAAACTTTTCTTACTAAATGACCGTATAAAATCACAAAGCAAATTGATGGAATCCTGTCGTACACTGCAAATACTACTACACTTCCAGGTGTACACAGGACCCTTAGGACGTCTCCCTAAAACCTCATTACCTAACACCTCTTCTATCTCTGTTCTCACAAGTTTTTCTTTTTCAACTGGACAACCATCTTTCACTTCATAAGCTCGACCACTGGTGTCAACTGCATGCACCAAATCATTATCCTGGAAATAACTCTCCTCATTAAAAAATGCCTCAGAGCTTGAACTATGCATCCATTCTCCAGAAAAAACTTCACAAAAATTACTACGATTAACTATTCTCTTCCATCTACTATTTCTTTTGAAATCATAAATTACCTTGTTTAGCTTCCTAATTCTATTGATTGTCAAAATAAATAACTTACGTTTAATTTCAAATGCCTGATCAATAACTTTCTCAACTATTTTTTTTCTCTTATAAAAAACCACTTTCTGCTGACCTTTCTTAATATTTTTTAACAAATTCCCAATTATCCTGTTGCGGAACATTCGTTTACGAATATCCCTAAACTGTTGTTTCCTTCTACTTTCATGCATAGAGTTATCTCTTACTCTAGCAGTAACATTTCTCATTGGCCTTTCCTTACCATTTGAATTCATTCTCCTTTTCTGGAGTGAAACATTTTCTGTAGTAATATTTTGTTTACTACACATATTTCTTATGACTGTTTTTCGACTCTTACCCGGTGCTTTCTTGGTGACTTGACAAATCTTTTTGTTAGAGGACTGCTGCAATATTCCATGCTCCTGCTGTCTTTGACGTTTTCCAGCCTTTCTTACTCTTTCTTTGCTAGGCATCCTAAAATCTTGAAATAATCTGCAGTTGAATCTGTGGTAAAATATAATAAAAAATGTTATTAACCACTATTACCCAACAGTAAATTAATAACAGTCATCAAAAACTTAACACACTACTTAAGTATATAATATACTGAAGCCTATCTCCAATTTTTCACTGAACAGGACTCATCTCTTCTTAACCTTGGATAAACCTCACCTACTCTGTGTCCCCTGCACATAATTAAATGTAAAGGGGCAGATTTATATTAACTAGCACATCCCCAGGGATGCACCAGTTAACGTGCACCGCTGCTCTGCCACCCACGGTGTGCCGCATTTACAATCAGATAGGACAAAGCTACATCAAAACCCTGCGCCTGCTTGAAGCAGGCATAGATCTTGACGCAGGTAGGCTGAAAGCTAAAGCAACAACTAAGTGTCGTGTGCAGAAGTTACAAAAAAGGAAAAATGGCGTTTAAACCAGTAATGAGACCATGCTAACGTAATACAGAGTAAAAATATCCAGGATCTACATCAGTTTGGGGTTCACGAACCTGGCAGGTACAAGGCACTGAGGCTTTCCACCGTGCATGTCTCATCCCAAAACATATGTTGTTTGTGAATGAAACAATTTCCCAGACCAAATGCTTTGGATTGGCTACTTCTAAAAAATTAAACACCCCTACTATCCCGGAGTTAGAGGAATACGATGGTTGGAGTAATTTTACTCGTTGTCTATTAAAGATTTACAGGCCCTACTCCGTAATTCTTCCTTTAACATTTCCAGTATAAATCCAAAAGGTTGACTGCTTTGGCAACGTGCCTTATCCACGGTTTAATAACGCTGCCTTTTGCTTTATATAAGTTTTCAAATTGTATGAAATATATACCAATAGGTCGTTATTAACCTTTAGGTAGTGGTTTTCTTCATCAAGTCTGGTCGCTTCCATACACATACAGATTTTCAAAGATGATCAAGAACTTTATCTGAATGGAGAGGAATGCACTGAGACGCCAGATCATTCACTAATGTGTAGGCACAGACAGTTACACGGTTCATGCAACAAACACCGACCAAATATGGCTTGCGTGTTGCAAGGCACGCCAGTTCCTGCTATCATCCCCACGTTCAAGTTCTTGGAAAATGGTAGTTATTTGATGCTCAATAATGAAGATTGTTCTGGGTTAATTAAAAGTATTCATTTTATCGTAACAGTAAATGAACGGGTTATTTGCTGCAGAAATGTTCTATTTCCTCCCACACATGAACATAGGGAGTTTTCAATCTGGCCACAAATACCAACCTTGGGAGCACATTTCAACAGCATGGCAAGAATAAGAGCTCTTTTGTCTCAGAGAGAGGTGGCCTTGAGTTCGGCCCGTGAAACTTTCGTGCTTCACATAGCGAACACCCGTACAGAGGTGCAGACCCTTTTAAATACAGATTCGACTTTGCATTTCAGCAAGATTACCCATTCATTTCCATGCAGCAGGAGGCCCATAGGAATGAAGGTGCAATTTGCGATTAGCAATTACCTCATCGCAAATTACGAATTTTTCCGACGGTGCAGGGGTATCTCAAGAACACCCTGCTGCACCCCTGAAAAAAAAAATTGGGGTCATATGGCGCACATAAATTTTGAAAACATTCCTTTACCTCAAAAACGATTTTCAACTCATAATTTGAAAACACTGCACATGGGGAAATGACTTAAAATGTCCTTAAGACACATAAAAGCATTTTTTGATTGCCTTTGCAGCATGTTTCAGTCACCTTTAACATGCCTATGTAACGGAAACATTCAAAATCTAAATTTGCCATGCACAGGTGGGAGCATATTTACAAGCAATTTGCTCCACAGACAAACTTCTTACATTGAAATGGGAAAAATAACATCAGAGACTCTCAATTACCTTATAAAGAAGCAGACACCATTATGTCCTTCTCATCAATATTAAAACCATTGCTTTTTCTCAAAAACGATTTACAAGTCATAATTTGAAAACACTCCACAGCTCCTATGCACATAAAAACCCTGTCAGTACTAATACTTCACATTTTCTCCAATTACAATTTCTCAAAGAAACAAAATCTATTTGTGAAACACTTGAGACAAAGCAACATTTGAAAAACACAACTTTCTTCATAATTTTCTCCTTAAAGCACACTATTTTCTATCTAAATTAAAGAAATTTTTTCTCACCTTAGCAAATACTTTGAGTTTCAAAACAGTCTCAGAAACACACCAATTTGTCTTCAGCAGAGCAAAAGGTATGCACTCCAGAGTCTGCAGCTATCAAAAGCACAGAAATGCTGTAATTCCTCGCACAGATCTCTCATGTCACCCAATCAAAACTCTTCCCTCACTTTTTTTCAAAGCAAAACCCTTCCCCCCTCTGCCCCCTCTCTGCTTTTTCTGCATAGCAACCACCTCTTGCAAGACCTCTCACACAACAATGTTGCAATTGAACTCTGAACTCTCAGTGCACCTGCATATCCAAAGCATTCTTTCATTTAATGATTTTTTCTTCGCCACTCAAAATACATCTTTCAACGAACTCATCCATGCACACTAACTTTCTGTTTTCAGCAATCAAAATCCACCAATCACTCTTACTGCTTCATTAACACAGAAACTCCTCAGTTTTTTTCATTTTACACTCTCATTTTTTCAACTGCCATTTCATTGCCACACTTCATCTGACTGCAGGAGAACCTTCTCTCGCCATGTTTTCTGTCTGGATTGTTGGACATAGCTACATCTATTGGGCTCAAAGGTACGCTGAAAACAGGAATTTACCTAACCTCAATTTACAAGATGTGGAAATTAAGTGGTTTGGCCACAGAGGATTAAAATGTCACCAATTGATACCATTGGTGAAAACCTTTATGCATTTGCCAAAACCTGACCTGTTAATTGTGCACTGTGGAGGTAATGATTTGGGCACTTTGACTGGGGTAGGTCTGGAAATGCTTTTAAAGGACACCTTTGAGCAATTGATGGCACTTTTTCCTCAGACTGCCTTGGTATATTCAAATATATGCCAAAGACAGAAATGGAGGTGGTCGAACCAATTTTGTCCACAAATTGAGAAATCGAGGAAGCATGTAAACAAATCTGTTTCAGCTTACATGAGAGACCATGGAATGGGCTCCCTGTACAACAATAACTTGCGTTACTACATGCAAGATATCTACAGAGGAGATGGAGTTCACTTCTCAGATGAGGGCAACAGAGTTTTCACTCTGAATTTAAGAATGTGCATTGGTACCTACTTATAAGTACCTAAATGTACCATAAACCCAAAAGCTCTTCTCAGAGCTACCCTACATCTGATCACTCACAATTATTATTGTACTCTAACTTTTTTCACTAATTTTCAAGAAAGTACGCTCCCCAGAACGCTTCCCGGTTCGCGAACCGAGCGCACTCCACGCAAAAAAACTAAAAAAACGGTATATATTTTTTTGCCCTGCGAGAACCTTTCAAAGCCTCCACATCAAACCTAGGGGGTCAGGGACGATCTACTATGCCCCCTTATGGTCATTTGCCCCTTCGCTTTGGCCTCCTCTTGTCTCTCGATCCTACCGAGAGACAAGATGGCGGCCGCTACGGACTGTTTGGAATGTTTACAGACGCCGAAAAACCAATCAGCTTCGCAAACCTCCGTAACGCGAAAAGTACGCGAAGCGGAGCGCTGTTACAGATATATATCTTTTTTTGAACGTTAATTTCTCAAAATCCACTGGAGCACATATATTGAGACCTAGCAAAGGCACATCGGGCTACCAGTCCCTACAATTTTGCCAAGTTTCGTGCAAATCCATTCAGCCGTTCGATTATTATTATTATTATTTTTTTTGCCCCGCGGGGCCCTTTTAAAACCTCCACATCAAACCTAGGGGGTCAGCGAGGATCTACTATTCCCCCTTATGGTCATTTGCCCCTTCGCTTTCGCCTCCTCTTGTCTCTCGATCCTACCGAGAGACAAGATGGCGGCCGCTACGGACTGTTTGGAATGTTGACAGACGCCGGAGAACCAATCAGCTTCGCTTCACAAAGCTCCGTTGCGCGAAAAGTCCGCGAACCAGACCGCTGCCTGGTCCGCGCTTACAGATATATATCTTTTTTTAAACGTTAATTTCTCAAAATCCACTGGAGCACATATATTGAGACCTACAAAAGGCACATCGGGCTACCAGTCCCTACAATTTTGCCAAGTTTCGTGCAAATCCATTCAGCCGTTCGGGCTAAAAGTGAGGCCAACCGCCCTATGGAAATTAACATGGGAAAAACGCGTTTTGGGACCCCCCTTTTTTCTCGGCCCCCCCTTGACGAACCCCCCCCAAATTTTCAAAGGCTGCTCAGAAACAAAATGTGCCATTTTCCTGAAAATTTCAGCCAATTCCGTCCACAAACGGCAAAGTTATTAGACATAGAATTTTCAAAAAACCCATAGAGAAAAAATCCTAACTATATATACCTACTGGCGACCGCCAGTAGGTAATATATCTATATATATATATATATATATATATATATATATATATATATATATATATAATATATAATATATATATATATATATATATATATATATATATATATATATATATATATATATTACCTACTGGCGGTCACCAGTAGGTATATATAGTTAGGATTTTTTCTCTATGGGTTTTTTGAAAATTCTATGTCTAATAACTTTGGCGTTTGTGGACGGAATTGGCTGAAATTTTCAGGAAAATGGCACATTTTGTTTCTGAGCAGCCCTTGAAAATTTGGGGGGGGTTCGTCCAGTGGGGGCCGAGAAAAAAGGGGGGTCCCAAAACGTGTTTTTAACATTGAGTTTTCCATAGGGCGGTTGGCCTCACTTTTAGCCCGAACGGCTGAATGGATTTGCACGAAACTTGGCAAAATTGTAGGGACTGGTAGCCCGATGTGCCTTTTGTAGGTCTCAATATATGTGCTCCAGTGGATTTTGAGAAATTAACGTTTAAAAAAAGATATATATCTGTAACAGCGGACCGGGCAGCGCACTGGTTCGCGGACTTTTCGCGCAACGGAGCTTTGTGAAGCGAAGCTGATTGGTTCTCCGGCGTCTGTCAACATTCCAAACAGTCCGTAGCGGCCGCCATCTTGTCTCTCGGTAGGATCGAGAGACAAGAGGAGGTCAAAACAAAGGGGGAAATAACTATAAGGGGGCATAGTAGATCCTCGCTGACCCCCTAGGTTTGATGTGGAGGTTTTAAAAGGGCCCCGCGGGGCAAAAAAAAAAAATAATAATAATAATTGAACGGCTGAATGGATTTGCACGAAACTTGGCAAAATATTAGGGACTGGTAGCCCGATGTGCCTTTGCTAGGTCTCAATATATGTGCTCCAGTGGATTTTGAGAAATTAACGTTCAAAAAAAGATATATATCTGTAACAGCGCTCCGCTTCGCGTAACGGAGGTTTGCGAAGCTGATTGGTCATTCTGTCACTGGGCTATAGTTGGGCTACATCTGGCTGATATTTGGGCTACATTTGTTTTTTTGTGTGTCTGGCGGCCATCTTTGGGCTACATTGGGCTACATTGGGCTTCATTGGGCTACATTCGGCTAATTAGCAAATAGCTCATCGCAAACTAGGAATGGTAAAGAATCGCTATTTATTCCTTAAAGTTCGCTATTTAGGAAATGCAAATAACTTTGATGATACATATGGCGGTTCATCTCTAACAAGATAAGAAGCATAGGGATACATTTATGATGACTGGCGCATCACCAGGGATGTGTTAGTCATTTTGTGCCGCTGTTCCGTCACCTATGGTGTGCTGCATTTACAATGCGGCGCATCATGGGGCAAAAACAGCACAGATGCGTGATGTATCTGTGCCGTAAAGGTGGCGCATTGCTGGAGTTGTATCGCAAGTGTGATGAAGCTCCAGCAAGGGTCGGGGGTGCCCCTGTCGCAGGGTTTCTGTTCTCACACAGAACTGTGGACAGAGGATTGGAACCTCGGCGAATTAGGGTGTCCCAAAACTCACGTTAGTAATCAAAAACTCCTTAGCAAGCTAGGTACAGTGTCACATTGGATATAACAAACTCTCAATGTTTAGACAATCCAGAATATGAACTTATAGTACCTCAGGATACGTGGAACTCATGAACAGTCGGTCGTTATAGATTTCTTAGAAACCAGAACATGGAGTTAAGAAGAACAGATGTGTATTTGAAATGTTTATTTACTAATGCCGTCTTCTCAGGCGTAGTACCTTAGATAATAAAAGTACACATATTATCAGTAGCAAAATTACCAGCATAGTTACTAGTACATAAAAAGTGAATGGTGATAGTATGTTAACATGCTGTAAATGAATAAGAGTTAGCAACACTTATAAGCAGCCGCGGGCCGTGGAGGGAGTTACGGTGAGGCAGGGAGGCGGGGAGGGGGAGAAGCAGGGTGGAGAATACAAGTACACATATTATCAGTAGCAAAATTACCAGCATAGTTACTAGTACATAAAAAGCGAATGGTGACAGTATGTTAACATGCTGTAAATGAATAAGAGTTAGCAACACTTATAAGCAGCCGCGGGCCGTGGAGGGAGTTACGGTGGGACAGGGAGGCGGGGAGGGGGAGGGGCAAGGTAGAGAGGGCTCCACCCTGCTTCTCCCCCTCCCCGCCTCCCTGCCCCATCGTAACTCCCTCCACGGCCCGCGGCTGCTTATATCTCACCCTCCCTAATACACATATTATATTATTTGCTAAGAAGGTCTCTTTGTGTTGGTTTAGGGCGTGCCCATACTTTAGTGTCTTAGATTTGAAGGAATCACATCAGCATACACCAGCTCTCTCTTCATGTGAACCGCATCAACTGTTGTGTATGTGTGTTCGGCAAAGCAATATAAAACCCGCCTCATGCCCAGAATTGGCAGAAGTTGCACTTATGTTATGAGTATGAAGTCGTGGAGATCAGACCTCATAACAATTCTGTATCGTGTTGTTCTTGAAACTTTAGCACTCGCTGTACAGATATAGTTTAACAAGTAAAGCAGATAGTAGACCAATAACATATTATTCTCATGTAAACCACGATGAACTACTAGGTGGAAAGCTAAAGCAACAACTAAGTGTCGTGTGCAGAAGTTGCAAAAAAGGAAAAATGGCGTTTAAACCGGTAATGAGCCCATGCTAACTTAACACGGTGTAAAGATATCCAGGACCTAGATGACACCTCCTCATGATCCGGAAACGAACTGAATAAGATAATAGAAGTGCCATCTCATGAGAGCAGATTGCAAGTTTATATGTGGACGGTCCGCAAGGTAAAGCATTAAAAACTAGGAAAATTTAATGCTAAAGAAAAATAAAACAGCCAAGTACTTTATCGAGTCTTAAGCCAATAGGCAAGGTAAATAATAAAAACTTGACAAATAAGTCAATGAATTGTCAATGAAATGCTAGTACTCAGCATATCAAACATGAAAAAGGTCTATGACATAACTGTGTATGCAAAATAAGCTGCAACAGCCTCCAATAGGAAGTCACCGTCTTCATCCGAAAACAGTTCAGCCATCCAATTTAAAAGCGGAAAAGAACATACGTGCTCTCCCAGCACCGGATCCTCTATCACCATCAGAGGACAGCTCGGTGGGTTTTCAAGAAAGCTCTGTTCCAAGAAAGACTGTGCTGCCGCCAGTAAATTCCAGGGACCAAGTAGTCCATGCATCAATGCCACAGCCATAATCCTTTCGCCAGGACAAACCAACTCGTGAGTAATGATAGGAGTCATCAGCTGATTAAAGTCGATGTCAGGAGAAACCGGTCCGCAGAGACACAAATCAATGGCCCAATCGAAATCACAGGTCAGGCAGTGAAATACAGGCTGGACACAGGTGAAGTAGGAGAACCGAAAAGATAATCCATATGCCGTGCTTAATATCGCCAACGGCATTGTGCCATAATATTCTAGCATGCGATTGCGGAACAGTGTCAGCAGCTGCAGGGTCGGAGGTTGCATAGGAGGGACATCCATATTTAAAAATGTAAAAAAGCACAAGAGCGTCCGCTGGTAATGCAAGTAAAAATGCCAATCTACGAACCAGAGTGCAGAAAATACAATGAAAGGAAGCAGGGATGACTCCAAAGATTTTCTCAAATGAAGTCACGAGACCACTGGTAACAACTTTAAAAAAGTGTGCCAGGGACTTTGTGGAGGATGCGTTAAAGATAGTCGGAAACATGTTGCTGAAATTGAAAGGCAAATCTTAATTGAAAAGGGTGTGCACCTCTGTATGGGTGTTCGCTATGTGAAGTACGAAAGTTTCACGGGCCGAACTCAAGGCCACCTCTCTCTGAGACAAAAGAGCTCTTATTCTTGCCATGCCGTTGAAACGTGTCCCAAGGTTGGTATTTGTGGCCAGATTGAAAACTCCCTATGTTCATGTGTGGGAGGAAATAGAACATTTCTGCAGCAAATAACCCGTTCACTTACTGTTACGATAAAAGGAATACTTTTAATTAACTCAGAACAATCTTCATTATTGAGCATCAAATAACTACCATTTTCCAACAACTTGAACGTGGGGATGATAGCAGGAACTGGCGTGCCTTGCAACACGCAAGCCATATTTGGTCGGTGTTTGTTGCATGAACCGTGTAACTGTATGTGCCTACACATTAGTGAATGATCTGGCGTCTCAGTGCATTCCTCTCCATTCAGATAAACTTCTTGATCATCTTTGAAACATCTGTATGTGTATGGAAGCGACCAGACCTCATGAAGAAAAGCACTACCTAAAGGTTCATAACGACCTATTGGTATATATTTCATACAATTTGAAAACTTATATAAAGCAAAAGGCAGCGTTATTAAACCGTGGATAAGGCATGTTGCCAAAAAACCCGCAATCCTCTGCTGATGATGTCACTGAGCATGTCATGAATGATGTAATATGTGACATCATCAGCAGTGGATTACGGGTAATGGTATCTCTAGTTTACTCCCTTATAGCTGTGTTTCTTTTAACATAAGTGTCTGTTTCCTTCCCTTATACTTACTGTTTTTGGTTCGCTTCCGGTTCGCGTACCAGCGAGCGAACTAGGAAGCGAACTAAGAGAAATAGAGGTTGGCACAATTCCAAATATTGTACCAATTTTTTAATAACGGGGAGGTAGTTCTGAAAAGAACTTTTTTTTTATTTTTCTGAACATTTTTTTACTGTTTTTGAATTTTTCGGAACAGTTTTATATTTTTTTGGGTTTTTCTTGGAGGGGACAATGAAAACGATTCATTGTAAAGGGCTCAACAGGAGCAACAAAACAAAAAAAAGAAGTATTTATTATTTTGGGCGTTTCGGACAAACTTGCATATGATAGTCAATAGCTCTGTTGATCAGAGTGATGCTTTTTTCTCCGTAGGAAATGAATCCATCGCAAAATGCGCAGATGTGTTTTACATCACCAAATCTCATTTGTATATTTGGCACCATCTCCCTGCCCTCTGGTCCCGTTACTTCCGGTACAACAGATCTTCTGGCCATAATAGGGAGATTATCTAGGTCGTTCCGAAACTGTGCAGCACTGTAGTTGTTAGGATGCCACCTAGTCATATGGCGATGCATTGTGTAGTTTCCGAAACTGTATTTTTTGTCGGTCCCTCTGGACAGTCTATCTTGACATATAAGGCAAGTTACGTATCTTGCATTTACTTTTTTCTGACCTTTGGGAATTTTAAAAAATTGCCAAATGAAGTTTTCTTTCCGGTGAGACGTCCTGGGCTGCTCAGGCAAAAACTGCCTCTCTTCGTGCTCGTCCTCCTGTTCCTCTTCTTCTTCTTCTTGTTGAATTAGAACTTGAGCAGGTGGTCCACTCTTCCTTGGATGTGGTGGAGGTGGTGGGGAAGCACCAGCTGAAGCTACTAAAGAAGCCATTGCTCAGTGATCACAAAGGGTCTTTCTCTCACAATGATGAAAGTCAGAGTGAGGAAAGAAGGAGGGATTTTCATCATTTGGGAAAAACAAGAGTTCTCAACCAATCAAAAGTGTTCATTTTAGATTATATGACCTAGTCTTACATCATTAGGAAACCAAAAGTGAAATGAACCAATGAAAAGTGTTATTACCAAGTCACATGACTTGCTGTGTTTACGTTAAGCGCTTTGCAGGGCCTCCCGGTTTGCTTCCAGAAACCTGCGCTTTGCGACTCGCTTCGCGTACCAGTTCGCTAACGTAGCACGTCATATGACGTATCACGCGACAACGTGAAACGTCATGCGGACGGGAGGCGTCACGATGTTGTTTTCTAACGCGGCACTTGCGGTAAAGAAACGTTTACCGGCTCGCGGTCTATTTCGCGGCATCAAGGTCAGCTAACGGGAAGCTTCCCGATTCGCGAAGCGGGAACGAAGAAAAAAAAATATTTAAAAAAAAAATTATTCATAAACATATAAAATATATTTTTGGATTTAAAGAAGAATACATTTTACAGCTACAGATATTAGCTGTTAAAAAACCAATGAAATTCACAGAAAAAACCATAGGTTATAGACCATATATAGTTAGGAATTAGCATTTACAAAACCTTGAAAATTCACTGAAAAAACCAT
Organism: Lissotriton helveticus; assembly: GCF_964261635.1. Classification (NCBI taxonomy): domain Eukaryota; kingdom Metazoa; phylum Chordata; class Amphibia; order Caudata; family Salamandridae; genus Lissotriton; species Lissotriton helveticus. The sequence goes on from NC_136070.1 coordinate 739,020,094, forward strand.
AGGTTATAGACCATATATAGTTAGGAATTAGCATTTAGAAAACCTTATTTTACTCACACAAAACCATTGAAATTCCATATATAGTTAGTTGCACTAACTATATATCGCGCACCCGCAATCCACTGCTGATGATGTCACATATTACATCATTCATGACATGGTCAGTGACATCACTGATGACATCACTGATGACATCTCAAATGACATCACTGATGACATCACTGATGACGTCTCATTTGGCATCATTCTTGTGCTAATACGATAAACCTCTTCAGACTCTAATATAACCTTAGATACACTCAGTGTATACAGACACTCACACACTGCCACTCATCCATGGAGTTACTCACACACCCAGTCAGTCATGCAAAGAAACAATCTCACCTCCATTTCTTCAACTATACAGTTATACACACCTTACTTATTGAAACATATACTAACACATATTTACTCTCTTATACAATCCCTGATACAAGTTCACAATGATCGATACAACCACTCACTCAGTGGCTCTCATGCACAGTTATTTATATATGCCAACTCTCACATGTACTGTGTTTTACATATGTACTTACTATGACATGTAGCATTGAGATATCCATTCACTCATCAATACACTCATGCACACAGTCAACTGCCCATGTAGCTGTTTCCACATGCACTCTTGAACTCATACACCTAGTGAATAAACTGCTCACACATCTATGCACAGAGTCACACACCTTCCAGCCACCCCCACACAAACTCAATCTCCCATAGAAATACTTGGGCAACCAATTAATAACACATATAGCCTCTCGTATAGCTAATGATCAACACATGCAGCAGTTTACATCACAACAGACATAATGATGCACAAATTAAGACAGTTTAGTCACTAACCCATGCATTCAGTGAGACACATTTAATCACTCACTCATACAGTCAGTCACGCACCTACTAAATCCTTCATCCAGACACTTATACATCCACTCATTCTTCAATATCTAAGACATATTTTAACTTTACAGAAACATACAGTCACTGGATGTTGTCATCAGTGATGTCATTTGAGATGTCATCAGTGATGTCATCAGTGATGTCACTGACCATGTCATGAATGATGTAATATGTGACATCATCAGCAGTGGATTGCGGGTGCGCGATATATAGTTAGTGCAACTAATTATATATGGAATTTCAATGGTTTTGTGTGAGTAAAATAAGGTTTTCTAAATGCTAATTCCTAACTATATATGGTCTATAACCTATGGTTTTTTCAGTGAATTTTCAAGGTTTTGTAAATGCTAATTCCTAACTATATATGGTCTATAACCTATGGTTTTTTCTGTGAATATATATATATATATATATAGATATAGATATATATATAGATATAGATATTGCTATAGATATAAACACACAGACACACACACATACATATACAGTCGCCAGTAGGTAGTTATAGTTAGGACCTAGTTTTCATAGTAAAAGCATTTTTTGACTCGGCTAAAAGTTTGCGGTTGTTTGGCCAATCTGCCTGAAACTTTCCCAAAAAGTGTCATGGTGGGTACAATTGTTCTGCAGAGTTTGTGGGTGATGCGTGCAGTGGGGACCGAGAATTTGATGCAGAAAATAAGGTTGTATCTAATGTTATTTCCCAGGAGAACTTTAGCCACAGCTACAGCCCGAACCACTGAACTGACTTACACCAAATTTGGCAGGGAGGTAGATGTTGGTTCTAGGAAGTGCATTTTGCCGATTTTGTGTAAATCTGTTCAGTAGTTTTTGAGAAATGTAAGTTTAAACTTTATAGTGATATATCTGGCTGCAAAGACTTTGCAACAAAGAGAGCTTGTGCAGGGAAATGCACTTCTCTGATTGACTGCCAACACTTTAACTAGGAAGTGTTGGCAGCCATCTTGAGACTCGGCTTCAAGCCGACTACCTCCCTAATAAGAAAGGGGACCCGGTAGGAAAACCCTTACTCCCAAGCCATGGTCTTGGGATCCCCCCTGGACCCCACCACAGCATAAAAGCATTGAAATAAAAAATTGCTGCGAATTCACAATAATCAAGAAATTGCAGCAAATTTTGTTTTTTAAAAGCAAGCATAGGCTCCTGCTCTTACTTACAAGTAACCCCCGGGTGGGCCAAGTCCCAGGTGCATATACTAATTATAGGAGGGGGGCGAACACGGCCCCCCTCCTAGGGCTTATGAAAGCCCCAGAGACCACCACCTCCCTGGGGTACTTTTGATAACAATGTGGGTGGGTCCACCTAAGCCGCCTGCAGCCTCAGGGACCACAACCTCCCCGGGGCTATTTTTAATTAAAGGGTGCCCCATGTGGACCCACCTGTCCTGGTTACCGCCACCTTCCAGGGACCGCTGGGTCCTCAGACTCCCGCCGCAGCCCCTACTGCAGAAAATGTATACTCTGGGTAGCTACAGGGCACCCAGAAGGGAGGCTGGGTCCCAGGGGATGGGGTCCCCGGGGCCAAAACTGGCTCAGGGAGACGACCCACGTGGCCCCTCTTTTTTTTATAAACAAGAAAAGTAGGCTGGCCCCAGGGGATGGGATTCCTGGGGTCACACTCAGCCTGGGTTGGGGGCACGGCCCCCTCCGGTTTTTTAAATTAAAAATAATATCAGAAGGGGCAGGCCCCTTGGGATGGGGTCCCCGGGACAGAAAAAGGCCAAGGGACATGCAGGCCCCCTTCCTAAAAAATAAATAAAAGCAAAAGCTAGAAACTCACCAGAGGCCCCGGGTCCTTTCTCCATTACTCTGCAAACATGCCTCCTGGCATGCTTCTGGTTGGGGGATGAAGTCCCCTTGGCTGCTGAGGGTCCTTAGGGGCCAACTAGACCTCCTGTCACCTCCAGTAATGCCCACTCCACTGGATTGCTGAGAGGTGGTCAGAGGCCACACCCCCTTCCTTCACAACTCTGCAAACGCACCTCTTGGTGCACTACTGGTGGGGGAGGACCTCCCCCTGCCTCCTGAGGGCCTCAGGACTAATGTTGACTTCTTCCCCAAGCAGCAGTGCACCAGGAGACGCATTTGCAGAGTGGTGGATAAAGGGGGCATGGCCACTGACCACCTCTCAGCAATCTAGCTGTGTGGGACTCACTGGACATAACAGTAGGACTATTTGCCCCCAAAGACCCTCAAGAGCCTAGAGGACTTCCTCCGCCAACTAGAAGTACACCAGGATGCACAGTTGCAGAGTGGACAAGAAAGGGGGTTTGGCCCCTGAAAACATCTCAGCAAAAGCGCTGTGTAGGACTTTCTGAAAGTAACAGGAGTAGTGGTTGGCCTCCAAGGACTCTCAATAGCCAAGGGGACTTCATCACCCTACTAGTAGCACCTCAGTTGGCACATTAACAGAGTGGTGGAGAAAGGGGCATGAGCTGCTATCAGGTCTCAGCAATGCTGCTTGCTGTATGGGACTTACTGGAGCTAATAGGAGGTGTAGTTGGTCCCTAAGAGCATCCTTGGGGGCTAACGACCCCTCCTGTTACCTCCAGTAAGTCCCACACAGTGGACTTGCTGAGAAATGTGTGAGGCATGTCTTCTTTCTCCACCACTCTGCAAACATGCCTCCTGGCGCAGTACTAGTTGGGGTATGAAATCCCCTTGGCTTCAGAGAGATCTTGGGGGCCAAGAAACTCTCCTGGTAAGTCCTACACAGCGGTTGTCCTGAGAGATGGTCAGAGGCCCCACCTCTTTTCTCAACTACTCTGCAAAAGTGACTACTTCTTTACAAACAATAGAAATTCATTGGAAAAAATAAAGGTTGCGGACTTTACTCCCACCAATCAACTCACTCCCCCCTCATGCAGTGTCAAAACAATACAGCAGCCTGCTTACCTTCCTGTTGGGGGGCCCCCGTTAGCAACACTAGATACCGTATTACAAGCCATAGTGGCCCATCGTGAAGAAATGGCACAAGATGGGCGCAGGGCGCAAGCAGCATTGCGCAAGGTACAAGGGATTGTACGCAAGTTAACTAAGACCTGTAGCTCTTTTGGGGACAGAATTACAGAGATTGAATCCAGGGTGCTCTCTAATGAAACCGAACTTGCCACGAACCAGGAACAAATTGAATCCCATGAATCCGAGCTGGCGGATGTTAGGTGGAAGTTAGAGGATTTTGAAAACCGCCAACGAAGGAATAATCTTCGCGTGCTTGGGGTTCCCGAGGCGGCAGAAGGGGATGATATCCGCTCTTTTGTGGCCAATTTATTCAAAGACATTTTGCCTGAACTATCAAATTGGAACTGGGATACTGAAATCCAACGAGCACATCGTATGCCTTTTAAACTCCAAGCAAAACCTGGGACCTATCCCAGCGCTATCTTGGTGTACTTTGGTAATTTTCTGCTTCGACAGGTAATTTTCGAAAAAGCTAGGCCTGAATCCAAGCGCACTAGTAAAGGCATCTCCTATTTTGTCCGCCCGTATACTAATCAAGCTGTTTCAAGAAAAAAAGCACAAGCATATCTAAACAACCCAGCACAGCTTAAAGTCATTTATGGAGGCCAAACAAAGTTTTTTCTTTCAGAGATCAAAGCAAGGAGTACTTCAACGAACTAAAATGAGCTAGCCATAATTGATTATACGTTCTTAAAAATGTCTAAATTGATGCATATCCGATTGTTATTGGTAAATTTAGTACATATGCTAGATTGAAATGATTTGGGTTGAGGTTCTCACTCGCTGGGGAGGGTTCACCAAGGGATTTGGACGATATTGGTTTTTAATAGTTTTGTTTTTTTCCTTTTTTTCTTTTTGCCTGCAACAGCTATAGGTCGGTGCCCTCCTCAAGTTTATAATGAGAGGTTTACTGCTTATGCTCTGTCGCCGTGTTGCATCTTCCTCAACCCAGACTCTTATGGAGTCTGTATGCCTTATTCTGGGTTGGAATTGGGAGGGGGGAGGGGGCTGGGGCACGGGCGGTTGGGTGGGAGGGAGAAGCATCAAAAAAAGAAAAAAACGAATCCAGGAGTAAGACAGGAGTCACCAATACTTTAACTATTTTTACACTAACTCTAGAAAGTACACTAATAAAACCTGAGGCATATCAGGGAAAAAATTGAATATTGCCAGTACAGATTTACATGGAAATAAGGAACGGACTCCTATGGGGAGACTAACTATACGTACCAGGAATGTTGCGGGGCTCCATGACAGAGACAAGCGCCTGCAACTGAATGAAATAATCTACCAAAATCCCGTAGATATAGTATGTCTCCAAGAGACTCACTTGCCTTGGGATAAAAGGGAGCTATTAAAAATCAGGGGGTATAATATATTGTCATGCACCACTCAAACTTCTAACACGTGTGGGGTAGCGATACTTGCTAAAACCTTTTTAGGCCAAGCCATCCGTAAGATAGCAGATACTCAGGGCAGATGGGTCATCATCGAATTGGCTCTGGGCATAACTGTCTGCTCGGTCTATGGATCCAATCAAGATGATCCTTCTATCTTGGAGAAACTTGAACTTGAGCTCGCATCATGGCCAGGCCCACTTGTCTTTTGCGACGATTTGAACATTTCGCTTGGACCCTCATTTAACAACCAGAGGCAGCAAAAACATCTGGGCCGCAAACTGTGAGTTTTCAATGCAATTAGCCGGCTCCAAGATAGCTTTGGCTTGGTCAATATATGGGGGTGCGAAAAATCCGCCAGATCCAGGGTTCACATACTTCTCTTGCCCCCACAATAAATATGTTAGAATCGACTATATACTCACAGCAATGGATCTCTCTAATCAAGCTACAATCATTAAACACCCCAATATAATTTTCGATCATAATGCTCTAACCCTTACAGTTAATGTAACAACCTTTAGTAGACAATGCAGGAGCTGGACCTTTGATAGGAAGCTACTGGCCAATAAAGAGTGCATCAAATACATCACCAGCTGGGCCCAAGAATTTTTTGATAGGAACCGCTTTAGTTCCCCAAGGTGTGTGGTCTGGGATTGCTTCAAAAGCAGCTCTTAGAGGTGAAACAATTAGCTAGGGAGTACAACCAGAAAATACACAAGTTAGCTAGGGTAGAGGAAGAGCACACTGCACAATAGCTCAAGGGGAGGATGGGAAAAACACTATGTATCGTATGCTGGTACTAAAAACGGATTTAAACTCTGGGTTGACTCAGAAAGCAACAGAGATCTTTAAAACACACCAGATGGATGTATATGAGAATGGGGAAAGAGAAGGCAAACAGCTTGCACTGCGTACATGCCAGAAAACCTCCTAAAATGCTATCTCAGCTATACAATCAGGAGGACATACACTTACACAAACATCTGACATAATTAACGCATTCCAACAATACTATCAGAAGCTTTACCAGAATGATAGCATAGCCAATAGGGTCGAATCCGACATGCTCCTAAGGGACTTCCTAAGTGACTCAGAGAAAAGCAGGAGCATAGATGCTACAACCCAAGAGGACCTCGAGAAAAAAATCACTCTCACAGAAGTACAAAGAGCCCTCTCTGCTCTTGCCGCTGGCCCGGACAAAATCCCCCTTGAGTTATATAAAGTTCTGAGTAAATATCTAGGCCCTCTTCTGCTCAACTTATTTCTTGGAATACAATGGGGTGGGACCCCTCCGGAGTCTTGGAAGGAGACAAATATAATCATCTTTCCTAAAAAGGGAAAAGCCTCAGACCAATTGTCATCATACAGCCAAATTTCCTTAATTAACTCTGACTCAAAATTATACGCTAAAATCATGGCCAATCGGCTCGGGAGGGTTGTCGAACATCTGGTCTCCCCATGGCAGCATGGATTCATCCCCGGAAAAGGCACGACCGACCATACTCGAATGGCTATCTCCCTATTTGACATCATGTCCGGAACGGGGGGCCAGATGTCGATGATCCTCCTGGACGCCGAGAAGGCCTTCGACCGTGTGTCATGGAATTTCCTCTGGGCAGTATTGACTCACAATAATTTCGGCCCCAAATTTGTAAAATCCATAATGGCGATGTATCTGGATCCTAAAGATAAACTGCAGATAATGGGCTCCGAATCAAGCACAATCAAAATCTCAAGAGGTACAAGAGGTACAAGGCAAGGGTGCCCGTGCTCCCCAATATTATTCGCATTATACATAAACCCCCTGATTTTGAAACTGTTAGAAAATCAAACAATTAAACCTGTGGTGACTGGCCAATATGAAACCAAAGTATTGGGCTACGCCAATGATATTGCTGTCCTAACACCTAATCCTGCTGAGGCTATTTCTGAAATAGAGGCAGTTACACAAACATATGGGCGTTACTCGGGCAATTCTCTCAATCAGGATAAAACAATCATGCTCTGCCCCGACAATATCAAACTTATTGATCTCAGAAAAGCCGAAAAAGGTATGTATCTAGGTGTATGTATAAGTCCAGATGTGAAATCTACCCCAAGTTTAATTATGAGCCATTAATGAATACTATAAGAAAGGACCTAGATCGAGTCAATAGTTTACATCTGTCAATTATTTGCAGGGGAAATTTCTTGAAGATGAACATTCTCCCTAGGGCACTATACCTATTTCAAGCAATTCCCCTGATCTTTGAAGACAACATTCTAAAATCTCTAGAATCTCAAATGTCTAAAATTGTGTGGCAGCATGGTAAAGTTAGGAGATCTTTAAAATGTCTCTCGCTACCACAGCACAGAGGTGGATTAGCAATCCCCAACATGCTATTTTACTTTTGGTCTGCTTTTCTCCAACAAATGGCTCTACTTCTTGGTACCACCCCTTCTACTGATAACAAAGGGGACATAGTAGTACCATCTATATATGAGTTGTCAATAGGTATGAAAGCTAAAGGCCTTTTTCTAAGGCAACTAGAACCAAGTTATTACAAGAAGATCAAGTTTAAGGTCATCTCTAATGCCTGGATGGAAAATTTGGTCGAGAACAGTTAAATACATGCAGATCGCGAAGATAAATCGATATACTCCCCTATGGCACTCTACAGTGCTCCTCACACTTGCCAACGATGATATTGCTAAAAAATGGGAAAAAATAGGAATCAATACACTAGGCGATTTCCTGGGCAAGGATATATATACCACTTTCATAGACCTACAGAGAAAATGTTACTTATCTAATGGCGATTACTTCAAGTTTATCCAGGTCTATACTGTCCTAAAGCTTAAAGCTCCCAACATCAACCTAGAAAGAATTCAAATTATAGAAACTATTACCAAAAATGCCACCAGAATTGATCCAATATATGGGCTTCTCTTAGAAAAATTGAAGGATGACATGGAGCAAACAGAAACAGCTTGGGCTGGCAAGCTAGCTAATCCAAATGTATATATCGATATGAGTCTATCCTTATCATCACGCCTGCTCATATTGTCTAGCTTAAAAGCCCAGACATACAAAACCATTTATAATCTGTATTTCACTCCTGCAAAACTACATGCCTGGGGAAAAAGGATTAAGGATGAGTGCCCCAGATGCGCATCCGGTCCAGCTATGCTTATACACATGTTTTGTGAATGTAATAAATTAACACCAATCAAAAAAATTAAGCTTGATTTCTGGGAAGATGTGTTTGGACACAAAATAGCTGACTCCCCCACCCTTTATATGCTTGGATAGGATAGTACACTTGAACTCAAAGCGAAGGAAGAAGCAATGCTATTTGTTGGCACCACTGTGTACAGAATTATACTTGCAGCGCGCTGGAAAGACTCAGACCCGCCGAGCTTCCAAATGTGGCTGGCTCGCTTTGTGGGGTATTCAATCAAGAGAGTTCTATCTATGCCACTAGGGGAAGACAAGCTACTAGGCGAGGCAATGAGATCTGGTCACCCATAACGACTTGGAATATAGGGGTTAGCCCTCTCGCACCATAGTCGGATGTAACCTTTTATGTATTAAGCTTCGCTATAGGTATAAGAATTTGATGTACAATGTAACTTATTTTTGCAGTATGAGTTTGTGAACTTCTAAAAAATTACACACTTTGTTTATGTAATGTAAATGTAAATGTAAAAATCACTTATATAGTGCAAAAACTGTCACCCTACGGGTATCCTGGCACTTTTGGAAATGGTGATGGTCAGCACGTTACCAGGCCGTAATAGGCAGTGAGAGAACTAGTCTTCCATCCGAGGAAACAACCAGGTTTTCAGATTCTTTCTGAAACAGGTCCATGAACTGGCCTGTCTGATGGTCTGGGGCAGATCATTCCATAATGGTGCAGCAGCCACCCCAAAGGCTCTGCCCCCCATTCTGGTTCTCCTAAACCTAGAGGTCTTGATCAGGTTTGCGTTTGAGGAGCGAAGCTGTCTTTTTGGATTATGCCATATAAACCTCTCCTGCAGTGGTATGGGGCCCTCCTCATGTGCCGCTTTATACACAATGCAGAGAGATTTAAAGCAGATTCTCTCTTTGATGGGCAGACAATGTAGGTCCCTTAAGGCTAGACTTGTAGAAGACCTTCGTTGCCTATTTAGCACCAGCTTAGCTGCCATAGACTGAACTCTCTGCAAGCTCTATAAGATGTATTGTGGGGCACCCAAATACAGAGCATTGCAGTAGTCCAGTCTGCTGAGTATTACGCTCCTCACCACCAGTGAGCAGGTTTCTATAGGTAGGAAAGGAAGAATATATGTACTTTCTTTTTTTGCTACTATATAATCATGTATAATCATGCATTTTCTACTTTTGAATGACATCTGCCTTATCTGGCTTTGATAATAAATATATTTAAAAAATAAAGAAAAAAACAAAGGTTGCAGGGACGTTAAACTTAGGAATTAGCATATAAAAAACCTTAGAAATCCACTCAAAACACCAAAGGTTACAGTGATGTTATAGTTGGGGAATAGAATTAAAAAAAAACTTAGAAATTCACTGGAAAAACCAAAGGTTACAGGGACATTATAGTTAAACTGATATTTCACTCATACAAAACCAGAGAAATTCGCCAGTTATAGTTAATGAGCTAACTATAACTTGCGCCCCCGCAATGCACTGCTTATGACCTCACATATTGCATCACTCATGACATGGCCTGTGACATGACAGATGACATCACTGATGACATCTCAATTGACATCACTGATCTGATGACATCATCTACAGAATCTCTAATGCACCCACTCACACCCCATTACAACCTTTCATACACCCACTGCAACTTCTATACTAGCATTCTCAAAACCATTGACACACACATACTAGTACTTACACACCAACTCACTGATTTATAGGTCTACACACACATCCACTCACTTACCCACACAACCATTCATACACCAACTCACTCACAAAAACAGTCACTGATCTATCCACTCATATACCTGTACAGCCACTCATACACAGTCAGTCACTCTTAGATCTACTTGCGTACCTACTCACGCACCTGTAAAGTCAATCACACAGCAATTTACTCACCTATATAGTTACACCCACACCCACTCATTTATTCATACAGATACTAGCACATACTCACTTTTGCAGTCATTGACACATTCATACACTCACCCATGCGGCCACTCTCGCAATCACTCAGTCACACATAGTTGCTCATATACTCGAATACTCACCTATACTGTCTTTCATATATGCAGTTACACATTCATATATCACTGACAGAACAATTCATCCACCAACACAGCCATACTATAGGCCCCTGCCTTTGGCTCGGGCCTTTAACGCTGGAGCAGGCCTTTAATGGCCTGTCTAGCCCACTACATCAGGCGATAAGGTTATATTAAATAGAAGAAATTTCACAAGCACAGCATGAACACTGTGCAGGTGAAACCTAAAAAAGCATTAACTAATTCTAGCTACAACAGCAGAAAATGTGCACCTTTGCAAAATACTGTGGGCTGGAATACCGAAACATGATAGACAATCCATCAAACCAATGACTGAGATCCCAAAGCAAAGCAGTTTGCCGAAGAGGGCTAACCTAAACCTTTTGTTAAGGTTTGGATTATGTTTTGTTCGTGGTGTGTTGACATTAACGCTGTCTACAGCCTGACCTAAAAAGCTGATGGCATGACCAGCCTTGTAATTTTACCCTAAAGGTCACCAAGGCAATCCAAGTTTTAGAGAGTAACAACAGTTACTGGACTATTTGGCTTTCAAGAAATATATCTGTCATTTAAATGAACTTGTGGCAATCTAGTATAATTTTCCATTAGTTAGGAGCATCTGCATCCCAGATTTAACAAACCTAACACTATTGGTAACTACAGGATCTGCAATCTTCCACTGCAAAATTCCTGTGCCATTAGTAATGAAGGACTAAGTGGGGAGAGTGAATCACAAGAGATATTTTAGTCAGCATCAGCAGGATTTGTAGAGCCCGGCTTATCACCCCTGGGGGTATCAGGGCACTAAGGATGAACCATTTAGTCGAATAGCCAGATCTTGAGTGCTCTCCTTAAGTCGGCGAGCGTGGTACCGGTTGGGAGGTGGAGGGGCAGGTCATTCCAGGACTTGCCAGCGAGGTATGAGAAGGATCAGCCTCCTCCACAGATCTGATGGATTCATGGGACGAGGGTGAGGTGGACTGTGTGGAGGTGTCTGGGGGGCTGGTGGAAGGACAGGTGGTGTTTGATGTAGGCAGGTCCTTGTAAGAGTGAGTGAGTACTTTGAAGTGGCATCTCTTCTTGATTGGGAGCCTGTTAGAAATGGGGGTCTCTAGTTGTCAGGTTTTTACCCTGTCTAAGTAGAGACCCTTTGTTATGGTCAGGATAAAGGACTTCTGAATTAACCCCTGCTCACCCCCTTGGTAGCTTGGCACAAGCAGTCAGGCATATCTCAGAGGCAATGTGTAAAGCGTTTGCACATAGCGCACAGTAAAGCAGTGAAAACACTCCAAAAGGACACCACACCAGTTTTAGAAAAATAGCAAATATTTTTCTGTGTAAACCAAGACCAAAATGATGAAAATCCAAAATACAGTAATAAAAATATGAATATGGGCTATCATAGCGCTGTGAACAACAAATCCAACAGTTCAGGCTGACCCTGAGGTGGCGGGCCAGCTACAATGTCTAGAAGACCCACAATTAGTAAACTTGGAAATGCAAGGCATCATGGACCATGCAATGAGCTCCAAAGAGTCATCGGCAGGAGTCGGTCTCGGAGGTTGATGCAGGAGTCGTCGGGTGTTTGAAGTCATACGCTTTGCAGATCAAACTATGTGAGGTTTAAGTTAGGAGCACTGGCGTTGATGACATCAGGGCTGTGATGTGAAGCCGGACAATGGGACGTCCGGTGCCCACAGGTCACGGTGCAGGCAGCGGCTTGGTGACAGTGTCCATCATTGTCAGTGAAACCTGGGCTGCGATGTGAAGCAGGCAGTACGAAATGCGGTGTACACAGGTCACAGGACAGGCAGCACCCTCATCATTGTTGGTGCTCTGTTGTAGGTAAAACCAAAGGGGATAATGGACGGAGTGTTGAACATTGCAAGCACTCACCCACAGTCAACTGATCTGGGTTTAATCCATCATCATTCTTTAGCTCACTCCGCTACACCAGTTCCGACATGGCTATATGCAAATCAGTCTGACCTTGTGCCTCATGGGAACAGTCCAGCCCGAACTACCAAGCCATGTCTTCCCTGGACTGGAAACAAGCATCCTGGGACCAGTTTCTGGCTAATCAGCAGTCATCAGCCAGGCTAGCTTGAATCCAGCGGCAAAGTGAGCAAGGGACGCACATCTGGGCATACCCTGCCAACTTAGGGTGAACAAAGCAAAACCAAACGGGATGATGGACGGAGTGTTGAACATTGCAAGCACTCACCCCCAGTCAACTGTTATGGGTTTAATCCATCATGATTCTTTAGCTCACTCTGCACCCAAGTTCAGACATGGCTATATGCAAATAAGTCTGACCCTGTGCCTCATGGGAACAGTCCAGCCCGAACTGCCAAGCCATGTCTTCCCTGGACAGCGGCATTGGTTGACGATGCTGGAGTCTATAGTACTGACGTCGGTGGACCAGGGCTGAGGTGTGGGACTGGGAGATACTTTGTGTACCCAACGAGCAGTGTCCACAGGCCACAGTGCAGGCAGCAACATCAATATCAGCTCTGTGTGGCATCCTCTGTGATATCAGGGTGGTGATGTGAGGATATGTGAAAATGTGTTGCCCACAGGTCTCAGTGCAGCTCGTTGATGGTGTCAGGCGGTGATGGGGAGACCAGGATTGTGGTGTAAAGCGGAACAATGCTGTCTGCGGTGTCTCTAAGTCACAGAGCCGGCAGTAACATCATTGGTTTTTCCTCTGTTGCAGCACAAAACTAACAGTTCCATGTGCTGTTGGCAGGTGAGCCTGAAGACTTTGATGTTCCTGAGACTTCCAACAGGAGGCAAGCTCTATTTTAAGCCATTGGAGAGACTCAGGAAAAAAGGTGCAGAAGTTCAGTCCAGTCCTTTCACTGCAGAAAACAGAAGCAGCAACTGCAGGCCAACCCAACAAAGAAACACACAGCACTGGGGCAGTACTCCTCCTCACTGCTGTTTAAGCTCTTCTTCTTGGTGGGTCCCTTAGTCCAAAACAGTTCTAAAGTTCAGGGGTTTTAAATCTAATACTTATACCACTTTTTCCATTTGAAATCTTTCAGCCTGATTCATGTAGCTAATAGCGCTCGCAAAAGGGCCAGATTCTGAGAATCTGGCCCTTTGCGAGTGCGATTTTTGCATTTGGTATTCACAATCCCAAATGCAAAAATCGCTATTTAAGAATTCGCATATTTGCGAGGAATGGCATTTAAGGATTCTCTAATAGAGATTCCTCAAATGCTATTCATGACACAAAAAAAAATTGCGATTTTACACTTTTGGGCCGCTATTTACCGAGAGGTCAGACCTCTCGGTAAATAGCAAAAACTCAGAAAAATGCTTTTAAAAGCATTTTTCTAAGTTGCATGTTGCACACACACATGTCCTTTGGACATGTGTGTGCGCAACACCTGTTCAAATGTGCATTTTAGGGGTGCTACAGGGTGTCCTTTGGACACCCCTGGCACCCTTCAAATCGCTATCTGATTTGCGAGTAGCAAATTGCTACTCGCAAATGAGGGATACTCCCCATTCATTCCTATGGGCCTTTTGGCCCATAGGAATGAATGGGGAGTCATTCCTTTTTTTGCGAGTAGCAAATTGCTACTCGCAAATAGAGAACATGTAGGAATCGCTATTGATTTAGCAATTCCTACATGAATGCCGTTTTGCGTGTCCTCAATAGCGAGTCGCTATGATTCGCTATTAGGGCCACGCAAAACGGCCCGTACATGAATCAGGCTGTTTGATCCAAAAGTCTCTCTGGCTCAGCAAAGCCAGTGCTGTCCTCCTTGGTTCAGCCACACTACAGGGGGTGGAGACAGCATTTTGCGGAGCTTCCACAGCCTATTCAGGTGTCAGTGACAACTCCTACCACCACTCTAGCCCAGGATGGCCCATCAACATAAGCAGGACACCCCCTCCGTGTGAGTGTCTGGAGTGTATGCTCAAACAGCCCCTGTCAGTCTAAAAGCAGAAGGTGAATCCACAAGCAGGCAGAGGCACACTGAATGGCTATGCAAGAAATCACCCACTTTATAAAAGTGGCATTTTCAAACACACAATTTAAAAACCACATTTCCTAAAATATGTGTTATTAGATTGGGAGCTCAGGGAACCTAAACTCAATTTCTCTATTGTTTCTCAAAATGTTACAAGGCAGCTCCAATTATTACCTATGGGAAAACCAATATTTCAATTGTGAAAGAGAAAATGCACAGTATTTCACTATCAGGATGTGTAAAATTCAGCAGCACATGTCCTGCCTTTCACATACACTGCACCCTGCCCATTGGGCTACCTTGGGCCTACCTTAGGGGTGACTTATATGAAATAAAAAGGAAGGGTCCGGCCTGGCAAGTAAGTGCACTTGCCAGGTCGACATAGCAGTTTAAAACTGCACATGCAGACACTGCAGTGGTAGATCTGAGACACCTTTGACAGGCTACTTGGGTAGGTGGCACAATTAGTGCTACAGGGCCACTAGTAGTTTTTGATTTACAGGCCCTAGGTACACTTGTGCACTTTGATAGGGACTTATTAGTAAATCATATATTCCAATCATGGGTACCCCATATCATTGCTCAACGCAGATTATAAGATCTTTGCTAAAGTCCTATCGGATAGGCTAGGCACATAAGAAGCTGATATGCTACATCTTGACCAAAAGGGCTTTGTCAAGGGCAGAAATCTGTATGAACTTACGTATAACTTTATTGGTGCTATAGATCTAGCCTCAACATACTCGCTCCCTTTTGCAGTCATGACTCTGAATACCACAAAGGCTTTCAATAGAGTCAACTGCGTATACCTGGCAGCTGTATTGGAGAAATACAATATTGGTAAGAACTTTTGTAGAGCTATCCAGTTGATATATCAAGATCCATCTGTAAAACTGCTGGTTAATGGAAATCTAACTAAGCCTTTTAAAATATCTAGAGGTACCAGACAGGGCTGCCCCTTATCCCCTCTCCTTTTTAATTTGTACATCAAGCCATTTGCTCAGAAGCTTAGAGATCAGGCATGCATTTCACCATTTAGGCATGAAGGGTGGGAGATAAAGGTTTCCCTTTGTGCCCATGCCATTATCATTTTTCCTCTAATCTCTCTACTGACTTGCCAGCTGTTATAAAGCAGGTTGAGGATTTTGGTAGGACATCAGGGTATTATATTAACGCAGGAAAAACCGAGCTTATGACATGGAACTTAAAAGAGAGCCAACATGAGACTAAAAGGGAGATATGAGATATCTTGGGGTAAAGATAGTGCAGGACATTGACACAATCCCAGAAGCTAACTTGTCTAGCTTCTCAAGGGCATGTTTGCAGCTCATGAAGAGCTGAGTTCATCTTCCCTTGTCAATCTTTGGGAGGTGAACCTGGTTAAAATGATAATGCTCCCCAAAATCACCTTCTTTTTTAATGTTATCCCACTACATTTCGCAAGTCTTCCATTGATGAACTCCAGCAGGCTATACATTCCTTTATTAGGGCCTATAAAGGAACCAGAATAGCCTGGAAGAAGCTGAGACGTAGGAGGGACATGGGAGGATTATCCCTCCCAGATTTACAGTACTATGCTTGGGCTTTCCAATTGTCCAACTCCAGAATACTGTTCAAATCTCCGGATGATGTCGGGGTAGGGGCCATGTTTTCAGCAAAGCTGAAGGGAGCTAATCTAGTCCAGGATAGTTTTATGTTCAAATAGGGAGATCCTAAGTTTTAAAAAAAAGATAAGGTTAAAGGTGTTACAGGCAATGGCCAGAACATGTGCAAGCATCAGACGGTTGGTTAGCTCCCCTCTGGGACTCCCCCCGGAACACCTCACTGTTTGAAAGACAAACTAGCGACTAAGAGAGGCCGGACTTAGCATATGGGGAGACCTAGCTAAGGAAGGTAAAATTATACCCTGGCACTTGCTCCACGCTATCTTGAAAGGGGGTGTTTCTAGATTTAAATACATCCAACTTAAAAGCTGGGCCCAAGGGGGAAGAGTCAGAGGGTTTAGAAAGGCTTATTTGGGAGATCTTAGTAGTAGAAGAGGTTTGAGATGATGCAAGGATCGGTAGAGGAGGGAAGAGTCTAGAAAGGGTTATTCTGGGAATCATAGTAGTATAATGGGGTTTGGGATGAGTCAGAGAGCGGAGGTAGAGGATATATTGGGAGCGGTATAGGGCGAAAAATAGGTTTGTGAAATGGAGAGCATAATAGATTGAGGTTTGGGATGAGTCAGAGAGTGTAGGCAGAGGATATATTGAGAGCGGTATTGGTGAGATTTAGGTAAGTGCATTAGAGATTTTGGCAGTTTCAAAGCAACCTCTGCTTACCTCTGAGGTGTATTTGGACTTTTTTTTCCCCTTGGCAAGACAAGAAGGGAAATGGAGGCGGGAGGGATGGGGTAGCTTGCTTTCACACCGGTTTTAGCCCAGTATAGGGGAAAACATGGAGGGAAATTTAAGCAGTTAAGGGCAAGTGAAACAGCAGATCTTAAACTACAGAGCCCACAAACCAACATGTAAATTTAAGCAGTCACGGCTAGAGGAAAAACACATTTAAAGGGCCAGGAAGAATTTAAACCTACCGGCAAGTTCAGACAAGATCAGACTTCAGCATAGAGCGCACCGCCATCTCTTAGGGGCTTACTCACCCTCGCAGTTAATTTGTTAATTTTATTTGTGCACTTGTTTATTTACTTGCCTGTTTGTTTTTCTATTTATTCTGTTTGCCTATGTTCCCCCCTACGTGCACCCTCCACTCAAACAAGAATAGATAGAGAATACGTAGATAAACTTTAGCCTGACACAAAAGGAGAGAAGGAGAGAAACCCAGAAGAAATTCCCGAAGTGTCACCTTTTTCATACTTTCCAAAAGCTTATGTCCCTCTTGTTTGGATCTTACATTATGCATGCTGTTTTTATGCATGACTTTTAGGGAAGATGGAAATCTGAGTTGGGCAATGGCCCCTAGCTTTTTAAACTCATCTAGTTTTCTCCCAAGCTCCCACTGCCTGTCTAAGGTGGCTCGGGCAAGGTCGGATCTTATTTCAAATGAGAAGTCTTTACCCCTCAGTGATTTAGCTTTCAGAGCCATGGTCAGGATTTTTTTCTTTTAGGGAATAGGTATGGATATTCAAGAGAATCTTTCGAGGCTTCGTTTTATTAGGATTTCTTCTGAAGGGGTCCCTCTGCACCCTTTGAATATCTTTCACTAGTTCTTTCTCAGTCTCCTCGATCTGCACTGTTTCCTTTTATAGTGTGACAATAAAGGATTTGAGGTCCTCTCCTGCCTTTCCCTCTGGGACATTCAAAATGCGAAGATTGTTCCTCCTGGAGTTATTCTCTTGTTGGTCCAACTTATCTTGGATTGCCTGCTCCTCCCTTTTAAGAGCCAATATGTCAGCTTTTGCAATACTTAGCTCGTCTTTCAATTCCCCAACAGAGTTCTTGAGAGTCTCAGTTCTCAAATTTAGGAGATCTACCTTCTTTTCCAAAGATTCACAGAAACTCCTAATCTCTCCCTGATTGGATTCAGATACTGCAAATCCCTTTTTGATATCCTCTGAAAGGGTGTGGAACAGGGCTTCCATGGATGCTGGCGGAATCCCAATGGGATTACCAGAGACTACCTCAGCTGTAGCTAGCTCACTTCCCCCACTTTGAGCGGTGGTTTTGAGACCCTGGGGCAGCAGTTTCTCCCTTTGCATATCTGTGTATCTGCTCCTGACTGCTTGTGGGGTTTACTGTAGGAGAGCCCCCCCATAGCAGCCATGTTCTCCCTGTGATGTAGATTTAGCCGTAAAGAAATTACTATTATATGCAATAATATGGCAAGACAGGCCTATTGCGTCAGATTTCGGGAAATCGGGTAAGGTATTTGAGGTAATGGCAACAGATGCAACAGATGCAGACAGATGGTATTTTTCTTTCCTTGTGTGGTTGTAATGCACGCATTGCGCAAAAACAATAAAGAAGAATTATAGAAAAAAAACACTCGTGCCCTTGGAGACGGAAAACCCTTCAAATCGGTGGCCTATTAGGAACACACTTGATGTATTCTAGAATCATGCACGACCAGACACAATCTTAAAACCACTCATCTAAAGGTGATCACTAAATTCCCTCCGAGTGTACAGATGGCACACAGAACACGTATGAAGAAACAAGGAAGAGAAGTGAAGAATGTGAATTTTGGGCTCCCAAAGGCTATCTTGGACTCCAACCAGGATAGCACATTTCCTGGCGTAAATAAGCATATAGACACCCACTCCAAAGAGAGTGTTAATGTAGTAAAGAGAAATGCGAATATCCAGCGATTTTATCAGTGATTCAAAGCACATAGGAACAGCAGACTAGCGCTTTGCTCAGTGTAGGCCAAGACAATTCAGAACGTAGACCAAGAAAAACTTCTCCAATGCATGTCTTCCTGTGTTCCAATACATACAAATAGAAGTTTGGAGAAACAGATCTATATTGATCAGCTTTCCTCCCAATTTAGCCACGACCCATCAAAGAACTGCTCTTGGTCTAAGTATCTTCTTTTCATCTCTGGAAGTGGCTGGGCTCGGGAAATGTCTGAAAGAAACAGTGCTGATTTAGAACTTTAAGCTTTGTTCAAAACTTGTGTTGAATATTTAAATGTTTGTGTAAAGGGGCTTGTTTTGTAGCAATGTTTGTTAATTGAACAATATCATTTACATACATATGTTAAGACCTACATAAGCATTGTCATTTTCACAATACATGTTATGGCGTTAAGGCACAGAAACAAGTACATTTATATTGTCAGCCACTCTTTTTTTGGCAAAACGCTTCCCAACAGTTCAACTGTATTTCACTTTAATTTCTTCATTATCATTATCTTCATCATTCTCAAATGTAGCAAGCAGGTAGGTGTGGACAGGGACTTTAATAATAAGTGTGATGGATGATTGACATTAGTAGTTTTATGAGTACATACAAAAAGTTAAGAGAATAAAAATCATTGCAATCACAGTTTTAAAGACCTTCATTCCCCAGAATACCAGTGTCAGGATCTTCTCCCAAGAAGGTATGTGAGAAGAATCGATACTGAAGGCACATACAGGCATGGACTCCACTGTTTCCTAAACTTCTCACTTCGTGGTGTCAAGCCTCAGAATGAAGTTACCCTTACTAAATTGTGTAGAAAATGTACACTTGTACAGCACAAACTAAAATGGCTATAGTGCACTAGAAATGCGTGTAACTTACTAGTTTTTTGGTCTCGCCTAGCAGCGCGCATGCGCTGCATAGGCAAAAGACCTTTAGCAATCACTTTGGCTTTTCAGCAAAAAACGTGCACGCGTTCCATTGCCTTCAATGGCAACGCGTGCACGTTTGGCGATTCCCTTGCTGGAGCGAGCAGCTGGCGCCATATGTTATCAATTATCTTGCCATGCTGCTCGCTCCCCCAAGGGAATCGCGCAGGCCCCCTCCTCTCTGCCCTCCCCCTGCTGCCGCACGAGGCGCGCACGCGCTTGTGCTTGTTTTCTTAGTTATTACAAAGTTCTTTCAGTTTCACTTTTATTTCCTCGTTCTTACAGCACCCAACCCACATTCCGCACGCCGAGCACCGGTAAACATATTTTACTGTGTGAGTCGCGCACAAACCGTCTTTTATGCTGAGACAATATTTAAAATACTCTGTTCAACTGAAAGCAGATAATATTTAAAATACCCTGTTCAACTGAAAGCTTCAAGTAGCAAGGTACGTTTCATTGGAGCTCGTGACGCTTTAGTTGTCTCTTTTGCTGAACCTTACTTAGCTACATTTTAGGACGCTGCCGCGCACCTCCCAGCTGTCCTTACTGAGGCTGTAATTTCAGATGCTATATTTAGACGAATAGGAGTCACATTTCTAGAAAAATCTCCAGTTATACAAAGGACGCGTCACAATGCAGACCTTTCAACATGTCACCATGACATCACTAATCCGTGGGTGAATCCATGCACTCCCGGATTACGGGGGGGAGGGAGGGTTGAAGAATGTGGAAAATATTGAATTTCTTTGAACGATTAACTATCACGTCACTAAAACTGATCTAGTCAGGTGTCAGTAAAATGTCCCCCCCCCAACTGCCACCATTTCATGCCTCTAACTTTTTCTCTGATGCAGTCGCGGCCTCCCCCATTCAAGCCTTTGTATTCATGTACCCTGGGTCTCGTGTTGTCACACCGAGGGCCTATACCATTCTAAATGTTCCGTTCAGAGTTCTGCTTCTGTTGCTGCTGTGAAGGGTCGTGAGGTTTCAAATCAATGTTATAGTCTAAATTTTTCTCAGCCTTTGTTCAAATGAAATGGCATTTTAAAGTAATACTCATCCTCACAATTTGGCGGTCCACATGTGTTTATGTAAAAGTATTCTAAGTGGTCACACCCACATCTCTGTGCGCAACACCCTCCTCTGTCCTCCAGTCATCTGCCTCATTCCTTCTTTCAAGTAGTGCACATACCACTGGTGTCTAGATCTCGATGGGGCGTGGGGGCGGGGGTGAGGATGAATGCGCAGGGCCCCAAACCTTAATTATTTAATATAGTATCCACACGGTCTTTTAGTCTCCCTTCGGGAGGTCTCTACTTCACACTTTGCAATAGCTCTTTGTACTTCTGGAGATGTGGTTTCCGCTGTTTGTTGTGGTGCTTCTTGTAAAGGTGTGGTGAGTGTTCCTCCTGTGCCCTTAGAGGACACTGGTTTGCCCAACTGTTGCTAATTGCTCTCTTTGACATCACAAGCTGTGAAACAGGGCTCTCTTCTCAGGCCAAGCAAAAGATCCTACTTCACGAGGGTTACTTTCAAGATTTCGAAGAGAAAAGGGTTTGCAGAGCACAATAGGTATATAATTAAATTTAGTTGCAAAACTAAAACTTTCAAATATATGACGTTTGTGTCCTCGAGAATGAGCTGACCACAAACAACTGCTATGAAAAAGGTTGAATATCCATGACTTTGTTTCTTGACAATTCCTCATTTGTCAGTAGTGCATGTTTCTTTCATTGTACTTAACGAAGCGTGGCTTCTTTGCGCTATATGGAGCCAGAGTAAAGTGGTAAAAATAGGTTCTTGTTAGCATCCTAACCTGCAGAAGGACTGGGCACCTCTACTCGCCCTCTCTGAGGGCAGATTACCCGCGCATTTTTTATTTTGTTTCATAAGCTTTATTAAGTAATCATACAGGTCACAATGAGCCCGCAATAAACACAACATATGAAAGCAAAGAATACATGAGGAAGCAAGCCATAAAGACAAAGGAAAAGCTATTTACATTTTAAGCAGGATCAGAAAAACAAGCATTGGCATAGCCCATAGGTCACGCTTTTGGGACCTTATAAGTATTTAGTTATGCAGCACAATATCCTTGGTGCAACAACATCAACTGTTGCATGGCTAAACACTGATAAGGTCCCAAAGGCGAGACCTATTGGCTATGCCAATGCTTGTTTTATTTTTCTGCTGGCTAGTATGAAATCGACATATCAACTCAGGAATTTTTTTTTTATAGTATTTGTTACGGTCTAAATGAGCATTAAGCGTTTCCGTAATACACGTGAGGGTGTTAAGGCACAGAAAGAAGTAAAGCTACTTTCTCAGTATAGAAAGCATCAGCGTATGTTAGAAAGAGAGTTTCCTAGGCAACAGCTGATGGTGTATTGTAGTTCCTATATTCCCAATAGGCTCTGTGCATTGGAATAATACATCCTATAGATTTGACGTAGGACTGAGGTCTAATAGGTCTCTATTGAACATACTAGACTTAATTGTGAGTGCCAGCTAGCTCAGAGGTCACTAGAAACTTTCTCGAATAAACAAGAAGGGATCAGTCCCTGACAACCACATAAACGTGACAACTTTGTTTCCCCAGAATAAGAAATGTATCTCTAGAGTCACGTAAACAATAGATAGTTATTTCACTCAGTCAATCGTGCAGGCTTCGTTTCACTAGAGGTTTAGAGAAATAGAGAGACGGGCGTTTTCAATAAAAAGTATTTATTGAACAGTCTTCTTTCTCATGCAGAGGAAATGAACTGCTACAATCGTAATACTGGTTGCCAAGTACAATGCGTATAGTACGAAGAGTATTATAAAATAATACTGTAAAAGCATGATATGGTTTCTAAGCGATAAAATACATAGAATACATACATTAATAAATAAAGACTAAAAGTACTCAACTGGTGCTTCTAAAATACGCCTACCCCGGTGTACCTAACCTAGGTCTAGTTCAAGGGAAGAAGTAAGTGGGATGTAGCTTAGTTTCAGTATTCTTTTGCCAAGAATCTAATCCAAAACTTCTCTAAGGGTCTAATCAGCTCCGTACCTTGGTTTAGAATGTAGGAGGTCTGGTATCTCTCTCTCAGGACTCGATTTCCCAACAACCCGCAAGGGTAGCTTGGAAACACTGGAGCTGGATATCTCGGCAAGAGAAAAGACAGCGTCTCTCTCAGTGCGTCTGCTGGGGGGTCGGCTTCCTTCGGCAGTTGCTGTAGCAGGGCGCGTCGGGCAAGTAGATAGTCGAACTGCTCCAAACCACCGTGTGTTTGCCTGGGCAAGTGTGGGCATATTTATACCTTGAAGGTGCCTATTTTGACGTAAGGTTGGACAAAATAACGTCATCAAAGACTCGGTTCTTGGGGGGCATGGCTTAGCAAGCCACGATGGCGGCTGCAGTCTGTTGAGGCTCCACAGATGGGCGGCCAAATAGCTCGGTTATCCTCGTCACCTCGGGGAGACGAACACCCTCCCGGATGGCGGATCTCCGGTGGCACCGTGGGAAGTCCAAAAACTGCGGTGCCCCACGCTGCAAGGGCAGCAAACAGCACCGACTCCAGCCCACGGACCCGGGCCCAAAATGGCGGCGACCTGCCTCTGACCGGGACGGGCGTTAGAAACACGGTCCACCCCGACCTGCACAAACTACGGGCGCACCCGGTGGGTGCACGAGACAGGGACCGGTCATATGGCGGTCCCCCCTAACCTCCACTGACGAGACCGGCGACGTCGCCCTGTGCCAGCGGGCGGCCAGTGCCACTCCAGGAACGGCGGAGGCAGCCAGACAGTGGCGGACATAGCTGCGAAGTCGTGGATCATCGAGGGGGGTCAGAGGCGGCCCCCTCCCCGGCACAGACATCGGCACCAGAATCAGCGGTGCAACTCACTCCCAGAGGTCCGACAACCGGCAGGGGCTCCCGCGCCAGAACCTGCCTGAGCTCAACATGTTGCCCATGGATTGACGACGCCGGGGCGGCCTGCTTTCCCAGCGGACCTGAGGGACAACGTTTGGGGGTGAGTGCCGCACATCATTGGCTTCCCCGCGCCCCCCCCACGAGACTACCCGCAGGCTCGAACGCAATAACAGTGGGCGTGCTTCGGGTCGCCACTGCCTGACCTTAAGATGGCGGCCAAAGCCCAATGATCGGGACAGAGCCTGGGCCACCCCCCGGATGTGCCACAGTGAGTGGATACCCCAGATGCTCGAAGGACTTCCATTGCCAGACTGGGACTGGTTTGTTCTTGGGGGACAATCTTTTTTGTGTGCGGGTGCGCTAGGAGGACCAGTGGAGGACCGGCGGTGCGCAGTGGGCCCCGCCCTATCGGCACGGCTGGTGACACGGTGGGGTGGCCCCCGCTGGGGCACTGGAGATCTCAGGGCGCATTATGCCCCCTACCACAAAAAGGCGGCGTGTCACACGGTCGCTACTCAGGGGTGCAGCACCTCAACCTCACTCACGCGCCCGAAGCACCAGAACGCGAGGACGACACCTGGGGACGGCGCCATGGGGAAGCCAAGGGCCACATAGCAGACGTCGGTCCCTGAAACGGCGCCGCAGAACCAACCCCGCACCAGCGTTCTCTCCAAAGCGCCATCGCTGCTACCGGACCCAACTTACTCTGACAAGCTGGACCAGGTCCTGGCAGCCATAAAACTTTCCAGGGCCTCCATGGAAGAGCGCCTGGGCACTCTCACTATGGACATCACCCTCATCCGTGATAATCAACGGAAGCTGGCCGATAGGGTGCGGGAGGGAGAGAGGTCTCTTGCAGAGGTGCAGCCAATCCTGAAGACACAGCAACAAACACTTCAGACAGCCATGGATCGCTTGACCACAATGGAGGAACGGGTGGACGATTTGGAGGGACGCTCTCGGAGCGGCAACATACGCGTGCTGGGGCTAACGGAGGGGATCGAGGGAGCACACCCCATCGAATATGTGGAGGCCTGGGTAAAGTCCTTCACTCCAACAAAGGACCGCGCTGCCTTCTTCTCCTTAGAATGAGCTCACCGGGTCCCAACCGGGAAACTGCCACCCGGCAACGCCCCTTGCCCCCTGCTTGCGAAATTCCTTCTCTTTCAGGATCGAGACGCTGTGTTGTAGTCGGCCAGACGGGCGGGCCCCCTGCAGGTAGAAAACCAGCACGTCATGATCTTCCCGGACTACGCCAAGGCGGTGCAAAAACTCAGGGCGTCCTTCCTGGAGGTGAAACGACGCCTACGGGCAAATGACATTCAGTACTCTCTGCTATTTCCCTTCCGTCTGAAAGTCATCAATGCTGGCTCCACACACTTTTTTTCAACGGCGGAGGAGGCCTGTGACTGGGCAGATCGCCACTGCATGCAGGGATCGGCCACGGCCCAGCCACAAAAACGTAGCCATAGGACACCATGTAACAGGAGACGAGCCCCGCAGGAGACGCAACCGCAGGGACAACAGAACTGGAGAGACCCTGCTAGGCGTCAGGAAGTCAAATCCCCGGACATGGAACAGCTCATGCAGGAGCGTCGTAAAGCCCTTCAGGCCGTGGCCGATCTTGGGGCTCCCCAATCAGAGGGGGACGTAGAGGGGATCCCCCATCTCTTTTCCTCGAGCAGTGAAGAGGACAGTAACTCGGCCCATCTCACCGCTGACTCTGTTACCATGCCTCCGGTCACGCCACTGATCGATGCCGCCGTCCAACAGGGGTGATACCGGTCATAGCCCGACAACATGCTTCGCAGAAAACTTCCGTGAGGGGAGCGCCTGGCTGGGGGCCACCCACCATCCGCGTCAGGGCACACGGGACACACTACACCCCGCATTGACAATCATTTCTCCTGCTAACGCCCCGAAAGGAACACGTCTCACAGGCTCGGCCCGCCACCCCTACGATTTGACTGTTCGCTCCCTGGTTCTCGGAGCGCTAGTTTGGACGTATCGAGCTCGCCGATGCGCCCCAGGTATTGGGACAGATTTTCCCATTCAGTTACATGTTCAGTTTACCCTGTTATCTCACCCCTTATCCCCCACAGAAGACACGAGTACCCGGGCAGCTGACACATATGGAGGGGAGCACACAAGGGCTCTTTCCCCGCGCGGCAACACCACTCTACCCTTTGCACCTGTGCATCTCATGTTCTGGAACACGCGCCCTGGCACAGGTAGCCATTCACCCGCCTACCCATGCAGCACGCAGACGTTAGGATACTCACCCTAAATGCGCGGGGCCTACACACGCCGCGCAAGAGATATATGACGTATGCATACATAAAGCTCCACCATGCCCACATTGCGTTCCTGCAAGAAACGCATCTCACAGCTCCAGAGACAGATAAATTGAGATCCCACTGGTGGGGAATCCTATGCGCCACATCATATTCTGCGTTCGCGCGCGGCGCGCTTATTTGGATTCGCCCTGCCACTCCCTTTCAGGAAACGCGCAGAGTAGTGGATAAGGAGGGGAGGTACGCCCTGATGGAAGGTATATTGGACGGACAGCCTGTCCTGTTAGGCAGCATTTATACGCCCAATGTCAAGCAGGATAGATTCTGGGACTCCCTCTCGGGTGTGCTGGCCCAATTCACTTCTCTCCCATGGATATTAGGGGTCGACTATAACTGTGAACTTGATGTTACACTCGACAGGTCCCACCCACGACCACAACATTGTCCCGTCAGAAAGATTCTGCCACTGGGTCAGTCACTGGACGCTGGTTGACGCGTGGAGAGCACACCATCCCCGCACACGGTTATACTCATTTCACTCCGTCCCACACAACCTGCGAACCATGTTAGACAGATTTTTATGCACCTCGGCACTAATACCGAAGGTCCAACACACTGACTACCTAGGCCGTGTAGTCTCAGATCACGATGCACATATACTTTGTGTCCGTTGGAGACCACCCCACCCACCGGTGACCACATGGCGCCTCCCGAGGGACTGCCTCACAGACCTGGTATTTAGGCATGATCACGCGCAGGCGGTCAAAGATTACTTCACTCATAACACCGGGTCTGCCTTCTGCAGGTTAGTAGAATGGGACGCGTTCAAGGTGGTTGCACGGGGCGCTTGCATCAAACAGATAGTGGGGGCCCGCCGTACACTCGAACACATGCTCATCGACACAGAACGCATGCTAGTGACACTCACCAAGAAGGAGGATGCCCAGTCGGCTACGGTGGCTCAGGTGGCCGAGGCAAAAACGAAATATGCTACTGCCCTAGCGGACTTGCGGAAATTCAATTTCCGAGCTTATGCGCTCGGGTACAAAGAGAGCGAGACAAAACAGGCACACTACTGACGTGGTTGGCGCACCAAGAGGCAGACACCGCACCCATCACCGAGATCCGGACAACTGCGGGCCCTTTGGTGCGCTCCCAACAAGACATTCTAGACTCCATTTGGCAATATTACGCCGCAGTGTACACCACCCAGACGCACTATCGGCAGGAAGCGGTAACCCATTTCCTGGACCCGCTATCGCTCCCCCATATCGCAGTGGCAACTAGGGATGCCCTTGATACGAAAATAACAGCCATTAAATATAATGGGGTGGCCCGGTGACCCTCAGAACCTGGGTTCTAAGATATGTACAAAGACAATGGTTCTGTTGGGATTTGCACAAATCTCTTTGACAAATGGCAATTCTTCATACACAGCCCTTCATATATATTTCACAATATCATTCTTGGAAATATTTT
The DNA here is from genome assembly GCF_964261635.1 of Lissotriton helveticus. Taxonomy (NCBI): domain Eukaryota; kingdom Metazoa; phylum Chordata; class Amphibia; order Caudata; family Salamandridae; genus Lissotriton; species Lissotriton helveticus. The sequence goes on from NC_136070.1 coordinate 739,047,606, forward strand.
TAAAAAAACATACACACCAAAATTTTTTTTGATTTTCTCAAAAGAGTTTTCTTATTTTGGAAATCAAGTATGAAATAATCATAGACACAACTAAACAAGGGTTGTCCTAAACATCAAAAACATAAATATCACAATTACAATTAAGTGCTCAAGTGAGTGATAGTGACAAGTGATGACAGTGTAATGTAACAGTAACATATATAATTCAATCAATCAATCAATCAATCAAGTCATTTATAGAGCGCACTACTCACCCGTAGGGTCTCAAGGCGCTAGGTGGGGGGGGGTGCCGTTACTGCTCGAACAGCCAGGTCTTGAGCTTCTTCCTGAAGGAGAGGTGGTCTTGGGTCAGGCGCAGGTCGGTCGGGAGTGAGTTCCAGGTCTTGGCGGCCAGGTAGGAGAAGGACCTTCCTCCTGTTGTCGCTCTTCGGATGCGGGGGACGGCGGCGAGGGCGTGGCTGGTTGATCTGAGGTGGCGCTTGGGAGTGTAGAAGTTGATTCGGTTGTTGAGGTAGCTCGGGCCTTGGTCGTGTAGGGCTTTGTGCGCATGGGTGAGGAGACGGAAGGTGATTCTTTTGTTGACGGGGAGCCAGTGCAGGTCTCTCAGATGTCCGGAGATGTGGCTGTTTCGTGGGATGTCGAGGATGAGTCTGGCTGAGGCGTTCTGGATCCGCTGGAGTCTCTTCTGGAGTTTGGCGGTGGTTCCGGCGTAGAGGGCGTTGCCGTAGTCCAGTCGGCTAGTGACGAGGGCCTGGGTGACAGTCTTCCTGGTCTCGGTGGGGATCCACCAGAAGATCTTCCGTAGCATGCGTAGGATGTTGAAGCATGACGAGGAGACGGCGTTGACTTGTCTGGTCATGGAGAGGGAGGAGTCCAGGATGAAGCCCAGGTTGCGTGCGTGGTCCGTCGGTTTGGGTGCGGTGCCCAGTGCGGGGGGCCACCAGGAGTCGTCCCAGGCGGAGGGCGAGGAGCCCAGGATGAGGACCTCCGTCTTGTCTGAGTTCAGTTTCAGGCGGCTGGTCGTCATCCATTCGGCTACATCTCTTATCCCTTCGTGCAGGTTGGCTCTGGCGGCGGCGGGGTCGTTGGTCAGGGAGAGGATCAGCTGGGTGTCGTCGGCGTAGGAGATTATGTTGAGGTTGTGTTGGCGTGCGATGGCCGCGAGGGGGCTCATGTAGATGTTGAAGAGGGTGGGGCTCAGCGAGGATCCTTGAGGGACGCCGCAGATGACTTCGGTGGCCTCTGACTTGTACGGTGGTAGGCGGACTCTCTGTGTTCTTCCGTTGAGGAAGGAGGTGATCCATTCCAGTGCCTTCTCCTGGATTCCGATGTTGCCGAGGCGCTGTACTAGGGTGCGGTGGCAGACAGTGTCGAAAGCCGCGGAGAGGTCCAAGAGGATGAGGGCCGCTGTTTCTCCGTTGTCCATCAGGGTTCGGATGTCATCGGTGGCAGCGATGAGGGCGGTCTCGGTGCTGTGGTTCGCTCGGAAGCCAGACTGTGAGGGGTCGAGGGATCCATTCGTCTCGAGGAAGGCGGCCAGCTGTTTGTTGACGGTCTTCTCGATGACTTTGGCCGGGAGCGGGAGGAGCGAGATGGGACGGTAATTCTTGAGTTCGGTGGGGTCTGCTGTAGGTTTCTTGAGAAGAGCGCTGAGTTCTGCGTGCTTCCAGCTCTCCGGGAAGGTGGCGGTGTTGAAGGAGGTGTTGATAATGTCCCGCAGGTGGGGTGCGATGACAGCGTCGGCCTTGTTGAAGATGTGGTGAGGGCAGGGGTCAGTCGGAGATCCGGAGTGGACGGAGTTCATTGTGCGGATGGTGTCTTCGGTGCTGATCGGAGTCCAGGTGCGGAGGGTGGTGGTGGGTGGCGTTGTTGCGGTTGTGGCGTGCGTTGGTTGGTTGCTGAAGCTGTTGTGTATGTCCGCGATCTTGTTGTGGAAGTAGGACGCGAGGGAGTTGCAGAGGTCTTGCGACGGGGTGATGTCATTGTTTCCGGCGTTGGGGTTGGAGAGCTCTTTCACGATGTTGAAGAGTTCCTTGCAGTTGTGTGCGTTGTTGTCCAGCCGGTCCTTGTATGTATTTTTCTTGGTGGCGCGGATCAGTTGGTGGTGTTTCCGGGTGGCGAGCTTGAGGGTGGTCATGTTGTCCGTAGTTGGTTCCCTTCTCCATACTTTCTCGAGGGCTCGGCAGTTCTTCTTGGAGCTCTTGAGTTCGTCGGTGAACCATGGGGTTTTTCTGCTGCCGGGTCTGCTGGGTGGGGTTCTCAGAGGGGCGAGTTCGTCCGCGCAGTTGCTGATCCACTTCGTGAGGTTGTCGGCGGCCTGGCTGGGGTTAGCTGAGCTGGCGGGAGGGTGCTGGCTCAGGGAAACGGTGAGCTGGTCGGCTGTGATCTTGTTCCAGCTTCTTCGGGCAACCTGTTGCTGGTGTTGGTGGATCGTCGTTCTTTTGAAGGTGAAGTGGACGCAGCTGTGGTCCGTCCAGTGGAGTCCAGTTGCGTGGCTGAAGGTGACGTCTTTGCTGGATGAGAAGACGGCGTTGAGTGTGTGTCCGGCGAGGTGGGTGGGGGTGGTCACCAGTTGCTTGAGTCCGAGGTTGGCGAGGTTGTCGAGCAGGGTGATGGTGTTGCGGTCGCTGTTGTTCTCCAGGTGGAAGTTGAGGTCCCCCAGGAGGATGTAGTCGGCGGAGGGGAGGGCATGCGGGCTGATGAAGTCGGCGATGTCCTCGCTGAATCGTGTGCGTGGACCCGGGGGTCGGTAGATCAGGGTGCCTCTGAGGGTGGTCTTCGGGTCGGTGTGGATCTGGAAGTGCAGGTGTTCGGCGGTGGTTAGGGTGTCGTCGGTGTTGGTCGTGATGCGGATGGTGTCTCTGTGGATGATGGCGATGCCTCCTCCCGTCTGGTTGGCGGTGCGGTCCCTCCGTGTGATCTTGTAGCCCTCTGGGATGGCGATGGCGATGTCGGGCGCTGAGGAGGCGTTCATCCAGGTCTCTGTGAGGAAGGCGACGTCGGGGGCGGTGGTGTCGAGGAGGTTCCAGAGTTCTACGGCGTGTCTGTGGATGGAGCGGGTGTTGAGTAGGATGCACTTGAGGTGGTTGCTGCTGGTGTTCGGCTTGGCGAGTGCTGGTGTAGGGTAAGTCCGGATGCAGGTGAACTTGCAGGCGTGGCAGCTGAAGGGTCCGTGGGTGTGCCTCGGGGAGGCGCGGTGACATATCGGGATGGCGCCGGTGTTGAGTGCGATGAGTTCGGCGGCGTTGTAGGTTCGTCGGGTTGGCTTCCGTCGGTGGGGGCCAGGGGTCCTGGCACTGGGCGCGGTCCAGGCGCGGACGGGCGCAGACAGGCTTACCTTTGGCGCGCCTTCGGCGCACAATCGGCGCGCCCGCTGCGCGTCAACGCTGCGCGTTCGCACGGTCGCCATATATGGCGAAGTGCGCGGGTGGGCGGAGCAGCTGGGAGGCGGGAGCGGGGAGGGAACAGAAGGAAAAAAGGGGCGGGGTCAGCGGTGGTGGCGGGAAGCGGGGAGCGGGGAGGGACGACGGAGGGCGGCAACAGGCAGGAGAGAACAGGAAAAAACAGCGGGAGAAACAACAATAATAACAAATACAGCGGGAGAAACAACAATTATGACAATAACAAATCTACTTAGTCACTACAGTAAATACACCAGGGGCACAGGGAGAGGAGCGCCGATCACGGACCATGCCGCTCGGAGGAGGGGGCGTGGTCACGAGGCGGCCGTCGGGCAGCAAGGCACAGTGGAGGGGAAGCACACGCAGCAGCTGGTGGCCGTGCGGCGCGGGAGCGTCCTAGGACTAGGACACACTCACCTGCGTCGCACGGTCGCCATATATGGCCAAGTGCGCGGGTGGGCGGAGCAGCTGGGAGGCGGGAGCGGGGAGGGAACAGAAGGAAAAAAGGGGCGGGGTCAGCGGTGGTGGCGGGAAGCGGGGAGCGGGGAGGGACGACGGAGGGCGGCAACAGGCAGGAGAGAACAGGAAAAAACAGCGGGAGAAACAACAATAATAACAAATACAGCGGGAGAAACAACAATTATGACAATAACAAATCTACTTAGTCACTACAGTAAATACACCAGGGGCACAGGGAGAGGAGCGCCGATCACGGACCACACAGCTCGGAGGAGGGGGCGTGGTCACGAGGCGGCCGTCGGGCAGCAAGGCACAGTGGAGGGGAAGCACACGCAGCAGCTGGTGGCCGTGCGGCGCGGGAGCGTCCTAGGACTAGGACACACATATATATCAGTCCAAAATTCAAAAAAACTTGTTCCAACAATCACATATATTATTTTTTCAAAGTTGAAACTTAGTATGGACAGATCAGTGTAGTACAACGTCGACATTTCGACCCTAGCAACTGGTGCAAATTTTCTGGCAACCGTATCGGGTCTTCATCAGGACAGACAACAAGGGACAACCTGAGAATTTGGAGATTTTTCTGCTTTTTGCCAGTCGTCTGGGCAAGGAGAGCGTCAGCCGACACTCTCAGCAGTGAATCCGTCAATGCGGAATCTTATGCAGTAAATGCCGTGAATTTCTACACCAGCCGGTGGGAAAGTGAAGATAAAGATTATATCAATTACTTGAAACACGAGCAGCATATGTCTGTCTGTTTGGCTTCACGCAATTAGTTATGAGTATAATATAAATAACAGCGACTGATGTCTCCTGCGCGATACGTTCCCTGGTGCGGAACAAAGCTCCGGGCCTCAACGGGCTGCCCCTTGAGTACTACAGTACCTTCTCCACCCTGTTGATCCCCCGGTTGACCGCCATGTTCCCGGACGCCCTCGATCGGAGGGAACTTCCAAAATCGCTGCGGGAATTAGTCATTGTGTCCTTACTTAAACCGCATAGAGACTCGCAACAACTATCCTTATACCCCCCCATTACGCTCCTCTCGGCAGATTGCAAAATACTGGGAAAAATACTTGCTGCCCGGTACGAGCAGATACTACGCCCCCTGGTTCACCCAGACCAAAATGGCTTTGTCCCCGGCAGGAACACGTCTCAGAACATTAGACGGGTCTTTCATGTCCAAGATCAGGTAGGAGACACCTTCCCCCGCGCTGCCTGCATCATATTAGATCTCGAAAAAGCTTTCGATACTCTGACCTGGCCATACCTCTTTGCCGTCCTTCGTTGGACGGGAATAGGCCCAACCCTGTTACAATATACTCGGCTTCTATATACCAATCTCACGTCTCGGGTAAGGCTGGGTAGATACATCTCGTCCCCACTGCGAGTCGAGAGGGGTACCAGGCAGGGCTGCCCCCTTTTGCCCCTGATATTCGCCTTGGCGGTGGAGCCACTGGCGATCCGCCTACACCAGGAGGGAACCGCCTGGGGCATTCCCATAGCAGATACGGTCCACTCCGTCTCCATGTACGGGGACGACCTCCTGCTGTACATTCCGGATATCACCGCGGACCTGACCCCCATATGGACGGTCCTGTCTGAATTCACGGAGGCATCAGGCCTCCAAGTGAACTGGGAGAAATCTGTGGTGTACCCCCTGCATCATTCCCTCGATCCTCAGGAGGTCCGAATCGGCACGCAGAGCCTACCCTGGAACACGGGCGCTCCCTATTATCTGGGTGTCCGCCTTTACCGTTCCCCCACCGACATCTATGAGGGCAATCACTGCAAGGTTCTCGCCAGCATCTGCGCCTCGGTGGGATTCTGGAAAAACCTCCCACTAGCCCCCATTGGTCGGGTAGCTCTGGCAAAAATGGTCATCGTCCCCCGACTAGTGTATTATTTCACCAACCTGCCGGTCGTGCCACCCGGACATTTCTTCGGTGAACTGGACTCGCTCCTTCGTACTCTCGTGTGGGGAGATGGTCGGCATCGAATAGCCCTCACCAAACTCCAGCTCCCTACCACACAGGGGGGTCTAGGTGCCCCCGCGTTCGAGTCGTACTTTCTCGCAGCACAACTCCAGTGGCTCTCGTACTGGACGGCGGGCAGACACTCCGGGGAGACCTGCACAATGCACGACCATGTCCCCATACCAAAGCTTTGTCGCCTGTTGCTCCTGGGCGCTATACCCCGCCGAACCTACCCCTTGCAAGTGTCGGTGGCCCGCCAGTGCATGCAATGAATTCATTGTATGGCAGCGGGGACCCCATGCTATTCCCCACGGCTACTGCTGGTGGGGTGGCTGCGAGGGGACACATATTTCACAAGCGCCATGTTGCGTGTGTGGACAGAATCTGAGGTCACGGAGGAGGAGGCTCTGTTCGCGGAGGGACAGCTTCGCCCATATGAGCAACTTATGGAGGATCACGGCCTCCCCTGGGGCAGTTCCTGACACATCACCAACTTATCGACTGCTTTCGCACAACCAGCGAGCCCGCAACGCATCCTGTAGTCCACACTATCCTTTACATGGGCATTGGCAGACACCTTCTCACTTGGCTATATAAGTCAATCAGAGAACTCACATACAAGCCCCTGCTCACCTTGAGAGCTACTTGGGAGGACGAGTTTGGGCGGCAACTACATGACCGAGAGTGGGAGAGAGCGCTAGAATTCCCGAAGAAAGTGTCGAGAACCGCGCGGTTCAAAAATATACAGTACTACATCTTACACAGGGCCTATCAGACCCCGGCGCGTCTCCAGCGGTTCTACCCTGACACACTGTTCTTATGCCCCAGATGTCCCTCCACTGATGCACACTTCCAACACATGTTCTGAAGCTGCCCGGCCCTTCAGACCTACTGGTCAGCCATACTCGACTCCATCTGCACTCTCACAGGTCTCACAGGGCTGCATTCCTGGGAGGCAGCTGCTTTGGGGATCTTTCACAGGCCAAAAACACACAAGGTACAGGTCCGCTACGCTGCTCTGTCCCTGCTTCTAGCCAAAAGGAACATAGCCGTGCAATGGCGTATGACCACTGGTCCCTCATTTGAGATATGGGTGGGAGCGGTGCAAAAATGGGCGGCAGCAGAGGAGGACGCCCTGAGGGAAGAGGAAGCGAAAGGACAGCGCAAACACCCCATATCCCTAGAATGGGCCACGCTGTCTCACCAGTTTGTGCTAGCCCACAAGCGCTATACCCCTAGTACTTCTCAATGTGCCGCCACGGTCCCGGCTGCATCAACGCCCCATTAGGGTGTACATGACTTGACTTCCCCCTGTCTCTCCAGTCTCCGCCCCCCTCCTCCCCCTCCTCTCCCTCCTCCTCCTACCTTCTTGCAGATGTGTCCTGAACAATGTATCCACTCCTGCTACTCCGGCTCGGTCTTCACCCCTCTCTCCCCCCACTCCCCCACTGGTTTTTCTCCTTCCCTTCGCAGTTTCACTGCTGTAGTTACCTGTCTTACTCTTCCGACACACGGTTCCCCGTTCCTTTCCCCCTAGTTCCCCCCTGCGACCACGATGCGTCAGACTCTAACGGACCCATGCCTCTGATATGCTCAACTTATGAATACTGTATACATCCTAATGGCATGTTTGTACCAATGTAACAACTTCGAATGCATTCTGATGTACCGTGAAGGCTTTTTGGTAAAAAGTTAATAAAAATATTTTTAAAGAAAATCAAAGACTCGGTTCTTTGAAAACTCCATGAGTTCTTGGATAAATCAATATTCAAGCAAGGGGAAGTCCCTGACTGCTGAAGGCGGGTTATTCGAAGAAATCGTTTTGGATTTTCGGGACTAGTGGAAGTAGCCATGCTGTATTTGGAGTGCATGTGCTAAGTCTAAATATGGTTATGATTTGTATGCCTATATAAGGATAGGGTGATATATACCTATATATGGGCATGAATCGGGAAAATTACACTAGGTCCTAAATTCATATACAACACCCACTCCACTTTATTATGTTTAATTACTACATTATAAGCACTAAAACATATCTAAAGCATGTGCTTACAATCCCACCCAAAATACAAACAATGCATTTGAAAAGGTTGCACACGAAAAAATGAGCATTTCACTGTACGCATTTAAGAATAGTGTTTTCATATTAAGTATAAAGCATGAAAGCAATAATACTAACTAAATCAATAATGAAATGTACATTCATGAAATGGCTCATAATAGCAGAAAAAAGGCGAGACCATCCCATAGCAGAATAGTACACTGTTTTGGTTATGAGGACAAGGTCAAATATTGTCTCTAGGAAGTATTCAAAAGGGAATTTTTTCTGTTCTCTAAGAATAGTTCTACTTTAAGCAGATTACTTTGTGCCAAAAAGAGTTCAATTTTGGAAAAAGTCAAATCAAAATAGTAGAAAAAAATAGAGTTCCAAAGTTAGAAGCTTTGTTTTGAAAACAAAGGCCAAATTCAGAGTTCATGGAACGCTGTGTGCAGATCTCAAAAGTTATTCTCGGTGGCAGGAGAAAACATCAAATCGTCTAAGCTGGCAAAGACACCGTCTACCACAGTAAGTGAAAGTGGAACTACTTCATTAAGTAGATCAATTGTGCACAGATGTGAAGCATCGCCGTCAGCGTCAGTTGCTGCATTAGCAATGTTCATAGCAGATGGTACCTGTGTGCCTGTTGTTCCTCGTACCTCACCTCCATTCCTCTCCACAAAGCAGGCATCATAGAACAGGTAAGAACAAGTAAGATGCAATCTTGCCAGATTGGTCTGAATGAAAGAAACCAAGTGGTATTCAGATCTCTTAAACGAGCCAAGCCAAGAATCTGTGTAATTCTGTCACAGTACCATATGGCTAGGAGAGCATTCTCCATGGTAGTCTGGGTATCGTTGGCGACTGGACTTGCCATATCGGAGCAGAAGAAATCAAAATAGATTTCCTGCTACGAGTCCCAAAACAAGAGGCAGGCTGCCGAACACAGAGTGCACGAAATTTGGAAAAATGCCGAGGACTGCTTCAAATGGTGCTAACAGCCCCGAAAAAATTGTCTTAAATACATGTGCAATGCCGCCGGTATCGGACATGTTTAAGATTTGACCTAACATTTCTGCGAAATGTACTGGGCAGTTTCTTGATAATAATGCATGTATCTCTGCAGAAGTCCTTGCAACTTGCAGATCATGCGTTTCTCTAGATGAGGTCAGTGGCACAGTTTTTTGCAAAAGAATAGCTTTCATTCTGCTTAAAGTATCAATTCGTATAGAAGAGATATTCAGTGAAGGCCATAATGCCGACTCCCTGTCTGTCTTGCTTTTTGGAAACAATACTTGCATTTGCAATTTGTTTAGTATTAGTCAACATGTTTTTCATTCCTGTCTTATTCACATTTTTTAAATAAAACGTTTCTGGATTTGTGACATTAAAACTTGAGAAGTAGGGAAACTTTTCATAAAATGTTTTTGAGCTGCCCTTTGGCGGGTTGGACAATGTTCCCATTAATTATAAGTAAAAACATTTCTAGGGTTTGCAGATTTGTGCAAATAATGGTGACCATAATGATTAAAACAATACATTTGTTCATAATCTGATGAACCTTCTAAGTATTCACGTTTAGTGAATTTAGCTGACATTTCTAAATCTGTCATCATGTTATTAACAGCTTCAAAGTCCCAATCATCAGAAAATGTGCTGGGTGAGACAAAGTCACTCAAGAAACCTTAAACTGGTGTAGAATCTTCAACAGTTCCACCGGGCCATAAATGTCATAATCAGTTGTGTCCCATGCTATACCACCAGGTATAGGAACGGCTGTGATGTTCACTGATGACAGGTCTCTTCGCTCATGATGAGAAGATTTGTGAGGTTTCAGGAGCAAGTTGATGTTCTTACTTGCTGTGTCCAATGTACTGTATTTTCCATCTATCATCTTTCCCAAACTTAAAACAAGAATGAGCCAAAGTAGGAGAAAAAGTACACGTAACACATTCCAAAATTAAACCCATGGTGAAACCAGATATGTATTTTCAAGTTGATGAAAGAGTTCTGTTATCTTTTCTTTGAAATTTTTATTTGCAGGCGTTTTTTCAATTTCCAATTTCCAATTTCAATCTTTATTCGGTTAAAAACCTTATAAGATACAATAAATTTTTAAAAAATACAAACGAATGCAAGGTCACAGTTGAGTTTAAGGACAGTTAACAGCACGTAGTTCTTGTAACCGTAAAATATATTTGCATGTCCCGGAATGGTTTTAGAATGGAAGACAGTTCATTACAGTCGGCTTGTCACATCTAGCGGGATCGCTTACTTGATATAAGAGGTAGACAATAAAATATTTACAATATAAAAGAGGCACCAGGATCATTAAAAACAAGCAATACTTTAACATATAGTGCAATAACAGTTCTTTTTACCTCAGCGCTTAACTTGTGGATACAATTCTAGCCAGCATAATCCATATAAGGGTGAATGGGATTAGGTTTTAAGACCTTTTCTCTTTCTAATCAGGGCTACACATAAGAGGAAACGGCTCAGACTAAACACTATCGGTTGTGAAGTATCACCCTTAAATATTCTGAGCCCAACCCCAATGTGACAAAGGCCCAACAATTTGCATATAGGCTTTAACCATTTTGTCCTTGCGCTAGAGTAAGCAGGGCATGTAAATAATACATGTGATTCATCCTCTTTCAACCCCATTTCGCAAAGCTCACATATGATTGAATCAATATTCCTGTTTGCGCCCTTATTACAATGCCATTTGGCTGTCATAACTAACCCTGGGCGTCCGAATCGGCTACGCCCACGGAGTAGGCGTAGTGTTGCCTCCTACGCATTTTGCGTAGACAGCGTAGCCGGCAACACTACGCCCACTCCGTGGGCGTAGCCGAGTCGGCCGCCACCCGCCTCCCTCCCGCCCTCCCCTACATACAATATCTAAGCAACTACCCTTAATGAAACTATTTTAAAGCACTTACCGTGTCCGGGGGCTCGTCCGGGGCTCCCTCTGGGAATAGCGTCCTTTCCTGGATACCAATGCGCATGCGTGGGCGCCCGCGCATGCGCATTGGTATCCAGGACGACGCTATTCCCAGAGGGAGCCCCGGACGAGCCCCCGGACACGGTAAGTGCTTTAAAACAGTTTTATTAAGGTTAGTTGCTTAAATAATGGATGTAGGGGAGAGCGGGAGGAAGGTGCGTAGTGGGGCTACGCGGAGTGCGGGAGTGGGCGTAGCTTCTCGCCCTCTCCGCGTAGCTCCGCGGAGCCCCACTACGCCCACTACGCCCAGGGTTAGTCATAACCCTCGTTTGCAAAGTGCCATATCTGAATTTTAGATATAGACTCTTCGCAAAAGGGGGGTAGATTTCATCCATGAAAAGCTCCAATTGCATAGTCATCTTTACTTTAAAGAATTGTGAAGTCAGGGTTCCTATATTGGGTTTGGTTAACACTGAATCACTTATAAACTCCCAATATCTTTGTTTCAGGAGTTTTTTTGAAATATTGGTTAGCGATTCTGGGTCAGACCAAAAATTACTCAGGTCCAATTTCACAAACCATTTTTCGACATACACTAACCATGACAGATAGGTGGTATTTTTTATGGCCATTATCTCTCGCAATGCCTCTCTGTAATCCACAAGCTCCTCCGTGGTCCACAGACGAACCCAATAGAGCAGCGGGCGAAGAGAGGCATAATCATCAGTGCGTCGAAAATTAAGGTCCCACAGTGCGGGAGTCAAAGGTGTAGAGCCCGAAGGAGTTCTCACGTACTAGAAAAGTATCCTTCAATGCATAACCCCAAAGGTCCGCCCCGTAGAGGGAAGATGACTGTGCTTTGGCTTTGAACAGTTCAATGGCCGGTGAAACAGCTTAAAGGTGACTGTTCCTTTGCTTTTTTACAATTGGGAACTGGTTTTGGGTCAACCTCAATTTAGCATTTTCAAGTTGTGTTTTCCATGTTATTTTACTATCTAAAATGATACCAAGGTATTTAAAATTGGGGACTTCTTCAATAATTTCATCATTTATTTTAAAAACTTTGTTAAAACCCTTATGGGGATTAATTGTCATGACCTTTGTTTTTGAGGAATTAATTTCCAATTTCCTGTCATGACAATACAAATTAAATTTGTTTAAAAGGTTCTGAAGTCCTCTGGGTGTCTGAGAAATTAAAATCGTGTCATCTGCAAATAACAATGCCGGAACGGCTTCGCCACACAATTTGGGAGAGTCATGCTCGCAGCCCAAAAGGGTGTCAGGGATATCGTTAACGTATAGGGAGAATAGGGTAGGTGCCAAAACGCACCCTTGCCTAACCCCTTTAGATATGTTTATTTTCTCACTTAGCTCCCCATTTGGTCCCCATCTGACTTGTGCATAGTTGTTATCGTGCAGTCTTATTAATAGCTGGAGAATATTTCCGGGCACGCCCATAATATTTAATGTCTTCCAAAGGTCTGCCCTAGGAACCATGTCAAAGGCTGCTTTCAAGTCGACGAAAGCCACATATATGTGGGAGCTCCTTATGATAGTGTATTTCCAGATTAAACATAAAAATCTAAAAACCTGGTCCACTGTGCTTATTTTAGATCTAAAACCAGCCTGGTACCTCGTAAAAATAGAGTCATCATCGATCCATGAGGCAAGTCGGCTAAGAACTTGACGGGCAAAAATTTTTTGCAACACGTCAATCAAGCTGATAGGACGATAGTGCGCAGGGTTCGACCTATCACCTTTTTTGAACAGTGTTACAATCTCTGCCCCCTTCCATGTTTCCGGGACAGAGGCTCCACTAGCAATTTAATTAGATAGTAGATTAATGTAGGGAGCCCAGATATTATCCTCGTGCTTCCAGAGGTCCCCTGGTATTCTGTCCGGACCGGGGGCCTTTCCTGGCTTAACTGCTTTGATTGCTAAAATCGTTTCATTCAAAGTAAATACTAGAGGGGGTTCTTGTAGTGCCATCTCTAAAGACTTGTTAGTCTGATCTTCGCTATCACCTGAGTCGGCACAAGCATATAATAGGGAAAAATGCCTAACCCAAGTACTCTCTTCAAGGAATCTATCTTTAGTGTCAACTGCCCCTTTGGTGCCACTAGCAATTAGGCTCCAGAAGGAGGTCTGATCTTTGCGCTTACAAGCATCTAACAGGTCAGACCATACCCTCTCATCCCATTCTTTTTGGGCCAAGAGTAGACATCTTTTATACTGGGCTCTTTTGGTTTTAACATTGTCTGTTGAGTTTTCCCTGACTGCAATAATTAGCTCCGATTTGGCTCTCCAGCATTCCTGGTTATACCAAGAATTACCCGTTTTTTTGCATTTATGAGTGGTATTTGGTCTTTTTACCACTCTGGCCAAGATCTCACTGAGCTGGCCAATTAAATGGTCATGGGATTCTATCAGACAAGGACTATGATTTGCGGTCCTATTCTCCATCAGGGGGGACATGTGTTTAACAAAGACATGGTAGATCTGGCTAACAGTATTTGCACTTCCTAAGACTGCTGGCCATTTTAGGGACCTGCGGTTATTCGTTTCTAGAGGCCCTTGTGATAGGAAATTATGTCTGGCTCTCTTATTGATAGGGTTAGTAAACAGGTTCTGCATGGAAAGAATCAAAGGGTAATGATCACTCTCCGTGCGAACATCCACCTTCAGATCCACTACCCTAGGCCATAAGTGTGCAGAGATCATTAGGTAATCTAAATGGCTAGAACAAACACCTCTGATAAATGTTGGATTGCTAGGGCAATCTGAAGGCAGTCGCCCATTACATGCACGCAGCCCATGCTCGAACGTTAAGCTCAGTAATTGTAGGGCACTCACAGTGCAGGCTACTTTGTATGTAGTGTCAACCAAGGGTATATTATTGACGCTATCCTCATCTTTGTAGATGTCTTCGAGACCCAATATCGGCTCGAAACTTCTATTAAAGTCGCCACCTACAATTACCGTAGCATTTCGGTCTAACCCTGCCATAATATTACCTAGGTGGGTTATGACTGGCGATTCTTTGCATGCTAGGTGTGGTCTGTTATAGACATTGATCACATAGATAGTTTGTCCTTTGGGCTCTCTTAGTTCGATCATCAGGAGGTCAGGGTTGCTAGTGTCTATCTGCTTATAACTTATCCCCCCTGTAATTTTTACCCATGTTGTTAAACCACCAGACGGTCTACCTCCATTGGTGTTTATAGCAGGAATAAAAAAGGATCTATAATCGACCTTATAGTGATTCTCTATCCCCCAAGTTTCCTGGAACAGGATGAGGTCCCCGTTTTCAAGATATTGATGCCAAACAGGATCGGACAGATTTTTTCTCAGCCCTGCGATATTCCAACAAATTATTTTGTCTATTTCTTGGATTTCTTGGTTCACCTGTGCATGGCGTTGACTAATGATCTCGAGAGCATCAGTATTTGATGTTTGGATCGTGTCATTTTGTCTAGTGGGATAATCAGGCAGCGATTCTCCCATGCAAGCCAAAACATTTTGATGGTGATTAGCTTCGGGATTATGTCTAGGAGTGGTATCCCTTGCTTCGTTGGAGGGCCCCCACCCCATAAGTCAGTCGCAGTCGTTAAGGCCAGCCAAGACTCCGAACCTATTGGTGCTGCTAACTCCACAGTTGTATGACGGAGCCCCAAACCCCCACCCGTTTATAGCTGGATTCCATCTAGGCACTGGGGTAATAGGGTAGGGCAAGTTCAGCTGGTCTCCTAGCCATCCTCCGGCACAATTGTCATTACGTGTTGGCGCGTACATGTTAACATGGTTATACAAGCCCTGTCTGTTCACCAGGTTCCAGTTTGGCCCTTGGGTAGTCAAACAGGGCGTTTTTTGATGATCACCTAGCCATGCGCCAACCCTATTGCTGGGGGCAATATTAAAATCATTTTGCATGTGTCCCCCACCCCATCTTTTGTTTCTTACCATCCAATCTGACTTCAGGGCATTTTGTTTGGGTTCTTTTTTCAATTCATTGTAGAAGAATTCCAATGTAAGGGGGATTATGCTACCACTTCTTCGTTGGGGGGGAAGAATATTGGGCAAAATATTCAGAAGCGTGGCTGAGTTGTGAAAATTTAGCACGACACAATCACCCTTCCATTTTTTGGAATTATTCCCAATCCATGTCACCCTCCTTGCCGTTTTAACTTCATCAGCTAACTGCTGTTCTCCCCCCTGTGCCATCCTAATATTATTTGACAGCCAATGTAATGCCTTGCTAGTTAGAGATGAGGTTGTTTCTGTGTGGTCAGATGGTAGGGTAGGGACATTTGCTAATACTAGAATCAGAGGTGCCGCTTCAAGTACAAATTGTGAAGAACCACTCTCAAGGCTATGAGGAGCTGGTGGAAGCGGTGGATCTATAGGGACCTCTTTTACTGGTTCTTGAATGGTGGGTCCAGTTTGTGGATTCTCAGGGGGGATGGTCTCTATTGGAAGTACGTCTGATGCCGTCCCACCCATATTGTGTATCTCTTGACAAACCAACTGCTTTGTGACACTCTTAGAGACAATGCCTATTGCATCGACTAATGTGTCTTGAGTACCTCCCAATTTTTTTATTACCGCAGTAAGTTTGTCAATTTCACTAGTCAGAGGCTTGATAAATGTTTGAATTTTCAGCTCTAGCAGCTCAGAAATTTTGGACAATAAAGCTTCATCCAATAACTCCCTAGTATTTTCCTCATGCTCCCGACATGTATTTTTAGATTTTGGTGATGGAGTAGTTTTATTTTTCCCTGACCTTCCACCCCCACGATTTTTTTGCATTTTACGACACGCTCTAACTGCCCTAGTCACCCTCTTTACAGACGGTACTTCTTCCATCACATTGCCAGTGTGTGTGTCCACATCAATGTCCGTGTGAGTCTCCATATCATCCCCATTAGGACCACTTATTTCCATACTTGCATTGCCTGTAGAGTCAGTTTCGCCGGTAATGATGATAGGGTCTTGTGATATGGCATCAATTGTTTGTGGAGTAGCAGAGGGGCTCATAGAGGGGAGGGTAGGTGACTGATATAGGCCCAATGATTGTCTGCGGTCACTATTTATCTTACTTACCACCTGGACAAGATAGTTGTCCATGGTGTTCTTTGGTGTCTCTGGCGCCATGTGACCGTTCTTTTTGGACATAATTTTGAAGCAAAATAAATTTTATCTTGTGCCCATAGAAGGGTAGAAGCAAAGGAACGCTTGGAACAAGATGATCTTACTTCAAAAGCAGGACTGGTAGCGTTTTTCTCCTCTTCCTTTTTAGGGGATGTGTTCAAGATGTGTAAACTTTTACAGGCACATTCCCTACTGATCCAGGCCTTACACGATGTTAAGGGGATGGCCTAGCCTGGCCTCCTCTGGCCTCCGAGGGCCGTGGAGGGCCCGCCCTTTGCCCGGGCTTCGCTCCGGGCGTCCCGCGAGACGGCGGTGTCGCTGTTTTTATGCGCCTCCTGGCACTTCCTTTGCACGCGGACCCCAGCAGGGCCTCTGGGTGTTGTAGTCCCCTCGCCGGTCTCCGCTCGGCGGCTCCCGCTGTAGATGGTGAAAAGCGGTGGAGCGGCGGGAGACTGGCGGGCGGGTCCGCGGAGGGCTAGGCAACCACAAGCACTTCTACTGATGCAGGAACACAGCGTGAGCTTTAGCGCAGAGAAGCAGGAAACATGAAACCCAGGCGTTTTTTCAGGTTCACTGGGATCCTCAGAAAATGTATCAAAGTTGATGAAACAGCCAGAGGCAGTTCTGTCAATTGTTGGGATTGCATCCGGATTTTTCGGAATCGCCGGAGCTGTTTCTTCCTTTGTCATATTAGTATAGTCAGAGGCTATATCATTGTAGACAGGTGTTTCTTGACGAACTGTTATTTGAGTTTCAAGAGGTACAAGTTCCATGGCTTTGTTGCATAGTCCTTCTTTTCTTACTGCAGGATTATCAAAGGTGATAAGTCTTTCAGTTTGAACCTCTTGGATTGTAGCAAGATTTGGTTGTCTGCTACATCTTGGGAGTCCACTGGGCCTACTACTTATTATCGACCACATGATGTGGTTTGATTCTGTTCTCCTTTCTTTTTTACAGCAAGGGGCGGTAGTAACACTGATTTTGTTCCAAGGATTGCTAAGACAGGTACTGTTTTTCTGTAAGAAGGTCCAAATTCCTTCTTCACCGCGATCTTTTCCCTGACTAGATCCCTAATCTTTGGAATCCAGACAAATCTTGCTGGGACAGGTGGCTTTTCTTCAGTGGTCGTTGGCTTTTGTGTTGTGTTACTCAGACTTCTTCTTGTTTCATTTAAGTCCTGTAAAACAGCCAAACTGTCTTTGATGTCAAAGGGTTTTTGTTCTACCACTGAAGTATGACAATCGAGATACTGGATGAGCATTCAAGTACCAAATAGTAATTCATATGGAGTGATTCCCGCTAGAGAATTTCTTGGCAGATTATTAAGACTACGTTGGACACTTATAAGATGTCTGACCCACCGGTCACCCAAACCTAACATCCTAGCTGTTATAGATTGCTTTATGTCACGTTTTTTTCTTTCCACTACCGCATTTCCCTCAGGATGGAATGGACTTGAGTACCGCAATACAACGCCCAAGCTGGCCATGGCCTCTTTGCAAGCTCGAGAGCTAAACGCAGGACCCTGGTCAGAATGTAGCGTGCCCATTGCGTATGTGCCGAAAAAGACTCGCAAATCTTTCATAACAGTTCGAGCGTCAGCCAAGTGCTGAGGCCACATCCAAATGAATCTTGTGCAGGAATCCACTGCGACCATGATATATTTATAGTTGCCATCCCTTTGTAAGGGACCACAGTGGTCCAGGTAAACACACGCTAATGGTTTATCTGAAATTAGAAGGGGCGTCTGCGCAGGTCATTAGAAACTTTCACTTTTTGGCAGATTTCACATTCTAGAACATAGTTTCTTGTTTGTTTCCTCATGCGCGGCCACCAATATCTCTGTTTTAATAATGATACTGTGGTGGAAACTCCTGCGTGTGCAGAGGCAAGTCCTTCATGTGCTGCTCAGATTAGTCCTAACCTATGTTCCATGTTTCGGATTGCCCTATCCCCCACTCCAGGGATTCGAGCAAAAGGAACATTATTTGCATCAGTTATATATGAGTATTTTACTGGAAAGCCTTTCGGAAGTGTTTTACCTCTGTTTTTTACTGAAGCAGTGACAGCTTGCATTATGTCGCTGTCTATTATTGTTTTTGAACGATTGCAGCTATGGAAGCCGTTTGCACAGCTGTCTTCATGGCCTCATCAGCCAATGAATTCCCTGCAACGTGAATGCCATCACGCTGATGACTCAGTGTATGAATCACGTGAGTCTTTTGTAGTTCATTTTGCAAAAGAACTACTATTTCCCAAAGCATTTTATGCTTAATTGTGCCACCTTTTGCGTCTTTGAAACCGTTTTGAACCCAGTTCTGGAGATATTCCTTGTAAGACTGGACGCAGTAATACGAATCACACACTATGAGTGTGGGGAATTTGCGATCGGTATTTTCAAGCACCATCTTGAACTCCTGTAGTTCAGCTCGCTGAGCTGTACAGTCTCCGAGTGATTGGGTTTCAGTGACCATAGGGCAAAATTTATAGGCTTATTTACCCCCAATTGCGGGCTGTGCTGATCCGTCTGTATAGATTATACAGCCAGAATGTTCTAGAGGCAGAATTTCGGTCGACAGAGGACATTCGTGTTCGTATTGTAGAAATTCTTGTATTTTCAAGTAGGGGTCAAAAACGTATTCAACGTCTGTTGCAGCAATAGAGTTAACCCATTGAATCCATCTCGGATGTACATCCTTATCATTTGGAATGCTCACTTTTGTCACTGCCTCTAAAGCAGGTACAGGTTTAACGATCATTATGCGTTTACCCTGCGCTAGAGCTCTCTCTTTTCCTACTGCAGTTTGAACCGCTGTCAGAATAATTTCTGTAGAAGTGAATTTCATTTCAGCTTGTGTGAACAAGTGTGATTTGTGCGCTATTGGTACCTTTTCACCTTCATTAAAGGTCAGGTATGTGACTCCGCATCTCCCTGGGATGATTCGGATTACAAGATTGCGTACGTTGTCGTGTGTCTGTAACTGTGTTTTTGCTAACATGTCTGTTTGCACTGAACGCAAAATTTCTGTGTGTTCTTGAGTCCAAATAGTTCATTTGAAATCAGGTTTTAATAGTTCGTAGAGAGGTCTAACCGTTTCTGCGTAATTTAGAACATAGATTCTTCCAAAATTCTGGAAACCTAGAATTGACTGTAAGTTTTTCAGCGTTTTTGGAGGTTGGAGCAGAGCACATTTCTCTAGAAAGTTGACTGCCAGGCTTATGCCTTCACTTGATAATTCGTATCCTAAGAATAGGACGTTGAGGTGGGCAATTCGTGATTTCTTAAAATTTAATTTGTACCCCTCAGAAGCGAACCCAATTATTATGGTGTTCACTCTTTTCAAGTGCAAGTCCAAATCATCGTCTGTAAGATAAATGTCATTGACATAAGATAATGCCGCATCATCATACGTTTGTAGTAACTCTGTTGCTCTGGCTGAGAATAACCCTGTATTACTCTTGCATACCTGGGGGAGACGGAAAAATTGTCGCTGTGTCCCCATTATTGAGAAAGCGGTCAAGTACCTACTTTCTGGTGCAATGTTTTGACAGAAGAAACTGTTAGATATGTCTGATGTAGTTTTATATTTTTTCCGCACGATGTTATTCATCAGTGCTGCACTGTGTGTATTTTGTACTGCAAAAGTTTTGCAACAAGAGTTTAAGTGTCTCTAGTCCAAAACTAGATGCTATATATTGTCTGGCTTGGAGACAGGAAACAAAGGATTGTTCATAGATGAGGTGCATGTTTCAATCACCCCTTGGTATTCAAGTTGATCTAAGATCTCCCTGACCTGTTTTTTAGCTTCTTGCTTAACTAGATACTGCCTTTGTGCAGTAAGTTGATTTTTTTTAACTTTAATTTATGATGAGGAGAGTCCTCATCCCATCCTAAGTGATTTTTGTATAATGCTGGAGTCTGGGATACATCCCATTTTCTGGCATAAGTATATTTTTTATGAATTGGAATGTGTTTAGAGAAGGCTGGCATAATTATCTCTTCGCCATGTGGGAACTCCCTGACAAATTCAGGTGGCCAGTCTTGTTCAGCTAGAAGAATATCATAACCCTTAGATAGCTTCTCCCAAAAGAGTGCTTTTATTTTCCTAGTTATGTCCCCCTCCATCCGGAGTGGTACTTCATATAACTTATGGGGTACACTAACCCTGTTATCGGCCGTTTCAACTAGAATGCATTCATTAAAGTCCACTGTCTCCAGATGATCCTTCAAGATCTTGCGAGCTTTGGTGTCTTCTGCTGCGCTGTCTAGCATTGTCTTGGCCCACTCCCCGTTCTTGAGTTGTGTCCTCAAGATCCTCGGCATGTCTGATCTTTAGACTTGCAACCTTTTTTTTGGTGAATTGGGTCTTCTTATTTTTGGGTACGTGCTGTTCGTCTTTGGACTTCACACATTATTCTTTTTGTTCTGATCGTCCTCTTCTTTTGGATTTCTGCGAGGAAGTCTGATAGGCACGAGAGGAACGTGTATCAATATCTTGCTAACTATCAGGTTTTCTCAAATTGTCCCTATTTCTGAGGTTATTCCTCTTTTCAGAGGGCTCCTGTTGAGGAGACCTTCCTCTGGACTGAGAACGCTTCTCTTTAGGAAGTGTCTGTTTAGTGTTTTCCCACTTCTTTTTAGGAGTAGTGAGATTATTTTTGATAAAACCTTTTTCATGATTTTCAGTTAGTTGGGGTTTTACTGGTTTCCCACCCAAACTATCTCTACTTAGTTCTTCATAAGATTTTTCAATAATTCTGGCAAGCTCATATGGTTGCTCAGCAATATCTGTTTCTTTTAGCTTCTGGCGGATCTAAATATGGTTATTATTTCTATGCCTATATAAGGATAGGGTGATTTATACCTATATATGGGCATGAATCGGGAAAATTACTCTAGGGTCCTAAATTCATATACAACAATGGGATCCGCTAGTGATTGCTGCTTATGGGGTGTCCTGGTGCATTGCAGACCTAATCTCTTTGTGTGCCTATTACTAAAAGCACATTTGGGAAGGCCCCGGTTCTGGAATATCTACGAAAGTCACAATTCAAGTTGGTGGCGCACCTACATAGCTCTTTATGTGTCTCAGCCATGGGATAGCAGGGGTGCCAGTAATAAGAGACAATATTTTCCCACCTGGTTCCATGTCCGGGTTCTTTTTTTACAAATCATGGTTTTCGGATGTGATCACTTCAATGGGTTTGATTGAACTAAACCAAGACTAGGAATTCCCAAATGCATTGATATATTATTAGGCGAACGATTCTGACATGAATCAAGGTATTTATTTGACCCATCATACAGATTAATGAGTCCAGATAAGCGATCAAACTGCCTTCAAATTATACAGATCAGAACTGTGTGAGTCTCAGAAGTGGAATGTCAGATGATGCTGTGAATCAGTAATATATTTGGCTAGACATGATGGGCCAGTACGGTAATATCCAGTGGTACTGTAGGATAGTGTTGTATATTAATTTTGAGGTTCATTGACAGGGTGTTTCAGGAACAGCTGGCAGGGCAGAATTGAGGCGTATGTGAAAGTGTTTTTTATGTATCTAGTATTCCTTGAAATGAGATGGGTGAGGCAGCGTATGGTTAAGGTGCTTTGGAAGAGGTGTATATACTTCTCATTTGTAATAGAATATCAGAGGTTGCTGGTCAGGTATAAGTGTAATGGGAGGCAATATGGGAATATAATGTTACTGTTCTCTAGAGTTGAGGTCCATTGGCAGAGCTGCTGTATCTGGGTTTGATAGCAGAAGTATGAGATTATTCTTCTGGTTGTGACAGAGTTGCTGTGCACCTGTGTTGTTTCCAGTGATGAGATAGCAATGGTTTATGCAAATCAGGTCTCAGAAACAATGACTGAGTTTAAAAAAAAAAAATTGTATTAGGTTTTGATATCAACTGCACTGAATGCCACATGTTGGCGACTTAATGCCTATTCACAGTAGGCTTCAAATTTGTTCAGATAATAGGTAACCTATCTATTGCTGACAATTTGAGTAAGGTATTCAAGTTCAAGTTTCAAGTTTTATTTTATTTGATTTAGTTCTCCACTGAGAACAACATATATGTATAAAAGGTCAAAATAAATTTGACTTTAAAAATGTATTAATTGGGGGGCGTGGCCAACAGCCAAGCAAGATGGCTGCATAGCCGAAGAGCTCCGGGGACGGTGAAGCCCTTCGTAACAATCCGCACACTTATCCGGTGACCTACGATGCTCCAAGGGCCCACAGTAAATAGAGGCCCGTAACGGAGACAGAGAGGTGACGGAACGGGGCAAGATCACCCGGCGCTACAACACACGCACTGCAGCGGCGTGTCCTGCGGAGCCTGGATCTCTCCCTGGGGGCTCCGCGATCGCCAGCGGCAGGGGACATATCGCGGGGGCTGCGGCAGCAACGTGAAGAGGCCTCGGAGGGGGAAACAACCAAAACCGAGCAGTGGAAAGCTGTGAAGGCAGTCGGCTTGACCGGTGAGGGACCAACATACTTTGCAGCAGCATAGTGGGTGCCAGGAACGATTGTCCCCTCCTGAATTCCACCACCACCCCCGTGCAGAAATCGAGCACGGCCATGCCGGCAGAAGCCGGCGACCACAGTTAATAGAGGCCCGTAGCGGAGACAGAGAGGCGACGGAACGGGGCAAGTGTAACCCGGCGCCACAACACACGCACTACACCGGCGTGTCCTGCAGTGCCTGGGTCTCTCCCTGGGGGTTCCTCAAGCACCAGCGGCAAGGGACGTATCATATGCAGAGGCCTCGTAGGGGATCACAACCAAAACCCGAGCAGTGGAAAGCCGTGATTGCATTCGGCTTGACCGGTGAGGACCAACATTGTAACACTGTAATTGGACCGGAGGAGGCCCCAAAGGCGGATCTGTGGGGCAAAAGTCACACTACTGCGGTTACACAGAGGTGTGGAACAACCCAGAAGTCACGCCAGTAGCAGAGTTCGGACGCGGACCTCGAGGTCTCGGAGGTGCAGTGGCAGTGGTGCTTCCATTAATTTCAGCAACGCTCCCCCGCGCATACACGACTAGGGACATCACCGCTTAAATAAGTCGCAGAATCTGTACCCCACGACGCGACGCACAACATCTGGAGTAAGTACGCACCCAGCCGGTGAAGACAACATGGCGGGCAGGGGCCCAAGGAATCAGTCCGCACAAGCCAAACTAGACAAGTATGCCTATGATAAAGGCTTTCCGCCACTCCCGGAGGGACGCACGTCCTCGGGTAAGGGGTCGGATGGCGACAGGGCAAAAAAAGTAACTCTGGAAGACATTATGGCAGCCCTTTTGAGTGTCCAGGCCATGGTGGGAACGATATCGACAGACGTTGCTCTGCTCCGTGCAGATTTCCACAAAATGGCGGACAGGGTGAAGGAAGTCAAGATAGTCACCAAATCCTTAGTAACGGATACAGCGGAAATACAGAGAGCAATATCCAGACTTGAGGCAGAAAACAAACAGTTGACGGAGAAGCTTGATGATCAAGTAGGGCGCTCCTGAAGGAACAACGTGCGCATTCTTGGCATACCAGAAAGTGAAGGGGCCCAAGCTATGGACCTTTATGTTGAAGAGCTGGTGAAAACGCGGCTACAACCCAAGGGACTATCCAGTTTCTTCTCAGTGGAAAGGGCGCATAGGGTCCCGGGCGGAAAATCAAAACGGGGAGCACCCCCCAGACCGGTGCTCACAAGGCTCTTCAATTTTAGGGATAGGGACGCCAAATTGCAAACGTCAAGAGTCTCACCGCCGATCAAGATCCACAATTCGACGGTGGCCTTTTTCCCATATTACACAGCAGCGGTCTCCCGGC
Source organism: Lissotriton helveticus (assembly GCF_964261635.1). Classification (NCBI taxonomy): domain Eukaryota; kingdom Metazoa; phylum Chordata; class Amphibia; order Caudata; family Salamandridae; genus Lissotriton; species Lissotriton helveticus. Next base: position 739,071,418 of record NC_136070.1, read on the forward strand.
TCAGATGGGGTTTTCAAGAAGTGAAAAAAGAATTGCGTGCCCAAGAATTGCCCTATTCAATGCTGTTTCCTTCGCGGCTCAGGGTGGTGGCTGAAGGCAAGACGTGGTTTTTTGACATTCCGGAAGCGGCCTATGACTGGATTGAAGGCTAGCGACGGGTGGCGAAACCCCGCCGTGGGAACAGGGACCGCCAACGCCAAGTGGCAGAAGACAAACCAGACAACCAAGCAATGCAACGCCAGGAAACGGACCGCTTGCCGAGGTGAGAAGTAGAGGAGAACGGGCAAGGGTAAACCTGCGGGCCCACATGGGATTCGTGAAGAAGCTCCCATACCTGTAAAGCTGTGGCGGTGCCGCCTTGGACACTGGACTGACGTCGGCCCTGGAGGGGTGGAAGGACTGGAACCTCCTCTGGACTCTTTACCCCTGTCAAGCAAGTACTATGGTTGGGGTTGGGAAGAAGCACTCTGCTGATTTGGGGTGGCGGGCAGTTGTAAGTCCGTTGAGCAGGGAGGCAGGGGGGGAGGATAGCAGGGAGGGGATTTTGGTATTTGTTTCAAGTTGTTTTTGTTTGTATGGGAACTGATAGTGAATCGGAGGCTCGATGGAATGGCAGATCCTTACTTGAGCTGGGTGGGCAGCAGTTCCTGATTCCTACACACTACACTCATGGCATTGAACTCACAATCTGACAGTGCCCAGACTGCAACACAGGAGGCCCCAGTAGCCCCCCTAAAGTTTCTAACGTGGAACGTGCGAGGGCTGGGGGATAAGATAAAGAGGGGACTGGTATTGCAGGCTCTAAAACGCCAGTGCCCCGCGTTAGCGCTATTACAGGAAACACACCTCACCGGGGCGGCATGTAAGGCATTAGATAGATGGGGGTATAAAATGGCAGTGCATTCCAAGTTCTCCTTGGGATCCAGGGGGATGGGGATCCTGGTGAGGAAAACATCCCCATTCATAGTTCTGCAGACTAGGACGGACGAACAGGGAAGGTTTGCGGCACTGCAGGGCCAGTGGGAGGGCAGACTCCTTAATGTTGTATCAGTATACATCCCACCGGCACTTCACTCAGTGGCGTTCCCAGCGCTCAGCGAGTTCCTTCTCACCCTACTGGAGGGACACCTTGTCATTGGGGGGACTTTAACGCAATAATGGACACCACCATAGACAAGTTCCCGGCTTGATCCCAAACGCCCGGACCCTCCCGTTTCCGAAGCTTCATAGAGGCAATGGGGCTAGTGGATGTATGGAGACACACACACCCTACAGCTAGTCAATACACGTACCACTCAACAGTCCATAACAGTTTGTCCCCATTGGATTACTTTATGATGCTAGGCGCTAGACTCCAAAACGTTGAAGAGGTAGAAATCAAGCCCAGGGGCATCTCAGATCATTCCCCGGTACTGTTAACCCTCTCCTGTAGGCAGTAGTACCGCCAGCGGATATACCCTATTTACCCTGGCTATCTCAATGTTCCAGCCATTAAAAAAGAGCTCCGTAGTGCTACGAAGCACTTCTTTGCGGAAAACCCGACATTGGTGGCATCGCCGTCAATAGTGTGGGAGGTATACAATACTGTCCTTAGGGGACAGGCAATTGCCTCCATTACCGGTCACAAACGGGCAAAACAGAAGGAACTGTTAGACCTTGAACTAGCATTGCAAGCAGCCGACACAGACCACTCAGCGGACCCTTCGACGGATAAGGTGCACACCCTGCACCTGCAGACAACAGCAACACAGGGACAACCTACAAAAGCAGACAGTAGATAGACTCACAGCGACAAAGCATAAAATATATGATGTGGGTGACAAAGCGGGTGAAATGTTGGCCTGGCTAGATAGGAGAGGGACTGGCCCTAAGGGAATACAACAACTATGGACGAGGGAGGGGCTGCTCCAAACGCAACCAGAAGACATAGTACACACACTAGCAGAATATTTCAGAGAGGTTTATAATCCGACTTTGGAAGTGACGGAGGCGGAGGTGGCGGGCACCCTCATAACTATAGAGATGCCAACCCTAACACCAGAAGCTTCCTTAGAGTTGGAAGCGGATCTAATGGAGGACGAGTTGCAAACTGCAATCCGTTCGATACAATCGGGTAAAGCATTGGGGCCCAACGGGATCCCAATAGAATGGTACAAAAAAATGGCTGGGCCTGTGAGCCCGCCTCTATTGGCAATATATAATGAAAGCCTGGAGAGGGGTGAGCTACCACTAGAACAACAAATAGCGACAATAGTAGTAATCCCAAAACCTGGTAAATCCCCAACCGAATGCACCTCATACCGTCCCATATCCCTATTAAATGCTGAAGCCAAGATTTTAGCGAAGTTGTTGGCGAACAGATTGTTGGCCCACCACTCGCACTTAATACACCCAGGCCAGTCGGGCTTTATGCCCAATAGGAACACGGCCCTTATCCTTAGGCAAGTGCATGGTCACTGGAAAAGGCCCCATCGCTGTCAGAACCAGCGGTAATATTGTCTTTGGATGCGAAGATGGCATTCGATATGGTGGAATGGAAATACCTATTTGCGGTCCTATCGCATATGGGATTTGGCCCTAAATTTTGTGCATGGGTACGACTCCTATACGCGAGGCCCTTGGCTCGAGTGATGGCCAATGGACACATATTGCACGAAATATCGCTGGCAAGAGGGACGCGACAGGGGTGCCCCCTGTCGCCGCTCCTGTTCGCACTGGTACTGGAGCCTCTGGCAACACTGATCAGATCGACCCCATTGCTAAAGGGAATCCGGTGGAGGGAAGGTTGGGAGGACCATCTCTCCCTTTACGCAGACGATATACTAGTATACCTTATGGATCCAGAACACGGTATACCGGAGCTGCTTAATATTTGCGATACCCTCGGGAAAGTGTCGGGATACACAATAAACTGGTCTAAGTCGGTCCTCTTCATACTGAAAGGGCCGGAGCCACCACTCCCCACCGACTGCCCGCTGGTAGTGGCTGGAGATTCTTTTAAATACTTAGGAATACATATTACCAAAGATGCAACAGAATTTTTTGCTAGAAACCTGGCACCCCCTCTGGAACGCTTAAAACGCGATGTGACACATTGGGCGTCGTTACCCCTGATGCTCCTGGGTAAGGCGGAATTATATAAAATGATGGCTCTGCCGCGGTTTCTTTATGCCCTTGACAACACACCCTTCCCGGTCCCACCCCGATACTTTAAACATATAGCGGCGCAAGTATCGACACTTCTCTGGGGCAATCGACCGGCGCGCATAGCACAGGCGAAATTACACAAAAGCTGATACGATCGGACATACAATTATATTATTGGGCGGCACATCTTAAGGTCATTAACCAATGGATCCATGCACCTCAGGACGATCCAGCGTATAGGGCAGATAGAGCACAGTTGGGCACCAATAGCACCGTACTTTATAACAAAGGGTTGGCACCGAGACTGGAGGGACCCATGAAACATACGACCATGTTGTGGTACACGGCACAGGCGAAGTTGGGATGGAGAGGGACTATAACTAAACTTACCCTGCTCTGGGACAACCCCAAACTAGGGTACCTGCGGCACAGTAAGGGGTTCACGCAATGGGACATGATAGGCATCTCCACGGTTGGGATTTGTGGGACAGAGGAACGTGGTACCATTTGCCCAACTTCAGCAACAATATGACCTTGGCCCGAATGAGACATATAGGTACGTGCAAATAAGACATGCATTACTGGCAGTGATCCCGCAAATACTCAAGTCCCCGAGGCCTCCCCGCTGGAAGACCGATTACTTACAGACCACATGCATAAATGCGCCACATCACTTACATATAGGAAGCTACTCAATAACCTACCAGACCCGACAGCTACACTAAGGGGTAAATGGGTGACAGAAGTGGGGGACATAGATGACGCTGAGTGGCAGGAAGCCCTGGCATCGCCCAAAGAGGTGGGAATCTCCGCAAAGCTGGGGTTGGTACAGCTTAAGATCCTGCATCGAATATATTACACCAGGACCATCTTGCATAAACTACAGAGGGCACAACACCCATATTGCCTTAGAGGGTGTGGGGAAGAAGGTACTTTTATACACACCATATGGGAGTGCTCAGCTATAGCAGACTACTCGCGCCAGGTCTTACGTACTATATCACAGACAGTGGAGGTGTCACTCCTACCGGAACCGCGTAGATGCTTAGTTAATATATGGGAACCTAATGATCTTTCACGCCACGGACAGATATGGGTCACGTTGGGCCTCATGATTGCTAAAAGGAATATAGCGCAGAAATAGGGGGGAGGGGAGTTGCCCTCATTGACAGTCTGGTGCAGAGGCATGGATCTTGCTATGATCACAGAACGGACGGTACACGCAACGAGAGGAAACCCCCGGAAATGGACTAAAATCTAGGTGGCCTGGAATACTTTTAGAGGTGAAATATGTGATCCTCTACAAGAACCTGATGTAGATAGTTTGGATGAGGATTCAGAGTAAAGGGGAGATTATGGAAGGGGAAGAGGTATTGAGGGAACTGTTATGAGATATACAGTGTAATTTTGAAATTGTAAGGATATTATATTTAAAACTAAGTAATCTAACCATGCTATACGAATGTCTGATTGCTGTCAATGCTGCCTATATGTTGCTCAACTTTAATAAAAACATTTTTTTTAAATGTATTAATTACTAGGTAATCATTCTAGTACAGTATTTAAAAAGTTTTAAAAATGTAAACAGATTATAACACACAAATTCATTAGGAGATTACTTAAGAAGCGAGATCAAGCTCTGAACAGTTGTGCTATTACATTTTGTTTGAATTGGTTTTAAGAACCGCTTTTTAGCATCTACAACTGTCGAGTTATGGCAAACAAAGAAAACATGTTTCAAGTCTTGCACACCTCCATTGCAGAGGTCACTTGAACTGCTGGCATTTTCATTAAAAGTCCTATTAGAAGTAAAAGATAGTAAAAAGTAAGAGGGAGAATTAAGTAAGCGGGAGAATCCTGAGACGAAGTAATATTATGCATTGCCTGACTCCATGCTTTAAGTTAAAAACTAATATGCTGTTGAAATTTCTTATATTCTACTTTCCCAGCGTAAAGTTTATAATGATGCAATTTAGTGCAATGTTGAATATCAAATTCATACCTTATCCATGGTGTTAAATGTTTTAGGAGGAGCCTGAGATGTACAGGAGTCCAGGATTGCAACAGATCAATTGTAACCTTCGATACTTTGAATGCAATGGACACGTTTGGAATAAAAACGTACTTCGGAGATCCTCGGTCAAAAGTTTCTGCTTTTAATAAAGATCTTAAGGTGCCTTGTTCTGCGTGTACAAGGTTATATGCCCGATGTTGATGATCCCTCTGGCATATGAACTGACTAAAGAGAGCTCTAGGCGTAGAGCTTGTACAGGAACTGCTTGATGCATTTTAATCAGTTTCGGAAGATTGTCCCTTCTTTAAAGTGTATTTGTTGCCATTTTCTTTTTGGAATGTATTCAAGACTGTACAATAAGATTGGTGGGATCTTGGAACTAAAAACCTGGCGAAGAGAAGAAAAGTGCCTGTGCCTGGTGGAGGAATATATTCGTTGGAGTGCCCCAACGTGAACATCTGCTTTTCTGCCCAAGTGCTGCAGATGAGGGGAGTTTTGTAAAGATTGTGTAAAGATGTGCCCTTAGTAGGTGTATTCGTTTACGACTTCTAGCGACTTCCCCCCTAATGTCCAGTTACATTTTGTGTATCGTTTCCTTCCACTAAACTGAACGATTTTTAATTTTCTTTATGTATGGCACTAGAAAGTTTTCTTCTGAATATTTAATAAGTGCTTGTAAGTTCCTTTAACAGCCGAATGGTGTAAGGTCTAAGATGACCACGTCATCGGCTTACATCATAATAATAATTTTGTATTATGATATTTTTTTGGGGGGGAAATTGTTGACATCAATAAAACATTCCGGAAGATCACTGAGATATACAGAAAACAGGAGGGCAGCTAAAAGGCAGCCTTGCCTACGACCATTTGGTGCATCAATTGGGTGAGTAAGGCCCCGATGTAGGTAAAATAGATTTACCGATTTTAAATTACCGAATCATACCGATTCGGTAATTAAAAATCGGTAAATCTAAGGGGTTGAGATGTAGGAACATCCAGATGTTCCTGCTACCGAATCGGTAAAAATCGGTATTTACCGATTCTGTAAATACCGAGCGGTAATGTCCCATTCATTCCTATGGGCTTTGAAGCCCATAGGAATGAATGGGGCATTACCGGTCGGTATTTACAGAATCGGTAAATACCGATTTTGACAAGGGTGCAGGGGGTGTCACTTTGACACCCTCTAGCACCCCCAAAAAAGATTCGGGGGCCATGTGGCAGGCATACCTGCCCTAAGGGCAGGTCTGCCTGTCATATGGCACAGGTGTGCATGCACACATGTGCATGCACACCGGAATCGGTTTTTTACCATGAAGTTGGATCTCATGGTAAAATACCGATTCTGTAAGGCTTGTGGGACTCAGAAGAGTCCCACCTACATCTCATTGTTACCGAATCGGTAAAAAATACCGATTCGGTATTTTACAGATTCGGTAAATTTACCGATCGGTAAATTTTCCGAATCTGTAAAATACCTGGACCTACATACCATTTTGTGATTCTCGGTCGGTAACGGCCGAAAATACCGATTTTCGGCCGTTACCGACCGACCTACATCCGGCCCTAAGTCCCTTCTCTTTCCCCATTTTTACTTGACACCACGTTTCCGAGTATAGTGATGTGATTATATGAAGCAGGTTGTACGGGATTCCCAATTTTCTGAGCTTGCTTTAAAGAGTTGGTTTGTCCACTCTGTTGAATACTGTTGTAAAGTCAACAAAGACTGAATAGATGACCTGTGATTTTAAGACCACGTATTTGTTTATTATTGTTCATAACACTGCTATGTTGTCGATTACAGAGTGTTTTTGTCGGAACCCAGCTTGGTTTAGCGGTATCAATCCCAATGAATAAGCCCAATCATTAAGATGTTCGAGAACACTTGCCACAAAGATCTTCCCTGTTGCATCCAGCAGGGCAATCTGTCGGTAATTGCAGGGAAGCACCCTAGAGCTCTTCTTATATATTGGGATCACTATGCTCCCCTCCCAAGATTTTAGGATTTTGCCAGGACCAAATCAATGGGAGAAAAGGGGGGATAGAAACGTACTCCACTCTTTTGGATTGCTTTGCAGTGCCTTTATTGGGATCTGATCCAGGCCCATTGCAGCAGATGATCTTACCGTTTTTCTGTAATGTTCGATTTGCAGAGGAGATGAAGCACCATTGTCGAGAGTTTTTTGTCCAATCTTGCTTGAAACTTGGATCGCACTTTTTTTCCTCAAGTTTAATTTGAATAGGTTACCTAAATGTGATTCCCATTTGGTTGGGGGAAGTGGTGAGGTTTGTAAAGATTTTTGTGCCTGTAAGCGTGTTTATTTTTTTGTTTGACTGCATTCTGAATATCCACCAATTTTTTTACCCTGAATAGTTTTTCAGTTTTTTTTCTTTTTCCCTCCTGCAGTGGTTTTTTAGAATGTTGATTTCATGTTGTCTTATTTCTGAGAATTGGAGGAATGCGCCCATATTAGTTTATTTAATTCAATTGCTCTTTTATCAAAATACCTTCTTTTATGTTTTCCTGAGTGTGAACTTCGGTGTTTTAAGGTATTCTGCAGGGATTGCACCATTCTGTTTAGAACTACTTCAAAGTTAGTTATTGGGTCTATGGAATGAGTAGTTTGTTAAGCTTGTGCAGTGACAATTACAGAAATTAATTTGTTGAATGTTCTCGAGTTCCATGTCAGACGCCCTTGGGCCTGGTTCACCATTTCTGTACTGTACGAATGCATGATATACCCTGGAGATATAGGTTGTACTCTTAGACCTGTTGTGAGATGTAATATTGCGTGGCCGCTTCCCTGTGTACATGTAATGCTTAAATATGAGACAGGTCTTGGCTGCATATCATATAGTCTAATATTGATGTATTGAAGTTACCTTTTCTTGTACAAGTTGCCGGTATATCTCCTTCTATGCTTCCATTTACATTTAATATTGGAAGTGAGGATAGTAGTATTCTCCGTCTTTTGTATGCTTTGATCCCTGAGGGAAATATTGGTATTGGTATTGACAAGGCTTCCTCTTGTTCGCCATGTTCACATTTTTTTAAATGTTCATTAGAGATTTTCCCTTTGAAGTCTCCTGTTAGGAAAACTGAGGGGAATTCTTGACCTTCCACCACCTTTTCTATTTCCTCAAATAGTTGGATCGCAAGTGCATCCATTTTGGAGACGGGTGAAATATAGACGTTGAAATGAGTAGGTCGTTTGAAGTATCCATAAGGTCGTTCCAGCACTTGACCTTAAAGATTGTAAGTTCATTGGACGCTTTTGGATAATTTCCTGATTCAAGAAGAAATCTTCATTTAGGAGAATTGCAATTCCTCCTTTCGCATGACCCCGGGCCAACAGAATCTGCAGTAATGTCATGTACAAAGTAGTCAATTGGTCAAAGGTTGTTATTGACCAAGTTTCCTGTAAAGCCACGATCCCCGGACAATCTTCCGTGATCAGTGCAAGTTTCTCCCGACTTTTCCTTTCTATATTCCAGGAGGAAATGCTTAAACCTCTGTTAAAAAGGGAGTTTGTTTTCCCTTCCCTGTATGTTGGCATTTAAATTCTCTGCTATCCATGACCAATGATTTTCTTTAGTTGTAATTTCCTTCTTGGGTATATATTTTGTTCCAGATCCTTCTCTCTCCATTCATAAACAAGAAGGTTGAATTTTCGTTGGGGATGTTGGCAGGGTTATTTATGCCACTGTGTGTTTGCTAAAGTTGCTGCTTTTTCATTTTGTTATTTTCCTTGGGGTTATCATATATTTGGCTTACGTTGTTGTTTGCACTGCAATGTCAAATCTGTTTTTATGGAGAGTCTCGCTTTCTTTTAAAATTATTTCTGGTATCACCTGAGACCAAAATTCGGTGATAGCAATCCTGGTTATAGACCTTAGTGGGAAAACTACTAGTGTTATTTCCAAGCTTGTTAATGACTGTAGTGGGTGGAACTTTTAAATGAGATTCGTTATTATCTCACAGTTGAGCGGATCATTGCCCGAGGGGAATAAATCAGTAATTTATAAGAAACATGATTGAGTCTTCTGATTCTGAGGAGTTGAGGCCCCCAAGGACTGCTCCCTCGGTTGGGTGGCCATTGTTTCAGATGACTTATTGCCCTTTGCTGCTGTAGAGAAACTCAGGGCCAGAGGATTTAAATGATTGAAATTCTCTATTGGTTTAGGAATTAGGTGGATCAGCCCATTGTCAATCAGATTTGGTGCCGTTTTTAAAGTTTTCTCCTTTACTGGACTTTTGAGTTCGGGAGGTCGGAGATTCAGAAACGTTACCTTCTAGACTTCTGTTTCGTGAATCTTCTTATTGCTCTTTTCTTAAACCTTTTCCACTTGTTCTTATTAACTCTCCTCTCCTTTTTTGGCGATGTTGGGTTAGGAGAGGCTGAAGCTGAGGTTTCAGTGGTTTTTGTTTCTTTTTTACTTATCAAGGGATTATTGTATGGTGTAGGTAGGCCATTAGGTTTGGTATGATTGAATATTGGGTATTAGGGAATGACCTTGTGTTGGACTTTGTCATTGTTTGGTTCCTTGAATAATTTTCTAAGGGAGAAGAATTGATTTTTCTCAGCCTTTTTCTTTTTTTCTTTTTGTATGAGCCGACCCGTTTGAGTCGCCATTTCTTTCTTCAGACTTTCGGTTTGAGAGGATTTTCATCAATTGTTTCTTCTCCTTTCATTAATAGTAATTGTAATTTTGGTTGTTGTTTCCTTTTTTTCTCTACTAAATATTGTAGCATACCTATTTGCATATCCAGCATCTGGTCAGAGTTTTCCAATACGTTCCCTAAGTGAGAAAGGACTGCTTCCAAAATTCTTTGTAACATGAATAAAGAATTGGACACCGGAGTATATCCATTAGAAGATTCCATATTCTTTATAGATAGAAAATCCGGTGATTGAGAAAAAGTCCCTTCTAAGACAGGTGCTTTTGAGGGGTACTGTTATAAATTATCGGCGACTCTTTTGCAACCTTTGAACCCTGGCGAAAGACAGTGTCATTGATGTTTATATCTGGTAAGGTGAAAACTGTTTTGGAAATTTGATGTATCTCATGCTCACCTCAACATGGGGATAGACTAGAGCGTCCATGATGTACTTCTGTTTTTACTGGTTCTGGAATTATGGTGTCGCTGATTAATTATCCCACAAGAAGACTTGCCTGGCTTGAAGATGGCTGCAGTCTGAGTATGCTCTAGCAGCCACCCGAAATATCCTACAATTATTTGCGCCATTGAGGCATCCGATGAGCTGATTGCTGGTGGTAGATGCTCTTGATGTGATCGGGCATCACCAGAAGTGGTTTGGAGGCAATTCTCGCCTTTCAGATGGAACTCTGTGAATCTGCGCTTCCAGGCCTGCTGGAAGTGTGTTGCGGCCATCTTGGGGAGCGGGGACGAGCAAGCGCTGAGCTACATCCAGGCTGTTGACAGGCGATCTGCTACTCAATCCTGCTGCCGAGATCATCGTGGGTGCACACAGCAGTTGTGATACTGGCTGTGGCGACCGCCGGTGGGACCCGGTGTCTCTGCGCATGGTCCCTCGCCTGCTGGCTGGATTGTGAGGGGCTGCCGGGCCTACACCGAGCAGCGAGGTTTGCTCTGCGTTGCACCGTCCTGGACTGCAGAGGTATTCACTTGTACTGAGCGGCCATTGTCCACGGCTGCACGCAACCTTGCTGCTTCAGTGCGGCCCTTGAGGGAGTGCACAGCATAGGCTGTTGGACCTGTGGAGTTGGGGGACACTGCACCATAATCCTGTAGTGTAGTTCCTATATTCCCAATAGGCTCTGCGCATTGGAATAATATCTTCAATAGTATAGACGTAGGACAGAGGTTAACTAGGTCTTCTACTGACGATATTAGACTTAAAGTTTTTTGTGCCAGCTAGCTCAGAGTTCACTAGAAACTTTCTCGAATAGGCGAGGAGGAGTTTAACCTCCCTGGACAGACAAGAAGGGATTTAGTTTCTGACAACCAGAGAACATGACAACTTTGCTCTCCCTAATCAAGAGTATATCTCTAGAGTCGTGTGAAAACAAAAGACAATCATTTTACCCAGTCAGTACGTGCATACTTAGTTCCACCAGATTGTAGAGAAAGAAGAGATGGGCGTGTTCAATAAAAGGTGTTATTTATTGATCAGTCTCTTTTTCTCATACAAGAGAAATGAATCGCTACAGTTGCAATACTTAAGGTTAAGTAAAATGCATACAGTAAAAGCAGGATTATAAAATAATACTGTAAAAGCATTGATATGGTTTCTTAGCCATATGATACTTTAAAATGGATAAAAAGATATACATACATATATACATTGACTAATCGTACTCAACTGGTGCTTCTAACTACGCCTACCCCGGTGTACCTGACCTGAGCCTAATACGTGGGAGGGAGTAAGTGAGTAGCAGTTTAAGTTAAGTTTGTTTGCCAAGAATCTGTCTCAAGAATTCTCTGTAAGGGGTTAGTCAGTTCAGTACCTGGGATTTAGAAGGCAGGAGGGCTGGTATCTCTCTCTCAGGACTCGGTATCCCAGTTACCCGCGAAGGTAAGCCGGAAACGCCGGAGGCTGGATTTCTCGGCAGGAGAAAAGACAGTGTCTCTCTCAGCGCGTCAAAAAGGGAGGGGCAGCGTCCGTGGGCTTCCTGCATCAGCTGGGCTCTCCGGCAAGTAGCGCTGCTCCAAGCTCATCACCACCGTGTCTTTGCTTAGGGCAGCGTCGGTATATTTATACCTGAAAGGTGCCGTGTTTGACGTAAGAATGGACATAATACGTCAGTAAGGATGTCATAAGAACTGGTCGTTCTTGCATTCTTTACAGGAGTTCTCGAACGAAATCAAAACAATAGCTACGGGGGATTTCGCAGGTCTGCTGGAGGTTTGGTTTGTTTTGAGAACTCGGTGTGCTTTCTAGGGGGCTGGAGGAATAGGGCTTGCTTAATGTGACAGCATGCGCTATGACTTAATCTGAAAACGGGATTCTGTGCCGTTGTATGGATATTAGTGAATTATTAACCGGACAAGGGTCAGAAATAGGAGTATCGATATAGGTACCTAGATAAACACACTACACCCACTCCACGCTTTTATGTCCATATTTACTTAACTAAGCAATAGTAAACATAACTAATAGTGCATGTGTATACCGAACCACCCCAAAATAATTTTTTTGCATTTGAAAAATGGCATATACGAAATACACGAAAATGAGTATAGGTATTGTATGCATTCAAGCAGTATAATCATTAAAAAAAAATGCACATTTCATATCAGCATGAATGATTTGCGAAAATTACACATGAAATGGCCTTAATACAGAAAAAAAGGTGCGAGACCACTTCATCACATATAAATATAATAATTTTGTAAATAAGCTAGAGGTTGAGTTAATGTCTCTAGAGTTCATAAAAATAGAAGCTCTGTTCTCTAAGAACAGTTCTACTGTAAGCAGAAGACAAGTGCCAAAAAAAAAAGGTAAATATTTTGGATTGGGAGAAAAGTTTTCGCTTTTCAGGGGAGAAGAGAGAAAAAATAGTTCACAGTAGCTTTGTTTTCCCAAAGCTGAAGGCCAAATTCAGAGTTCAGGGAACGCTGTGTGTTCGTTTGTTTAAAGTTATTCTCTCTGTTCGGGTGAAAACATCATTCCAGACAGACTCTCGAAAAAACAGTCCACCGCTTCTGGTGAAAGTTCGACCAAGTTGGAAAATGTCGCTATCATGCAGTCATGCGCATGTTCGCTTTCAGTGAGGTTTAGATCAGCATTGCTTACAGAAGGTCGTACCTGGTTGATGCTGCTCTCATCCTGTACTTCACTACCCTTCAATCGTAGTGGTGAAGTCTCCACGAATGCCGTCATCAGGATAGGTAGCCGCTGGGGACAGCACAATGCATGAGCCTTTACTGGACCCAACAAAGTATCTGCATCCAATGGTACTTCTGATTGTAGTGTAAGACAGGTGTCCAACACGCATTCTTCGCCGCATAGCATGCACCTCAATACAGGTAAAACACAATTCTGCCATATGGGTCTGAATGAAAGAAAACAGGTCATATTTAGATCTCGTAGCCGGGCTAAGCCAGGGACTTTAGTTATGCGGTCCCGGTAGCGTATAGCTAGGATCGTTTCTTCCATTGTTGCTGGAGTCTTGTCTGTAACATGGCTTGCCATAACGAAGCAAGAGTAGCAAAAATAAAATGCCTGCTACGAGTCCCAACAGGAGTGGAAGTCCGCCAAAGATGGAATGGACGAAATTTGGAAAAATACCCAGGACTGCTTTGAATGGGGTTAACAGTCCAGAAAAAACGGTCTTAAATACACTCGCGATACCATTTGTATCAGAAATATTTAAGATTTCGTTTAGCATTTCTGCAAAGTGTAGGGGGCAATTTGTTGATAACAAGGCATGTATCTCACCCGTTGTCCTTGCAACTTGGAGATCATACGTTTCTTTTGATGACGTCAAATGGGTTGGCGTCTGTAGGAGCACAGTCTTCTTTCTGCTTAAAGTATCAATTCGAATAGAAGAGATTTTCAAACTGGGCCATAACCTTCCCTCCCTGTCTGGAGTGTCATTCAGGAACAATACTCGCTCACAGCAAATGACAATGGAAGTCACGCTTACCAGATAAGGTTTTCCTGGCAGCAAGCCACAACATCTGTGATCTACAATTAGAATGTAACTCCCGTTAGAAAGTCTTTTAAAGAATGGTTCTATTTGTGTTGCCGGTGTGCCGAGCTGGTGACATGAAAGGTTATTTGAAGTTCCTTCACAGGCCCCATGTAAACTTATACCCTTACACAGAAGTATACCACTTAGTGATGTCTCACAATTATTACCACTAAGAAATACACTCTGTCCTTTATTACTGTAACATGTGTGTGTATAAGGTAAGTTCCATGTTGACTTAATGTATCCTTTACCCAACTTTTCATACTGGCCTGCCTGCATATATTTTTGACAGTATCGAAACTGGAAAGTTGTTATCGGAATAGTTATTATCCCATGTATTATCCATTCAATGACAGGTCGCTCTGACATTGTCAATGGTAATCTCTCAAGTTTTTCAATGCTCAGAATTGTATATTCTGCACTCTTTTGTGCCAAACTGATTTGTGTATCAGTAAGGTTAAAGATACTGAATAATGACGTTGTGTTGATTAAACGCCAAGGCACGTAGCCTGAACGCAGATTTTGTAACGTCCAGCCAAGCTGTACAATAGAACGCAATTGGGACTGACCGTGTTGTAACATCAGTAAGTCTTGTTCTATTATATCGATTGCAGATGATACAATACTGTCCAGTGAATATATTCTGGAAGACAGAGTCATTAACCCATTGTCCACAACAGAAAGTGTTTTTTCCAAATTAACACGGTCAATTTCCCGTATTTTTTCTGCTGTCTCAATTTGAGTTACTTTCCAAGCTTCGTTGTAAGCTGCATATATAGAGGCCGCTATGAAACGTTTTTGACGCTGTTTGCGTGGTCCCATAATGAAATCACGCAAGTCAGCACCTTCTTTAAGTAAAGTCAAGTGTTGCCTAATTTCAACCAGTGTGGATGTTTGTAGCCATTCGAGGCAGAGTTTCCCTACACTGTAAGTAGTTACAATCCCTGGATGTTGTCTCTGGGAGTATCTAGGGTCTGGCCTGGTCAATGTGAACCCCTGTTTTTTGTTCAGGAATCTATCTTGACAGTTATTTGTGTCTGTGGGCCAGATCAACCATTTCTTCCAATCAGGATGTGTTCTGTTTTGGTTTAAAATATGGGATACGTCTATCTCAACATCTGTAGTGCTATTACTGTCGGGTGTTGGTTTTGGAATAGACGGTTTGTTTAAGTCTTTAATTTTGGCTAGGCCAAGACAGGTAGTCTGTTGAATTGTTTCATTCAAAAATATAATTTGTTCTGGGATCATGCAGTCTCTAAATAATGATTCTAAACCTTGCACTTGCCAATCTTTTGTACCCCAGATTGTCTTCGTTTCAATATTTTTGTTCCAGAAATCAAATCCAAATGTTTTCATTTTTTCAAAAAATGTCTCTGAATAGATCAATTTTGTGTTTGTAAGCATGGTTTTCATTCCTGTCTTATTTAACAATTTGAAATAAAATGTTTCTGCATCACTTGTGTTAAACCCTGAGAAATAAGAACATTTTTCATAAAATGTTTTTGAACTACCTTTTGGTGGAGTAGCACAATGTTCCCATTGATTATAATTAAAAACATTTCTGGGTTGAGCAGATTTATGCAGATAATGGTGACCATAGTGGTTGTAACAATACATCTGGTCATAATTAGATGAACCCTGTAAATATTCATGTTCTGTAAATTTAGCTGACATCACTAGATCTGACATCATATCATTAATACTTTCAAAGTCCCAATCATCAGCGAATGTGCTTGGTTTTACAAAGTCACTTAATGAACTGGCTGCCGCTGAAGCAACGCATTGCCTTTAAAGCCCTCTGCCTGGTCTTTAAGGCACTACACGGTGCCGGACCCAGGCCTCTCCAACGTCTGTTCTCGTGGTATACTCCCACCAGAACACTTAGGTCGACAACTGCCTGCCTTGTGAAAGTGCCCAGATGTAAGAAGGCCAGGACTGGGGGAAGATCGTTCAGAGTAGCTGCTGCCAAGTTGTGGAACAGTCTGCCTGTCGATATTCGCCAAATCCCTCACCTCCTTCCCTTCAGAAAACGAATTAAAACCTGGCTCTTTCCCCCGTCCCTTTAAATTCCTAACCATTGTTCAACTCCCGTCTAAGAACCTTTAGGAGTAGCCAACAGCGCCAGGATACCTGCCAGGTGACAGTCGCGCTCTATAAATATTTAAAAAAAATAAATAATAAATAATAAATGAAATCTTGAATTGATGAGGATACTTCAGGAGCTCAACCGGACCATAGATTTCATAATCAGTTTTGTCCCATGCTACCCCA
Source organism: Lissotriton helveticus (assembly GCF_964261635.1). Lineage (NCBI taxonomy): Eukaryota > Metazoa > Chordata > Amphibia > Caudata > Salamandridae > Lissotriton > Lissotriton helveticus. Next base: position 739,087,532 of record NC_136070.1, read on the forward strand.
CCGGGTATAGGATTGGCTGTGAAGTTTACTGACGAAAAGTTCTCTTTTCTCAATGTGTGAAGACTTGTGTGGTTTCAGGACCAAGTTGATATTCTGACTTGCTGTGTCCATTGTAACATATTTTCCCTCAATGAAATGTCCCAAGCATAGTACCATGATGAGCCAAAGTATGAGGATGAATACTCCTAGTGCCACCCAAAGTTCAATCCATGGAGAAATCAGATAGGTTTCTTTTAGTTGATGAAAGAGTTCCTTTGTTTTGATTTTTAAAAGTTTTTATTGTTGGCTGTTCCTCAGGTTCACTCAGATCCTCAGAAAAATCATCGAAGTTGATGAAGTAGCCTGATGCAGTTCTGTCAATTGTTTCAATCGCTTCTGGATTCCTTTTTGTTTTTGGAATTTGCTTTGTTGCATTAGCATAGTCTGTAGTTACATCATTGTAGACTGGTGTTTCTTGATGTAAGATTTTGGTTTGGGTTTCAAGAGGTTTAAGTTCCATTGCTTTGTTGCATAGTCCTTGTTGATTCACTGTAGGTTTATCCAATGTGATTAGTCTCTCAGTTTGAACCTCTCCATTTGTAGCAAACGTTGGTGTTCTACTACTTCTTGGGAGTCCACTTGGCCTACTACTTGTTATCGGCCACATGATTGTGGTTTAACCAGGTCGATGGATACAACTCGGTTCTCCTTTTTACCAGCAAGGGGCGGTAATACTACTGATCTTGTCACGTTGACTGACAAGACAGGTACTGCTTTTCTGTAAGAAGGCCCAAATTCCTTCTTTACCGCGATCTTCTCTCTGACCAGATCCCCGATTTTTGGAATCCAGACAGGCCTTGCTGGGACAGGTGGTTTCTCTTCAGTGGCTGTTGGCTGTTGCTTCAACTTTATGTTGCTCAGGTCTGTTCTTTTTTCGTTTAAGTCCTGTAAAATAGCCAAACGATCTTTGATATCAAAGCATTTTTCTTTAACCACTGAAGTTTGACTATCGAGGTCCTGGATTAACATTCTAGTCCCAAACAATAGTTTGTACGGACTGAGACCTCTCAGAGAATTTCTTGGCAGATTATTAAGACTACGTTGGACATTTATTAAATGTTTGACCCACCCAGCTCCCGAACCTAATACCTTTGCCGTTATAGATTGCTTTATGTCTTGGTTTTTTCTTTACACCATCCCATTTCCCTCAGGAAGGAAGTGACAAGAGTCCCGCAATGCAATGCCCATGCTGGCCATGCCCCCCTATAAGCTCGAGAGCTAAAGGCAGGACATTGGTCAGAATGTAGTATGCTCCATGGGTATATGCCATTTTAGACTCGCAAATCTTTATATAACAGTTCAGATGTCAGCCGACAGCTGGGGTCTACATTTTAAGTGATGATAGTCGCAAATAATATACATTGGGACGCATGTTTCTTGTTTAATCATGCGAATAGATCGCTTTATGCTTTCTATTATGTGTTCTGGCACTACCTCGGCCGGTTCGCCACTGCGATCTCTGTTGCAGTTTTCACAATTGTTTGCAAATTTGTGATTATCCACGCTCATCCCCGGCCACCAGTATTCTGATTTTAATTCTGTCAAAGATTCTTTGATTGTCTGATGCCTTAAACCTAATCCCATATGTGCTTCTTGTATTAAGAAGCCTCTCCTGTTCCTGTTTGGAATTACCCTATCCCCCACTCCAGGGATTTGAGCAAAAGGAACGGAGTTCGCATCGATTATGTATGTATAATTGAGTGGATAGTTGATGGGTAGCGCTGAGCAGTCGCCTTTTGATGACGTTTTCACCGCCAGCATTGTTTCCCCGTCAATGTATTTTCCTGAACGCTTTTTTGTAGCTACGGGAGCCGATTTAGTTGCTTCCGCTGTGGCTGTCTCAGCCAATAAATTCCCTGCAGCGTGAACGCCATCACACTGATGACTCAGTGAGTGTATCACGTGAGTCCTTGGTAGTTCTTTCTTTAAAAGAACTACTTGTTCCCAAAGCGATTTTTGCTTTATTGTGGCACCTGTGTCATCTTTGTACCCATTTTCAACCCATCTCTGCAAGTCGTTATTGTATGATTTGACGCAGTAATATGAATCGCACACTATTAGTGTCGGGAATTCGCGATCCGCATTATCTAGCGCCATTTTTAACGCTATTATTTCAGTTTGTTGTTCTGAATTATTTTCCACTGAGTGTGTTTTTGTAAACAGAGGTTTCAATTTTTCTCCGCGCCACACGTTTTTTACAATCTCGCATGTGGCGTTATAGGCTTGTTTTCCCCAAACCGAGGGTTGTGCATGTCCGTCTGTATATATTACACAGGCGTACTGTCGTATGGGCAGAATGTCGATTGGCAGAGGATATTCCCTTTCATATTCTAGATTTTTTAATTTTTTCATTTCCGGATCGAAATAGTATTTTACTTTGTAGCAAGTGAATTTTCCCATTGTATCCATTTTGGATTTAGTGCCATAGTAGGTAAATTACATGGGCTTGTTAATGCCTCAAAAGCTGATTCTGCTGTTCTGACTGTAATACGTCTGCCGTCAGCTTGGTCTTTTTCTCTTGCTATAGCTGTTTGAACCGCATGAACAATGTTTTCCTTGATGCTGAACGTTTTCTCAGCTACTGTGTACAAATGTGATTTGTATCCTATTGGTACCGTTTCTCCCTCATTAGAGGTTAGGTATGTGAATCCGCATCTTCCTGGGATGACTCGAATCACAAGGTTGCGTGTGTTATCGCTTGTTTGCAATTTTGTTTTAACTAACATGTCTGTTTGTTAAGATCTCAAAATTTCTGTGTGTTTTTGAGTCCAATTGATTCTTTTAAAATCTGGTCTTATTAAGTCATAGAGAGGTTTAACCCTCTCCGCGTAATTTATAATGTATGTTCTTCCGAAATTCAGGAAACCTAGAATTGATTGTAAGTTTTTCAGCGTTCTTGGTGCTTGGATTACAGCACATTTTTCTAGGAAATTGTCTGCCAGGCTTTTGCCTTCACTTGATAATACATATCCTAAAAACAGGACAGTTTGATGGGCAATTCTAGACTTTTTGAAGTTGAATTTGTAACCCTCTGCTGCGAACCCAAGTATGATGGTGTTCACTCTTTTCAAGTGAGTATCCAAGTCATCATCTGTTAGATAGATGTCATCGACATAAGATAATGCCTCATCATCATATATTTGTAGTAACTCTGTTACTCTCGCTGAGAATAATCCTGGGCTGTTCTTGAACCCCTGTGGCAAACGACAGAAATTTTTCTATGAGCCATTTATTGAGAAAGTGGTCAAATATCTGCTTTCTGGTGCTATATTGTGACAAAAGAATCCATTAGAGATGTCTAATGTTGTTTTGTATTTTTTGCGCACTATGCTATTCATTAGTGCTGCACTGTGTGAGTTTTGTACTGCAAAGGTTTTGCAACATGAGTTAAGGTGTCTGTAGTCCAAAACTAGACGATATGAATCATCTGGTTTGGAGACAGGAAACAAAGGATTGTTCATTTGTGAGGTGCAAGTTTCAATCACCCCCCGGGTATTCAAGTTGATCTAAGATCTCCCTGACCTGTTTTTTAGCTTCTTGCTTAATTGGGTACTGCCTCTGTGCAGTTGGTTGTGATTTTAACTGGATTTTGTGAGGAGGTGAGTCCTCATCCCATCCCACATGATTTTTATATAATGCAGGAGCTTGGGCTACTGCCCACTTTCTTGCAAGCATATATTTTTTATGAATTGGAATGTGAATTGAGAAGGCAGGCATAATCATTTCTTCGCCATGAGGGCACTTCATGACAAACTCTGGTGGCCAGTCTTTTTCAGCTAGAAGGATGTCATAACCCTTGGAGAGATTATCCCAAAATAGACCCCTTATTTTCCTAGTTTTATCTCCCTCTATACGCAATGTTATTTCATATATTTTATGAGGTTTGCTAACTCTGGTATCTGCAGTTTCCACTTGAATGTATTCATTCGTGTCCACTGTCTCCAGATGATTCATCAGGATCTTGCGAGCTATACTCACTTCTGCTGCGCTGTCTAGCATTGTCTGAGCCCATTCTCCGTTTCTCAGTTGTGTCCTCAGTATCCTCGGAATGTTTGATTACTTTAATACTGGCTACCTTCTTCTTTGGAAATTGTATCTTTTTACTTTGATGAGCAGGATCTTTGTCTTTAGACTTGACGTGCTCTTCCCTGTGTTCTGACCGTCCTCTTCTTTCCGATTTCTGCGAGGAAGTCTGAAAAGATCGAGAGGGACGTGTATCAATATCTTGATATCTATCAGGTTTCTTCAAATTATCCCTATTTCTAAGGTTGTATTTTTTCTCAGAGGGCTCCCTCTGGGGAGACTTGTGTCCTTGGTCTGGAGATCTTTCTCTCCGCCGAGGAGACCTTCCTCTGGACTGGAATTTTTTCTCTTTGGGAGTGGATTGTTTATTTCCATCCCAGCTCTTTTTTGGAGTGTTTAGATTATTTTTAATAAATATTTTTTCAGTATTTTCAGTTAGTTGGGGTTTCACTGGTTTTCCACCCAAACTATCTCTACCTAGTTCTTCATAGGATTTTTCTATGATTCTGGCAAGTTCAAATGGTTGGTCTGCTATATCTGTTTCTTTCAACCTTTGGCGGATCGCCACAGTTGCTGATTCCCCCTTTATGTTGGCTAGTAATATTGCCGAGACCTGTTTGAAGTCTTTCAGTAATTTCATACCAAGAGTTAAAGCAGGTTCTGGACCGTATTCACTTTGAATTTGTTTTAGTACTTCTGGTATTACCGACATGGACGGAACACCATGTGTTTTTGTGTAAATGGAAGCAAAGACTGTGCCCCAAGTGTCACAGTCTTCCTCATGTGGTGCGATTCCCATTGGAAGACAGATAGTCAGAATTCTGTGTTTCTCAACAGGGGTGGTATCTGGAAATACCGCCTCTATTTGAGTGATTTTTTGTGCTAACCAGAATGGAATTTGTTCCCTTTTAATGGGTACTTTACCTAGACAGGACTGTATGTTCTGTGGTGTGATTTTATTTGTGTTCCCCTGATGAGGGGTCAGCTGTGGAATTTTAATACCTGTTTGGACTGTTGAAGTCCGCATTACATATTGGTCAGACATTTTTTCTATGTCGGGATGTGGTGTGTAGCCGGCTAGTACTGGCCATGTTGCTCCTGGTCTGCCTAGTGGACCGAGCCTGGTGATGTGATCATTATGTTTTAGGGCGCCTTTAAACCAGAGCAGGTGCTCTTGGTATTTGAGTGGTATTTCCACCTCCTCGAAAGGAGTGTACTCATCCGGTGGTTCCTCTATTTTGTAATAGTGGAACTCCTTTGTTACAGCGTTTACTGCTGGAAAGTTTATCCATGAATAGAATACCTCTGTCTGCCGATATTCGTGTGCGTCAATTACGAATATGACTGTACCACCTCTTGATGTCAGTCCATTTTCTATAAGTTTTAAAGTTATAGTTTTTCTTATGCTGACCGGGATGAGTATTGCGTCCGGGTCAGTTTGCAGGAGACTTGTGTCTTCCTCTATGAGACGAGCTGCTATTCTAGCTGTCTCTCTTTCTTCTTCAGTTTCTGACATTTTTCCTGACAGAAAGGTTTTTGTTGCAGATCAGGTTTCCACGGAAACAAAGATTAGGTGCACAATGTTTTGGAACAGTGTATCCTTCAACGTTGAATAACGTTAAAAACTATACATAGGAGTCTCCTCCTACTAAGTTTGGCGGATTTAACCTTTGACCCACTCCAGACGTCTTTGGAGTTTTATGGGAGAAAGGGTCTGTGTGGAAAAACACGACTGAGTTACTCTAATGCCTTGCGTTAGATTTATCGCCTTACCAAACCGTTGGGCGCCATGTAGTGTAGTTCCTATATTCCCAATAGGTTCTGCGCATTGGAATAATATCTTCAATAGTATAGACGTAGGACAGAGGTTAACTAGGTCTTCTACTGACGATATTAGACTTAAAGTTTTGTGTGCCAGCAAGCTCAGAGTTTACTAGAAACTTTCTCGAATAGGCGAGGAGGAGTTTAACCTCCCTGGATAGACAAGAAGGGATTTAGTTTCTGACAACCAAAGAACATGACAATTTTGCTCTCCCTAATCAAGAGTATATCTCTAGAGTCGTGTGAAAACAAAAGACAATCATTTTACTCAGTCAGTACGTGCATACTTAGTTCCACCAGATTGTAGAGAAAGAAGAGATGGGCGTGTTCAATAAAAGGTGTTATTTATTGATCAGTCTCTTTTTCTCATACAAGAGAAATGAATCGCTACAGTTGCAATACTTAAGGTTAAGTAAAATGCATACAGTAAAAGCAGGATTATAAAATAATACTGTAAAAGCATTGATATGGTTTCTTAGCCATATGATACTTTAAAATGGATAAAAAGATATACATACATATATACATTGACTAATCGTACTCAACTGGTGCTTCTAACTACGCCTACCCCGGTGTACCTGACCTAAGCCTAATACGTGGGAGGGAGTAAGTGAGTAGCAGTTTAAGTTAAGTTTGTTTGCCAAGAATCTGTCTCAAGAATTCTCTGTAAGGGGTTAGTCAGTTCAGTACCCGGGATTTAGAAGGCAGGAAGGCTGGTATCTCTCTCTCAGGACTCGGTATCCCAGTTACCCGCGAAGGTAAGCCGGAAACGCCGGAGGCTGGATTTCTCGGCAGGAGAAAAGACAGCGTCTCTCTCAGCGCATCAAAAAGGGAGGGGCAGCGTCCGTGGGCTTCCTGCATCAGCTGGGCTCTCCGGCAAGTAGCGCTGCTCCAAGCTCATCACCACCGTGTCTTTGCTTAGGGCAGCGTCGGTATATTTATACCTGAAAGGTGCCGTGTTTGACGTAAGGATGGACATAATACGTCAGTAAGGATGTCATAAGAACTGGTCGTTCTTGCATTCTTTACAGGAGTTCTCGAACGAAATAAAAACAATAGCTACGGGGGATTTCCCAGGTCTGCTGGAGGTTTGGTTTGTTTTGAGAACTCGGTGTGCTTTCTAGGGGGCTGGAGGAATAGGGCTTGCTTAATGTGACAGCATGCGCTATGACTTAATCTGAAAACGGGATTGTATGGATATTAGTGAATTATTAACCGGACAAGGGTCAGAAATAGGAGTATCGATATAGGTACCTAGATAAACACACTACAATCCTTGGCAGTTCTGCAGCCGTAAGTGGACTGTTAACAGGGATTAACGGGTCGGACCGGTCCCACTATATTCTGTGCTCCCCAGTGCACGGAGCCTGCTGCTTTGATCTGGAGCCTTGGACCGCACACATCGGACTCTGGGACTACATGAGTGAGTCGCGCACGCTGAGACATAGGAGGTAGAAAACGATTTGGGCACCTCTTTGGACATAGCGATAGTGTTTTGTACTTCGGCTACACTGCGCTGTTGTCCCACATTGATGTATACTCTATCCTGAGCATACCTTATCTGCTTCCAACTAAAAAGTGGCTTGCTGAGCTTGAGTCCCATACCCCTGTCATACATTTCACAAGTGTTTACCAGCATCGGGGGACATAGGTAAAGGCAATAAAACACAATTGAAGCTTCACTTTGACCAGCACAAATCAGCCAGACACAGGGATGAAGATCTTGACCCTACAGAAGCCGTACAGACAGCTGACGCGGTAGATCCTGATGAGGACATCAGGCAAATTCTAGGGGCCATGCAGCGTAGTCTTTTCCTTCAATGACGTCATTTGAGATGTCATCAGTGATGTCACAGACCATGTCATGAATGACGTAATATGTGACATCATAAGCAGTGCATTGCGGGTGCGCGAGTTATAGCTAGCAGAACTAACTATAACAGAGGAATTTCTATAGTGTTGTACGATTGAAATGTCCAGCTAACTATAACACCCCTGAAACCTATGGTTTTTCTGTGAATTTCTAAGGTTTTTTAAATGCTACTTCCTAACTATAACGTCTCTGAACTCGTTAGGACCACACCTGTTCCAATGGAACGCCCAGTACAGCAGGGGAATTATCCCCGCGTGGGCACAGCACAACGGTCATGACGAGCTCAGCTCATCATGAACACAGCGCGACCGTGCCTCATGATGAGAGCACGCAACGGGTTAAATAAAATTATATATTTTTCTGAAAATTGCAAAAAAAAGTTAAAAACATTCTAACTGAAATATTGTTTAATTTGTTTGTTTTATTTTAATAAATGTATATTATTTTCCAAAGCGTACACATCACGGTGGGTGTGCGGATTCTAGTCACCACTTTAGAAAAGTCGTGAAGGATCTGCATATGGTGTGCGATGGCTGCGTGTTTTTCAGTTACATCATATACATTTAATATTACGCGATGTGCGCGATTGGTATACGACCAGTCCGCGACTCCTGCTCCCGCGCATTCGCGACACATGCACATTACGGTACGTGACGCTTGCGCTGTGGCAGGTCCTGCGTGTTGTCATATACGTGCTGGGGCGCGCTGGGTGCGCGACTCCCACAAAAATTATTTATGTTCTAAAATGATATGTATGTGTCTTTAATATACATATTAGGGCAAGAGATTATCTAAGATATTCAAAAAAATTATATATTAGTACTAATAAACGTATATTATTTTTAAATATATTTTCGCGAAGTCGTGTCAGGTGCGTGCTTCGTGAGCGCAGAGTGCCCGGATCCCATGTGACCTAAAAAAAAAGATTTCATTGGTTCATAACATTTCCCACTGTAACTATTGAAGGACCCCACCCATTGTAATCATTCTTGTTGTAGCATCTTTAGAGAGACATCTCTTTTCCTACAAGAACCCTTTTTGCTTGTTTTTTTGGTGTTTTAAAAAAAATATCAAACAAAATGGCATCTGGACAGCAGCAGCAGCAGGAGGCTGAAGAAGAATTCTTGCTGGAGGCACCACGTCCACAGAGGCCAGAATCTGTTGTGTGGAAATTCTTCACTTTTCCACCTGGAGAGAAAAAAAGTAAATGCGAGATAGGTGACATGCACAATTTATGACTGAGTCGTGTCGAGGCAGTGAAAAAAAATACTCTTGTGGCACTGCTTCTATGTACAAGCATCTCCGGACCACACATCCTCTCAATCTTGCTCGGGAGGAAATGAGGCGAGCTGCTTTGAACCCCTCAGCTGCTGTGGCAAGTACATCTGAAGCGTCCTCAGGAACACCTGATATGGACATTAGGCCAGAATTTGCCTTTCTTGAGCAACACTGCATGAAGTGTAAGAAACGTATATGCTTCAGTGAGCTGTCGGTGGATGCAGTTTGTGCTGCGCAACGCAACCATCGTTGTTAATTTTATTTGTTTTTGTTTTTGGAATTAGTAATTCCAAAGGTTTCCTGTTTTATTGGTTCTTTTTTTGTTCGTTTTTTGAAAAAACACCCCAAAAAAAGATTGTTCAGAAATATAAAAAAAAATACAAAAGAAAAAAGAAGGGAAAAAAAGTTCTTATCAGAACTACCGTATCTGGTTACAGAAAGAACTATAATTTCAAGGTAATGTGTGAAAGTTTGGTTGAATATATGTATACAGCATGATTGACTGAGAGAATGCATTAGTAGTGTATGGCGAATTTATAGGTGAAGATTTATGAGGAAGTACTGCAGGGTGACACTGCAAGCTCTTTAGCTGCACTGCACTGTGGCACTTCTGAAACACAGAGATGTGACATATGTACATGAATATGTTGCAACTCTGTGCTACCCTCTGCACTGCTGCACAAACTGCAGCCATGCGGTGACACAGGCACCCGTGCACTATGGTGCAAGAATGGCTGTGTCGTGCGGAGATTGTTTTTGTGCAGGAAGGAACACCTTAAATCTGGAGATGTGTCTTGTTCTATGGGTGTTGCGTGGGAACACCCACAGCAATACCCATGGAATGCCCCTTCAATGCAAAGTTCATTGTATGAAGGGGTCGTATTTACAAGGAGAGGAAAAACCATGCAGGGTGGCTTTTCCTCTCCTTGTAAATATGAAGGAGTGCCTGGCGCCATCACTACGTTACAAAAAGTTACATACAGGTGGCGCAGGGTGCTTGTAAACTACCGTATCTGGTTACAGAAAGAACTATAATTTCAAGGTAATGTGTGAAAGTTTGGTTGAATATATGTATACAGCATGATTGACTGAGAGAATGCATTAGTAGTGTATGGCGAATTTATAGGTGAAGATTTATGAGGAAGTACTGCAGGGTGACACTGCAAGCTCTTTAGCTGCACTGCACTGTGGCACTTCTGAAACACAGAGATGTGACATATGTACATGAATATGTTGCAACTCTGTGCTACCCTCTGCACTGCTGCACAAACTGCAGCCATGCGGTGACACAGGCACCCGTGCACTATGGTGCAAGAATGGCTGTGTCGTGCGGAGATTGTTTTTGTGCAGGAAGGGACACCTTAAATCTGGAGATGTGTCTTGTTCTATGGGTGTTGCGTGGGAACACCCACAGCAATACCCATGGAATGCCCCTTCAATACAAAGATCATTGTATGAAGGGGTCGTATTTACAAGGAGAGGAAAAACCATGCAGGGTGGCTTTTCCTCTCCTTGTAAATATGAAGGAGTGCCTGGCGCCATCACTACGTTACAAAAAGTTACATACAGGTGGCGCAGGGTGCTTGTAAATCTGCCCCATAAGTGCTTATGTATTGGTAGACTGTTACAATAAGAACATAGTGCTGGATGGGTGATTCAAGAATTGCATGAGACTGACAGGAGGTATCCTACGCTGCATGGGTACTACTTCAGTATTTAATAGAGTGGACCAATAGTATGTATCTGCTTAGAGATTTGTAGGGATTATGCACAGAAAATGTATGTTTACTTGTGTTGGTGCCTATGTAATTTTATAAGAATACCACTAGTAACTGGAATGATGACAGTGCTGCAAACAGAGTGAACACTTAAATTATAAGTGCTTACGTATTGGTGGAGTGATAGGATAAGTAGATAGTGGTAGATAAGTGATTAAAGAAGTGCATGGGACAGACTGGACGATTCCTACACTGCATGAGTACTGACTGGGTATTTAGAAGAGTGTATCAATAGTATGTAGCTAGTTAGAGTTCTGCTTGGATATGGCACAAAATATTATAGATCTACTTATGATAGTAGCTTGGCCATTCCATAAGTTCATGACTAGTTACTAGAATATTTACAGTATTACAAACAGAGTGTATAGTGATTTTATACATGCTTAGGTATTTGTGGAGTAATAGAATAAGTACATAGTGCTGGATGGGTGATTGGAGAAATGCATGGGACACACAGGTGGATTCCTACACTTCATAGGTACAAACTGGGTATTTAGAAGAGCGTATCAATAGTTTGTAGCTGGTTAGTGGTGTGCATGCATAGTGTACAAAATATTGTACCTGCACTTGTGTTAGTGACTACGCCATTCCTTAAGTATACAACTAATAACTGGAGTAATTTCAGTGTTGCAAAGAAAGTGTGTGCTGAATTTATAAGTGCTTAGGAGTTGGTGGAGTGATAGGATACGTAGATAGTGCTGGATGGGTGAATGGAGAAGTGCATGGGATAGATAGAAGGATTCCTGGACTGCATAGGTACTAACTGGGCATTTAGAAGAGTGTATCAATAGGATGTAGCTGGTTAGAGGTCTGCATGCATAGTGCACAGAATATTATAGCTGTACTAGTATTGGTGTGTCTATGGTTTCAAGAATGGTAGTATGTATTTTAGGGTGTGAGGAGGTGCATCAGATGATCACATGGATGATGTCATCAGTGATGTCATTTGAGACGTCATCAGTGATGTCATCAGGTATGCAACGGACCATGTCATGAGTGATATAATATGCGACGTCATCAACAGTGCATTGCGGGGGTGCGAGTTATAGTTAACACAACTAACTATAACGGCCACATTTCTCTTGTTTTGTATGAGTGAAATGTCCAACTAACTATGACGTCCATGAAACCCGTGATTTTTTCAGTGAATTTCTGAGGTTTTTTTAATGCTAATTTCTAACTATAATGTCCCTGAAACGTGTGTTTTTTTCAGTGAATTTTATATATATGTATTTAATCTTCTCTCACTCTTACAAGGAAGGAATCAGCACTCAGGTTGTAGTTTGGAAGTATTTAATCTGCAAAGGACGTGATCCACGCGTTTTGGCTCGCCCGAACCTTGATAATGATACAAGACGTCATTGTAGCATCCTTATTTAAATGTACAAATGCCTAAAGTTGCCAACATAAACAAAGGACTACATATTACTTTAATCCATAAAGCTGCAACCATATTGGCCTGGTCTGATGTGAAAATTCAGGAATTAATAAAATAAAGAAAAGAAAACAAGTGTTAATATGCACACAATGTAATTCCACCGTGACCGCCATACCTGTTTGTTCGTCAAAGTGACTTATTCATAATAAACATACTTAGGATTGCAAACATCAACATAAACAATGGACTACACATTACTTTAAAGTGAAAGGCTATCGGCCATATTAATCTGGGCACGTTGCGTATTATAATGGTTCTTACACGAAAGTAAAGAAAAAAAGGGGTGTTAATATACACACTATCCCTAAATAAAGTTCTAGCGATTATAGTTTCATTTCATTCACAGCTCATTTGAGATGTCATTAATGATGTAACTGACCATGTCATGAATGATGTAACTGACCATGTCATGAATGATGTAATGTCTGAGGTCATTAGCAGTACATTGCGGGGGTGTAAGTTATAGTTAGCTCAGGTAACTATAACTGCTGAATTTCACTGGTTGTGTATGAGTGAAATCTGAGTCTAACTATACCGTCCCTGTAATCATTGTTTTTTTTCAGCAAATGTCTAGTTTTTTTTAACGATAAGTAAGATGCATATCACAATGGATGGTAGGGAGTTGGAAGCAGGGCCTGGCATTGGGCTGCCCCCACCCAAGCTTGCTGCTCCTGCCTTCCTTCCTCCTAGCCATCCATTGTCCAAGTCCATGTCCCTGCTCCCTTATTTTAGCCCTGTGTGGCCGTTGTTCTGCCACTGGCCTTCCCGCCTTCTCTGAACAGTTAGCTTGCTGCCCCATCCACCTCCTCCCTATCCTCTGTTGTCTGAATCCATGGACTAGCCTCCTCCCTCCTGCCATGCATTTTCTGATGTGCTTCCACTGCCCTCCATTTAGCATGATGTACCAGTCCACTCCTCCTACCCTCCATTGCCCAATTCTATGCCCCATCATTGACCTCCTGTTTAGCCTCTGTAATTAGCTTGCTGCCCCTATTCTCCTTCTCCCTGCCCTCTGATGTCTGTGTGAATGCCCCTGCTCCATCCTTTTTGCCCACCATGTTCCATGGACCTGCACCTCCTATATACTCTGAGTGTTCTGTTGAGCTGCCACTCCCCTCCCACCTGCCTAGCATTGTCAGATGAGAGTAACCTGTCCCTGTCACCTCCACCCTGCCTGTCTACATTCCATGCCCCTATCCCCTTCCTCCTGTCCCCCATGGTCCATTTTACTGCCACACCCTTCTGTCCTCCCTGGTCTGTTGTGCTGCAATTTCTCCTCCTGCCTGCCCCACGTGGGCTGCTGTGAGGCCCCTTTCCCTGAACTCTCTTGTCTGTCCCGAGGTCCTGACCCTCCCTTCTATCCTCCATGGTTCTTTGTGCATGCCCCTGCACCCTCCTTCTGCCCATCATAGCCATCGTGCTGCCACTAACCCTCCTGCTTTCCATGCATGGTCTTCTGTGCTGCCACGGCCCCTCCCAACTGCCCTGTGAGGTCAGCTAGCTGCCCTGACCCCCTCCCACCTTCCCTCCATGGTCTGTGTGTATGCCATTATAGTCTCACTGTGTCTCTCCTTGGTGTGTCTTGCTTCTAGTGCCCATCCTGCCTGACCTTCATGGTCATCCTGCTGCTCCTGCCCTGACCCCTTGCCCCCAGCCCTCTGTTTCCATGTGCAGAACCCTATTCCCTCCCTCCTGGCTTGCCTGTTCCATTGTAATGCCCTTGATCCATCCCTCCTGCCTTTTATGATCTGTTATGCTGCAGTTTTCTCTCCTGTCTGTCCATTATGGTCAGCTAGCTACCATTGCCATCTTCCTCTGTTCTCTGTTGTCCACGTGCATGGTCCTGTCCCCTCCCTATTGCTTTCTATGGATTGTTGTGCTGCACTCTCGTCCCGCATGCCCTGTGTGGTCTATTGTGCTGCTGCAAACCCTAATGCCTGCCTGTAGGGTCAGTTTGGTGCTCCAAACTGACCCTACAGGGCTCCATGTCCCTCCTGTCCTCTGTTATCCGAGTCCATGTGCCTACCCCAATTCCTCCTGCCTTCCATGATCCAATGTACCATACTTGCTAACATTTTGAACTTGGTAAGAGGGAGATTAAAAAAAGAAAATGGGGTATTGGTTTTCCCCTTTGACTTACATTGAAAAAGAGGAGATTGTGGAGAGGAGCCAGATCAAATAAAAGCTCATTTGGGCTTAAAAACATTGGACGTTTCCTGTCTGTTGGCATATATGGTTGTACTACCACTGCCTCTTCCTTCTGCCCACAATGGTCTATTATATTGCCACAGCCTCTCTTGCCAGTCCTGAATTGTTGGTTTGTTGCCCCAGCCCCCCTTTCTACTGCCCTCCAGTCTGTTGTGCTTCCACTGCCCTTCCTGCCTGCCCAGTGTGGTCAAATTGTTGCCTCTGCACCCTCCTATCTGCCTTCAATTTTCAGAGTCTGTGCCCCTGGCCTCTGCCTCTCAACAGTATCCTAATGTACAACTAGATTTCTAACATTCTATATGTATTACAAAAGTGTGGAACGCCTGACGTCATCTTGATGTAATCAAAACTGTAATACCTAGAGCATTTCCTTTAGAAATTACATATATGAGAGGGTCTTATTTGCATCAAAATTATGGTTAGTGCTCTAAAAAACTAAAATGAGGACATATTTTCTGAGTTTTCAAATAGCGACAAAGCACTTTAGATTATTTGTTAACTTTATGTTTTTTATCCAGTTGACCACTTGATTAAACTTAGGGGAGAGGATGTGGTGTTACTTCAAGAGCTGCAGACTTTGCAACTGGGGAACCAGGTTGGAGTTTCTGCTTCAGCTCGACATTCTGTGATACTGGTCAAATCACTTAATCTCCCAATGTCTAAAACCAAAATGAATTTGTTCTTGTGTGATGTAACCAATGCTAATGTAAAGCACTCCAATACCTGACAAGTCTGCACTATATACAACTGCTAAAACACAAAAATGTAAAAGTGTTTTGCACACTTTTGTCTTTGGGCAACAGGTGGGCTACATCTGGGTGATATGTGTGCTACATTTGGGCTCTTTTGTCTCTGGTGGTCTTCTTGGGAGATTTATTTGTTATAAAGTTTCCTAATTTCCTCATTCACTGCAGTATCCGCAGTAGGAAATGCTTTCAGTTTTTTACTTTGATTCCATTAAAAAGGTATTTTGATATGTCACACATTTGCCATAAATTCTGAATGTTATCACTCTATTTGCTCATTAGATCACTGTAGTAATGCTACTGCTCACCAGGGAAGTCTGCTGATGGTATTCAAAGTGCATGTTTCAGTCTGCATGCCAGAATTTTTTTATGAAATATAAGAGGATTTGGGAAGTCACTCAAAATGTGCCCTCATTTTTCTTTCTGCAGCATTAATAACACTTCCTATGGCAAAATGAACCCCCTCATTTTGTTCCTTTTTAAATTAAATGTTTTAAGAGTTACCACTTTATTCCAATCAAGATGGCTTCATGTGTGCAATACGTTTGTCATAAGTAGGACTGTTAGTGCTCTAGTTGTTCTTTAGAACACTCTGGGAAGCTGCAAAAGAACACAATGGAATCAACTGACAGTCTCTACCCTTGTTGGATGTACATGTTTTACTGAGAATGTCAGACTTTATTCTCACATGACTGAGAAAGATAATGTGAATTTACAGAAAATATGCTCTCAGTTTAGCTTATGGATCACTTTCCAAACCTCTGTGGGAAAAGTATGAGAAAATAGTTTTCTCTCAAACATGATTCATTCATTCATGATAACTTTATTTCGGCCCTTGTGGCCATAAAAGTAGAGAGATATACAATATTTACATCCAGACAAATAAAATAAAGAAAGTAGGAAATCACCGATAAAACCAATTCGGAGGTACAAAGGCGTACCTATACTATATGAGTGCAGTCATACCATTTAGGGAGTTTAGCCATTAAAAAATGAGTAGGAGGCAATGTGGGGGGTCTAAAACAATAATGATTCATGATATCCCAGCAGAAGGCTTATTCACATGGTAAAATCACCTTAGAACACACCACAATTCCTAAAATGAGTATGGTACCATCAAAAAATGATTTATAATGTAACTAAAGTCTTAAAACCTTCTATTAACTGCAATGCTTTTTAATAAGGTGCTATCATGTATATTGGTCCCAAGAAGGCTGCCAACATTTCTTGGATGAAGTGCTGACAGACAATCAGATCTCACAATGAGATGTGTGGTTAGGCTCCGCCCATATATATATTTCTTTTTCCATTAATATTTAAAAAACTACTGAACGATTTACACCATTTATCAAAAAGGGCTCTTTCTGAACCATGGGCTACCTTTTTGCCAAATTTGATGTAGTTCCGTTCAGCAGATAAAACATGTTTTGGGACCCCCCTTTTTTCTCAGCCCCCGCTTGCTGAACCACCCCGAAACTTTTGAAATAGGAGCGGACCGAAGTGAGCCATAAATTTTGAAAATTTGGCGAAGATTACTTAATCTGCGCCAAAGTTATTGGTATTGCGATTTTCCTATGGTAAATAGGTCCTAACTGGTAAACAGTCATAATATCGATTCCAAAATATAGAATGGACATAATATCGAAGTAAAAATATAGAATGGACAAAATATCAAATGGACACAATATAGTGGTTAAAAATATCGAATTTAAGGTAAGTAATATCGATTTTCAAAATATAGAAGTCAAAATATCGAAGTATACAATATAGGCATTAAATATAGCGATTTTTTAATAATATCAATTTTTTAAAAGTGTTTTGTATGTTAGTATATGTGTGAAAAGTGTATATTAATTTTTGTAATGTATGTTTAATGTATTTTAAGTAATGAATTTTATGTTATTTAATTTTTGCGTAATTTAATTATGTAGCAGGTTGTGGGTTTATAGGGGAATAGGATGGGAAGTAATTTAATTATATTAAATTAAAAATTAATTTTTAGCAATTATTTATAATTTTTAATTAAATTTTGCTTTCTAGTTCTGTAGCGGGTTGTGGGTTTATAGGGGAATAGGGTGGGAAGTAATTTAATTGTAATTAATTAAATATGTTTATTTATTTATTGGTATTCATTTTGAATGTATTGTTATTTTTTAATTGGTAATTAATTTTTATTAATTGCCAATTAATTTGTATTAATTGATTAATTGGTAATTATGTTAATTTTCAAAATTTATTTTCTGTAGCGGGTTGTGGGTTTAGAGGGGAATATGGTGGGAAGTAATTTAATTGTAATTAAGTAAACAATTTTTTTCATTTATTGGTATTGATTTTACATTTATTGTTAATTAATTTTTAATTGGTAATTCATTTCTATTAATTGTCAATTACTTTTTATTAATTGGGAATTATTTTATATTAATTAAATATTTGATCATTATGATCATTGTATTAATGTATTTTCTGTAGTGGGATGTGGGTTTATAGGGGAATAGGGTGGGAATAAATATAATTGTAATTAATTACATATTAAAAATAATTTGTGTATTGATAATTAATTTACTGTTAATTTTTAATTGGTATTAATTTGTATTATGAATTAGTTTTTGTTATTGAAAAGTAATTAGTTGTTAAATAATTATGAATAGGTTATTAATTTTTAATAACTAATATGTAGTTGTATTTCTAATTAATTATTACATAATATTAAATTGGTTATTAATTTCAATTAATGTTTTATTGGTATTGATATTTAATTTATTTTTAATAATATATTAAATCATTACTTTCTCTACTGTTAAACTCACTGGAGTGGGAATAGTCATTTTCACCCCCCCGCTATCCAACGCTTTCCCTACTGTTGCACTCTCTGGAGTGGGAATAGTATTTTTTACCCCTACGCTATCCAACGCTTTTCCTACTGTTGCACTCTCTGGAGTGGGAATAGTAATTTTTACCCCTACGCTATCCAAAGCTTTCCCTACTGTTGCACTATCTGGAGTGGGAATAGTAATTCCCACACTCCCGCTATCCAACGCTTTCCCTACTGTTGCACTCTCTGGAGTGGGAATAGTATTTTTTACCCCTACGCTATCCAACGCTTTCCCTACTGTTGCACTCTCTGGAGTGGGAATAGTAATTTTTACCCCTACGCTATCCAATGCTTTCCCTACTGTTGTACTCTCTGGAGTGGAAATAGTAATTTTTACCCTTCCAATATCCAACGCTTTCCCTACTGTTGCACTCTCTGGAGTGGGAATAGTCTATTTTACCCCTACGCTATCCAACGCTTTCCCTACTGTTGCACGCTCTGGAGTTGAAATAGTAATTTTTACCCTTATGCTATCCAACACTTTCCCTACTGTTGCACTCACTGGAGTGGGAATAGTATTTTTTACCCCTACGCTATCCAACACTTTCCCTACTGTTGCACTCTCTGGAGTGGGAATAGTAATTTTTACCCCTACGCTATCCAACGCTTTCCCTACTGTTGCACTCTCTGGAGTGGGAATAGTAATTTTTACCCCTACGCTATCCAACGCTTTCCCTACTGTTGCACTCTCTGGAGTGGGAATAGTATTTTTTACCCCTACGCTATCCAACGCTTTCCCTACTGTTGCACTCACTGGAGTGGGAATAGTATTTTTTACCCTCCCGCTATCCAACGCTTTCCCTACTGTTGCACTCTCTGGAGTGGGAATAGTAATTTTTGCCCTTACGCTATCCAACGCTTTCCCTACTGTTGCACTCACTGGAGTGGGAATAGTAATTTTTACCCCTAAGCTATCCAACGCTTTCCCTACTGTTGCACTATCTGGAGTGGGAATAGTATTTTTTACCCCTATGCTATCCAACGCTTTCCCTACTGTTGCACTCACTGGAGTGGGAATAGTATTTTTTACCCTCCCGCTATCCAACTGTTTCCCTACTGTTGCACTCTCTGGAGTGGGAATAGTAATTTTTTCCCTTACGCTATCCAACGCTTTCCCTACTGTTGCACTCACTGGAGTGGGAATAGTAATTTTTACCCCTACGCTATCCAACGCTTTCCCTACTGTTGCACTCTCTGGAGTGGGAATAGTAATTTTTACACCTACGCTATCCAAAGCTTTCCCTACTGTTGCACTCTCTGGAGTGGGAATAGTATTTTTTACCCCTACGCTATCCAACGCTTTCCCTACTGTTGCACTCACTGGAGTGGGAATAGTATATTTTACCCCTACGCTATCCAACGCTTTCCCTACTGTTGCACGCTCTGGAGTTGAAATAGTAATTTTTACCCTTATGCTATCCAACACTTTCCCTACTGTTGCACTCACTGGAGTGGGAATAGTATTTTTTACCCCTACGCTATCCAACACTTTCCCTACTGTTGCACTCTCTGGAGTGGGAATAGTAATTTTTGCCCTTACGCTATCCAACGCTTTCCCTACTGTTGCACTCACTGGAGTGGGAATAGTAATTTTTACCCCTACGCTATCCAACGCTTTCCCTACTGTTGCACTCTCTGGAGTGGGAATAGTAATTTTTACCCCTACGCTATCCAAAGATTTCCCTACTGTTGCACTCTCTGGAGTGGGAATAGTATTTTTTACCCCTACGCTATCCAACGCTTTCCCTACTGTTGCACTCACTGGAGTGGGAATAGTATTTTTTACCCCTACGCTATCCAACGCTTTCCCTACTGTTGCACTCACTGGAGTGGTAATATTAAATGTTACCCTCCTGCTATCCTACGGTAAAATATTGTACATTTTTTATTAATAACTTAAATTAATTATATGTTAATTTTAAGGTTATTTGAGTATTTTTAAGTATGTTTTAGTTAATATATTGATTATTTCATTAATTTTAAATTACTTTTAAGATATTTAAAAACATTCGATATTTTGACTGACTATATTTTTTACAGACTATATTTTGGATTTGATATTTTTGTACTTACCTGTTTGTAGATAGGAATTCGATATTTTGGCATTCTATATTTTGGTGACTATATTATGGTAAGTCTATATTTTGTCATTATATATTATGTCAGTGTTCCGTCCTAACTATAACAACATACTGGCGACAGCCAGTAGGTGATATGTGTATATATATATATATATATATATATATATTGATATATTGATGTGAACAAGCCCAACTGTTGGGCGAAACGCATCATGCCACCATGCCAAAGCGTCTGCTTCACTGAAAAATAAAGAAAATACGCACCTAACTGGAGTCTGTGTCCCTG
Organism: Lissotriton helveticus; assembly: GCF_964261635.1. Taxonomy (NCBI): domain Eukaryota; kingdom Metazoa; phylum Chordata; class Amphibia; order Caudata; family Salamandridae; genus Lissotriton; species Lissotriton helveticus. The sequence continues at coordinate 739,107,975 of NC_136070.1, forward strand.
TTTTGATTGCGAATGCGGAGCAAATTTGGGGAACTTCGGTATCTTTATATACATATAAATTCACCTTCTCACCATTGCTAGCGCATGTGATCAAGGCCGCATGTCTGGCGGCCAAAACGCGTCACTTGGACATCTAATGCTATAATTAAACACTCTTAAGCACTAAGTCTTGCCTGTGGAGTCTGTTTCCTGGTTCAGTGCCGCTGTGAAGGTTGGTCGCACTGCTGGGACTTTCGTATTTCATATATATATTACCTACTGGCGGTCGCCAGTAGGTATATATAGTTAGGATTTTTTCTCTATGGGATTTTTGAAAATTCTATGTCTAATAACTTTGGCGTTTGTGGACGGAATTGGCTGAAATTTTCTGGAAAATGGAACATTTTGTTTCTGAGCAGCCCCTGGAAATTTGGGGGGGGTTCGTCCAGGGGGGGTCGAGAAAAAAGGGGGGTCCCAAAACGTGTTTTTAACATTGAGTTTTCCATAGGGCGGTTGGCCTCACTTTTAGCCCGAACGGCTGAATGGATTTGCATGAAACTTGGCAAAATTGTAGGGACTGGTAGCCCGATGTGCCTTTTGTATGTCTCAATATATGTGCTCCAGTGGATTTTGAGAAATTAACGTTTAAAAAAAGATATATATCTGTAAGCGCGCTCTGGGCAGCGCTCCGGTTCGCGGACCTTACGCGTACCGGAACTTCGCGTAGCGAAGCTGATTGGTTCTCCGCTGTCTGTCAACATTCTAAACAGTCCGGAGCGGCCGCCATCTTGTCTCTCGGTAGGATTGAGAGACAAGAGGAGGCCAAAACAAAGGGGGAAATAACCATAAGGGGGCATACTAGATCCTCCCTGACCCCCTAGGTTTAATGTGGAGGTTTTAAAAGGGCCCCGCGGGGCAAAAAAACCAAAAAAATGTTTTTGTTTTTTTTGCGTGGGTAGCGGCCGGTCCGCGAACCGGGAAGCGTTCTGGGCAGCGTACTGCAATGAAAAATGAATGATAGACTTTTTAAATACTGTATGTTAATTGATTGTTGGTTTTGTTGATTATTTTTTATTTTTTTTATTTTTTAAGCAATTATTTATTATTGTGATTGTGTTTCAAAATTTAATAACATTTCTAACATTTCACTGTCTGAAATGTCGTCATTTTCATTGAACATAGCTTGTAATCTATGAGGGTGTAAAATGTCCTCATTTTGAAGGAGGTCATCCACTGCTTGCACACATTGCAGTAGTTCTTGGTCCCAAGTTTCATCCATAAATTCTATATAATTTGGATCAATTAATTCTTGGCTGCTCTCTTGCAGGACAATTTGAAATGAAACTTTCTGTTCGCCTTCCATGTTGCCTGAAATTTGGATAAAAAAAATATATATTAGTAGAGATAGGGCACTGTTGGGATTAATTTTAGATAGGCATTTTTTAACAGAGAATTTATCTTTGGGCAGTGTATAGTATCAGAGTGGAAGTAGGAATATAAAAAAGTGTATGTGATTTAACGTAATTAAATTCATAATTATAAAAGAGAAGCCTAACTCCATCCATAACTATAACAGAGAAGTCTATCTAAATCTATAACTACTACAGAGGGATAGTATATAACTATCAGAAAAAGTTTACCATATTAACTGATAGTACACAATATAGTTCAGTTTTTAAAATAACAACTTACCTTTAGAAAGAAGTTGAAGTGATTAGTGAAAATCCAATTGAAATGTACACCAGGAAGTAGTAGTCAAAATGGCTGTGTTTCATTCTCTTCTTTTATATATATTCAGGTACATAACCAATCAAATGTCAGGTAAAAAAAGTAGAAAATGAAAGTAACATTTTAATTGGTTGTCAATTCCAACACTTCAGATGTGTTTTGAGAAGTAATTTACCTCAGGGTATTTAGAGAGGTCTACAGGCTAAATGGCTAAATGGAATTCCAATCAAATTTGTGAAAATGGTAGGGATTGGTATGTAGTATGAGCTAATCTATATTTGGTGAAATTGTCTCCAGTGGCTTTTCTGTAAACTACTTTCCCACCTTTTTTGATGGTGCGCTTCCCAGGGAGCGACCCGGTACGCGAACCGTTGAGCGCCCCGGTTCGCGAACCTTAAGCGTTACGGGAGTCCACCATTTTGTGTTTCGGTCGAATTAAGATACAAAATGGAGGGCAAATAATGTTCAGAATGGGTAGAAGGGGGCACGGTAGACTTATCTTGACCCCCTAGGTTTTGTGAGGGTGGCTGAGGAGGCTTATATGTGCGAAAAAAAACCATTTTTTAAAAAAATTTCGCGAGGTTAGCTCCCGGTTCGCGTACCGGGTTTCGCCCCGGGGAGCGTACTTTGTTGAAAATTAGTGAAAAAAGTTAGAGTAAAATAATAATTGTGAGTGATCAGATGTAGGGTAGCTCTGAGAAGAGCTTTTGGGTTTATGGTACATTTAGGTACTTATAAGTAGGTACCAATGCACAGTCTTAAATTCAGAGTGAAAATTCTGTTGCCCTCATCTGAGAAGTGAACTCCATCTCCTCTGTAGATATCTTGCATGTAGTAACGCAAGTTATTGTTGTACAGGGAGCCAATTCCATGGTCTCTCATGTAAGCTGAAACAGATTTGTTTACATGCTTCCTCGACTTCTCAATTTGTGGACAAAATTGGTTTGACCACCTCCATTTCTGTCTTTGGCATATATTTGAATATACCAAGGCAGTCTGAGGAAAAAGTGCCATTAATTGCTCAAAGGTGTCCTTTAAAAGCATTTCCAGACCTACCCCAGTCAAAGTGCCCAAATCATTACCTCCACAGTGCACAATTAACAGGTCAGGTTTGGGCAAATGCATAAAGGTTTTCACCAATGGTATCAATTGGTGACATTTTAATCCTCTGTGGCCAAACCACTTAATTTCCACATCTTGTAAATTGAGGTTAGGTAAATTCCTGTTCTCAGCATACCTGTGAGCCCAGTGGATATAACTATGTCCAACAATCCAGACAGAAAACATGGTGAGAGAAGGTTCTCCTGCAGTCAGATGAAGTGTGGCAATGAAATGGCAGTTGAAAAAATGAGAGTTTAAAATGAAAAAAACTGTGGAGTTTCTGTGTTCATGAAGCAGTAACAGTGATTGGTGGATTTTGATTGCTGAAAACAGAAAGTTAGGGTGCATGGATGAGTTATTTGAAAGATGTATTTTGAATGGTCAATAAAAAATCATTAAATGAAAGAATGCACTGGATATGCAGGTGCACTGAGAGTTCAGAGTTCAATTGCAACATTGTTGTGTGAACTTGCAAACACCAGACGTCTTCCAAGAGGTGGTTGCCATGCAGAAAAGGCATGAAATGGCAGAGGGGGGAAGGGTTTTCATTTGAAAAAAAGTGAGGGAAGAGTTTTGATTGGGTGACATGAGAGATATGTGTGAAGAATTACAGCATTTCTGTGCTTTTGATAGCTGCAGACTCTGGAGTGCATACCTTTTGCTCTGCTGAAGACAAATTGGTGTGTTTCTGAGACTGTTTTCAAACTCAAAGTATTTGCTAAGGTGAGAAAATATTTATTTAATTTAGATAGAGAATAGTGTGCTTTAAGGAGAAAATTATGAATTATGTGGCGCAAATTGCTTGTAAATATGCTCCCACCTGTGCATGGAAAATTTAGATTTTGAATTTTTGTGTTACATAGCCATGTTAAAAGTGATACAAACATGCTGCAAAGGCAATCAAAAAACGCTTTTATGTGTCTTAAGGACATTTTAAGTAATTTTCCCATGTGCAGTGTTTTGAAATTATGATTTGAAAATCGTTTTTGGGGGAAAAGGAATTGTTTTTAAATTTATGACAAGGACATAATGGTGTATGCTTCTTTATAAGGCAATTGACTGTCCCTGATGTTATTTTTCCCATTTTAATGTAAGACCTTTCTCTGTGGCGCAAATTGCTTGTAAATATGCTCCCACCTGTGCATGGCAAATTTAGATTTTAAATGTTTGTGTTACATAGCCATGTTAAAAGTGACCCAACCATGCTGGAAAGGCAATCAAAAAACACTTTCATGTGTCTTAAGGACATTTTAAGTCATTTCCTCATGTGCAGTGTTTTCAAATTATGATTTGAAAATCGTTTTTGGGGAAAAGGAATGGTTTGTAAATTTATGACAAGGACATAATGGTGTATGCTTCTTTATAAGGCATTTCAGTGTCTCTGATGTCATTTTTCACATATTACATTAAAAGACCTTTCCCCGTGGAGCACATTCCTTGTAAATATGCTCCCACCTGTGCATGGTAAATTTAGATTTTGCCTGTTTGAGTTACATAGCCATGTTAAAAGTGACCCAAAAACTTGCAAAGGCTTACAAAAAACACTTCCATGTGTCTTAAGGACATTTTAAGTAATTTCCCTGTGGGCAGTGTTTTCAAATTATGAATTGAAAATCGTTTTTGAGGTAATGGAATGTTGTTAAAATTTATGTGCGTCATATGCCCCCAAATTTATTTTTCAGGGGTGCAGCAGGGTGTTCTTGAGACACCCCTGCACCTTTGGAAAAATTCCTAATTTGCGATGAGCTAATTGCTAATCGCAAATTGCACCTTCATTCATATGGGCATCCTGGCCCATGGAAATGAATGGGTAATTTGCAATTAGCAATTTGCTCATCGCAAATTAGGAATGGTAAAGAATCGCTATTTATTCTTTAAAATTCGCTATTTTGGAAATGCAAAATAGTTATATGATACATATGGCGGTTGATGTCTAACAAGATAAGAAGCTTAGGGATACATTTATGATGACTGGCGCAATGAAGTGGACATCACTTACTTCATTGGTAGAGCTTTACATGTATTATGTCCTCTGTATTCTTCATCAAGCGTAACTTTAATCTGCAATCCTGAGTAGGCCTCACCTTAAACAAACCTCTGGATAGGCCACACCTTATCGTCATCCTGAATTAATCATTTAAAATGCTAGGGACAGATTTATGATAGGTGTATGCCTCTTTTGCGCCACTTACAAAACACTGTCCACGGGGAAATGACTTAAAATGTCCTTAAGACACATGAATGTGTTTTTTTAAAGCGTTTGCAATTTTTTTGGGTCACTTTTAACATGGCTATGTGACTCAAACAGTCAAAATCTAAATTCACCATGCACAGGTGGGAGCATATTTACATGGAATGTGCTCCATGGGGAAAGGTCTTATAATGTAATATGGGAAAAATGACATTAGAGACAGTGAAATGCCTTATAGAGAAGCATACACCATTATGTCCTTGTCATAAATTTGCAAACCATTCCTTTTACCCAAAAACGATTTTCAAATCATAATTTGAAAACACTGCACATGTGGAAATGACTTAAAATGTCCTTAATTCAAAATTTGCTATTCCTTATTTTGCGATTGCACTGAAGGATTTGCAAATTTTGCGATTCCTTAAATGCAATGTATCAAACAAAAAATATGTAAAAAATGACATTAAGGATTTGGAAACTACCACCAACTTCTAGTTTGTGGTAATTTGCGAATTCTTTTCAAAAAGCATTTTTTTCCAAAAAACAAAAGGTGCCATATGACGCCAATACATGTCCTTAGGGCATGTATGTGCGCCATATGCCCCCAAATTTCTTTTTCAGGGGTGCAGCAGGGTGTTCTTGAGATACCCCTGCACCCTTGAAAAAATTCCTAATTTGCGATGAGCTAATTGCTAATCGCAAATTGCACCTTCATTCCTATGAGCCTCCTAGCACATGGAAAGGAATGGGTAATTTGCAATTAGCAATTTGCTCATTGCAAATTAGGAATGGTAAAGAATTGCTATTTATTGCTTAAAATTCGCTATTTAGGAAATGCAAAATAGTTTGATGGTACATATGGTGGTTCATCTGTAACAAGATAAGAAGCTTAGGGATACATTTATGATGACTGGTGAAATAAAGTGCACATCACTCACTTCATTGGTAGGCCTTTACATGTATTATCTCCTCTGTATTCTTCATCAAGCGTAACTTTAATCTGCAATCCTGAGTAGGCCTCACCTTAAACAAACCTTTGGATAGGCCACACCTTATCGTCATCCTGGATTAATCATTTAAAATGCTAGGGACAGATTTATGATAGGTGTATGCCTCTTTTGCGCCACTGTGCGTCACTTTTATGATGCAGCGGCGGTGCAAAAGATTTGCTATGAGGCGACAAAATTACAAATTGATGCATTTAGGCAGATATGTCATGGTGTAAAAAAAACGTACCACATGAAACCGATGCAGCAGTGATGCAAAAGATGCACCATGTTGCAAGACAGGCCTCACTTGGGGCCATATGTATCAAGCTAATTAGCATTCGCAAAGATCAAAATTCTGCGAATTTCGGCCTTTGCGAATGCTAATTAGACAAATGGTATGTATCAAACAAGTTTGATGCAAAATAAGGAATAGCAAAATTTGCTATTCCTTATTTTGCGATTGCACTGAAGGATTTGCAAATTTTGCGATTACTTAAATGCAATGTATCAAACAAAAAATATGTAAAAAATGACATTAAGGATTTGGAAACTACCACCAACTTCTAGTTGGTGGTAATTTGTGAATTCTTTTCAAAAAGCTTTTTTTCCAAAAAACAAAAGGTGCCATATGACGCCAATACATGCCCTTAGGGCATGTATGTGTGCCATATGCCCCCAAATTTCTTTTTCAGGGGTGCAGCAGGGTGTTCTTGAGACACCCCTGCACCCTTGGAAAAATTCCTAATTTGTGATGAGCTAATTGCTAATCGCAAATTAAACCTTCATTCCTATGAGCCTCCTAGCCCATGGAAATGAATGGGTAACTTGCAATTAGCAATTTGCTCATTGCAAATTAGGAATGGTAAAGAATTGCTATTTATTCCTTAAAATTCGCTATTTAGGAAATGCAAAATAGTTTGATGGTACATATGGTGGTTCATCTGTAACAAGATAAGAAGCTTAGGGATAGATTTATGATGACTGGCGCATCACCAGGGATGTGCTAGTCATCCTGCGCCGCTGTTCCGCCACCCATGGTGTGCTGCATTTACAATGCGGGGCAGCATGGGGCAAAAATGGCACAGATGCGTGACGTATCTGTGTTGTAAAGGTGGCGCATTGCTGGAGTTGTATCGCAAGTGCGATGCAGCTCAAGCAAGGCTCAGGGGTGCCCCATCTCCACAATGTTGCGTCAAGACCTATGCCTGCTTAAAGCAGGCGCAGGGTTTTGACGCAGCTTTCTCCTATCTGATTGTAAATACGGCATACCATGGGTGGCAGAGCAGCGGTGCACGTTAACTGGTGCATGCCTGGGGATGTGCCATTTAACATAAATCTGCCCCTTTACATTTAAGTATGTGCAGGGGACACAGAGTTGGTGAGGCTTATCCAAGGTTAAGAAGAGATGAGTCCTGTTCACTGAAAAATTAGACATAGGCTTCACCTGCTCAGCATCGCTGGACATGGCTAAATAATAGCTGCAAAATGTTACTCTTGTTAAACAATTTTACTATTATAATCTCTGAGATTTGTCTCTTACTCTGCAACATCTCATTGTTGTTATCTTTCTTTAAAGATAAAGACAACATCAACATGAGCGACAATCTGCAATCAGTTGATTTTGACCTCATCATTGAACTTGTAATTGAAACATCAGTGGATGTTGATCCCTTGGATGATTTAAATCCTGAGGATGAAGAAGAGCGTGATGAGGATGCAGATTTGTCCGAATTATATGACATAGGGTGGGAAAATGACCTGCTTGAGCCTATGGAACTATAAACATTTATTTTTAAAATTTATAATAAATAAAAAGTAAAAGTGTAAACCGTTTAATTTAAAAATAAAGACACCTTCAAAAACAGGTTATGTGTAGTGTCTTCAATAAAATATTAAAATATGCTCATAAAATTAGATCAGATTCACATATAAAATAGCACAGGTAACATGAATATAAATTCCATTTCTTTTCTGCTATTTCTGTATTGTAAATTTGCCAAGGACTAAAAAATCTTCTATTTAAAATGTCAAGTAGTGTGTTAAGTTTTTGATCACTGTTATTGATTTACTGTTTGGTAATAGTGGTTAATAACATTTTTTAATATATTTTACCACAGATTCAACTGCAGATCATTTCAACATTTCACCATGCCAACGAAAGAAAGAGAGAGAAAGGCTGCAAAACGTCAAAGACAGCAGGTGAATCAAAAGAAGCAGCAGTCCTCTAACAAAAAGATTTGTCAAGTCACGAAGAAAGCACCGGGTAAGAGTACAAAAACATTCATAAGAAATATGTGTAGTAAAAAAAATATTACTACAGAAAATGTTTCAGTCCATAAAAAGAGAAGCAATTCAAACGGAGGGGAAAGGCCAATCAAAAATGTTACTGCTAGAGCAAGAGATAACTCTGTGCATGATAGTAGAAGGAAACAACAGTTTAGGGACATTCGTAAACGAATGTTCCGCAACAGGATAATTGGCAATTTGTTAAAAAATATTAAGAAAGGTCAACAGAAAGTTGTTTTTTATAAGAGAAAAAAAAAAGTTGAGAAAGTTATTGATCAGGCATTTGAAATTAAACGTAAGTTATTTATTTTGATAATCAATAGAATTAGGAAGCTAAACAAGGCAATTTATGATTTCAAAAGAAATAGTAGATGGAAGAGAATAGTTAATCGTAGTAATTTTTGTGAAGTTTTTTCTGGAGAATGGATGCATAGTTCAAGCTGTGAGGCAATTTTTAATGAGGAGAGTTATTTCCAGGATAATGATTTGGTGCATGCAGTTGACACCAGTGGTCGTGCTTATGAAGTGAAAGATGGTTGTCCAGTTGAAAAAGAAAAACTTGTGACAACAGAGACAGAAGAGGTGTTAGGTAATGAGGTTTTAGGAAGACGTGCTAAGGGTCCTGTGTACACCTGGAAGTGTAGTAGTATTTGTAGTGTGCGACAGGATTCCATCAATTTGCTTTGTGATTTTGTACGGTCATTTAATAAGAAAAGTTTGAAGCAGAAAATAAGGTTGTTGCAAGAATTAGATCCTTGCAGAGTGAGAGAAGTGACAGGTTTGCATGGTCATTCACTGGCTTGTCTTTCCAGGAGAGTATGCCAGAGTGTTTTTCATCATTTCAGGATGCTAGCAGTGCATCATAATAAAGTGAGGAAATTAGTTAGAATGTTGTATTATGCTAAGAGTCCAGCAATTATGCTTAAACAATTATGTGCTGCTCTTTTGCATGGTTCTGAAATAGATGTGAAGAATATATGTGAAGAAATTGAGTTTTGTTACTTTGGAAGTAAAGAGGAGAATGTTGAAATTGACCAAGAAGAAGCGGGTAATGTGGAAGATAGTGTACAGGTTTCCAGTACAGATAATTTCCAGAGGGAAATTGTCACATTTCAGGTCAAATCAAGTGAGAGGCCAAATTTCACTTGTGTGTGTTGTCGACGCACTTATTATAAGAATCAGACTAAGTTATTGGATTTATATGCAAAAAGTGAAAGGGAAAATAATAGTGAATGGAAGGATTTTGCAACATACTTGATGGTAGAAAATTGTTTTGATTTGGGATTGGATCAACGTGTGTGTACTTATTGTTGTTGCAAATTAAATCAAAACCAGATGCCTGCTAGAGCAGTTCATAATAATCTGGAATGCGTTGAGATTCCTTCTGAATTGAAGGATTTAAATACTTATGAATCTATTTTGATTCAAAGTATCCATCCCTTTCAGGCTATTGTAAGAATGGAGCCAAAGACAGGGAAATTGCCTCCATCAGATTTACAGAGAGGATTAAAGGGAAGAGTTGTTTATTTGCCTCTAGATTTGAAGAAAAACATTAACACAATTGGAGTAGAAAAAGTGGAAGAGGAACCTCTGGTTATCTTAGTTAATGGGGTTCCGACAAAGAATAAGAAAATATGGCAAGATTTAGTAGATGTTAGGAAAGTTAAAAAGGCAACATTGTATTTGAAAAAAAATAATAAATACTATAAGAATGTATATGTTGCAGAAGAGGAAGTAAGTGAGGAAGAGGATAGTGATTTGTGTGCTGGTCAAATTGAGAAAGTAGAACCCTCTACTAGTGAAGAAATATATGAACATTATAGTGTTCATCCTTTGCATTCCAAGGAAGTCATGGGGAATGCTATTGAGTTGTTTCAAATGAAACAAGCCAAAGGGAGTCCCATTAGTGTTTGGGAGGAAAGTTTGGAAGCTCGGTGTTTCCCACAGCTTTTTCCAACAGGTCAGGGAGGAAGATATGATGAGCGACCTCATCAAATTCCTGCTTCTGAATACCGGACTTTGCGATTGTATGCAGGAGATGCTAGGTTTCGACAATGCATTCCTTATTTGTTTCATCTCCTGTTTGAAAGCGATCTGTCTGGACTGTCATATGCAGTGAACCACATCTTGAAAAGTGGTATACACATGCAAAACATCTCGGCAAGTGACTTTATGGATAAAGTCAATGTCCAAGACAGTATTTTGGATTCTCACCTGATTAATCTCATGGCGTGTCAGCGTGGTACTAATGAGTACTGGTACCGTCGTCATGGTGATTTAAAATGTATGCTGAGGAACTTAGGTACTCCCACATGGTTCCTCACTCTGAGCTGTGCCGAGTATGGCTGGGAAGACTTACTTGAATTTCTACGAGAGGCAAATGCTAACGTAGATAACATCGAATTCAAGACACCCGGAGAACTGTGCTCTTTGGATCCAGTCAATGTATGTAGGTACTTCAATCATAGATTTGAAGCTATGATGTCTTTCATCATGAATAAGAAGAATCCACCTCTTGGAGAGGTGTTGGATTTCTTCTGGAGAAAGGAGTACCAAGCAAGAGGTGCTCCTCATATACATATGTTGCTGTGGATCAAGGATGCACCTAAATTTGGAACGGATCCAGAAGACTCAGTGATGAGTTTCATCCAACAGTATTCTACGTGTGCTGTTCCAAACGCAAAGGAGAAGAAAAGCCTAAGAGAAAAAGTTCTGCGTTTCCAAAGCCATCGATGTGGAAAGTACTGCCGTCGTAAATTCCGAAACAAGGACAAGTTCTACACTAAATGTCGTTTCGGCTTTCCACGACCGGTGATTTCTAAAGGAAGAGTAAACAGTTTGATGTCTTCGCTGCGACATAATGTCATGAAGAAATCACCTAAAAACACATACAATTTGAAGAGGAACGAAGAGTCCAAGTACATCAACGACTACAACCCGGTGATTTTGTCCATGTGGAATGCTAACATGGATATACAGTTTGTGGCTGATAACTGTATGGCTGTGGCTCGGTATGTGACGTCTTACATCACCAAAAAAGAGAAGACAGAATTGAAGGATATGTGGGAGGACATTTCCCATGAAAAGAGCCTCAGCAAGAAGTTGTACAGTTTCAGTCTGAAGATGTTGTCGCATCGAGAAATTGGAGCTTACGAATGCTCTGACCGGTTGTCTTCAGCAAGTCTCTATGCCAAGTCCAGGAGTATCATTTGGGCGAGTCTTGGTCTTGCTGCAACGCGTAATCGAGTTCTGAAACCTGTGCGGGAAATTGAGTATTTGGCGGAAAAGGAGCCAAACAGTACCGACATTTTGAAGACCAACATGTTGGATACATATTATCCAAATAGAAGCAGTCACCTCGACAATGTTTGTCTGTATGAGGTTCTTCAAAATTACATATTCAAGAGGAACATCAAAGAAGATACTGAGAAAGGAGTGTATGCTGTAATAGGAAGTGAGGGATGTCTGGTCAAGCAAAGAAAATGCCACTTGGTAAACCATCGAAAATTGAGTGGCGAATCTCCTGAAAAAAAGGAGTTTTTCTATTTAGCACTTTTGCAACTTTTCAAGCCTTGGCGTGCAGAAGAGGAACTGCTTGGAGATTTCCTCTGTTACGAAGACTCTTTCAATGCCGCCAAGGAGACCATAGAATGTCCTGCTTTTCCCAAATATGTAGAAATGTTGAATGCGGAAATTGAGCAGGAAGCAACGATTGCAGCCGAGATTGCCAGAGACAGTTCTCAGGACAGTCAGAGTTCTGCTTCATTGAGTCAGGATCCACTAGGAGGACCTGTTATCGAAAATGAAGCTGCCACTGCCATGAATGAAGTGGAAAGAGCCATGGCACATGCTCAGGAGGATGCGGTTAACTTAGAAGAGTTGGAAAGACAACTCAACGTTGAGCAGAGGAAAATATATGACGAAGTTACCATGCAAATTGATCATGGATTAAGTCATGACAAGAAAGAGTGCTCATGTACGTCGTTGAAGCCTGTCCGACTGTACGTGAGTGGAGAAGCGGGAACTGGAAAAAGTTTCCTCATTAAAGCAATTTCATGCTATTTGCAGGAAAGGACAGAGTCATCGCTGTCTTGTGTTGTCACCGCTCCAACTGGACTGGCAGCACATAACATTAAAGGGATTACTTTACATCGTTTACTGATGCTGCCAGTGGAGCATGACAACAGATTACAATATCACAAGCTATCTGGAGATGCTTGTTTTGAAGTTTCAAGAATCTTGAGGAAAATGAAACTTCTTATCATTGACGAAGTAAGCATGGTTTCCAATGTCATGCTTGCCTTTGTGCATTTGAGAATGCAAGAAGTTCTCAAAACAGAGTATGATGTGTTATTTGGTGGCAAACACATCATTGTTTTTGGAGATCTTTTGCAGCTGACACCAGTGAAAGGGCAACCTGTGTTCAAAATGCTCACGCATAAAGATACCAGGAAGTGCCTAGGCAGCATTGGCAACGTCAATATATGGTTAAACTTCAATTATGCTGAACTGCATGAAAATATGCGTCAGGCGAAGGATGAAGTTTACAAGACTATTCTACAAGATGTTAGAATTGGAAAAGTGACCGAGCATGGGAAAGAAGCTTTACATGCACGATTACTGTCAAATTTATATCCAGAACAAAATGTTGTGCCTGAGAATATTTTTCAGAAAATTACTGATAAGAAATCTGTAATATGTTTGATGCCAACTCTTGCAGAATGTGCCAAATTCAACAACAAAATGTTGCATTTAGAAAAGCAAGAGATTGTGAAACTGGAAGCTATTGACAGAGTAGAGCATATGGGATCAACAATTATTTTGTCTGAGAATCTGAAAACAAAATTGGATTCATTAGAGAAGAGTATATCTAAAACTGCAGGTTTTGAAAAGACTCTGAATGTGTGCTTGAACTGCCGTATAATTTTAAGAAGGAATTTACATGTTGAAAGAGGTCTGGTAAATGGATCAATGGGTAATGTTGTTGATTTTGTAAAATACAGAAATAGAGATGGAATTGAATTTTTAAAAATTAAATTTGATGGCATTGAGGAAGTACAGCTAATTGGTCGTTGCTCTGCTAGATTTTTGCTTGTAAAAGACTTATATGTTCGCCGTAAGCAGTTTCCTGTTTGCTTGGCATATGCGGTGACAATCCATAAATCGCAAGGTTTAAGTGTAGACTGTGCATTGGTGAATATTGGCAGTTCTGTGTTCAAGGAGGGTATGGCATATGTGGCATTGTCACGAGTTAGAACTTTATCGGGATTGTACTTGATTGAGTGTGATGTCACAAACATTTGTGCGGATCTAGATTGTGTTAAGGAATACAATAGGTTAAGAAGAGAGTATGCGCCACATTTGCCTCAGTATCCTTTGTTTGAGAAACGTGTGGTAGGCCGGAAACGAAGAAATGTGACCAATACTGGGGAGGTTGTAGCAAAAAGACGAAAAGTCGATGAACCTAAAATTACAAGCAGAAACAAAAAGGATTCTGTTGAAGATGTTGTTGGTTTTCAATTTGAAAACAGTTCTGGTGTCAACTGCTATGCTAATGTAGTGGTTAATGTTTTGTTTTCTCTAGAAAATGTAAAAGAAGAGATTGTGGTCAATTCTGATCAAAGATTTTGCAGTTTGTTAAATTCTGTGTTAGAGAAATGTAGCACTGATAGAACAAACATAGAAAGTGTGTCTGAAATTCAAAATCTGTTAGACAGATGTTCAGGCCAAACACAATTCTCTCAAAATATTCAGCAAGATTGTCAGGAGTTTTTAATGTATATGCTTGATGTATTGCATGCTGAAGGTGTAGATGTAGATCAGCTGTTTGGGCTTTCTTATCAATGGCAGCATGACTGCGAGAACTGTATGGTATCAAGTACTACTAGTGTAGACTCAGAAAGATTTATATATTTAACTTTGCCAGACAGTAAATCAGTCTCCTTTAATAAGCTAGTAAAAGCAGCTGATCACAACATGGAGTGTAGCCAATGTAAATCTGAAATGATGTCCACATTATTTATACGAACATATGGCCAGTATGTCATTTTAATGTTCCAACGATGTAGGCCTGATGGGACAAAATTGACAACTTTAATTAAAAATTTTGTAGCTTCGCAGTTGTCAATATCAGGAAGGACTTTTGTAACTGCAGCAATTATATATCATGACGGCCCTTCAATAACATCAGGACATTACACAGCTTATTTAAAGTCTAGAAATGGCTGGTCATTCTGCAACGATTCTGTTTTAATTTTCAAACAAAAATTGCCGTATGACCTTAAAAACTCTTACCTGGTGTTTTTAAAACCAAAATTTTAGGGAAATAATCTCGGGATGTGCTCTGTGGAATTTCAAGAAGTTCTAATGGCTCCTACACAATTTGGCCTTGAGGATAAGTGTAGTTCAGAGACATAACTTCTAACCATAAGACTGGACGTCATGGAGAAATAAGTGCACTTTGAATGAGTTCAGAAAAACTATTTCTTTTTATAAGCTAATTGAAGCAGCCAATCAAAACATAGAGTAGAGGGAATGTAAGTCTGCAATGCTGTCTACTGTTTTACATTGCTTTGTGATTGAAAGTGATGTAGAGAATTAAATAATTGTAGTAGTCATAGAGGTAGTGTAAGTCTGCTTCATAGTAAGCAGTATCAGTGTCATAGGAAATGTAGAACATGACTGAGCAAGAAGGGGAAGATATTACTATTCCAGGATTGTGAAAATGATCTTCAACATTTTAATTCTGAAAGTTGCAGAAATGCCAAATGACGGGATTGGCTTACAAGAAATCCAAGAGTTATAAATGGCTCTGACAAGATTTGGCCTTGTGGAAACTTGTGGTAGAGAGCAAGAAGTCATTTATTGCATGTAACATGTTTTTAAAAACGATGGAGATTTTCTTTCAGAAAGTGGCGGGCTGAAAGTAATAACAGCACAAAAGAGTGTAAGCTGTTCATAGGACATCCTTTGACGTCATGGAAAGTAAGTTAACTTTAAGGAGTTCTGAATTCTGATTTGTTATGTTGTATGGGTTTTTTAAACACAATCATTTTGATTGTGTTTTTTTTTCCCCGCTGTTATATGATGAATACCTTCAAGTCACTGTTTTTAGTGAATTTTGATACATTCTGAGAACAGCAAAAATAAACCATTTAACATGTATAATTAATTCTGTACTGTTTGCATTTATGATGTATATGTAGAACTGTGTAGGAGGCATGGAGAAGGTGAGGCTTCTGTAAGTGTCAAAGTTGTTGCATGCAGTGCTGCACTTCTGCGTATTCTTTCATATGCTAGACTACATCTGCACAATGAGATACCTAAGCAAAGGAAACACAAGTGATGTGATTGTGAAATGAGCAAAATAAATTGCACGTATTTCATTTACATCACCTGTGTTTCCTATCATTACGAATCACATTGTGCAGATCAAGTTTAGGTCTGTCCAGGGAAACATAGGAGGTTTGGACTTTGTTCAAGAGTGCAGTGGACATGACTCACTTCATTGGTAGACCTTCACATATATTATGTCCTCTATTCTCTTCAACAACTCGAAATTTCATCTGCAACCCTGAGTAGGCCTCACCTCAAACAAACCTCTGGATAGGAGACATCTTATTGGCATCCTGAAGCAATTATTTAAAATTTTAGTGTCTTGCGACACTTTTCTGAGACAACAGCAATGCAAAAGATGCACCATGTTTTAAGATAGGCCTCACTTCATCTGCATCAAGATACTGTTAGTTTAAAATGTATATCTTTTGGACTGTGTAGGGGGCCTGGAGAAGCAGAAGCTTCTGTAAGTGTCAAAGTTGTTGAAAAACTGTTTGTCCTTCAATCTTTTCCATTGTCTTTTGTAATTTTTAAATACATGTTTTAATATTTTTCAAATGTTTGTTCTCTCTTTCACAGATTGAAAGTATAAAAACAAAAAGTGAGTAATTTAACGACAATTATAAGGTAAATGTTTTGTACTCTTTTCGTTACATTTCTATCACATTTAACTACTATTAGTTCCACTGCTTCATTTCTTTAACCCTCAGTTTCCTGCCTTTGCTACTTCCCTCATTCCTTTCTCTATTACCTACTTACTCAACTCCTTCCACTCTTTTTGTCAGTCCCTGTCTTCTCATAGTTCCTCACTCTTGTTCACTCACTCCGTCTCTATTACTCTTAGTGTCTTTGACTGATCACTGTATCACTATTTGTTCATAATGCTTTCTCTGTGTAGTTGAAGCACACTAAGGGGCATATTATGAACACAGCCAATAAAATTATTGCTCTTTTTATTGGCAGAAAACTGGTGCAAAAGTGGTTTTAGCGGCAGTTTTCTGCCGCAAAAGCAGCTTTAGCGACACATTTCTGCCAATAAAAGCTGCAAAACTTTTATTGCCTATGTTGATGATATGGCTCTATGTTACTTACATTTCTTTGCTGTTTCAATTAATCTTTTTCTGTTATTTTTTGTTTTCTGTTTTCTATTTTTTCTCTCTGTTATTCCTCATGTTTTAATCTTATTTTGAACATTCACTCACATTCTCCAAGAAACTCTTCTTTGTTAATGTTATACTCTCTTTTTTTTTCTTTCACTTCGTTATCTATTTTGTTTTTCACAATTATACCCTCTTCCGTCTTTTCTTTGGTAAATAGATCTATTAAACAGTATCTCTTCTTTACTCCCTATAGCTGTCTTTCTTTTAACATCACTCTCTGTTTACCTTCCTTATACTTACTCTTTTTTTAAAAAAAAAATTTTTTTGGGTTAGCTCCCGGTCCGCGTACCGGGAAGCTAACCGGGAAGCGAACCAAAAGAAATAGAGCTTGCCAGAGTGCTAAACATTCTAGCAATTTTTTTTGAAAGGGAAGGTAGTTCTGAAAAGAACTTTTTTTTAAATATTTTTGTTGTTTTATATATGTTTTTTTTTTTGAACATTTTTTGTTTTTTTTGTATTTTTTGAACGATTTTATATATTTTTGGGTTTTTTTGGGGGGGGAAACAACAAAAAACAGGCATTGAAAAGGGCTCAACAGGAGCAAAAAAAAAATTACTGGGGGCGGTTAGGGCAATTACGATGTTCATACGCCAGGTTGATAGCATTTATGCTCATATTGCCACATGCTAACAACGCACGACAGTGCATACAAGTGTGGATCATGTGGCCAAAATTTTCTTGTATGTTTGGCACAGTTTCCCGTGCCTCTGCTGGTGTCAATGAAATGGATATTCTTGATCTGGCCACAGGAGTTGATCTTGGATTTTCCTGCAAATCCCGTATTTCCGCCCGGCTATAATTGAGTGGATGCTTCCTGGTCATGTGCCTGTGCATAGTATGGTTCCCATAACTATATTTCTTATCCGTCCCTCTGGATAATTTTTCTTTACAGATGAGGCAGGTGACATACCTCGCATTCACTTTTTTTTGGCCAGGAGGGATCGAATAAAACTGCCAGATGAAACTGGCTTTCTTATGGGAAACCCGGGGCACCTCTTCTAAGAACTGTGGTTCTTCTCCCTCCTCTTCATCCATTTCTTCCTCTTCCTCCTCAGTGTTGGTCATGACCTGGGGAGGTGGTCCTCTCTTCCCATGAGAAGGTGGAGGTGGTGGTGGGGGTGCACCAGCTGAAGCAACTACTGAAGCTGTTTCTGATATAGTAATAAAGGTCTTCCTCTCACAATGATGAAAGTCAGAGTGAGGAAAGAAGGAGGGGTTTTCATCATTTGGGAAAAACAATACTTCTCAACCAATGAAAAGTGTTATTTTTAGGTCACCTGACCTAGCCTTACATCATTATGAAACCAAAAGTGAAATGAACCAATGAAAAGTTTTATTAACAAGTCACATGACCTCTCACGCTCATGTTACGCGCTGCGGAACGCGCCCCGGTTAGCTTCCGGGTCGCTGCGCTTCGCGCCTCGGTCCGCGCCCCGGGGCACTTCCGGGTGCGCTAACGCGGTACGTCACAAGACGCATTACGCAGCAACGCGATACGTCGCGCTTTCGCGACGCGCCGCGGATCGCTTCCGGGGAGCTGCGTTTCGCGCCTCGGTCCGCGCCCCGGGGCACTTCCGGGTGCGCTAACGCAGTACGTCATAAGACGCATTACGCGGCAACGCGATACCGTCACTATGTTGATTTCTTACCGGTTCGCGGACCGGGTCGCGGCATCAATTTGAGCTAACGGAAAGCTTCCCGGTTCGCGGACCGGGAGCTAAACAAAAAAAATATTTAAAAAAAATTATTAATAAACATATAAAATATATTTTTGGATTTAAAGAAGAATACATTTTACAGCTATAGATATTAGCTTTTAAAAAACCAATGAAATTCACTGAAAAAACCATAGGTTATAGACCATATATAGTTAGGAATTAGCATTTACAAAACCTTGAAAATTCACTGAAAAAACCATAGGTTATACACCATATATAGTTAGGAATTAGCATTTAAAAAACCTTATTTTACTCACACAAAACCAATGAAATTCCATATATAGTTAGTTGTACTAACTATATATCGCGCACCCGCAATCCACTGCTGATCATGTCACATATTACATCATTCATGACATGGTCAGTGACATCACTGATGACATCACTGATGACATCTCAAATGACATCACTGATGACATCACTGATGACATCTCAAATGACATCACTGATGACATCACTGATGACATCTCATTTGACATTACTGATCACATCACTGATGACATCATTCATGTGATAATACGATGAACCTCTTCAGACTCTAATATAACCTTAGATACACTCAGTGTAAACAGACACTCACAGACTGTCACTCATCCATGGAGTTACTTACACACCTAGTCAGTCATGCAAAGAATCAATCACACCTCCATTTTCACAACTATACAGTTATATACACCTTACTTATTCAAACATATACTAAAACATATTTACTCACTTATACAATCCTGGATACAAGTGCACAATGATCCATACAGCCACTCACACATTCACTGGCTCTTATGCACAGTTATTTATATATGTCAACTCTCACATGTACTGTATTTTACATATGTACTTACTTTGACATGTAGCACTGAGATATCTATTCACTCACCAATACAGTCATGCACACAGTCAACCGCCCATACAGCTGTTTCCACATGCACTTTTGAACCCATACATCTATGCACAGAGTCATACACCTCCCAGCCACCCACACATACACTCAGTCTCCCATACAAATGCTTGGGCAACCAATCAATAACCCATATAGTTACTCATATAGCTACTGATCAACACATGCAGCAGTTTACAGAACAACAGACATAATGATGCACAAATTAAGACAGTTTAGTCACTAAACCATGCACTCAGTGAGACACATTTAACCACTCACTCATACAGTCAGTCATGCACCTACTAAATCCTTCATCCAGACACTTATACATCTACTCATTCTTAAATATGTAAGACATATTTTAACTTTACAGAAAAATACAGTCACTGGATGTTGTCATCAGTGATGTCATCAGTGATGTCATTTGAGATGTCATCAGTGATGTCATCAGTGATGTCATTTGAGATGTCATCAGTGATGACATCAGTGATGTCACTGACCATGTCATGAATGATGTAATATGTGACATGATCAGCAGTGGATTGCGGGTGCGCGATATATAGTTAGTACAACTAACTATATATGGAATTTCATTGGTTTTGTGTGAGTAAAATAAGGTTTTTTAAATGCTAATTCCTAACTATATATGGTGTATAACCTATGGTTTTTTCAGTGAATTTTCAAGGTTTTGTAAATGCTAATTCCTAACTATATATGGTCTATAACCTATGTTTTTTTCAGTGAATTTCATTGGTTTTTTAAAAGCTAATATCTATAGCTGTAAAATGTATTCTTCTTTAAATCCAAAAATATATTTTATATGTTTATTAATAATTTTTTTAAATATTTTTTTTGTTTCGCTCCCGGTCCGCGAACCGGAAAGCTTTCCGTTAGCTCAAATTGATGCCGCGACCCGGTCCGCGAACCGGTAAGAAATCAACATAGTGACGGTATCGCGTTGCCGCGTAATGCGTCTTATGACGTTCTGCGTTAGCGCACCCGGAAGTGCCCCGGGGCGCGGACCGAGGCGCGAAACGCAGCTCCCCGGAAGCGATCTGCGGCGCGTCGCGAAAGCGCGACGTATCGCGTTGCCGCGTAATGCGTCTTGTGACGTATCGCGTTAGCGCACCCGGAAGTGCCCCGGGGCGCGGACCGAGGCGCGAAGCGCAGCGACCCGGAAGCTAACCGGGGCGCGTTCCGCAGCGCGTAACATGAGCGTGAGAGGTCATGTGACTTGTTAATAAAACTTTTCATTGGTTCATTTCATTTTTGGTTTCATAATGATGTAAGGCTAGGTCAGGTGACCTAAAAATAACACTTTTCATTGGTTGAGAAGTATTGTTTTTCCCAAATGATGAAAACCCCTCCTTCTTTCCTCACTCTGACTTTCATCATTGTGAGAGGAAGACCTTTATTACTATATCAGAAATGGCTTCAGTAGTTGCTTCAGCTGGTGCACCACCACCACCACCTCCACCTCCTCATGGGAAGAGAGGACCACCTCCCCAGGTCATGACCAACACTGAGGAGGAAGAGGAAGAAATGGATGAAGAGGAGGGAGAAGAACCACAGTTCTTAGAAGAGGTGCCCCGGGTTTCCCATAAGAAAGCCAGTTTCATCTGGCAGTTTTATTCGATCCCTCCTGGCCAAAAAAAAGTCAATGCGAGGTATGTCACCTGCCTCATCTGCAAAGAACAATTATCCAGAGGGACGGATAAGAAATATAGTTATGGGAACCATACTATGCACAGGCACATGACCAGGAAGCATCCACTCAATTATAGCCGGGCGGAAATACGGGATTTGCAGG
Organism: Lissotriton helveticus; assembly: GCF_964261635.1. Taxonomy (NCBI): domain Eukaryota; kingdom Metazoa; phylum Chordata; class Amphibia; order Caudata; family Salamandridae; genus Lissotriton; species Lissotriton helveticus. Next base: position 739,129,149 of record NC_136070.1, read on the forward strand.
AAAATCCAAGATCAACTCCTGTGGCCAGATCAAGAATACCAATTTCATTGACACCAGCAGAGGCACGGGAAACTGTGCCAAACATACAAGAACATTTTGGCCACATGATACACACTTGTATGCACTGTCGTGCGTTGTTAGCATGTGGCAATATGAGCATAAATGCTATCAACCTGGCTTATGAACATCATAATTGCCCTAACCGCCCCCAGTAATTTTTTTTTTGCTCCTGTTGAGCCCTTTTCAATGCCTGTTTTTTGTTGTTTCCCCCTCCCAAAAAAAACCAAAAAATATATAAAATCGTTCAAAAAATACAAAAAAAACAAAAAATGTTCAAAAAAAAATAAAAAAACATAAAACAACAAAAATATTTAAAAAAAAGTTCTTTTCAGAACTACCTTCCCTTTCAAAAAAAATTGCTAGAATGTTTAGCACTCTGGCAAGCTCTATTTCTTTTGGTTCGCTTCCCGGTTAGCTTCCCGGTACGCGGACCGGGAGCTAACCAAAAAAAAAAAAAAAAAAAAAAAAGAGTAAGTATAAGGAAAGTAAACAGAGAGTGATGTTAAAAGAAAGACAGCTATAGGGAGTAAAGAAGAGATACTGTTTAATAGATCTATTTACCGAAGAAAAGACGGAAGAGGGTATAATTGTGAAAAACAAAATAGATAACGAAGTGAAAGAAAAAAAAAGAGACTATAACATTAACAAAGAAGAGTTTCTTGGAGAATGTGAGTGAATGTTCAAAATAAGATTAAAACATGAGGAATAACAGAGAGAAAAAATAGAAAACAGAAAACAAAAAATAACAGAAAAAGATTAATTGAAACAGCAAAGAAATGTAAGTAACATAGAGCCATATCATCAACATAGGCAATAAAAGTTTTGCAGCTTTTATTGGCAGAAATGTGTCGCTAAAGCTGCTTTTGCGGCAGAAAACTGCTGCTAAAACCACTTTTGCACCAGTTTTCTGCCAATAAAAAGAGCAATCATTTTATTGGCTGTGTTCATAATATGCCCCCTAGTGTGCTTCAACTACACAGAGAAAGCATTATGAACAAATAGTGATACAGTGATCAGTCAAAGACACTAAGAGTAATAGAGACGGAGTGAGTGAACAAGAGTGAGGAACTATGAGAAGAGAGGGACTGACAAAAAGAGTGGAAGGAGTTGAGTAAGTAGGTAATAGAGAAAGGAATGAGGGAAGTAGCAAAGGCAGGAAACTGAGGGTTAAAGAAATGAAGCAGTGGAACTAATAGTAGGTGAATGTGATAGAAATGTAACGAAAAGAGTACAAAACATTTACCTTATAAATGTCGTTAAATTACTCACTTTTTGTTTTTATACTTTCAATCTGTGAAAGAGAGAACAAACATTTGAAAAATATTAAAACATGTATTTAAAAATTACAAAAGACAAGGGAAAAGATTGAAGGACAAACAGTTTTTCAACAACTTTGACACTTACAGAAGCTTCTGCTTCTCCAGGCCCCCTACACAGTCCTAAAGATATACATTTTAAACTAACAGTATCTTGATGCAGATGAAGTGAGGCCTATCTTAAAACATGGTGCATCTTTTGCATTGCTGTTGTCTCAGAAAAGTGTCGCAAGACACTAAAATTTTAAATAATTGCTTCAGGATGCCAATAAGATGTCTCCTATCCAGAGGTTTGTTTGAGGTGAGGCCTACTCAGGGTTGCAGATGAAATTTCGAGTTGTTGAAGAGAATAGAGGACATAATATATGTGAAGGTCTACCAATGAAGTGAGTCATGTCCACTGCACTCTTGAACAAAGTCCAAACCTCCTATGTTTCCCTGGACAGACCTAAACTTGATCTGCACAATGTGATTTGTAATGATAGGAAACACAGGTGATGTAAATGAAATACGTGCAATTTATTTTGCTCATTTCACAATCACATCACTTGTGTTTCCTTTGCTTAGGTATCTCATTGTGCAGATGTAGTCTAGCATATGAAAGAATACGCAGAAGCGCAGCACTGCATGCAACAACTTTGACACTTACAGAAGCCTCACCTTCTCCATGCCTCCTACACAGTTCTACATATACATCATAAATGCAAGCAGTACAGAATTAATTATACATGTTAAATGGTTTATTTTTGCTGTTCTCAGAATGTATCAAAATTCACTAAAAACAGTGACTTGAAGGTATTCATCATATAACAGCGGGGAAAAAAAAACACAATCAAAATGATTGTGTTTAAAAAACCCATACAACATAACAAATCAGAATTCAGAACTCCTTAAAGTTAACTTACTTTCCATGACGTCAAAGGATGTCCTATGAACAGCTTACACTCTGTTGTGCTGTTATTACTTTCAGCCCGCCACTTTCTGAAAGAAAATCTCCATCGTTTTTAAAAACATGTTACATGCAATAAATGACTTCTTGCTCTCTACCACAAGTTTCCACAAGGCCAAATCTTGTCAGAGCCATTTATAACTCTTGGATTTCTTGTAAGCCAATCCCGTCATTTGGCATTTCTGCAACTTTCAGAATTAAAATGTTGAAGATCATTTTCACAATCCAGGAATAGTAATATCTTCCCCTTCTTGCTCAGTCATGTTCTACATTTCCTATGACACTGATACTGCTTACTATGAAGCAGACTTACACTAACTCTATGACTACTACAATTATTTAATTCTCTACATCACTTTCAATCACAAAGCAATGTAAAACAGTAGACAGCATTGCAGACTTACATTCCCTCTACTCTATGTTTTGATTGGCTGCTTCAATTAGCTTATAAAAAGAAATAGTTTTTCTGAACTCATTCAAAGTGCACTTATTTCTCCATGACGTCCAGTCTTATGGTTAGAAGTTATGTCTCTGAACTACACTTATCCTCAAGGCCAAATTGTGTAGGAGCCATTAGAACTTCTTGAAATTCCACAGAGCACATCCCGAGATTATTTCCCTAAAATTTTGGTTTTAAAAACACCAGGTAAGAGTTTTTAAGGTCATACGGCAATTTTTTTTTGAAAATTAAAACAGAATCGTTGCAGAATGACCAGCCATTTCTAGACTTTAAATAAGCTGTGTAATGTCCTGATGTTATTGAAGGGCCGTCATGATATATAATTGCTGCAGTTACAAAAGTCCTTCCTGATATTGACAACTGCGAAGCTACAAAATTTTTAATTAAAGTTGTCAATTTTATTCCATCAGGCCTACATCGTTGGAACATTAAAATGACATACTGTCCATATGTTCGTATAAATAATGTGGACATCATTTCAGATTTACATTGGCTACACTCCATGTTGTGATCAGCTGCTTTTACTAGCTTATTAAAGGAGACTGATTTACTGTCTGGCAAAGTTAAATATATAAATCTTTCTGAGTCTACACTAGTAGTACCTGATACCATACAGTTCTCGCAGTCATGCTGCCATTGATAAGAAAGCCCAAACAGCTGATCTACATCTACACCTTCAGCATGCAATACATCAAGCATATACATTAAAAACTCCTGACAATCTTGCTGAATATTTTGAGAGAATTGTGTTTGGCCTGAACATCTGTCTAACAGATTTCGAATTTCAGACACACTTTCTATGTTTGTTCTATCAGTGCTACATTTCTCTAACACAGAATTTAACAAACTGCAAAATCTTTGATCAGAATTGACCACAATCTCTTCTTTTACATTTTCTAGAGAAAACAAAACATTAACCACTACATTAGCATAGCAGTTGACACCAGAACTGTTTTCAAATTGAAAACCAACAACATCTTCAACAGAATCCTTTTTGTTTCTGCTTGTAATTTTAGGTTCATCGACTTTTCGTCTTTTTGCTACAACCTCCCCAGTATTGGTCACATTTCTTCGTTTCCGGCCTACCACACGTTTCTCAAACAAAGGATACTGAGGCAAATGTGGCGCATACTCTCTTCTTAACCTATTGTATTCCTTAACACAATCTAACCGCCCCCAGTAATTTTTTTTTTGCTCCTGTTGAGCCCTTTTCAATGCCTGTTTTTTGTTGTTTCCCCCTCCCAAAAAAACCCAAAAAATATATAAAATCGTTCAAAAAATACAAAAAAAACAAAAAATGTTCAAAAAAAAAAAAATATATAAAACAACAAAAATATAAAAAAAAAAGTTCTTTTCAGAACTACCTTCCCTTTCAAAAAAAATTGCTAGAATGTTTAGCACTCTGGCAAGCTCTATTTCTTTTGGTTCGCTTCCCGGTTAGCTTCCCGGTACGCGGACCGGGAGCTAACCAAAAAAAAAAAAAAAAGAGTAAGTATAAGGAAAGTAAACAGAGAGTGATGTTAAAAGAAAGACAGCTATAGGGAGTAAAGAAGAGATACTGTTTAATAGATCTATTTACCGAAGAAAAGACGGAAGAGGGTGTAATTGTGAAAAACAAAATAGATAACGAAGTGAAAGAAAAAAAAAGAGAGTATAACATTAACAAAGAAGAGTTTCTTGGAGAATGTGAGTGAATGTTCAAAATAAGATTAAAACATGAGGAATAACAGAGAGAAAAAATAGAAAACAGAAAACAAAAAATAACAGAAAAAGATTAATTGAAACAGCAAAGAAATGTAAGTAACATAGAGCCATATCATCAACATAGGCAATAAAAGTTTTGCAGCTTTTATTGGCAGAAATGTGTCGCTAAAGCTGCTTTTGCGGCAGAAAACTGCCGCTAAAACCACTTTTGCACCAGTTTTCTGCCAATAAAAAGAGCAATCATTTTATTGGCTGTGTTCATAATATGCCCCTTAGTGTGCTTCAACTACACAGAGAAAGCATTATGAACAAATAGTGATACAGTGATCAGTCAAAGACACTAAGAGTAATAGAGACGGAGTGAGTGAACAAGAGTGAGGAACTATGAGAAGAGAGGGACTGACAAAAAGAGTGGAAGGAGTTGAGTAAGTAGGTAATAGAGAAAGGAATGAGGGAAGTAGCAAAGGCAGGAAACTGAGGGTTAAAGAAATGAAGCAGTGGAACTAATAGTAGGTGAATGTGATAGAAATGTAACGAAAAGAGTACAAAACATTTACCTTATAAATGTCGTTAAATTACTCACTTTTTGTTTTTATACTTTCAATCTGTGAAAGAGAGAACAAACATTTGAAAAATATTAAAACATGTATTTAAAAATTACAAAAGACAAGGGAAAAGATTGAAGGACAAACAGTTTTTCAACAACTTTGACACTTACAGAAGCTTCTGCTTCTCCAGGCCCCCTACACAGTCCTAAAGATATACATTTTAAACTAACAGTATCTTGATGCAGATGAAGTGAGGCCTATCTTAAAACATGGTGCATCTTTTGCATTGCTGTTGTCTCAGAAAAGTGTCGCAAGACACTAAAATTTTAAATAATTGCTTCAGGATGCCAATAAGATGTCTCCTATCCAGAGGTTTGTTTGAGGTGAGGCCTACTCAGGGTTGCAGATGAAATTTCGAGTTGTTGAAGAGAATAGAGGACATAATATATGTGAAGGTCTACCAATGAAGTGAGTCATGTTCACTGCACTCTTGAACAAAGTCCAAACCTCCTATGTTTCCCTGGACAGACCTAAACTTGATCTGCACAATGTGATTCGTAATGATAGGAAACACAGGTGATGTAAATGAAATACGTGCAATTTATTTTGCTCATTTCACAATCACATCACTTGTGTTTCCTTTGCTTAGGTATCTCATTGTGCAGATGTAGTCTAGCATATGAAAGAATACGCAGAAGCGCAGCACTGCATGCAACAACTTTGACACTTACAGAAGCCTCACCTTCTCCATGCCTCCTACACAGTTCTACATATACATCATAAATGCAAACAGTACAGAATTAATTATACATGTTAAATGGTTTATTTTTGCTGTTCTCAGAATGTATCAAAATTCACTAAAAACAGTGACTTGAAGGTATTCATCATATAACAGCGGGGAAAAAAAACCACAATCAAAATGATTGTGTTTAAAAAACCCATACAACATAACAAATCAGAATTCAGAACTCCTTAAAGTTAACTTACTTTCCATGACGTCAAAGGATGTCCTATGAACAGCTTACACTCTGTTGTGCTGTTATTACTTTCAGCCCGCCACTTTCTGAAAGAAAATCTCCATCGTTTTTAAAAACATGTTACATGCAATAAATGACTTCTTGCTCTCTACCACAAGTTTCCACAAGGCCAAATCTTGTCAGAGCCATTTATAACTCTTGGATTTCTTGTAAGCCAATCCCGTCATTTGGCATTTCTGCAACTTTCAGAATTAAAATGTTGAAGATCATTTTCACAATCCAGGAATAGTAATATCTTCCCCTTCTTGCTCAGTCATGTTCTACATTTCCTATGACACTGATACTGCTTACTATGAAGCAGACTTACACTAACTCTATGACTACTACAATTATTTAATTCTCTACATCACTTTCAATCACAAAGCAATGTAAAACAGTAGACAGCATTGCAGACTTACATTCCCTCTACTCTATGTTTTGATTGGCTGCTTCAATTAGCTTATAAAAAGAAATAGTTTTTCTGAACTCATTCAAAGTGCACTTATTTCTCCATGACGTCCAGTCTTATGGTTAGAAGTTATGTCTCTGAACTATACTTATCCTCAAGGCCAAATTGTGTAGGAGCCATTAGAACTTCTTGAAATTCCATAGAGCACATCCCGAGATTATTTCCCTAAAGTTTTGGTTTTAAAAACACCAGGTAAGAGTTTTTAAGGTCATACGGCAATTTTTTTTTGAAAATTAAAACAGAATCGTTGCAGAATGACCAGCCATTTCTAGACTTTAAATAAGCTGTGTAATGTCCTGATGTTATTGAAGGGCCGTCATGATATATAATTGCTGCAGTTACAAAAGTCCTTCCTGATAATGACAACTGCGAAGCTACAACATTTTTAATTAAAGTTGTCAATTTTGTTCCATCAGGCCTACATCGTTGGAACATTAAAATGACATACTGTCCATATGTTCGTATAAATAATGTGGACATCATTTCAGATTTACATTGGCTACACTCCATGTTGTGATCAGCTGCTTTTACTAGCTTATTAAAGGAGACTGATTTACTGTCTGGCAAAGTTAAATATATAAATCTTTCTGAGTCTACACTAGTAGTACTTGATACCATACAGTTCTCGCAGTCATGCTGCCATTGATAAGAAAGCCCAAACAGCTGATCTACATCTACACCTTCAGCATGCAATACATCAAGCATATACATTAAAAACTCCTGACAATCTTGCTGAATATTTTGAGAGAATTGTGTTTGGCCTGAACATCTGTCTAACAGATTTCGAATTTCAGACACACTTTCTATGTTTGTTCTATCAGTGCTACATTTCTCTAACACAGAATTTAACAAACTGCAAAATCTTTGATCAGAATTGACCACAATCTCTTCTTTTACATTTTCTAGAGAAAACAAAACATTAACCACTACATTAGCATAGCAGTTGACACCAGAACTGTTTTCAAATTGAAAACCAACAACATCTTCAACAGAATCCTTTTTGTTTCTGCTTGTAATTTTAGGTTCATCGACTTTTCGTCTTTTTGCTACAACCTCCCCAGTATTGGTCACATTTCTTCGTTTCCGGTCTACCACACGTTTCTCAAACAAAGGATACTGAGGCAAATGTGGCGCATACTCTCTTCTTAACCTATTGTATTCCTTAACACAATCTAGATCCGCACAAATGTTTGTGACATCACACTCAATCAAGTACAATCCCGATAAAGTTCTAACTCGTGACAATGCCACATATGCCATACCCTCCTTGAACACAGAACTGCCAATATTCACCAATGCACAGTCTACACTTAAACCTTGCGATTTATGGATTGTCACCGCATATGCCAAGCAAACAGGAAACTGCTTACGGCGAACATATAAGTCTTTTACAAGCAAAAATCTAGCACAGCAACGACCAATTAGCTGTACTTCCTCAATGCCATCAAATTTAATTTTAAAAAATTCAATTCCATCTCTATTTCTGTATTTTACAAAATCAACAACATTACCCATTGATCCATTTACCAGACCTCTTTCAACATGTAAATTCCTTCTTAAAATTATACGGCAGTTCAAGCACACATTCAGAGTCTTTTCAAAACCTGCAGTTTTAGATATACTCTTCTCTAATGAATCCAATTTTGTTTTCAGATTCTCAGACAAAATAATTGTTGATCTCATATGCTCTACTCTGTCAATAGCTTCCAGTTTCACAATCTCTTGCTTTTCTAAATGCAACATTTTGTTGTTGAATTTAGCACATTCTGCAAGAGTTGGCATCAAACATATTCCAGATTTCTTATCAGTAATTTTCTGAAAAATATTCTCAGGCACAACATCTTGTTCTGGATATAAATTTGACAGTAATCGTGCATGTAAAGCTTCTTTCCCATGCTCGGTCACTTTTCCAATTCTAACATCTTGTAGAATAGTCTTGTAAACTTCATCCTTCGCCTGACGCATATTTTCATGCAGTTCAGCATAATTGAAGTTTAACCATATATTGACGTTGCCAATGCTGCCTAGGCACTTCCTGGTATCTTCATGCGTGAGCATTTTGAACACAGGTTGCCCTTTCACTGGTGTCAGCTGCAAAAGATCTCCGAAAACAATGATGTGTTTGCCACCAAATAACACATCATACTCTGTTTTGAGAACTTCTTGCATTCTCAAATGCACAAAGGCAAGCATGACATTGGAAACCATGCTTACTTCGTCAATGATAAGAAGTTTCATTTTCCTCAAGATTCTTGAAACTTCAAAACAAGCATCTCCAGATAGCTTGTGATATTGTAATTTGTTGTCATGCTCCACTGGCAGCATCAGTAAACGATGTAAAGTAATCCCTTTAATGTTATGTGCTGCCAGTCCAGTTGGAGCGGTGACAACACAAGACAGCGATGACTCTGTCCTTTCCTGCAAATAGCATGAAATTGCTTTAATGAGGAAACTTTTTCCAGTACCCGCTTCTCCACTCACGTACAGTCGGACAGGCTTCAACGACGTACATGAGCACTCTTTCTTGTCATGACTTAATCCATGATCAATTTGCATGGTAACTTCGTCATATATTTTCCTCTGCTCAACGTTGAGTTGTCTTTCCAACTCTTCTAAGTTAACCGCATCCTCCTGAGCATGTGCCATGGCTCTTTCCACTTCATTCATGGCAGTGGCAGCTTCATTTTCGATAACAGGTCCTCCTAGTGGATCCTGACTCAATGAAGCAGAACTCTGACTGTCCTGAGAACTGTCTCTGGCAATCTCGGCTGCAATCGTTGCTTCCTGCTCAATTTCCGCATTCAACATTTCTACATATTTGGGAAAAGCAGGACATTCTATGGTCTCCTTGGCGGCATTGAAAGAGTCTTCGTAACAGAGGAAATCTCCAAGCAGTTCCTCTTCTGCACGCCAAGGCTTGAAAAGTTGCAAAAGTGCTAAATAGAAAAACTCATTTTTTTCAGGAGATTCGCCACTCAATTTTCGATGGTTTACCAAGTGGCATTTTCTTTGCTTGACCAGACATCCCTCACTTCCTATTACAGCATACACTCCTTTCTCAGTATCTTCTTTGATGTTCCTCTTGAATATGTAATTTTGAAGAACCTCATACAGACAAACATTGTCGAGGTGACTGCTTCTATTTGGATAATATGTATCCAACATGTTGGTCTTCAAAATGTCGGTACTGTTTAGCTCCTTTTCCGCCAAATACTCAATTTCCCGCACAGGTTTCAGAACTCGATTACGCGTTGCAGCAAGACCAAGACTCGCCCAAATGATACTCCTGGACTTGGCATAGAGACTTGCTGAAGACAACCGGTCAGAGCATTCGTAAGCTCCAATTTCTCGATGCGACAACATCTTCAGACTGAAACTGTACAACTTCTTGCTGAGGCTCTTTTCATGGGAAATGTCCTCCCACATATCCTTCAATTCTGTCTTCTCTTTTTTGGTGATGTAAGACGTCACATACCGAGCCACAGCCATACAGTTATCAGCCACAAACTGTATATCCATGTTAGCATTCCACATGGACAAAATCACCGGGTTGTAGTCGTTGATGTACTTGGACTCTTCGTTCCTCTTCAAATTGTATGTGTTTTTAGGTGATTTCTTCATGACATTATGTCGCAGCGAAGACATCAAACTGTTTACTCTTCCTTTAGAAATCACCGGTCGTGGAAAGCCGAAACGACATTTGGTGTAGAACTTGTCCTTGTTTCGGAATTTACGACGGCAGTACTTTCCACATCGATGGCTTTGGAAACGCAGAACTTTTTCTCTTAGGCTTTTCTTCTCCTTTGCGTTTGGAACAGCACACGTAGAATAGTGTTGGATGAAACTCATCACTGAGTCTTCTGGATCCGTTCCAAATTTAGGTGCATCCTTGATCCACAGCAACATATGTATATGAGGAGCACCTCTTGCTTGGTACTCCTTTCTCCAGAAGAACTCCAACACCTCTCCAAGAGGTGGATTCTTCTTATTCATGATGAAAGACATCATAGCTTCAAATCTATGATTGAAGTACCTACATACATTGACTGGATCCAAAGAGCACAGTTCTCCGGGTGTCTTGAATTCGATGTTATCTACGTTAACATTTGCCTCTCGTAGAAATTCAAGTAAGTCTTCCCAGCCATACTCGGCACAGCTCAGAGTGAGGAACCATGTGGGAGTACCTAAGTTCCTCAGCATACATTTTAAATCACCATGACGACGGTACCAGTACTCATTAGTACCACGCTGACACGCCATGAGATTAATCAGGTGAGAATCCAAAATACTGTCTTGGACATTGACTTTATCCATAAAGTCACTTGCCGAGATGTTTTGCATGTGTATACCACTTTTCAAGATGTGGTTCACTGCATATGACAGTCCAGACAGATCGCTTTCAAACAGGAGATGAAACAAATAAGGAATGCATTGTCGAAACCTAGCATCTCCTGCATACAATCGCAAAGTCCGGTATTCAGAAGCAGGAATTTGATGAGGTCGCTCATCATATCTTCCTCCCTGACCTGTTGGAAAAAGCTGTGGGAAACACCGAGCTTCCAAACTTTCCTCCCAAACACTAATGGGACTCCCTTTGGCTTGTTCTATTTGAAACAACTCAATAGCATTCCCCATGACTTCCTTGGAATGCAAAGGATGAACACTATAATGTTCATATATTTCTTCACTAGTAGAGGGTTCTACTTTCTCAATTTGACCAGCACACAAATCGCTATCCTCTTCCTCACTTACTTCCTCTTCTGCAACATATACATTCTTATAGTATTTATTATTTTTTTTCAAATACAATGTTGCCTTTTTAACTTTCCTAACATCTACTAAATCTTGCCATATTTTCTTATTCTTTGTCGGAACCCCATTAACTAAGATAACCAGAGGTTCCTCTTCCACTTTTTCTACTCCAATTGTGTTAATGTTTTTCTTCAAATCTAGAGGCAAATAAACAACTCTTCCCTTTAATCCTCTCTGTAAATCTGATGGAGGCAATTTCCCTGTCTTTGGCTCCATTCTTACAATAGCCTGAAAGGGATGGATACTTTGAATCAAAATAGATTCATAAGTATTTAAATCCTTCAATTCAGAAGGAATCTCAACCAATTCCAGATTATTATGAACTGCTCTAGCAGGCATCTGGTTTTGATTTAATTTGCAACAACAATAAGTACACACACGTTGATCCAATCCCAAATCAAAACAATTTTCTACCATCAAATATGTTGTGAAATCCTTCCATTCACTATTATTTTCCCTTTCACTTTTTGCATATAAATCCACTAACTTAGTCTGATTCTTATAATAAGTGCGTCGACAACACACACAAGTGAAATTTGGCCTCTCACTTGATTTGACCTGAAATGTGACAATTTCCCTCTGGAAATTATCTGTACTGGAAACCTGTACACTATCTTCCACATTACCCGCTTCTTCTTGGTCAATTTCAACATTCTCCTCTTTACTTCCAAAGTAACAAAACTCAATTTCTTCACATATATTCTTCACATCTATTTCAGAACCATGCAAAAGAGCAGCGCATAATTGTTTAAGCATAATTGCTGGACTCTTAGCATAATACAACATTCTAACTAATTTCCTCACTTTATTATGATGCACTGCTAGCATCCTGAAATGATGAAAAACACTCTGGCATACTCTCCTGGAAAGACAAGCCAGTGAATGACCATGCAAACCTGTCACTTCTCTCACTCTGCAAGGATCTAATTCTTGCAACAACCTTATTTTCTGCTTCAAACTTTTCTTATTAAATGACCGTACAAAATCACAAAGCAAATTGATGGAATCCTGTCGCACACTACAAATACTACTACACTTCCAGGTGTACACAGGACCCTTAGCACGTCTTCCTAAAACCTCATTACCTAACACCTCTTCTGCCTCTGTTGTCACAAGTTTTTCTTTTTCAACTGGACAACCATCTTTCACTTCATAAGCACGACCACTGGTGTCAACTGCATGCACCAAATCATTATCCTGGAAATAACTCTCCTCATTAAAAAATGCCTCACAGCTTGAACTATGAATCCATTCTCCAGAAAAAACTTCACAAAAATTACTACAATTAACTATTCTCTTCCATCTACTATTTCTTTTGAAATCATAAATTGCCTTGTTTAGCTTCCTAATTCTATTGATTATCAAAATAAATAACTTACGTTTAATTTCAAATGCCTGATCAATAACTTTCTCAACTTTTTTTTTTCTCTTATAAAAAACCACTTTCTGTTGACCTTTCTTAATATTTTTTAACAAATTGCCAATTATCCTGTTGCGGAACATTCGTTTACGAATGTCCCTAAACTGTTGTTTCCTTCTACTATCATGCACAGAGTTATCTCTTGCTCTAGCAGTAACATTTTTGATTGGCCTTTCCTTTCCATTTGAATTGCTTCTCTTTTTATGGACTGAAACATTTTCTGTAGTAATATTTTTTTTACTACACATATTTCTTATGAATGTTTTTGTACTCTTACCCGGTGCTTTCTTCGTGACTTGACAAATCTTTTTGTTAGAGGACTGCTGCTTCTTTTGATTCACCTGCTGTCTTTGACGTTTTGCAGCCTTTCTCTCTCTTTCTTTCGTTGGCATGGTGAAATGTTGAAATGATCTGCAGTTGAATCTGTGGTGAAATATATTACAAAATGTTATTAACCACTATTACCAAACAGTAAATCAATAACAGTGATCAAAAACTTAACACACTACTTGACATTTTAAATAGAAGATTTTTTAGTCCTTGGCAAATTTACAATACAGAAATAGCAGAAAAGAAATGGAATTTATATTCATGTTACCTGTGCTATTTTATATGTGAATCTGATCTAATTTTATGAGCATATTTTAATATTTTATTGAAGACACTACACATAACCTGTTTTTGAAGGTGTCTTTATTTTTAAATTAAACGGTTTACACTTTTACTTTTTATTTATTATAAATTTTAAAAATAAATGTTTATAGTTCCATAGGCTCAAGCAGGTCAGCTTCCCACCCTATGTCATATAATTCGGACAAATCTGCATCCTCATCACGCTCTTCTTCATCCTCAGGATTTAAATCATCCAAGGGATCAACATCCACTGATGTTTCAATTACAAGTTCAATGATGAGGTCAAAATCAACTGATTGCAGATTGTCGCTCATGCTGATGTTGTCTTTATCTTTAAAGAAAGATAACAACAATGAGATGTTGCAGAGTAAGAGACAAATCTCAGAGATTATAATAGTAAAATTGTTTAACAAGAGTAACATTTTGCAGCTATTATTTAGCCATGTCCAGCGATGCTGAGCAGGTGAAGCCTATGTCTAATTTTTCAGTGAACAGGACTCATCTCTTCTTAACCTTGGATAAGCCTCACCAACTCTGTGTCCCCTGCACATACTTAAATGTAAAGGGGCAGATTTATGTTAAATGGCACATCCCCAGGCATGCACCAGTTAACGTGCACCGCTGCTCTGCCACCCATGGTGTGCCGTATTTACAATCAGATAGGAGAAAGCTGCGTCAAAACCCTGCGCCTGCTTTAAGCAGGCATAGGTCTTGACGCAACATTGTGGAGATGGGGCACCCCTGAGCCTTGCTTGACCTGCATCGCACTTGCGATACAACTCCAGCAATCACTACCTTTACAGCACAGATACGTCACGCATCTGTGCCATTTTTGCCCCATGATGCCCCGCATTGTAAATGCAGCACACCATGGGTGGCGGAACAGCGGCGCAGGATGACTGGCACATCCCTGGTGATGCGCCAGTCATCATAAATCTATCCCTAAGCTTCTTATCTTGTTACAGATGAACCGCCATATGTACCATCAAACTATTTTGCATTTCCTAAATAGCGAATTTTAAGGAATAAATAGCAATTCTTTACCAATCCTAATTTGCAATGAGCAAATTGCTAATTGCAAATTACCCATTCATTTCCATGGGCTAGGAGGCTCATAGGAATGAAGGTACAATTTGCGATTAGCAATTAGCTCATCGCAAATTAGGAATTTTTCCAAGGGTGCAGGGGTGTCTCAAGAACACCCTGCTGCACCCCTGAAAAATAAATTTGGGGGCATATGGCGCACATACATGCCCTAAGGGCATGTATTGGCGTCATATGGCACCTTTTGTTTTTTTTAAAAAAATGCTTTTTGAAAAGAATTCGCAAATTACCACCAACTAGAAGTTGGTGGTAGTTTCCAAATCCTTAATGTCATTTTTTACATATTTTTAGTTTGATACATTGCATTTAAGGAATCGCAAAATTTGCAAATCCTTCAGTGCAATCGCAAAATAAGGAATAGCAAATTTTGCTATTCCTTATTTTGCATCAAACTTGTTTGATACATACCATTTGTCTAATTAGCATTCGCAAAGGCTGAAATTTGCAGAATTTTGATCTTTGCGAATGGTAATTAGCTTGATACATATGACCCCAAGTTGGCCTGTCTTGCAACATGGTGCATCTTTTGCATCACTGCTGCATCGGTTTCATGTGGCACGTTTTTTTTACAACATGACACATCTGCCTAAATGCATCAATTTGTAATTTTCTCGCCTCATAGCAAATCTTTTGCACTGCCACTGCATCATAAAAGTGACGCACAGTGGCGCAAAAGAGACATACACCTATCATAAATCTGTCTCTACCATTTTAAATGATTAATCCAGGATGACGATAAGGTGTGGCCTATCCAGAGGTTTGTTTATGGTGAGGCCTACTCACGATTGCAGATTAAAGTTACGCTTGATAAAGAATACAGAGGAGATAATACATGTAAAGGCCTACCAATGAAGTAAGTAATGTCCACTTTATTGCGCCAGTCATCATAAATGTATCCCTAAGCTTCTTATCTTGTTACAGATGAACCGCCATATGTACCATCAAACTATTTTACATTTCCTAAATAGCGAATTTTAAGGAATAAATAGCAATTCTTTACCATTCCTAATTTGCAATGAGCAAATTGCTAATTGCAAATTACCCATTCATTTCCATGGGCTAGGAGGCTCATAGGAATAAAGGTGCAATTTGCGATTAGCAATTAGCTCATCGCAAATTAGGAATTTTTTCAAGGGTGCAGGGGTATCTCAAGAACACCCTGCTGCACCCCTGAAAAAGAAATTTGGGGGCATATGGCGCACATACATGCCCTAAGGACATGTATTGGCGTCATATGGCACCTTTTGTTTTTTGGAAAAAAATGCTTTTTGAAAAGAATTCGGAAATTACCACAAACTAGAAGTTGGTGGTAGTTTCCAAATCCTTAATGTTATTTTTTACATATTTTTTGTTTGATACATTGCATTTAAGGAATCGCAAAATTTGCAAATCCTTCAGTGCAATCGCAAAATAAAGAATAGCAAATTTTGAATTAAGGACATTTTAAGTCATTTCCACATGTGCAGTGTTTTCAAATTATGAGTTGAAAATCGTTTTTGGGGAAAAGGAATGGTTTGCAAAATTATGACAAGGACATAATGGTGTATGCTTCTCTATAAGGCATTTCACTGTCTCTGATGTCATTTTTCCCATATTACATTATAAGACCTTTCCCCATGGAGCACATTCCTTGTAAATATGCTCCCACCTGTGCATGGTGAATTTAGATTTTGACTGTTTGAGTCACATAGCCATGTTAAAAGTGACCCAAAAAAATTGCAAACGCTTTAAAAAAACACATTCATGTGTCTTAAGGACATTTTAAGTCATTTCCCCGTGGACAGTGTTTTGTAAGTGGCGCAAAAGAGGCATACACCTATCATAAATCTGTCTCTACCATTTTAAATGATTAATCAAGGAAAACGATAGGATGTGGCCTATCCAGAGGTTTGTTTATGGTGAGGCCTACTCACGATTGCAGATTAAAGTTACGCTTGATAAAGAATACAGGGGAGATAATACATGTAAAGGCCTACCAATGTAGTAAGTAATGTCCACTTTATTGCGCCAGTCATCATAAATGTATCCCTAAGCTTCTTATCTTGTTACAGATGAACCGCCATATGTACCATCAAACTATTTTACATTTCCTAAATAGCGAATTTTAAGGAATAAATAGCAATTCTTTACCATTCCTAATTTGCAATGAGCAAATTGCTAATTGCAAATTACCCATTCATTTCCATGGGCTAGGAGGCTCATAGGAATGAAGGTGCAATTTGCGATTAGCAATTAGCTCATCGCAAATTAGGAATTTTTTCAAGGGTGCAGGGGTATCTCAAGAACACCCTGCTGCACCCCTGAAAAAGAAATTTGGGGGCATATGGCGCACATACATGCCCTAAGGACATGTATTGGCGTCATATGGCACCTTTTGTTTTTTGGAAAAAAATGCTTTTTGAAAAGAATTCGGAAATTACCACAAACTAGAAGTTGGTGGTAGTTTCCAAATCCTTAATGTTATTTTTTACATATTTTTTGTTTGATACATTGCATTTAAGGAATCGCAAAATTTGCAAATCCTTCAGTGCAATCGCAAAATAAAGAATAGCAAATTTTGAATTAAGGACATTTTAAGTCATTTCCACATGTGCAGTGTTTTCAAATATGATTTGAAAATCGTTTTTGGGGAAAAGGAATGGTTTGCAAAATTATGACAAGGACATAATGGTGTATGCTTCTCTATAAGGCATTTCACTGTCTCTGATGTCATTTTTCCCATATTACATTATAAGAACTTTCCCCATGGAGCACATTCCTTGTAAATATGCTCCCACCTGTGCATGGTGAATTTAGATTTTGACTGTTTGAGTCACATAGCCATGTTAAAAGTGACCCAAAAAAATTGCAAACGCTTTAAAAAACCACATTCATGTGTCTTAAGGACATTTTAAGTCATTTCCCCGTGGACAGTGTTTTGTAAGTGGCGCAAAAGAGGCATACACCTATCATAAATCTGTCCCTAGCATTTTAAATGATTAATTCATGATGACGATAAGGTGTGGCCTATCCAGAGGTTTGTTTAAGGTGAGGCCTACTCAGGATTGCAGATTAAAGTTACGCTTGATGAAGAATACAGAGGACATAATACATGTAAAGCTCTACCAATGAAGTAAGTAATGTCCACTTCATTGCGCCAGTCATCATAAATGTATCCCTAAGCTTCTTATCTTGTTAGACATCAACCGCCATATGTACCATCAAACTATTTTGCATTTCATAAATAGCGAATTTTAAGGAATAAATAGCGATTCTTTACCATTCCAAATTTGCGATGAGCAAATTGCTAATTGCAAATTACCCATTCATTTCCATGGGCCAGGATACCCATATGAATGAAGGTGCAATTTGCGATTAGCAATTAGCTCATCGCAAATTAGGAATT
Source organism: Lissotriton helveticus (assembly GCF_964261635.1). NCBI lineage: Eukaryota > Metazoa > Chordata > Amphibia > Caudata > Salamandridae > Lissotriton > Lissotriton helveticus. The sequence continues at coordinate 739,147,025 of NC_136070.1, forward strand.
TTTCCAAAGGTGCAGGGGTGTCTCAAGAACACCCTGCTGCACCCCTGAAAAAGAAATTTGGGGGCATATGGCGCACATAAATTTTAACAACATTCCTTTACCTCAAAAACGATTTTCAATTCATAATTTGAAAACACTGCCCACAGGCAAATTACTTAAAATGTCCTTAAGGCACATGAAAGTGTTTTTTGATTGCCTTTCCAGCATGGTTGGGTCACTTTTAACATGGCTATGTAACACAAACATTCAAAATCTAAATTTGCCATGCCCAGGTGGGAGCATATTTACAAGCAATTTGCGCCACAGAGAAAGGTCTTACATTAAAATGGGAAAAATAACATCAGGGACAGTCAATTGCCTTATAAAGAAGCATACACCATTATGTCCTTGTCATAAATTTAAAAACAATTCCTTTTCCCCAAAAACGATTTTCAAATCATAATTTCAAAACACTGCACATGGGAAAATTACTTAAAATGTCCTTAAGACACATAAAAGCGTTTTTTGATTGCCTTTGCAGCATGTTTGTATCACTTTTAACATGGCTATGTAACACAAACATTCAAAATCTAAATTTTCCATGCACAGGTGGGAGCATATTTACAAGCAATTTGCGCCACATAATTCATAATTTTCTCCTTAAAGCACACTATTCTCTATCTAAATTAAAGAAATATTTTCTCACCTTAGCAAATACTTTGAGTTTGAAAACAGTCTCAGAAACACACCAATTTGTCTTCAGCAGAGCAAAAGGTATGCACTCCAGAGTCTGCAGCTATCAAAAGCACAGAAATGCTGTAATTCTTCACACATATCTCTCATGTCACCCAATCAAAACTCTTCCCTCACTTTTTTTCAAATGAAAACCCTTCCCCCCTCTGCCATTTCATGCCTTTTCTGCATGGCAACCACCTCTTGGAAGACGTCTGGTGTTTGCAAGTTCACACAACAATGTTGCAATTGAACTCTGAACTCTCAGTGCACCTGCATATCCAGTGCATTCTTTCATTTAATGATTTTTTATTGACCATTCAAAATACATCTTTCAAATAACTCATCCATGCACCCTAACTTTCTGTTTTCAGCAATCAAAATCCACCAATCACTGTTACTGCTTCATGAACACAGAAACTCCACAGTTTTTTTCATTTTAAACTCTCATTTTTTCAACTGCCATTTCATTGCCACACTTCATCTGACTGCAGGAGAACCTTCTCTCACCATGTTTTCTGTCTGGATTGTTGGACATAGTTATATCCACTGGGCTCACAGGTATGCTGAGAACAGAAAATTACCTAACCTCAATTTACAAGATGTGGAAATTAAGTGGTTTGGCCACAGAGGATTAAAATGTCACCAATTGATACCATTGGTGAAAACCTTTATGCATTTGCCCAAACCTGACCTGTTAATTGTGCACTGTGGAGGTAATGATTTGGGCACTTTGACTGGGGTAGGTCTGGAAATGCTTTTAAAGGACACCTTTGAGCAATTAATGGCACTTTTTCCTCAGACTGCCTTGGTATATTCAAATATATGCCAAAGACAGAAATGGAGGTGGTCAAACCAATTTTGTCCACAAATTGAGAAGTCGAGGAAGCATGTAAACAAATCTGTTTCAGCTTACATGAGAGACCATGGAATGGGCTCCCTGTACAACAATAACTTGCGTTACTACATGCAAGATATCTACAGAGGAGATGGAGTTCACTTCTCAGATGAGGGCAACAGAATTTTCACTCTGAATTTAAGACTGTGCATTGGTACCTACTTATAAGTACCTAAATGTACCATAAACCCAAAAGCTCTTCTCAGAGCTACCCTACATCTGATCACTCACAATTATTATTTTACTCTAACTTTTTTCATTAATTTTCAACAAAGTACGCTCCCCGGGGCGCTACCCGGTACGCGAACCGGGAGCTAACCTCGCGAATTTTTTTAAAAAAATGGGTTTTTTTCGCACATATAAGCCTCCTCAGCCACCCTCACAAAACCTAGGGGGTCAAGATAAGTCTACCGTGCCCCCTTCTACCCATTCTGAACATTATTTGCCCTCCATTTTGTATCTTAATTCGACCGAAACACAAAATGGTGAACTCCCGTAACGCTTAAGGTTCGCGAACCGGGGCGCTCAACGGTTCGCGTACCGGGTCGCTCCCTGGGAAGCGCACCATCAAAAAAGGTGGGAAAGTAGTTTACAGAAAAGCGACTGGAGACAATTTCACCAAATATAGATTAGCTCATACTACATACCAATCCCTACCATTTTCACAAATTTGATTGAAATTCCATTTAACCATTTAGCCTGTAGACCTCTCTAAATACCCTGAGGTAAATTACTTCACAAAACACATCTGAAGTGTTGGAATTGACAACCAATTAAAATGTTACTTTCATTTTCTATTTTTTTTACCTGACATTTGATTGGTTATGTACCTGAATATATATAAAGGAAGAGAGAGAAACACAACCATTTTGACTACTACTTCCTGAACTACATTGCAAGATCATTTTCACTCACAACTTAAACTTGCTTTTAGAAGGTGAGATATTATTTTATAAATTTGAAAACATTTTCAGATAGTTATATACTATCCCTCTGTAAGAGTTAGACATTGAGAAAGGCTTCTTTATTGTAATTATGGATTGATTTAGGTTTCTGTGGTATAATTATGAATTTACTTAGACTTCTTCACAGGCACTTTTTTATATTCCTACTTCCACTCTGATACTATACACTGCCCAAAGATAAATTCTCTGTTAAAAAATGCCTATCTAAAATTAATCCCAACAGTGCCCTATCTCTACTAATATATTTTTTTTTTATCCAAATTTCAGGCAACATGGAAGGCGAACAGAAAGTTTCATTTCAAATTGTCCTGCAACAGAGCAGCCAAGAATTAATTGATCCAAATTATATAGAATTTATGGATGAAACTTGGGACCAAGAACTACTGCAATGTGTGCAAGCAGTGGATGACCTCCTTCAAAATGAGGACATTTTACACCCTCATAGATTACAAGCTATGTTCAATGAAAATGACGACATTTCAGACAGTGAAATGTTAGAAATGTTATTAAATTTTGAAACACAATCACAATAATAAATAATTGCTTGAAAAATAAAAAAAAATAAAAAATAATCAACAAAACCAACAATCAATTAACATACAGTATTTGAAAAGTCTATCATTCATTTTTCATTGCAGTACGCTGCCCAGAACGCTTCCCGGTTCGCGGACCGGGCGCTACCCACGCAAAAAAACAAAAAAAAAATCTTTTTTTTTTTGCCCCGCGGGGCCCTTTTAAAACCTCCACATTAAACCTAGGGGGTCAGGGAGGATCTAGTATGCCCCCTTATGGTTATTTCCCCCTTTGTTTTGGCCTCCTCTTGTCTCTCAATCCTACCGAGAGACAAGATGGCGGCCGCTCCGGACTGTTTAGAATGTTGACAGACACCGGAGAACCAATCAGCTTCGCTACGCGAAGTTCCGGTACGCGTAAGGTCCGCGAACCGGGGCGCTGCCCGGAGCGCGCTTACAGATATATATCTTATTTTAAACGTTAATTTCTCAAAATCCACTGGAGCACATATATTGAGACCTACAAAAGGCACATCGGGCTACCAGTCCCTACAATTTTGCCAAGTTTCGTGCAAATCCATTCAGCCGTTCGGGCTAAAAGTGAGGCCAACCGCCCTATGGAAAACTCAATGTTAAAAACACGTTTTGGGACCCCCCTTTTTTCTCGACCCCCCCTGGACGAACCCCCCCCAAATTTCCAGGGGCTGCTCAGAAACAAAATGTTCCATTTTCCAGAAAATTTCAGCCAATTCCGTCCACAAACGCCAAAGTTATTAGACATAGAATTTTCAAAAATCCCATAGAGAAAAAATCCTAACTATATATACCTACTGGCGACCGCCAGTAGGTAATATTACCTACTGGCGGTCGCCAGTAGGTATATATAGTTAGGATTTTTTCCCTATGGGATTTTTGAAAATTCTATGTCTAATAACTTTGGCGTTTGTAGACGGAATTGGCTGAAATTTTCAGGAAAATGGAACATTTTGTTTCTGAGCAGCCCCTGAAAATTTGGGGGGGTTTCGTCAAGGGGGGGCCGAGAAAAAAGGGGGGTCCCAAAACGTGTTTTTAACATTGAGTTTTCCATAGGGCGGTTGGCCTCACTTTTAGCCCGATAGGCTGAATGGATTTGCACGAAACTTGGCAAAATTGTAGGGACTGGTAGCCCGATGTGCCTTTTGTAGGTCTCAATATATGTGCTACAGTGCATTTTGAGAAATCAACGTTCAAAAAAAGATATATATCTAGAGCCGCGCCTGGAGCGCTCCTCCGTACGTGTACCGGGGAGCGCTCCAGGCGCGCAACGCGACTTGCGCACGGCAAGCTGATTGGTTCTCGGGTGTCTGTAAACATTCGAAACAGTCCGCAGCGGCCGCCATCTTGTGTCTCGGTAGGATTGAGACACAAGAGGTGGCAAAAATCAAAGGGGGAAATGAGCAAGAGGGGGCAGGGTACACACCCCCTGACCCCCTAGGTTTCATGTGGGGGCCATAAAAGGCTCCCGCGGGTGAAAATTTTTTTTTTTTTAAAAATCGATTTTCGCGGGGGTGAGCGCCCGGTACGCGCACCGGGGAGCGTACGGGGGAGCGTACCATGGAGATTAAAAATGACAGACTTTTAAAAAAATAAATCTTCTTTTTAAAAATTGGAGGTAGTTCTGAAAAGAACTTTTTTTTTTGATTTTGTTGTTTTATATATTTTTTTTGTTTTTGTTGTTTTATATTTTTTTAGACTTTTTAAAACAATTTTATATTTTTTTTGGATTTTTTTTCAAGGGAAAAACAAAAACAAGGATTCCAAAACTGCTCAACAGGAGCAAAAAAATTTGAACATTTAGGGACTGGAAGAGCAGCGGTGTTGCTGTTTCTTTAGGGCAATCAGTTCAACACTCTGCTCCCCATAGCAGAGCAGTTCATCACACTCTGTGCACGAAAATTTGATGCCCGCAAACACCGGCTGAATGTTAGGGACCATTCTTCCACGGGGTGGTCCCGAAGGTGTTGCTCCACCAGTGGAGGTGCTGCCGCCATCTGTGGGTACATTCCGTGCCAGCTCTCTGACACTCTCCCTGGCAAAGTTGTTAGGGTGTCTTCTTTTCACATGCCGGATCAAATTAGCATTCCCAAAACTATATTTTTTCAGAGGATTGCCTCTGGATAAACTACTCCCACATATTTTGCATGTTACTTTGGGAGCGTTGACTTTTTTCTGTCCTTCTGGGATTTCGTAAAATTTCCAGATGAAATGGGTTTTTTTCTTTTGCTGAGGAGGGTCCTCATCTAAAAATCCCTCTGAATCACTGCTGGATGACTCTCTTGCAGCCATTGCTGGAGATCAGAAAAGTAGGAGATAGAGTAGACACAACAGCTCTTGCTCTCTCCAAGTACAAAGCAATAGTGAGAGAAATGGGTGGGTTTCACACAATTTGGAAAAAAAAAAGTTCTGAACCAATGAAAAGTGTTATTTTAAAGTCACATGGTTTGACGCGCTTACGCTACGCGCCCCGGGGCGCGTCCCGGGCGTGTATCGTAAGCGCATCGGGGCGCTTACGTTGCGCGATCGTATGCGCTTCCGGGTGCGCTTACGCGGTGCGTCATAAGACGCATCTCGCGGCTACGCGATACGTGTCTTATGACGCAATGCGTGGCGGCTACGCGATACGTCACAATGTTGTTTTCGTTCTCGGCAATAGCGCTTCCGGGACGCGCATTAGTACGTGCCCTGGGGCGCGCCGCAAGATTGCGCTTACCCGTACGTTCACCTGTCCGCGCCCCGGGAGCGCACTAAAAATAATATTAAAAAAAAATAAAAAAATTATAAAATATAAAATTAGATTTAAAATGTATTATTTTTATAAAGATTTGCTATTAAAAAACCTATGAAATTCACTGAAAAAACCATAGGTTATAGACCATATATAGTTAGGAATTAGCATTTACAAAACCTTGAAAATTCACTGAAAAAACCATAGGTTATAGACCATATATAGTTAGGAATTAGCATTTAAAAAACCTTATTTTACTCACACAAAACCATTGAAATTCCATATATAGTTAGTTGTACTAACTATATATCGCGCACCCGCAATCCACTGCTGATGATGTCACATATTACATCATTCATGACATGGTCAGTGACATCACTGATGACATCACTGATGACATCTCAAATGACATCACTGATGACATCACTGATGACATCTCAAATGACATCACTGATGACATCATCTAGTGTCTGTGTGTTTTTGTAAAGTTTAAATATGTTTTACATATTGAAGAATGAGTGGATGTATGGAAGACTGAGTGTGTGTGTGGCTGGCTGGGAGGTGTGTGACTCTGTGCATATCAATGTGTACTTGTATCAGTGATTGTATAAGAGAGTAAGTATGTGTTAGTATATGTGTGAAAAGTATGGTGTTCTGTGTTTAACTGTATAGATGAGGAAATCGAAGTGTGATTGATTCTTCACAGGACTGACTAGGTGTATGAGTGCATATGATAGTGTTGTAATAATGAGTGACTGTATGTATGAGTGATTGTATGGGTGAATGAGTGAATGTGTGTGTAAACGTAGGAATCAGTGAGTGCGTATGTAGTAACTGGTATTGGTGTGTCATGATGTCATCAGTGATGTCATTTGAGATGCCATCAGTGATGTCATTTGAGATGTCATCAGTGATGTCATCAGTGATGTCACTGAAGTATGGTGTTCTGTGTTTAACTGTATAGATGAGGAAATGGAAGTGTGATTGATTCTTTACAGGACTGACTAGGTGTGTGAGTAACTCCATGGATGAGTGGCAGTGTGTGAGTGTCTGCATAGGTGTATGAGTGCATATGATAGTGTTGTAATAATGAGTGACTGTATGTATGAGTGATTGTATGGGTGAATGAGTGAATGTGTGTGTAGACGTAGGAATCAGTGAGTGCGTATGTAGTAACTGGTATTGGTGTGTCATGATGTCATCAATGATGTCATTTGAGATGTCATCAGTGATGTCATCAGTGATGTCATTTGAGATGTCATCAGTGATGTCATCAGTGATGTCACTGACCATGTCATGAATGATGTAATATGTGACATCATCAGCAGTGGATTGCGGGTGCGCGATATATAGTTAGTACAACTAACTATATATGGAATTTCAATGGTTTTGTGTGAGTAAAATAAGGTTTTTTAAATGCTAATTCCTAACTATATATGGTCTATAACCTATGGTTTTTTCAGTGAATTTTCAAGGTTTTGTAAATGCTAATTCCTAACTATATATGGTCTATAACCTATGGTTTTTTCAGTGAATTTATATATATATATATATATATATCGATCCTGCCTATCTCCGATGTGCTTGCCGCACAGAAAGGCACGCAGACAGCAAATTGAGCACTTCGAGGCAAGTTGGTATGAAGTTGCTGTATTTTATTTTACAACATGTGGGTAACAGAATGTCATCAGACGCGTTTCGGGCACGTCCGTGCCCTTGCTCACTGATGAAGTTGTGCGACTCAAAATTTCTCCTGTTGGGGAAGGTTCCGTGATATATATATATATATATATATATATATATATATATATATATATATATATATACATACATGAGTTGCCTCCAACAGAGATTGCCACACCCGGTAAGTTATAATCCTTTATTCAGAGAGGCACAGCAGCAGCGCAACCAGCGTCTTCACAGCACTAAATGTTGAAGCCAAACGCGTTTCGGGCGTACACTCGCCCTTGATCACTGGCAGAAGGAGGGAGCGGTTTAAGGCAAATCACGTGCAATGTAATGTCTCCCGCCCCAGTGGGCGTATGCACGCAATGTATCCTGGTATTTGTGGTTTGCCAAAAGTCTATACACGCCCCAGTGGGCTCCGCTCTCCCTCCACGAATAAAACAATATAAACCCAAGTGGGCATGCTTGGAGCAGTCTGTGTTGCATGCCGTGTCAATACAACTTCTCCGACCGGCTTACCGTTCTTGCAGCAACCTGAATGGTGGGCGCTGCAGACCCGCTCTATACAGCAGTGGGGCTTTCTCACGGCCAGGCCAGCCGTTCCATAAACATACATGAGTTGCCTCCAACAGAGATTGCCACACCCGGTAAGTTATAATCCTTTATTCAGAGAGGCACAGCAGCAGCGCAACCAGCGTCTTCACAGCACTAAATGTTGAAGCCAAACGCGTTTCGGGCGTACACTCGCCCTTGATCACTGGCAGAAGGAGGGAGCGGTTTAAGGCAAATCACGTGCAATGTAATGTCTCCCGCCCCAGTGGGCGTATGCACGCAATGTATCCTGGTATTTGTGGTTTGCCAAAAGTCTATACACGCCCCAGTGGGCTCCGCTCTCCCTCCACGAATAAAACAATATAAACCCAAGTGGGCATGCTTGGAGCAGTCTGTGTTGCATGCCGTGTCAATACAACTTCTCCGACCGGCTTACCGTTCTTGCAGCAACCTGAATGGTGGGCGCTGCAGACCCGCTCTATACAGCAGTGGGGCTTTCTCACGGCCAGGCCAGCCGTTCCATAAACATACATGAGTTGCCTCCAACAGAGATTGCCACACCCGGTAAGTTATAATCCTTTATTCAGAGAGGCACAGCAGCAGCGCAACCAGCGTCTTCACAGCACTAAATGTTGAAGCCAAACGCGTTTCGGGCGTACACTCGCCCTTGATCACTGGCAGAAGGAGGGAGCGGTTTAAGGCAAATCACGTGCAATGTAATGTCTCCCGCCCCAGTGGGCGTATGCACGCAATGTATCCTGGTATTTGTGGTTTGCCAAAAGTCTATACACGCCCCAGTGGGCTCCGCTCTCCCTCCACGAATAAAACAATATAAACCCAAGTGGGCATGCTTGGAGCAGTCTGTGTTGCATGCCGTGTCAATACAACTTCTCCGACCGGCTTACCGTTCTTATATATATATATATATATATATATATATACCAATGGCAACAAGACTATAGGCATCAATAATTTAATTAGCAGAGTATGAACTGGGATCACTCAGTATCAGAATTCTAGATCAGTAATAAGTTTTAAAGATTTATTACAGAATTCTTATTCTAAGCGATACAGAGAGTACAAAATCTGAAAACAGATTAAAAATCCCAATTTATGCAGCTAGAAACCTCTTGATTCTAAAAGCCAAACTCGTAAAGAGTACTGACACCATTTTCAGGGAGGGAAGAAAGTCTCAAGTGAATCGGACAGAGTCACAGGAGAAAAATGAAAGACAACCCGAACATTCAAAATCAGGGGCCAGATATATAATTGAACTCGACAAAAAGCATCCTGCAGGACTAAATTCCAGTGAAGACTTTTATACTTGTTTATAATCTCTGTTTCCCAGTACTTTTTGTAAATTGTTCCCTGATATTCATAACTTTCAATGTGGGCCCATATTGAATATGAAAATGACAACTGTTACAATCAGGTTTTTTTTTTTATATAATATGAATTGATTTAGGTATGATTTTCGGATTAAACACTTTCTCTTGGAGGTTTTTTACTAGTATATTGTATATTGTACGGGTATTAGTTATACATTTTTGCACTATTTTGCACGTATATCTTTTTGAATGTTTGTTTAAAGTGATGGTACATACAGGATTGATTCATATAATCATCTCAGGTTCTTGCAAGAAAAGATATTGCCCACTTGGGCTATATAATAAGTGTGTATAAAGCAATTGTGGCAATACCAATATGAATATTTATATTGAATCATATATGGGATTTTACATATGGCTGTCCTGGCATATTAATTTTGTATACCGGGACTTCTAGGTTATCAACTTTAAAAGGACAACCATCTCAAATGTGTATATTTCAATGTTTAGGCCTCCATGATACCAGGAAGGTTTTGAAATATAGGCATTACTGTGACATGCAACTATCGGAAAAAACAATTAAAAGCATTAAAATAAGTGTTTTTAAATATTGATATATTTATTATTATATTTATATATTTATTCAAAACGTTATTCTACTTGAATCCATGCATGAAATTTTGCACATTTCTATTGTATTATTCTGCTAAGAGTAATCTGTTGCTTTCCATGATGAATCTTGCACTGAGATATGGATATTTTGCACAGTTCTATTGTATTATGCTGCTAAAAGTAACTCGCTGCTTTCTATGATGAATTTTGCACTGCACAATGCTCATTTCCGGTATACACACTTTAAATGCCTCCCCTTCCTGTGACAACATGTCATGTGATCAAGATCCGATTGGGGGTCAAAACGCGTTATGGGGGACTGGCTGGTCGAGAAATAAAGCTTAACTGATTGGCACTGATTTCTGGGTCCACTTTTCGTCTTTTTGCCCAGGAGAGGCAGTTACAAGCGGCGATTTGGATGCATATATATTACCTACTGGCGGTCGCCAGTAGGTATATATAGTTAGGATTTTTTCTCTATGGGATTTTTGAAAATTCTATGTCTAATAACTTTGGCGTTTGTGGACGGAATTGGCTGAAATTTTCTGGAAAATGGAACATTTTGTTTCTGAGCAGCCCCTGGAAATTTGGGGGGGGTTCGTCCAGGGGGGGTCGAGAAAAAAGGGGGGTCCCAAAACGTGTTTTTAACATTGAGTTTTCCATAGGGCGGTTGGCCTCACTTTTAGCCCGAACGGCTGAATGGATTTGCATGAAACTTGGCAAAATTGTAGGGACTGGTAGCCCGATGTGCCTTTTGTATGTCTCAATATATGTGCTCCAGTGGATTTTGAGAAATTAACGTTTAAAAAAAGATATATATCTGTAAGCGCGCTCTGGGCAGCGCTCCGGTTCGCAGACCTTACGCGTACCGGAACTTCGCGTAGCGAAGCTGATTGGTTCTCCGCTGTCTGTCAACATTCTAAACAGTCCGGAGCGGCCGCCATCTTGTCTCTCGGTAGGATTGAGAGACAAGAGGAGGCCAAAACAAAGGGGGAAATAACCATAAGGGGGCATACTAGATCCTCCCTGAACCCCTAGGTTTAATGTGGAGGTTTTAAAAGGGCCCAACGGGGCAAAAAAAACAAAAAAACAATTTTTTGTTTTTTTGGCGTGGGTAGCGCCCGGTCCGCGAACCGGGAAGCGTTCTGGGCAGCGTACTGCAATGAAAAATGAATGATAGACTTTTTAAATACTGTATGTTAATTGATTGTTGGTTTTGTTGATTCTTTTTTATTTTTTTTATTTTTTAAGCAATTATTTATTATTGTGATTGTGTTTCAAAATTTAATAACATTTCTAACATTTCACTGTCTGAAATGTCGTCATTTTCACTGAACATAGCTTGTAATCTATGAGGGTGTAAAATGTCCTCATTTTGAAGGAGGTCATCCACTGCTTGCACACATTGCAGTAGTTCTTGGTCCCAAGTTTCATCCATAAATTCTATATAATTTGGATCAATTAATTCTTGGCTGCTCTCTTGCAGGACAATTTGAAATGAAACTTTCTGTTCGCCTTCCATGTTGCCTGAAATTTGGATAAAAAAATATATATTAGTAGAGATAGGGCACTGTTGGGATTAATTTTAGATAGGCATTTTTTAACAGAGAATTTATCTTTGGGCAGTGTATAGTATCAGAGTGGAAGTAGGAATATAAAAAAGTGTATGTGATTTAACGTAATTAAATTCATAATTATAAAAGAGAAGCCTAACTCCATCCATAACTATAACAGAGAAGTCTATCTAAATCTATAACTACTACAGAGGGATAGTATATAACTATCAGAAAAAGTTTACCATATTAACTGATAGTACACAATATAGTTCAGTTTTTAAAATAACAACTTACCTTTAGAAAGAAGTTGAAGTGATTAGTGAAAATCCAATTGAAATGTACACCAGGAAGTAGTAGTCAAAATGGCTGTGTTTCATTCTCTTCTTTTATATATATTCAGGTACATAACCAATCAAATGTCAGGTAAAAAAAGTAGAAAATGAAAGTAACATTTTAATTGGTTGTCAATTCCAACACTTCAGATGTGTTTTGAGAAGTAATTTACCTCAGGGTATTTAGAGAGGTCTACAGGCTAAATGGCTAAATGGAATTCCAATCAAATTTGTGAAAATGGTAGGGATTGGTATGTAGTATGAGCTAATCTATATTTGGTGAAATTGTCTCCAGTGGCTTTTCTGTAAACTACTTTCCCACCTTTTTTGATGGTGCGCTTCCCAGGGAGCGACCCGGTACGCGAACCGTTGAGCGCCCCGGTTCGCGAACCTTAAGCGTTACGGGAGTCCACCATTTTGTGTTTCGGTCGAATTAAGATACAAAATGGAGGGCAAATAATGTTCAGAATGGGTAGAAGGGGGCACGGTAGACTTATCTTGACCCCCTAGGTTTTGTGAGGGTGGCTGAGGAGGCTTATATGTGCGAAAAAATACCATTTTTTTTAAAAATTTCGCGAGGTTAGCTCCCGGTTCGCGTACCGGGTAGCGCCCCGGGGAGCGTACTTTGTTGAAAATTAGTGAAAAAAGTTAGAGTAAAATAATAATTGTGAGTGATCAGATGTAGGGTAGCTCTGAGAAGAGCTTTTGGGTTTATGGTACATTTAGGTACTTATAAGTAGGTACCAATGCACAGTCTTAAATTCAGAGTGAAAATTCTGTTGCCCTCATCTGAGAAGTGAACTCCATCTCCTCTGTAGATATCTTGCATGTAGTAACGCAAGTTATTGTTGTACAGGGAGCCCATTCCATGGTCTCTCATGTAAGCTGAAACAGATTTGTTTACATGCTTCCACGACTTCTCAATTTGTGGACAAAATTGGTTTGACCACCTCCATTTCTGTCTTTGGCATATATTTGAATATACCAAGGCAGTCTGAGGAAAAAGTGCCATTAATTGCTCAAAGGTGTCCTTTAAAAGCATTTCCAGACCTACCCCAGTCAAAGTGCCCAAATCATTACCTCCACAGTGCACAATTAACAGGTCAGGTTTGGGCAAATGCATAAAGGTTTTCACCAATGGTATCAATTGGTGACATTTTAATCCTCTGTGGCCAAACCACTTAATTTCCACATCTTGTAAATTGAGGTTAGGTAAATTCCTGTTCTCAGCATACCTGTGAGCCCAGTGGATATAACTATGTCCAACAATCCAGACAGAAAACATGGTGAGAGAAGGTTCTCCTGCAGTCAGATGAAGTGTGGCAATGAAATGGCAGTTGAAAAAATGAGAGTTTAAAATGAAAAAAACTGTGGAGTTTCTGTGTTCATGAAGCAGTAACAGTGATTGGTGGATTTTGATTGCTGAAAACAGAAAGTTAGGGTGCATGGATGAGTTATTTGAAAGATGTATTTTGAATGGTCAATAAAAAATCATTAAATGAAAGAATGCACTGGATATGCAGGTGCACTGAGAGTTCAGAGTTCAATTGCAACATTGTTGTGTGAACTTGCAAACACCAGACGTCTTCCAAGAGGTGGTTGCCATGCAGAAAAGGCATGAAATGGCAGAGGGGGGAAGGGTTTTCATTTGAAAAAAAGTGAGGGAAGAGTTTTGATTGGGTGACATGAGAGATATGTGTGAAGAATTACAGCATTTCTGTGCTTTTGATAGCTGCAGACTCTGGAGTGCATACCTTTTGCTCTGCTGAAGACAAATTGGTGTGTTTCTGAGACTGTTTTCAAACTCAAAGTATTTGCTAAGGTGAGAAAATATTTCTTTAATTTAGATAGAGAATAGTGTGCTTTAAGGAGAAAATTATGAATTATGTGGCGCAAATTGCTTGTAAATATGCTCCCACCTGTGCATGGAAAATTTAGATTTTGAATGTTTGTGTTACATAGCCATGTTAAAAGTGATACAAACATGCTGCAAAGGCAATCAAAAAACGCTTTTATGTGTCTTAAGGACATTTTAAGTAATTTTCCCATGTGCAGTGTTTTGAAATTATGATTTGAAAATCGTTTTTGGGGAAAAGGAATTGTTTTTAAATTTATGACAAGGACATAATGGTGTATGCTTCTTTATAAGGCAATTGACTGTCCCTGATGTTATTTTTCCCATTTTAATGTAAGACCTTTGTCTGTGGCGCAAATTGCTTGTAAATATGCTCCCACCTGTGCATGGCAAATTTAGATTTTAAATGTTTGTGTTACATAGCCATGTTAAAAGTGACCCAACCATGCTGGAAAGGCAATCAAAAACACTTTCATGTGTCTTAAGGACATTTTAAGTCATTTCCTCATGTGCAGTGTTTTCAAATTATGATTTGAAAATCGTTTTTGGGGAAAAGGAATGGTTTGTAAATTTATGACAAGGACATAATGGTGTATGCTTCTTTATAAGGCATTTCAGTGTCTCTGATGTCATTTTTCACATATTACATTAAAAGACCTTTCCCCGTGGAGCACATTCCTTGTAAATATGCTCCCACCTGTGCATGGTAAATTTAGATTTTGACTGTTTGAGTTACATAGCCATGTTAAAAGTGACCCAAAAACTTGCAAAGGCTTTCAAAAAACACTTTCATGTGTCTTAAGGACATTTTAAGTAATTTCCCTGTGGGCAGTGTTTTCAAATTAGGAATTGAAAATCGTTTTTGAGGTAATGGAATGTTGTTAAAATTTATGTGCGCCATATGCCCCCAAATTTATTTTTCAGGGGTGCAGCAGGGTGTTCTTGAGACACCCCTGCACCTTTGGAAAAATTCCTAATTTGCGATGAGCTAATTGCTAATCGCAAATTGCACCTTCATTCATATGGGCATCCTGGCCCATGGAAATGAATGGGTAATTTGCAATTAGCAATTTGCTCATCGCAAATTAGGAATGGTAAAGAATCGCTATTTATTCCTTAAAATTCGCTATTTTGGAAATGCAAAATAGTTATATGATACATATGGCGGTTGATGTCTAACAAGATAAGAAGCTTAGGGATACATTTATGATGACTGGCGCAATGAAGTGGACATCACTTACTTCATTGGTAGAGCTTTACATGTATTATGTCCTCTGTATTCTTCATCAAGCGTAACTTTAATCTGCAATCCTGAGTAGGCCTCACCTTAAACAAACCTCTGGATAGGCCACACCTTATCGTCATCCTGAATTAATCATTTAAAATGCTAGGGACAGATTTATGATAGGTGTATGCCTCTTTTGCGCCACTTACAAAACACTGTCCACGGGGAAATGACTTAAAATGTCCTTAAGACACATGAATGTGTTTTTTTAAAGCGTTTGCAATTTTTTTGGGTCACTTTTAACATGGCTATGTGACTCAAACAGTCAAAATCTAAATTCACCATGCACAGGTGGGAGCATATTTACAAGGAATGTGCTCCATGGGGAAAGGTCTTATAATGTAATATGGGAAAAATGACATCAGAGACAGTGAAATGCCTTATAGAGAAGCATACACCATTATGTCCTTGTCATAAATTTGCAAACCATTCCTTTTACCCAAAAACGATTTTCAAATCATAATTTGAAAACACTGCACATGTGGAAATGACTTAAAATGTCCTTAATTCAAAATTTGCTATTCCTTATTTTGCGATTGCACTGAAGGATTTGCAAATTTTGCGATTCCTTAAATGCAATGTATCAAACAAAAAATATGTAAAAAATGACATTAAGGATTTGGAAACTACCACCAACTTCTAGTTTGTGGTAATTTGCGAATTCTTTTCAAAAAGCATTTTTTTCCAAAAAACAAAAGGTGCCATATGACGCCAATACATGTCCTTAGGGCATGTATGTGCGCCATATGCCCCCAAATTTCTTTTTCAGGGGTGCAGCAGGGTGTTCTTGAGATACCCCTGCACCCTTGAAAAAATTCCTAATTTGCGATGAGCTAATTGCTAATCGCAAATTGCACCTTCATTCCTATGAGCCTCCTAGCACATGGAAATGAATGGGTAATTTGCAATTAGCAATTTGCTCATTGCAAATTAGGAATGGTAAAGAATTGCTATTTATTCCTTAAAATTCGCTATTTAGGAAATGCAAAATAGTTTGATGGTACATATGGTGGTTCATCTGTAACAAGATAAGAAGCTTAGGGATACATTTATGATGACTGGTGAAATAAAGTGCACATCACTCACTTCATTGGTAGGCCTTTACATGTATTATCTCCTCTGTATTCTTCATCAAGCGTAACTTTAATCTGCAATCCTGAGTAGGCCTCACCTTAAACAAACCTTTGGATAGGCCACACCTTATCGTCATCCTGGATTAATCATTTAAAATGCTAGGGACAGATTTATGATAGGTGTATGCCTCTTTTGCGCCACTGTGCGTCACTTTTATGATGCAGCGGCGGTGCAAAAGATTTGCTATGAGGCGACAAAATTACAAATTGATGCATTTAGGCAGATATGTCATGGTGTAAAAAAAACGTACCACATGAAACCGATGCAGCAGTGATGCAAAAGATGCACCATGTTGCAAGACAGGCCTCACTTAGGGCCATATGTATCAAGCTAATTAGCATTCGCAAAGATCAAAATTCTGCGAATTTCGGCCTTTGCGAATGCTAATTAGACAAATGGTATGTATCAAACAAGTTTGATGCAAAATAAGGAATAGCAAAATTTGCTATTCCTTATTTTGCGATTGCACTGAAGGATTTGCAAATTTTGCGATTACTTAAATGCAATGTATCAAACAAAAAATATGTAAAAAATGACATTAAGGATTTGGAAACTACCACCAACTTCTAGTTGGTGGTAATTTGTGAATTCTTTTCAAAAAGCTTTTTTTCCAAAAAACAAAAGGTGCCATATGACGCCAATACATGCCCTTAGGGCATGTATGTGTGCCATATGCCCCCAAATTTCTTTTTCAGGGGTGCAGCAGGGTGTTCTTGAGACACCCCTGCACCCTTGGAAAAATTCCTAATTTGTGATGAGCTAATTGCTAATCGCAAATTAAACCTTCATTCCTATGAGCCTCCTAGCCCATGGAAATGAATGGGTAACTTGCAATTAGCAATTTGCTCATTGCAAATTAGGAATGGTAAAGAATTGCTATTTATTCCTTAAAATTCGCTATTTAGGAAATGCAAAATAGTTTGATGGTACATATGGTGGTTCATCTGTAACAAGATAAGAAGCTTAGGGATAGATTTATGATGACTGGCGCATCACCAGGGATGTGCTAGTCATCCTGCGCCGCTGTTCCGCCACCCATGGTGTGCTGCATTTACAATGCGGGGCAGCATGGGGCAAAAATGGCACAGATGCGTGACGTATCTGTGTTGTAAAGGTGGCGCATTGCTGGAGTTGTATCGCAAGTGCGATGCAGCTCAAGCAAGGCTCAGGGGTGCCCCATCTCCACAATGTTGCGTCAAGACCTATGCCTGCTTAAAGCAGGCGCAGGGTTTTGACGCAGCTTTCTCCTATCTGATTGTAAATACGGCACACCATGGGTGGCAGAGCAGCGGTGCACGTTAACTGGTGCATGCCTGGGGATGTGCCATTTAACATAAATCTGCCCCTTTACATTTAAGTATGTGCAGGGGACACAGAGTTGGTGAGGCTTATCCAAGGTTAAGAAGAGATGAGTCCTGTTCACTGAAAAATTAGACATAGGCTTCACCTGCTCAGCATCGCTGGACATGGCTAAATAATAGCTGCAAAATGTTACTCTTGTTAAACAATTTTACTATTATAATCTCTGAGATTTGTCTCTTACTCTGCAACATCTCATTGTTGTTATCTTTCTTTAAAGATAAAGACAACATCAACATGAGCGACAATCTGCAATCAGTTGATTTTGACCTCATCATTGAACTTGTAATTGAAACATCAGTGGATGTTGATCCCTTGGATGATTTAAATCCTGAGGATGAAGAAGAGCGTGATGAGGATGCAGATTTGTCCGAATTATGTGACATAGGGTGGGAAAATGACCTGCTTGAGCCTATGGAACTATAAACATTTATTTTTAAAATTTATAATAAATAAAAAGTAAAAGTGTAAACCGTTTAATTTAAAAATAAAGACACCTTCAAAAACAGGTTATGTGTAGTGTCTTCAATAAAATATTAAAATATGCTCATAAAATTAGATCAGATTCACATATAAAATAGCACAGGTAACATGAATATAAATTCCATTTCTTTTCTGCTATTTCTGTATTGTAAATTTGCCAAGGACTAAAAAATCTTCTATTTAAAATGTCAAGTAGTGTGTTAAGTTTTTGATCACTGTTATTGATTTACTGTTTGGTAATAGTGGTTAATAACATTTTTTAATATATTTTACCACAGATTCAACTGCAGATCATTTCAACATTTCACCATGCCAACGAAAGAAAGAGAGAGAGAGGCTGCAAAACGTCAAAGACAGCAGGTGAATCAAAAGAAGCAGCAGTCCTCTAACAAAAAGATTTGTCAAGTCACGAAGAAAGCACCGGGTAAGAGTACAAAAACATTCATAAGAAATATGTGTAGTAAAAAAAATATTACTACAGAAAATGTTTCAGTCCATAAAAAGAGAAGCAATTCAAATGGAAAGGAAAGGCCAATCAAAAATGTTACTGCTAGAGCAAGAGATAACTCTGTGCATGATAGTAGAAGGAAACAACAGTTTAGGGACATTCGTAAACGAATGTTCCGCAACAGGATAATTGGCAATTTGTTAAAAAATATTAAGAAAGGTCAACAGAAAGTTGTTTTTTATAAGAGAAAAAAAAAGTTGAGAAAGTTATTGATCAGGCATTTGAAATTAAACGTAAGTTATTTATTTTGATAATCAATAGAATTAGGAAGCTAAACAAGGCAATTTATGATTTCAAAAGAAATAGTAGATGGAAGAGAATAGTTAATCGTAGTAATTTTTGTGAAGTTTTTTCTGGAGAATGGATGCATAGTTCAAGCTGTGAGGCATTTTTTAATGAGGAGAGTTATTTCCAGGATAATGATTTGGTGCATGCAGTTGACACCAGTGGTCGTGCTTATGAAGTGAAAGATGGTTGTCCAGTTGAAAAAGAAAAACTTGTGACAACAGAGACAGAAGAGGTGTTAGGTAATGAGGTTTTAGGAAGACGTGCTAAGGGTCCTGTGTACACCTGGAAGTGTAGTAGTATTTGTAGTGTGCGACAGGATTCCATCAATTTGCTTTGTGATTTTGTACGGTCATTTAATAAGAAAAGTTTGAAGCAGAAAATAAGGTTGTTGCAAGAATTAGATCCTTGCAGAGTGAGAGAAGTGACAGGTTTGCATGGTCATTCACTGGCTTGTCTTTCCAGGAGAGTATGCCAGAGTGTTTTTCATCATTTCAGGATGCTAGCAGTGCATCGTAATAAAGTGAGGAAATTAGTTAGAATGTTGTATTATGCTAAGAGTCCAGCAATTATGCTTAAACAATTATGTGCTGCTCTTTTGCATGGTTCTGAAATAGATGTGAAGAATATATGTGAAGAAATTGAGTTTTGTTACTTTGGAAGTAAAGAGGAGAATGTTGAAATTGACCAAGAAGAAGCGGGTAATGTGGAAGATAGTGTACAGGTTTCCAGTACAGATAATTTCCAGAGGGAAATTGTCACATTTCAGGTCAAATCAAGTGAGAGGCCAAATTTCACTTGTGTGTGTTGTCGACGCACTTATTATAAGAATCAGACTAAGTTATTGGATTTATATGCAAAAAGTGAAAGGGAAAATAATAGTGAATGGAAGGATTTTGCAACATACTTGATGGTAGAAAATTGTTTTGATTTGGGATTGGATCAACGTGTGTGTACTTATTGTTGTTGCAAATTAAATCAAAACCAGATGCCTGCTAGAGCAGTTCATAATAATCTGGAATTGGTTGAGATTCCTTCTGAATTGAAGGATTTAAATACTTATGAATCTATTTTGATTCAAAGTATCCATCCCTTTCAGGCTATTGTAAGAATGGAGCCAAAGACAGGGAAATTGCCTCCATCAGATTTACAGAGAGGATTAAAGGGAAGAGTTGTTTATTTGCCTCTAGATTTGAAGAAAAACATTAACACAATTGGAGTAGAAAAAGTGGAAGAGGAACCTCTGGTTATCTTAGTTAATGGGGTTCCGACAAAGAATAAGAAAATATGGCAAGATTTAGTAGATGTTAGGAAAGTTAAAAAGGCAACATTGTATTTGAAAAAAAATAATAAATACTATAAGAATGTATATGTTGCAGAAGAGGAAGTAAGTGAGGAAGAGGATAGTGATTTGTGTGCTGGTCAAATTGAGAAAGTAGAACCCTCTACTAGTGAAGAAATATATGAACATTATAGTGTTCATCCTTTGCATTCCAAGGAAGTCATGGGGAATGCTATTGAGTTGTTTCAAATGAAACAAGCCAAAGGGAGTCCCATTAGTGTTTGGGAGGAAAGTTTGGAAGCTCGGTGTTTCCCACAGCTTTTTCCAACAGGTCAGGGAGGAAGATATGATGAGCGACCTCATCAAACTCCTGCTTCTGAATACCGGACTTTGCGATTGTATGCAGGAGATGCTAGGTTTCGACAATGCATTCCTTATTTGTTTCATCTCCTGTTTGAAAGCGATCTGTCTGGACTGTCATATGCAGTGAACCACATCTTGAAAAGTGGTATACACATGCAAAACATCTCGGCAAGTGACTTTATGGATAAAGTCAATGTCCAAGACAGTATTTTGTATTCTCACCTGATTAATCTCATGGCGTGTCAGCGTGGTACTAATGAGTACTGGTACCGTCGTCATGGTGATTTAAAATGTATGCTGAGGAACTTAGGTACTCCCACATGGTTCCTCACTCTGAGCTGTGCCGAGTATGGCTGGGAAGACTTACTTGAATTTCTACGAGAGGCAAATGCTAACGTAGATAACATCGAATTCAAGACACCCGGAGAACTGTGCTCTTTGGATCCAGTCAATGTATGTAGGTACTTCAATTATAGATTTGAAGCTATGATGTCTTTCATCATGAATAAGAAGAATCCACCTCTTGGAGAGGTGTTGGATTTCTTCTGGAGAAAGGAGTACCAAGCAAGAGGTGCTCCTCATATACATATGTTGCTGTGGATCAAGGATGCACCTAAATTTGGAACGGATTCAGAAGACTCAGTGATGAGTTTCATCCAACAGTATTCTACGTGTGCTGTTCCAAACGCAAAGGAGAAGAAAAGCCTAAGAGAAAAAGTTCTGCGTTTCCAAAGCCATCGATGTGGAAAGTACTGCCGTCGTAAATTCCGAAACAAGGACAAGTTCTACACTAAATGTCGTTTCGGCTTTCCACGACCGGTGATTTCTAAAGGAAGAGTAAACAGTTTGATGTCTTCGCTGCGACATAATGTCATGAAGAAATCACCTAAAAACACATACAATTTGAAGAGGAACGAAGAGTCCAAGTACATCAACGACTACAACCCGGTGATTTTGTCCATGTGGAATGCTAACATGGATATACAGTTTGTGGCTGATAACTGTATGGCTGTGGCTCGGTATGTGACGTCTTACATCACCAAAAAAGAGAAGACAGAATTGAAGGATATGTGGGAGGACATTTCCCATGAAAAGAGCCTCAGCAAGAAGTTGTACAGTTTCAGTCTGAAGATGTTGTCGCATCGAGAAATTGGAGCTTACGAATGCTCTGACCGGTTGTCTTCAGCAAGTCTCTATGCCAAGTCCAGGAGTATCATTTGGGCGAGTCTTGGTCTTGCTGCAACGCGTAATCGAGTTCTGAAACCTGTGCGGGAAATTAAGTATTTGGCGGAAAAGGAGCCAAACAGTACCGACATTTTGAAGACCAACATGTTGGATACATATTATCCAAATGGAAGCAGTCACCTCGACAATGTTTGTCTGTATGAGGTTCTTCAAAATTACATATTCAAGAGGAACATCAAAGAAGATACTGAGAAAGGAGTGTATGCTGTAGTAGGAAGTGAGGGATGTCTGGTCAAGCAAAGAAAATGCCACTTGGTAAACCATCGAAAATTGAGTGGCGAATCTCCTGAAAAAAAGGAGTTTTTCTATTTAGCACTTTTGCAACTTTTCAAGCCTTGGCGTGCAGAAGAGGAACTGCTTGGAGATTTCCTCTGTTACGAAGACTCTTTCAATGCCGCCAAGGAGACCATAGAATGTCCTGCTTTTCCCAAATATGTAGAAATGTTGAATGCGGAAATTGAGCAGGAAGCAACGATTGCAGCCGAGATTGCCAGAGACAGTTCTCAGGACAGTCAGAGTTCTGCTTCATTGAGTCAGGATCCACTAGGAGGACCTGTTATCGAAAATGAAGCTGCCACTGCCATGAATGAAGTGGAAAGAGCCATGGCACATGCTCAGGAGGATGCGGTTAACTTAGAAGAGTTGGAAAGACAACTCAACGTTGAGCAGAGGAAAATATATGACGAAGTTACCATGCAAATTGATCATGGATTAAGTCATGACAAGAAAGAGTGCTCATGTACGTCGTTAAAGCCTGTCCGACTGTACGTGAGTGGAGAAGCGGGAACTGGAAAAAGTTTCCTCATTAAAGCAATTTCATGCTATTTGCAGGAAAGGACAGAGTCATCGCTGTCTTGTGTTGTCACCGCTCCAACTGGACTGGCAGCACATAACATTAAAGGGATTACTTTACATCGTTTACTGATGCTGCCAGTGGAGCATGACAACAGATTACAATATCACAAGCTATCTGGAGATGCTTGTTTTGAAGTTTCAAGAATCTTGAGGAAAATGAAACTTCTTATCATTGACGAAGTAAGCATGGTTTCCAATGTCATGCTTGCCTTTGTGCATTTGAGAATGCAAGAAGTTCTCAAAACAGAGTATGATGTGTTATTTGGTGGCAAACACATCATTGTTTTTGGAGATCTTTTGCAGCTGACACCAGTGAAAGGGCAACCTGTGTTCAAAATGCTCACGCATAAAGATACCAGGAAGTGCCTAGGCAGCATTGGCAACGTCAATATATGGTTAAACTTCAATTATGCTGAACTGCATGAAAATATGCGTCAGGCGAAGGATGAAGTTTACAAGACTATTCTACAAGATGTTAGAATTGGAAAAGTGACCGAGCATGGGAAAGAAGCTTTACATGCACGATTACTGTCAAATTTATATCCAGAACAAGATGTTGTGCCTGAGAATATTTTTCAGAAAATTACTGATAAGAAATCTGGAATATGTTTGATGCCAACTCTTGCAGAATGTGCCAAATTCAACAACAAAATGTTGCATTTAGAAAAGCAAGAGATTGTGAAACTGGAAGCTATTGACAGAGTAGAGCATATGGGATCAACAATTATTTTGTCTGAGAATCTGAAAACAAAATTGGATTCATTAGAGAAGAGTATATCTAAAACTGCAGGTTTTGAAAAGACTCTGAATGTGTGCTTGAACTGCCGTATAATTTTAAGAAGGAATTTACATGTTGAAAGAGGTCTGGTAAATGGATCAATGGGTAATGTTGTTGATTTTGTAAAATACAGAAATAGAGATGGAATTGAATTTTTAAAAATTAAATTTGATGGCATTGAGGAAGTACAGCTAATTGGTCGTTGCTCTGCTAGATTTTTGCTTGTAAAAGACTTATATGTTCGCCGTAAGCAGTTTCCTGTTTGCTTGGCATATGCGGTGACAATCCATAAATCGCAAGGTTTAAGTGTAGACTGTGCATTGGTGAATATTGGCAGTTCTGTGTTCAAGGAGGGTATGGCATATGTGGCATTGTCACGAGTTAGAACTTTATCGGGATTGTACTTGATTGAGTGTGATGTCACAAACATTTGTGCGGATCTAGATTGTGTTAAGGAATACAATAGGTTAAGAAGAGAGTATGCGCCACATTTGCCTCAGTATCCTTTGTTTGAGAAACGTGTGGTAGGCCGGAAACGAAGAAATGTGACCAATACTGGGGAGGTTGTAGCAAAAAGACGAAAAGTCGATGAACCTAAAATTACAAGCAGAAACAAAAAGGATTCTGTTGAAGATGTTGTTGGTTTTCAATTTGAAAACAGTTCTGGTGTCAACTGCTATGCTAATGTAGTGGTTAATGTTTTGTTTTCTCTAGAAAATGTAAAAGAAGAGATTGTGGTCAATTCTGATCAAAGATTTTGCAGTTTGTTAAATTCTGTGTTAGAGAAATGTAGCACTGATAGAACAAACATAGAAAGTGTGTCTGAAATTCGAAATCTGTTAGACAGATGTTCAGGCCAAACACAATTCTCTCAAAATATTCAGCAAGATTGTCAGGAGTTTTTAATGTATATGCTTGATGTATTGCATGCTGAAGGTGTAGATGTAGATCAGCTGTTTGGGCTTTCTTATCAATGGCAGCATGACTGCGAGAACTGTATGGTATCAAGTACTACTAGTGTAGACTCAGAAAGATTTATATATTTAACTTTGCCAGACAGTAAATCAGTCTCCTTTAATAAGCTAGTAAAAGCAGCTGATCACAACATGGAGTGTAGCCAATGTAAATCTGAAATGATGTCCACATTATTTATACGAACATATGGCCAGTATGTCATTTTAATGTTCCAACGATGTAGGCCTGATGGAACAAAATTGACAACTTTAATTAAAAATTTTGTAGCTTCGCAGTTGTCAATATCAGGAAGGACTTTTGTAACTGCAGCAATTATATATCATGACGGCCCTTCAATAACATCAGGACATTACACAGCTTATTTAAAGTCTAGAAATGGCTGGTCATTCTGCAACGATTCTGTTTTAATTTTCAAAAAAAAATTGCCGTATGACCTTAAAAACTCTTACCTGGTGTTTTTAAAACCAAAATTTTAGGGAAATAATCTCGGGATGTGCTCTGTGGAATTTCAAGAAGTTCTAATGGCTCCTACACAATTTGGCCTTGAGGATAAGTGTAGTTCAGAGACATAACTTCTAACCATAAGACTGGACGTCATGGAGAAATAAGTGCACTTTGAATGAGTTCAGAAAAACTATTTCTTTTTATAAGCTAATTGAAGCAGCCAATCAAAACATAGAGTAGAGGGAATGTAAGTCTGCAATGCTGTCTACTGTTTTACATTGCTTTGTGATTGAAAGTGATGTAGAGAATTAAATAATTGTACTAGTCATAGAGTTAGTGTAAGTCTGCTTCATAGTAAGCAGTATCAGTGTCATAGGAAATGTAGAACATGACTGAGCAAGAAGGGGAAGATATTACTATTCCAGGATTGTGAAAATGATCTTCAACATTTTAATTCTGAAAGTTGCAGAAATGCCAAATGACGGGATTGGCTTACAAGAAATCCAAGAGTTATAAATGGCTCTGACAAGATTTGGCCTTGTGGAAACTTGTGGTAGAGAGCAAGAAGTCATTTATTGCATGTAACATGTTTTTAAAAACGATGGAGATTTTCTTTCAGAAAGTGGCGGGCTGAAAGTAATAACAGCACAAAAGAGTGTAAGCTGTTCATAGGACATCCTTTGACGTCATGGAAAGTAAGTTAACTTTAAGGAGTTCTGAATTCTGATTTGTTATGTTGTATGGGTTTTTTAAACACAATCATTTTGATTGTGTTTTTTTTTCCCCGCTGTTATATGATGAATACCTTCAAGTCACTGTTTTTAGTGAATTTTGATACATTCTGAGAACAGCAAAAATAAACCATTTAACATGTATAATTAATTCTGTACTGTTTGCATTTATGATGTATATGTAGAACTGTGTAGGAGGCATGGAGAAGGTGAGGCTTCTGTAAGTGTCAAAGTTGTTGCATGCAGTGCTGCACTTCTGCGTATTCTTTCATATGCTAGACTACATCTGCACAATGAGATACCTAAGCAAAGGAAACACAAGTGATGTGATTGTGAAATGAGCAAAATAAATTGCACGTATTTCATTTACATCACCTGTGTTTCCTATCATTACGAATCACATTGTGCAGATCAAGTTTAGGTATGTCCAGGGAAACATAGGAGGTTTGGACTTTGTTCAAGAGAGCAGTGGACATGACTCACTTCATTGGTAGACCTTCACATATATTATGTCCTCTATTCTCTTCAACAACTCGAAATTTCATCTGCAACCCTGAGTAGGCCTCACCTCAAACAAACCTCTGGATAGGAGACATCTTATTGGCATCCTGAAGCAATTATTTAAAATTTTAGTGTCTTGCGACACTTTTCTGAGACAACAGCAATGCAAAAGATGCACCATGTTTTAAGATAGGCCTCACTTCATCTGCATCAAGATACTGTTAGTTTAAAATGTATATCTTTAGGACTGTGTAGGGGGCCTGGAGAAGCAGAAGCTTCTGTAAGTGTCAAAGTTGTTGAAAAACTGTTTGTCCTTCAATCTTTTCCATTGTCTTTTGTAATTTTTAAATACATGTTTTAATATTTTTCAAATGTTTGTTCTCTCTTTCACAGATTGAAAGTATAAAAACAAAAAGTGAGTAATTTAACGACAATTATAAGGTAAATGTTTTGTACTCTTTTCGTTACATTTCTATCACATTTAACTACTATTAGTTCCACTGCTTCATTTCTTTAACCCTCAGTTTCCTGCCTTTGCTACTTCCCTCATTCCTTTCTCTATTACCTACTTACTCAACTCCTTCCACTCTTTTTGTCAGTCCCTGTCTTCTCATAGTTCCTCACTCTTGTTCACTCACTCCGTCTCTATTACTCTTAGTGTCTTTGACTGATCACTGTATCACTATTTGTTCATAATGCTTTCTCTGAGTAGTTGAAGCACACTAAGGGGCATATTATGAACACAGCCAATAAAATTATTGCTCTTTTTATTGGCAGAAAACTGGTGCAAAAGTGGTTTTAGCAGCAGTTTTCTGCCGCAAAAGCAGCTTTAGCGACACATTTCTGCCAATAAAAGCTGCAAAACTTTTATTGCCTATGTTGATGATATGGCTCTATGTTACATACATTTCTTTGCTGTTTCAATTAATCTTTTTCTGTTATTTTTTGTTTTCTGTTTTCTATTTTTTCTCTCTGTTATTCCTCATGTTTTAATCTTATTTTGAACATTCACTCACATTCTCCAAGAAACTCTTCTTTGTTAATGTTATACTCTCTTTTTTTTTCTTTCACTTCGTTATCTATTTTGTTTTTCACAATTATACCCTCTTCCGTCTTTTCTTTGGTAAATAGATCTATTAAACAGTATCTCTTCTTTACTCCCTATAGCTGTCTTTCTTTTAACATCACTCTCTGTTTACTTTCCTTATACTTACTCTTTTTAAAAAAAAAAAAAAATTTTTGAACGATTTTATATTTTTTTAGGTTTTTTTGGGGGGGGAAACAACAAAAAACAGGCATTGAAAAGGGCTCAACAGGAGCAAAAAAAAAATTACTGGGGGCGGTTAGGGCAATTATGATGTTCATACGCCAGGTTGATAGCATTTATGCTCATATTGCCACATGCTAACAACGCACGACAGTGCATACAAGTGTGGATCATGTGGCCAAAATTTTCTTGTATGTTTGGCACAGTTTCCCGTGCCTCTGCTGGTGTCAATGAAATGGATATTCTTGATCTGGCCACAGGAGTTGATCTTGGATTTTCCTGCAAATCCCGTATTTCCGCCCGGCTATAATTGAGTGGATGCTTCCTGGTCATGTGCCTGTGCATAGTATGGTTCCCATAACTATATTTCTTATCCGTCCCTCTGGATAATTTTTCTTTACAGATGAGGCAGGTGACATACCTCGCATTCACTTTTTTTTGGCCAGGAGGGATCGAATAAAACTGCCAGATGAAACTGGCTTTCTTATGGGAAACCCGGGGCACCTCTTCTAAGAACTGTGGTTCTTCTCCCTCCTCTTCATCCATTTCTTCCTCTTCCTCCTCAGTGTTGGTCATGACCTGGGGAGGTTGTCCTCTCTTCCCATGAGGAGGTGGTGGTGGGGGTGCACCAGCTGAAGCAACTACTGAAGCCATTTCTGATATAGTAATAAAGGTCTTCCTCTCACAATGATGAAAGTCAGAGTGAGGAAAGAAGGAGGGGTTTTCATCATTTGGGAAAAACAATACTTCTCAACCAATGAAAAGTGTTATTTTTAGGTCACCTGACCTAGCCTTACATCATTATGAAACCAAAAGTGAAATGAACCAATGAAAAGTTTTATTAACAAGTCACATGACCTCTCACGCTCATGTTACGCGCTGCGGAACGCGCCCCGGTTAGCTTCCGGGTCGCTGCGCTTCGCACCTCGGTCCGCGCCCCGGGGCACTTCCGGGTGCGCTAACGCGGTACGTCACAAGACGCATTACGCGGCAACGCGATACGTCGCGCTTTCGTGACGCGCCGCGGATCGCTTCCGGGGAGCTGTGTTTCGCGCCTCGGTCCGCGCCCCGGGGCACTTCCGGGTGCGCTAACGCAGTACGTCATAAGACGCATTACGCGGCAACGCGATACCGTCACTATGTTGATTTCTTACCGGTTCGCGGACCGGGTTGCGGCATCAATTTGAGCTAACGGAAAGCTTCCCGGTTCGCGGACCGGGAGCGAAACAAAAAAAATATTTAAAAAAAATTATTAATAATTATATAAAATATATTTTTGGATTTAAAGAAGAATACATTTTACAGCTATAGATATTAGCTTTTAAAAAACCAATGAAATTCACTGAAAAAACCATAGGTTATAGACCATATATAGTTAGGAATTAGCATTTACAAAACCTTGAAAATTCACTGAAAAAACCATAGGTTATACACCATATATAGTTAGGAATTAGCATTTAAAAAACCTTATTTTACTCACACAAAACCAATGAAATTCCATATATAGTTAGTTGTACTAACTATATATCGCGCACCCGCAATCCACTGCTGATCATGTCACATATTACATCATTCATGACATGGTCAGTGACATCACTGATGACATCACTGATGACATCTCAAATGACATCACTGATGACATCACTGATGACATCTCAAATGACATCACTGATGACATCACTGATGACATCTCATTTGACATTACTGATCACATCACTGATGACATCATTCATGTGATAATACGATGAACCTCTTCAGACTCTAATATAACCTTAGATACACTCAGTGTAAACAGACACTCACAGACTGTCACTCATCCATGGAGTTACTTACACACCTAGTCAGTCATGCAAATAATCAATCACACCTCCATTTTCACAACTATACAGTTATACACACCTTACTTATTCAAACATATACTAAAACATATTTACTCACTTATACAATCCTGGATACAAGTATACAATGATCCATACAGCCACTCACACATTCACTGGCTCTTATGCACAGTTATTTATATATGTCAACTCTCACATGTACTGTATTTGACATATGTACTTACTTTGACATGTAGCACTGAGATATCTATTCACTCACCAATACAGTCATGCACACAGTCAACCGCCCATACAGCTGTTTCCACATGCACTTTTGAACCCATACATCTATGCACAGAGTCATACACCTCCCAGCCACCCACACACACACTCAGTCTCCCATACAAATGCTTGGGCAACCAATCAATAACCCATATAGTTACTCATATAGCTACTGATCAACACATGCAGCAGTTTACAGAACAACAGACATAATGATGCACAAATTAAGACAGTTTAGTCACTAACCCATGCACTCAGTGAGACACATTTAACCAATCACTCATACAGTCAGTCATGCACCTACTAAATCCTTCATCCAGACACTTATACATCCACTCATTCTTAAATATGTAAGACATATTTTAACTTTACAGAAAAATACAGTCACTGGATGTTGTCATCAGTGATGTCATCAGTGATGTCATTTGAGATGTCATCAGTGATGTCATCAGTGATGTCATTTGAGATGTCATCAGTGATGTCATCAGTGATGTCACTGACCATGTCATGAATGATGACATATGTGACATGATCAGCAGTGGATTGCGGGTGCGCGATATATAGTTAGTACAACTAACTATATATGGAATTTCATTGGTTTTGTGTGAGTAAAATAAGGTTTTTTAAATGCTAATTCCTAACTATATATGGTGTATAACCTATGGTTTTTTCAGTGAATATATATATATATATATATATATATATATATATATATATATATATATATAAGAGCTGTTTGGCAATGCATCAGCAACAACTAAAAACACCCAAAAAATATCTAATGAAAATAATAATGATGGAGGAAAAGTAAGCATGAAGACTCTTTTTAAAGATCTGGAAAAGAATAGAAAATTAGAAATCACATTATGGTGGGAACATAGATCGGTAAGTAAAAACGCGGAAGTGGGCAGAGTTCCCCGCGGACTTTGTATTCCTTTGCCCCCAGCTTTGACAAACCAAATCCTGCAATCCTAAAGGAGTGGGGCGAAAGCAATTTGGCTGCATCCATGAATTTAGTCCATATTTTGATCAAAAATGCTGCCATTGATCGTGACATGATATTGGAATTGATTAATACTTTGAATATTGAAATAGATAAAAGAGGAGAAACTGACGAAACAAAAAGATTAACTGATGCTATGAATGAATGCTTGAAAAAACATGAGGAAAAAATAAAATTTAGGAAGGCACATAAATTTGCACGTGACCAGGCCGATTATAATAACGGTCACATTTTCACTTTTGCACGCAAATACAATGCTACAAAAAGACAAGAGTACAGCATAAAAAGCAAAAGCACCTAATTTTTTCAAGTTGCATCCACAAGCACTAGCGTGAATGTAAGATCAAATGAAAATGAAAATGAAGATCTTTCAAGCATTGATTCAGTTTCTCTGACTAGCGAATCCAGTTTTGAATCTGATTCTTCTGATCAACAAGCGCTAACAAAACTAAATCTGGAACAAGAGATGGATTTTTTAGTGGAGGAGAGACTCCAAACGCAGAGACCGAAACAACTAAGGCAACAAACAGACAAAGAAGAAACAAACGGAGAAAACAAAGAAGACGCAAGTGCAAACAAAAATCAGCAAAACAAGAAGAAAAAAAGCACTTGGGTGAACAAACATCAGTAGATAATAAAACAATTATCAATTTATCTACAGTTGACCTTAGCAAAGTGGAGGAACAATTACTATCTCTAGGATTAAATTACTGCCCTATTCAAAGTTTTAATTATGCTATGACACGTATAGATTTGTTTTGTTTCATTCAAAAATTAAAGCTAAAAAAGTACTTTACAATGAAAACTGCTAAAGATATTGCGGAATCTGAAATGAATAAAAACAAAAACAAATACAAAACAACAGATAAGAATAAATTATCTTCCTCAGATGTCCACACTTTACTGACTATGCATGATCTTAATGACGCCACAGGATCACAACCATCAGGATCAGACTATGATCTAGCTACACAAGCAAGACTAAGTAAAATTGACATGCATTAAAAAAGGCGCTGGACTAAGTCCCTTTAAAACCAAATCAAGCTTCATGCCACTTATGCCAAAAGACTCTATCGATATTTTTCACGACTGTGTAATCAGCTATATCAAGAAGCTGTATCAATTTACCAAAGGCAAAACAAGAAAGAAAATCCTACACACTAAACGTGAATATGAGAAACTTATGAAAAAATTAGGAGACAACAATGAGATCCTGATTAAAAACTCCGACAAAGGAGGTAATTTAGTTATTTGGCCCAAAAAGGACTATATACAGGAGGCCAGCAGACAATTAAGTGACAACAGCTGCTATGAAAAAACTAATCAAAAACAATATGTGAAAGCTAAAGAGACTCTACATAAGATGTTGGGACAATGGCGTAGGGAAGGTTTGATTTCCTTTAAGGAATTTAAATTTATGGATGTTGAATTTCCTGTTCTTTCCACTCTTTATTTAATTCCAAAAGTACATAAGGGAGTATGTCCAATACCCGGCAGTCCGATCATATCTGCCATCAAAAGCATGGGTGAACAAGTGTGGGAATACATTGATTATTTCCTACAGGACATAGTTAAAACCTTACCACGTTATGTAAGAGACACCAGTGATTTCTTAGAGAAAATCAAACATTTTAAATGGAAGTCAGATATGCTTTTAATAACATTAGACATGGAGTCTCTTTATACTAGCATTAATCACACACAAGGGCTAGCAGCAGTAAAACACTTTTTAGCCAATAGAACCATTGAATATTATGAACATAACAAAATTATTGTCTGCCTTATTGAATGGTGCCACAATAACAATTTATTTTTATTTGGCAAGGATTTGGTTAAAGAATTGAGAGGAGTAGCGATGGGATCCTGTTTCTCCCCCAGCTATGCGTGTTTACACGTTGGCTGGTGGGAGGAACAGGTCCTAGCTACTGAGCATACAATTTGGGTCGATATATGCTGTTATCTCAGATGTGTAGATTATATTTTTGTCTTATGGAAAGGAGATGAGCAAGAAGCACTCAAGTTTGTACAGGCCATTAACAAAAACTCTCACAACATACATTTCACTTCCCATATAAACAAAATGCGAATGGAATTTTTAGATGGAGAGATCTACATCAAAAATGAAATTATTGAGTCAACCTTACATAGAAAGTCCACCGCCGGAAATGCAACGCTTCATGCTACAAGCATGCATCCGAAGCATTTTATATCTAGCATTCTGTACGGTGAGATATTAAGACTAAAAAGGATTTGCAGTTCCACTGATGATTTTGATTTTTGCCTTAATGAAATGATTTTAGCAATCCTGTGGACATCGAAGTAGAAGCTCAGGAAGCAGTAGCTGAATCTTTCACTACCAATGAATGTCCACGTCTAATAACTACTTTCAGTAGTGAAGAGAGAAAACTTATGGCCATGATAAAGAAAAATTGACCCATTATACTAACTAACACAGTTCTTAATCCTAGACTTCCTGATACTCCCACAATTACATTTAGACGAGCCAGAAATATGGGCACCGTCTTGGATAAGGCAGCTCCAGAAATGAGACAAAATATATCTTGGCTCCA
Source organism: Lissotriton helveticus (assembly GCF_964261635.1). Lineage (NCBI taxonomy): Eukaryota > Metazoa > Chordata > Amphibia > Caudata > Salamandridae > Lissotriton > Lissotriton helveticus. Next base: position 739,179,963 of record NC_136070.1, read on the forward strand.
ACCTATTAATGGATTCCGCATATGTATAGGTTGCAGAGCCTGTAAGTTTTGTTTAAATGCGACTCATTACTCCACTCCATTTTGTACACGTGAAACACCCATCAAAGGTAATTCCAACTGTAAGACTGAATTTGCTGTGTACTTCCTGACATGCACCTGTGGCTTGAACTACATTGGTAGTACCAAGTTACAGGTGCATGTCAGAATACTACAACATCTAAGGGCAATTCTACATAGTGACCCTGCATATCCTGTGGCCCGACATTTCAAAAGCACCCATAATAATGACGTGGCCTGTTTAAAATACTATGTAGTTGGTGCTATTCCCAAGTTGAGAAGAGGAGGAAACCGAGAACGCTTACTAAGACAATTAGAAACCAAAATGATTCTGGAGTTTGACAGTAAATGGCCCAATGGATTAAATAATACGGAAGAAATGGATAATTTTCTATAAAAAATCTTTCTCTTATGAAAATTGTTAGATTGCATAAATCAAAATCCATCTATGTTTGACTTTACTAATGAGGCAAATTTTTTTCTGGAAACAAACACTTAATATATAGGTTCCCTAATATTAAGTAAAATATGTCTGTTTATGTATTATCCAAAAACAAGATTCCTTGATAGTACCTAATACCGTGCCTCTTTGTGATACTGTATTTATATCTATTTTTGTGTGTTTTTTGTACATATTTATATTTATCTACTTCTTTATCTCTTTTTAGCACTATTTATACTGTTATGATGAATTTTAGAAGGTTATTTATATGATTTTAGCAATTTTATCTCAGGGATCTGGGATATTTTATTGTTATAAACATTGATATGCTTCTTGAATCATGCAGTTTGCACTTATAATGCTTCCTTTTGCACATGTGTTGCAGTTTTTTGCACTTTTAAATCAGTTGCTGCTTTGCTATTTGCACCATCATTATTATATAAAACTAAGTAGACCATGGATAAACTATTGCAACCTTTTAAAAATATATCTAGAGTAAAAAGGAGAAATACAAGTGTATTTAAAAAATCATCGTGTTTTATGTATTTATACAGACAGTGTTAAATATTAGGACAAACCTTTTTAAAGATTTATATTGTATAAAAAACGATTAGATACATCAAAATATTCATGATTAGCATTTGTTTTAATGATGAAAGCATATCGTACAACAGGAATTATTCAGTAAGAAAAAAAAACCAATATGTATGTTTTCACTTTCCATGATCATGTGATCGGTGATGTAACGAAGAAGGGTGTGTACCACTAAGCATATTAAAAAGCAACAAACATTATTGACAATTGCAGTGTGAACAAGGGCTTCTGAGCCTGAAACGCGTAGCTGCTCTCTGTTGGGTGAAATAAAACATCGTACCTGAGCCTGGTGGTCCGTCTCCTTCTTTGCCGGCGTTGCTGCACTGCTTGCTGGAGGTTGTGTGGAGTGTCCTTCGTTCATATATATATGTATATATATATTACCTACTGGCGGTCGCCAGTAGGTAGTTATAGTTAGGATTAGCTACCATAGGAAATCCGCAACATTCTATTGGGAATAACTCTGGCGCCGGTTAAGGAATTTGCGTGTAATTTAAAAAAAATTTGGGCCAGCTCCGCTCCTTCCCTGAAAGTTTTGGGGGGATTCGTGAAGTGGGGGCTGAGAAAAAAGGGGGGTCCCAAAATGTGTTTTCCCCATGTTAATTTCCATAGGACGGTCTGACAAGTCTACAGCCCGAACCGCTGAATGGAATTACGCCAAACTTGGCAAAATTGTAGGGACTGGTACGCAGATGTGCCTTTTTCTATGTTTGGTGAACATTGCTCCAGTGTTTTTTTTTTTAAATTAACTTCAAAAACATGTACCGGGAGCGCACCCGGTGCGCTACGGGAGTGCGCGAGCGAAAAGCTGATTGGCTGTCGGGTGTCTGTCAACATTCTAAACAGTCCGGAGAGTCCGCCATCTTGCGTCTCGGTATAATCGAGACACAAGAGGTGAAAAAGAAAGGGGGAAATTATTAAACGGGGGCAGGGTAGACCCCCCTGACCCCCTAGGTTTTGTGAGGGGGCCTAGAAGGACCCTGAAGGAAAAATAAATGTTTGGGTTTTTTTGGAAATTTTCGCGGGTTAAGCGCTGGGTGCGTTCCCGGGTACGCTCTCCGGTACGTGCATCCTGAGCGCACCACGGGGAAAAATAGTGCAAGAAAATAGTGAAAAAATAATTTAGAGTGCTTAGAGGTAGGGTAGCTCTGAAAAGAGCTGTTGTGATATGTGGGTGTTTTTGGTACCTACAAGTCGGTACCAATGCAGAGTCTTATATTCAAGAGGAAAACTCTATTCCCCTCATCTGTAAAATGCACACCATCTCTCCTATACATGCCTTGCATGTTATAACGCAAGTTGTTGTGGTAAATGGAACCCATACCATAGTCTCTGAGGAAAGCAAACACAGTTTTATTTACATGTTTCCTTGCTTTCTCAATCTTTGGACAAAATTGGTTGGACCAGTTCCATTTTTGCCTTTGGCATATATTAGAAAATACCAAGGCAGTTTTTGGAAAAAGTGACATCAATTGCCCAAAGATGTCCTTTAAAAGCATATCCAGACCTACCCCAGTCAAAGTGCCTAAGTCATTTCCACCACAGTGCACAATTATAAGGTCAGGGTGTGGTAAATGCATAAAGGATTTTACCAATGGTATCAATTGGTGACTCCTCAGTCCTCTCTGTCCAATCCATACAATGTCCACATTTGGTAAATCATGGTTGTAAATACCTCTGTTAGCTGCGTAATTTTGACTCCTTCACTCTTTTCCCTTCCCTTACTCTCCTTACTCCACTTCACTAATTCCTTCTCTTACTCCCTCTGTCGTCTTACTTCTACACTCCTCTTCCCTGATTCTCTCTCTGTTAGCCTCATTCTCTCCGTACCTTTAGTCTCTCACTCCTCTTCTGTCACGCTCACTCCCTATAACTCAGCCATACTCCCACACTCACCTTCTTTCAGACCTTCTCCTTTACTTTCCTTCCTCTCACTTCCCTTTCTTTACTCCTTCACTGTTTTCCCTTCCCTTACTCTCCTTACTCCACTTCACTAATTCCTTCTCTTACTCCCTCTGTCCTCTTACTTCTACACTTCCCTTTCCTCATTCTCTCTCTGTTAGCCTCATTCTCTCTGACCCCTTAGTCTGTCATTCCTCTTCTGTCACGCTTACTCCCTATAACTCAGCCATACTCCCACACTCACCTTCTTTCAGACCTTCTCCTTTACTTTCCTTCCTCTCACTTCCCTTTCTTTACTCCTTCAATGTTTTCCTTTCCCTTACTCTCCTTACTCCACTTCACTAATTCCTTCTCTTACTCCCTCTGTCCTCTTACTTCAACAATTCCCTTCCCTCATTCTCTCTCTGTTAGCCTCATTCTCTCTGACCCCTTAGTCTGTCATTCCTCTTCTATCACGCTCACTCCCTATAACACATCCACACTCCCTCACTTATGTTTCTTTCCTCCCTCACTCAGTCTTCTACTCTCACTTTTTCTTTCACTTTCTCTATCTCTTCACTCCCTTACTCACCTTGTCTCACACTCACTTGCCTTTATCCAGTCTGTATCTCCACTGTTTCCTAAATATCACTGCTCTTTTCTTACCCTTCCACACCCGTTTCTTTACTACATTTTCTTCACTTATCCTCATTCTACATGTTCACTCTCCTTCTCGTCACTCACTTCCCACACTCACCTTCTTTCAGTCCCCCTACTTCACTTCCCTTCCCCTCTGGTACCTTTCTTTACTTTCTCACTCATTTTTCTCTCCTCTCTTACTGCACTCCACTTCAGTTACTCTTTTTGATTTTATTAAGAATACAGCTCTTTTTTGAGAATTGGAGGTAGTTCTAAAAAGAACTTTTTTTTCTTCTTTTTTCATTTTTTTCTCAACAAAAACAGGGAATGGCAAACTGCTCAACAGGAGCAAAAAAAAGAATCAAAATTAAGGGTGGGGACGGCAGCGGTGATTTTCTCGGGTTCGGACAATGTTCAAAATACTTTGTTCACCATAACAAAGTAATTAATCACAATCTTTGCATTTGATTGTGATTCCGCCGAAAACAGGCTGAATATTTGGAATCAGCTGTTCTGGCCGCCCCCTCACCGATACAGTTGCTCCTCCAGTTGAAGTAGAAGCACCATCTCTTGGAGCCTCTCGTGCCAGAGCCCTGACACTCTCCCGGGCATAGTTCTGAGGGTGCCTCCTCTGGACGTGCCGAATCATGGTCGAAATTCCAAATGAGTATTTCCTGGTAGGGTCACCCCGTGACAGGACAGTGTGACAAATTCGACACTCCACCTTTGGAGCATTTACTTTTTTTGGTCTGCAGGTATTGAGAAAAATTTCCATATGAAATGCTCCTTTACTCTAGGCTGAGGAGCCTCTTCCTCTATGAACCCATCTGAGTCCTCACTGCTACTTGTGGGTCTAGCAGCCATGATAATCCAAAAAAGATTGAGCAGGAAAAAGACAGGTCTTGCAGTCACAAAAGTGAAAGAAGAAGTGAAGGAAATGGGTGGGGATTTCATTCTTTCTAAAAAAAACTGTTAGCAACCAATGAAAAGTGTTATTTTAAGGTCACATGACTTGACGCGCTAACGCTGCGCGCACCGGAGCGCTTCCGGGGGCGCTTACGCGCGCAAACGTAGGCGCTTCCGGGGGCGCTTACGCGGGGCGCCTGAGTGACGTTTTGGTAGCTTTACGGAAATGCAAAATCATTTTCATTCGGAAAATCAAAAATACTGCTTTTATAAATATGGTACTGAATGTCTTGCATTATTATTTAGTTTTCATACATATTTTTTTTTACAAATGCAGAAATAGCGCTCTCGCTGCGCTCTCGGGAGAGCTTACCGGTGCGCGCAACCTGAGCGCTCCAAGACAAAATGATACGGGTAAGCTTACCGGTGCGCGCACACTGAGCGCACCAGGAAAAAATGATGAAAAATACAGTGAACAAATAATTAAAAAAAAATTAATTATAAATTATAAAAAACAGCTAATAAAAAAAAACAATCGTAGGTTACAAAGTCGATATACAAAGGAATTAACTTTTTAAAAAACTATGAAATTCACCGAAAAAAACAAGTTTTCACAAACGTTATAGTTAGGAATTAGCAGTTAAAAAACCTTTGAAATTCACTAAAAAAAACAAAGGTTTCACAATCGTTATAGTTAGGAATTAGCATTTAAAAAACCTTTGAAATTCACTGAAAAAACCATAGGTTTCACACTCGTTATAGTTAGGAATTAGCATTTAAAAAACCTTTGAAGTTCACTGAAAAAACCATAGGTTTCACACGAGTTATAGTTAGCTGAACATTTTACTCATACAAAACCATTGAAATTCCCACATTATAGTTAGTTGGACTCGCTATAACTCGCGCGCCCGCAATCCACTGCTGATGATGTCACATATTACATCATTAATGACATGGTCAGTGACATCACTGATGACATCAATGATGACATCACTGGTGACATTACACATATATATATATATATATATTTATATTTATATATATATATATATATATATATATATATATATATATATATATATATATATATATATATTACCTACTGGCGGTCGCCAGTAGGTATATATAGTTAGGATTGATTTTCATAGGGAAATCGCAACATTCTATTTGGAATAACTTTGGCGCCGGTTGAGGAATCAGCCTGAATTTTCCAGCAACTTTGCCTCACGACTCTCCGCTCCTTCCCTGAAAGTTTGGGGGGGATTCGTCAAGCGGGGGCCGAGATAAAAGGGGGGTCCCAAAACGTGTTTTCCCCATGTTCATTTCCATAGGGCGGTCGGTCGCACTTTTAGCTCGAACGGCTGAATGGATTTTCACCAAACTTGACAAAATTTTAGGGACTGGTAGCCCGATGTGCCTTTGCTATGTCTCAAGATATGTGCTCCAGTGGATTTTGAGTAATTTAGGTTTAAAAAAAATTATATATCTGTAAGCGCGCCCCAGTACGCGCACCGGGGAGCGCTCCGGGCACGCCACGCGACTTGCGCACGGCAAGCTGATTGGTTCTCGGGTGTCTGTAAACATTCGAAACAGTCCGCAGCGGCCGCCATCTTGTGTCTCGGTAGGATCGAGACACAAGAGGTGGTAAAAACAAAAGGGAAAATAATGAAAAGGGGGCAGGGTAGACCCCCCCTGGCCCTCTAGGTTTGATGTGGGGGCCATAAAAGGGTCCCTCGGGTAAAAAAAAATTGATTTTCACGTGGGGAGCGCCCGGTACGCGCACCGGGGAGCGTACCGGGGAGCGTACTTTGGTGAAAAATAGTGAAAATAATAGTGTAAAATAATCATTTTGAGTGATTACAGGTAGGGTAGCTCTGAAAAGAGCTTTTGGGTTCTGTGGCTGTTTTATGTACCTACAAGTACGTCCCACAAAACCCCACACCCCACACCCACACACTGCCCACACATACCTCACACACGCACACCTCCACCTCCACCCAAACACCACACAGCCCTACACCGACACCTTACACATCCACACCCACAACCACACATCCCACACACCCAGACACACACACACACCTCACCCCCCCAACACACACACACACACGCACACACAGATACGTCACAGACACACCCCACACATCCCACACACACACCTCCCCTTCACACACACAGACACACACCCACACCTCACAGACACACCCACACATCCCACATATACACACATATCTTACACACATACCCCCCACATCCACACACCCCCACACACACCTCACACACCCACACCTCCACCTACACTCAAACACCCCACACACTCACACCCACACACACACCATACACACCCACACCCCCACCAACACCCACATACCCCACACACCTACACACACCTATACACCCACATACCATAGTCTGTCAGGAAAACATAAAGAACATGGAGGCAGGAGATGAAAAAGAGATGTCAAATACACTTTGGAGATAATATAGTGGGAGAAAGGAAGTATCTATGAGCAAAATTACTCTGTAAAACAAAAAAGTTGCCCAGTATACTATAAGTCTCACATTATATTATATTCATTTTGGTACTATTTCATTGATTACATATAAAAAAGAATAATGTCTGGAACAATTTTTAATTATTAAATATAAATTTATTGCTCTGATTTTTCAAAATTTAATAAGACTTCCAACATTATCTCGCCGGGAATGTCCTCATTTGGATTACATGATTCTATTTCTTCCACCTATTTCAGAAACTCTTCATCAAGAGACTGATCAAAAAAAATCTGAATTGTTAATCTCTTTCTCTGGGTTGTCCTGAAGATCAAGTTCGAATGAAATATTAAATTTATTTTGATCTCCTTCCATTATGTTGCTGTAAATTGCATACAAATAAATATATCAGTAGAGATAGGGCACTGTTGGGTTTAAGTTCAGACAGGTAGTTTTGATTTTTTAACAGTGAAGTTATCTTTGGGCAGTGTATGGTATCAGGCTGGAAGTAGAAATATAAAAAAGTGTATGTGATGAAACCTAAGTAAATTCATAATTATACAAGACAAGCCTAACTCCATCCATAACTATTACAGAGAAGCCTATCTCAATCTATAACTATTACAGAGGGATAGTATATAACTATCAGAAAATGTTTTCCAAATTAACTTAAAGTGCACAATATACTTCAGTTTTCCAAAAAACATCTTACCTTTGAAAAAGCAATTGAAGTTATTAGTGAAAATCCTTTTGAATTGTACACCAGGAAGTAGTAGTCAAAATGGCTGTGTTTCCCTCTCTTTCTTTATATATATTCAGGTACATAACCAATCAAATGTCAGGTAAAAAAAGTAGAAAATGAAAGTAACATTTTAATTGGCTGTCAATTCTAACACTTCAGATGTGTTTTTGTGAAGTAATTTACCTCAGGATATTTAGACAGTGCTACAGCTCAAATGGCTCAATGGATTTCCATCGAATTTGGGAAAATGGTAGGCATTGTTATGTAGTATGAGCTATTCTATATTTGGTGAAAGTGTCTCCAGTGGTTTTTATGTAAATTAATTTGTAACATTTTTTGGGAGCGCTTACCGGTGAGCGCCCCGGTACGCGTACCGGTAAGCGCAACGGGAGTCCTCCATTTTGTGTTTCGGTAGATTTGAGTCAGAAAATGGCGGACAAACAACGTTGGGAATGGGTATAAGGGGGCACGGTAGGTACTCCCTGACACTCTAGGTTTTCTGAGGGGGTCTTAGGAGGCCCATATAGACCAAAAAATATATATATTTTTAAATTTTCGCGGGGGTAGCGCCCGGTACGCGCACCGGGAAGCGTACCGGGGAGCGTACTTTGGTGAAAAATAGTGAAAAAAGTTAGAAAAAGATAATCATTTGGAGTGATCAGAGATAGGGTAGCCCTGAAAAGGGCTTTTGGGTTCTGTGGCTGATATAGGTACCTATAAGTATGTACCAATGCACAGTCTTAAATTCAGGAGGAATATTCTATTCCCCTCATCAGAAAAGTGCACACCATCTCCCCTGCAGATATCTTGCATGTTGTAACGCAAGTTATTATTGTATATTGAACCCATTCCATAGTCTCTCATGTAAGCAGAAACAGATTTATTCACATGTTTCCGTGCTTTCTCAAATTGTGGACAAAATTGATTGGACCAGTTCCATTTCTGCCTTTGGCATATATTGGAATATACCAAGGCAGTTTGAGGAAAAAGTGCCATCAATTGATCAAAGGTGTCCTTTATAAGCATTTCCAGACCTACCCCAGTCAAAGTGCCCAAGTCATTTCCTCCACAGTGCACAATTAACAGGTCAGGGTGTGGCAAATGCAAAAAGGTTTTCACCAATGGTATAAATTGGTGACATTTCAATCCTCTGTGGCCAATCCATTTAATCTTCATATTTGGTAAGTCAAGGTTGTGGAAATTTCTGGTAGCTGCATACCTTTGAGCCCAGTGGATATAGCTATGTCCAATAATCCAGACAGAATACATGGTGAGAGGAGCTTCTGATGCAGTCAGATGAAGTGTGGAAAAGAAATGGCAGTTGGAACAATAGGAGTTTGCAAAAAAAAAACTGTGGAGTTTCAGTGCTATTGAATCACAAGCAATGATTGGTAGAATGAGATAGTTGAAAACTGAAAGTTAGGGTGCATGGTTGTGTTCTGTGTAAGAAGTAATTTGAATGGTTAAAAAAAAGTCACTTAAAGAAACCTTTCACCAGAAAAGCTGGAGTATTCGCAGGTCAAACATCCTTGATGAGGTGATTTGCAACATTGTAGAATAAACTTTTAACCCTGGGAGCTCAGTGAGGAGGGAGTTGCTATGGTAACAGGTAGAAAGGGCTGAGGGGGGGAAGGGTGTTGGTTTGAAAATAGAGAGGGAAGAGTTTTAGGGCCATATGTAGGTGGCCAAATACCGATCGGTAACACCGAAAAAGGGTCATTTTCGGTGTTACCGACAAAAATTTAGCCATGTGAGATGTAGATAATACCGAATAGAGTCGATAATAATGAATCGGTAAAAACCATAAGTTACCGACTAGGAAATACCGAAACAATGAATACCGAATCGGTATAAACGAATCTGTAAAAAACCCAAATATGCTATGTAGCAAACCCCGGTAATACCGATTTTGGCCAAAATCGGTAATAACGATTCGTTAAATACCACGTTTCAGGAGCATGTGGTAATCAGGAGGAGTCTATATAAACAGACCCAAAATGCATCAGTGTGAACACAATGGCAGGCCTCTATCTCATAGCAAGGCGGCTACGCCTGAGAGGAGCAGGAATGAGCATCTGGAGACGTGAGGAGCAGGTGTACAGAGTACGCATCACTCTGTTCCAGTTGACAGACGCAGAAATACACGAGAGATACAGATTGCACCCACAAACCATCCTGGAGCTAATACGGGACCTAAGACCCTATCTGGAGCATCAGACGCCAAGGGCCCACGCAATCCCCACCCATGTCCAGGTACTCTGCTGCCTGCACCTCCTTGCATCAGGAAGTTTCCAGGGTGTGATAGCAGCAGTGGGTGGAGTATCACAGAGCTGCCTATCCCGGTTCTTCAACACCTTCCTAGACGCCATGATGGACAGAATGGAACATTACATATCCTTCCCCAGTACGCAGGCGGAGCTGCAGAGAACCAAGCTGGAGTTCTATCAACTTGCCCACTTCCCCCACGTGATTGGCTGCATCGATGGGACCCACATTCCCATCTGCCCACCTGCAGCAAGTGAATACATTTACAGGAACCGCAAATCCACCCACTCAATCAATGTGCAGGTGATCTGCAATGCCAAACACATAATAACAGACATCGTGGCAAAATACCCCGGGAGTACCCACGATGCTTACATCTTCAGGAACAGTGGCATACATACACGTCTGCTTGCTGGTGAATTTGCCGACGGATACATACTTGGTAAGTAAATGTCACACACCCTGATGTACACCCTGGCACAAGCTGTTGGTCACACCAATCAATGCCACTTACTTCTCATCATAGGTGACAGCGCATATGCCCTCCGGCCTTTTATCCTCACACCATATCTGAACCCAACCACCCGAAGGGAGAGGAGATACAATGTGGCACATAGGAGCACACGCAACGTGGTGGAGCGTACTTTTGGTTTGCTCAAAAGCAGATTCCGTTGCCTCCACAAAACAGGAGGTGCGCGTCTGTACAGCCCCATCAAATGTTGCAAGATCATTGCTACGTGTGCAATGCTACACAATCTGGCCACTAAAAAAGGAACAGCAGTGGAACTAACTGAGTCAGAGGACGAGGACGAGGACAACCCTCAGCCAGAGCCCAGCGTGGCTGGTGCTGCTATTGAACATGATGGGAGACATAGACGGGCAGAGATTACATCACACTATTTCTGAGTGAGTAACGACACTGAGGCATTTCAAATTACATGTAGAGGTGTTTATTTGGCACACCTCCAGCATTGTGAGCATTGTCCAATTGGACATGGGTTACATCACCCATCACATGCATGTGGACAGCCAGTGTCCTTCACTTCTTGCGTCCCCGTGCTGCACGTGCATGTTCCCCATCGACACAGACTTGTGAGTCGGACCGTTCCTGTGCTGGGACATTATGTCCACTACGCCTCCTGCACTCGGTGGGTGAGGGTGTAATGCTACCGCGGCTGGTAGCCTCCTCACTGTCCCCCCCTTCCATATTTGAGGCCTTAGCATTCTGCATGAGCTCTAGCACTGAGGTCATGGACACCATCCCCCTGGCCACATCCCTGCTGCAATGCGCCATCTCCTCCTGCATGGCGATGGACCGGCGGCACATCAGTGATGTCGTAGTGGCCAGCCGGTTCACCGACTTGGTATAGTCCTGGAGTCTCTGTCTCTCCCGGCGCATGCCAACACGGTCCTGCTCCAGCTGGCTGCAGAGGTTGTCCACCGAGGTTGCTACCCTCTCCATCCCTGCAGACATATTCTCCCCCATGGCACTGATACCCTTCTCCATCTTGTGCATATGTCTGTTAATGTTTGCCACCTCCCTGTGTAATGACTTCATCTCCCTCCATTGCAGGCGCTGGACCTTCAGCATGTTGCCTTCCAGTCCAGCAAACACACTGTCACCCTGCTCAACTGCCACTGGACTGTCTGGCCTTGCCCTGCGGCATCGTGATGAGATGTTCGCACCCTCGGATGCAGAACCAGCCCGCTCCCTGTTGGATCTCTCTACGATAGGACTTTGTGCGCGCTGGCTGCCCTCCTCCTCCGACGCCTCCATCTGCTGGAGGGTGTTCACGGCATGCCTCCTGCCTGACTGTGGTGGTGGTGGTGGTGGTGGTGGTGCTGGTGTTGGTGAACGTCGCAGTGGTGACTGAGTGAGAGGGGATTGCGGACCTCCCTGGCGCTGTGGTGATGGCTGTGGTGGAGGATTGGCTGGCTGCGATGGCGCAGAGCTGGTGTTCCCTGCAGGCATGCTGTCTTCATCCTGTTCACTCCCCTCTGGCCTGGCTGACCTGCCTCTGCTGCCCTCAGCTGCACTGCGAGATGACTCGCCTGAAATGACACAAATGTAAATATTCTCAATGCTCTGTCTGCAATGCCATTGCATTAAAGTACATGCCAACAGTGCACAGTGGTTATCCTGACCTATCCAATTCTATTACCATGCTATTGTGTTAGCTGCCCTGACAGCCCTGATCATGATTTCACACTGACTACATCACCCAGAATGCATTGCAGGTAAGCAGTAAGACATGGTGTGGAGTGGGAGCACATTTACCACTATGGGGGTTGGGGTTGGGGAGGGGGTAGGGCAGCATGCTGGGCATGCTTCTTACCTTGTTTTCTAGGTGCTCTGGCGGAGCTGTCTGCGTCTCCTATGCCACTCACACTCTCCCGCTGGATGGTGGACTCTACCATCTGTTCCAGTGGTGTTGGCACTGGGGCTCGATTTTTTCCTCCTCCAGTTTTCCCAGCCAGCCTATGTCTCTCTGCCATCCTCTGTTTTGCTGTTTTTCTGAGGTCGTACCACCTCTTTCTGATGTCCTCTATGGTGCGCAGGGTCACACCTATGGCATTGATCTTGTCCCGAATGCCACTCCATATTTGCCTCTTCTGTGCGTCTGGCACTTGTTGGGACTGGGCTCCAAACAGCTTGTGGTACTCTTGGGTGACATCCTCGATCAGGATCTCAAGCTCCTTGTCGCTGAACTTGAGTTTTCTTTTTCTTTCACCTGCCTCCTTCTCCTTGTCCTGGCTTGCCATTGCAATGCTTGTTCAGTGGTGTTTTTTTTATTTTCTTGGCTGTGTTGCTGCTGGCTCCTCAGCTCTCCTGCCTGCCTGCCTGCCTCACAGTGTGCTCCAGGCCCTGTGCACCTGGCTGGGTGTGGCAACTTCCTGTTTGGGAAGTAAATGGGTGTATCAGGATTGGCTGATTCACCAAAACGCTATTTTTTGAATTACCGATTCGGTAATTCCGATTTTGGGTGTGGATTCGGTAACACCGATTCGGTAATAGCCTTTCGGTATGTATTTTTATTACCGATCAGTTCACAATCGGTATTTAATACCGATTTGCAACGAATCGGTAATGTTTAACGATTTTTTACCTACATCACGTTTACCTCATTCTTAATACCGATTCGGTATGAATCGGTATTAAGGATTCGGTATTGGCAATTTACCTACATATGGCCCTTAATTGGTTAACAAAAAGGGATATCTGTGTAGAATTAGAGGTTTTCTGTGCCTTTATGGTTTGCAGTGTCTCGAGAACATATCTTTTGCTCTGCTAAAGAAATATTGGTGTGTGTATCTGACACTGTTCTGAATCTCCTAAAATATTTGTAAAGGTGAGTTATGATTCATTTAATATACATAGAGACTTGTATACTCTATGGAGAAGATTTGGAAGGAAATTGTGGTCTTTACATGTTGCTTTGTGTCATGATTTTTGATAATGCTTGGTAAAACATTTTTACTGCATAGAGTAATTGTATTTTGTAAAATTGTGAATTTTTAGTCGTGACATGGAATGCTTCTACGTAGGACCTGTGATGTGTTTTGTAAATGTGATGTAAAAAACGATTTTGGGGGAAAAAATAGTTTTTACATTGTTTAAAAGGAATAAAGAATGTGTGCATGTTTAATAGAAATACATTTGACTCTTTACAATGATGTAACCTGTGTTAACTCAGTGTAGGAAGCATATTGAGTTTGTTTGCATAGAGGAATTGTATTTTGTAAAATTGTGAAGCTTCATGTGCAAGATTTTGCCTCAGTATTATCCCTGCTGTGAGGCAGATGGTTGTAAATATGATCTGTGCTGTGTTTCCTAAATGTGATGTCAAAAACGATTTTGGGGAAAATAAATGGATTTTACATATTTGAGTATAATGTGGCGCAAAGGTTTAAAAAATGACGCATACATGCGTCACTTTTTAAATATGGGGAAAAAAGGTACATGTGTGGGCTTTCCTGGTAAGCCTAGGTGGTTAGGATTGTATCTAAGTGTGCAGTGGACTAGGCTTCATAAAGCATAACCCTGTCTGTATTCTTAGACATAGGTGTCAATTTGACTCTTTACAATGATGTTAGCTGTGTTTTAAAACAGTGTAGGAAGCATATTGAGTTTGTTTGCATAGAGGAATTGTATTTTGTAAAATTGTGAAGCTCCATGAGAAAGCGTTTGCCTCACTCTTATTCCTGTTGTGAGGCAGGTGCAAGATTTTGCCTCAGTCTTATCCCTGCTGTGAGGCAGATGATTGTAAATAGGATCTGTGCTGTGTTTCCTACATGTAATGTCAAAAACGATTTGGGGGAAAATAAATGGTTCTTACATTTTTTAGTATAATGTGGCACAGAGGTTTAAAAAGTGACGCATCTACCTACATGCGTCACTTTTTAAATATGGGGCAAAAAAGGTACTTGTTTGGGCTTTCCTGGGAAGCATAGGTGTTGAGGCTTGTGTCTAAGAGTGCAGTGGATTAGGATTCATGAAGCCTATCTCTGCTGCATTCTTAGACACAGGTGTTTTGAGGCAAAATCTTGCACTTGTCTCACAACAGGAATAAGACTGAGGCAAACGCTTTCTCATGGAGCTTCACAATTTTACAAAATACAATTCCTCTATGTAAACAAACTCAATATGCTTCCTACACTGAGTTAAAACACAGGTAACATCATTGTAAAGAGTCAAATTGACACCCATGTCTAAGAATGCAGACAGGGATATGCTTCATGAAGTCTAGTCCACTGCACACTTAGATACAATCCTCACCATCTAGGCTCCCCAGGAAAGCCCAAACATGTACCTTTTTTCCCCATATTTAAAAAGTGACGCATGTATGCGTCATTTTTTAAACCTTTGCGCCACATTATACCCAAAAATGTAAAATCCATTTATTTTCCCCAAAATCGTTTTTGACATCAAATTTAGGAAACACAGCACAGATCATATTTACAATCATCTGCCTCACAAGAGGGATAAAACTGAGGCAAAATCTTGCACCTGCCTCACAACAGGAATAAGACTGAGGCAAACGCTTTCACGTGGAGCTTCACAATTCTACAAAATACAATTCCTCTATGCAAACAAACTCAATATGCTTCCTACACTGATTTAAAACACAGCTAACATCACTGTAAAGAGTCAAATTGACACCTGCGTCTAAGAATGCAGACAGGTATATGCTTCATGAAGCCTAGTCCACTGCACTCTTAGACACAAGCTTCACCAACTACGCTCCCCAGGAAAACCCAAACAAGTACCTTTTTGCTCCATATTTAAAAATTGATGCATGTAGGTAGATGCGTCACTTTTTAAACCTCTGCGCCACATTATAATCAAAAATGTAAAAACCAATCATTTTCTCCAAAATCGTTTTTGACATCACATTTAGGAAACACAGCACAAATCCTATTTACAATCATCTGCCTCACAGCAGGGATAAGACTGAGGCAAAATCTTGCACCTGCCTCACAACAGGAATAAGACTGAGGCAAATGCTTTCTCATGGAGCTTCACAATTTTATAAAATACAATTCTATATAACTATATAACTCAATATTTTCTTGGGAAGCATAGGTGGTGAAGCCTGTGTATAAGAGTGCAGTGGAGTTAGACATAGGTCTGATCTTCTTTGTAGTTGTGGACAGAGCTGTCTTCCACTATATTTTTCAATACAGGCCTCACCTTTTGTGCACCCCTGGAGAATCCTCACCTGATCTGAAACCCTGTATTGATCGTTTGCTTTTTGTCATTGCTTTGTTGTTTGGTAATAGTGGTCTATAATGTGCTACTGTTTATCTTTAACACAGATTGAAATCGTTATTTGAAGAAAAAGCAAAGATGCCCACAAAGGAAAGGACAAAGAAACAACGTAACCGGGAAAAATCAAAAACAGCAACGGAATTACAGCATTCTTCCACAACAGATACTTCAAAAAACAGGAACAAAGCTCCTGGTAAGACAACTAAGTCTTTTTTACGCAACGTATGTACATCCAGAAAAAATGATGGACACCATGTAGAAAAAGAAAATGAGAGAGTAAAATTGAAAAGGAAGGAGAGAACTTCAAAGAATCCTAAAACTGGAGCAGGAGAGAATAATATGTATAGGAATAGAAGGCAGAATCAGTTTAGAGACATTCGTAGACGAATGTTTCGCAATAGAGTGGTTTTAAATTTGTTAAAAAACATTAGGAAAGGTAAACAGAGAGCTGCTTTTTATAAGAAAAAGAAAAGTGTAGAGAAGATTGTTGATCAGGCTTTTGAAGTTAAGAAAAAATTATTTATTTTAATAATCAATAGAATTAGGACACTTAACAAGACAATTGATGTTTTCAAATCAAACAGTAGATGGAAAAGAGTAATTAATCGGACTAATTTTTGTAAAGTTTTTTCTGGAGAATGGATGCACAGTTCAAGTTGTGAGCCATTTTTTAATGAGGAGAGTTACTTCCAGGAGAATGATTTAGTGCATGCAGTTGACACCAGTGGTCGAGCGTATGAAGTGAAAGACAATTGTCCGATTGAAAAAGAGAAACTTGTGCCTAGAGAACCAGAAGAGGTGTTATCTGATGGAGTTTTAGGGAGACGTACTAAGGGTCCAGTGTACACTTGGAAGTGTATTAGTATTTGTAGTGTGCGACAGGAATCAATTGATTTGTTTTGTAATTTCTTACGTACATATAGTAAAAAAAGTATAAAGCAGAAAGTGAAGTTGTTGTAAGACTTAGATCCTTGCAGAGTGAGAGGAATCACAGGTTTGCAAGGCCATTCACTGGCTTGTCTTTCTAGAAAAGTCTGTCAGAGTGTTTTTCATTATTTTACGATGTTAGCAGTGCATCATACCAAAATGAGGAAATTAGTGAGAATGTTGTATTATGCAAAAAGTCCAGCACTTAAGCTTAAACAATTAAACAGTGCTCTTTTGCATGGAACAGAATTAGATGTGAAGAAGATTTGTGAAGAAATTGAGATTTGTTATTTTTGCGTGAGCAAGAGGACAGTGTAGAAATTGAGACAGCAATTCAAGGTAATGTGGAAGACAATGTACAGATTTTAAATACAGAAAAGTTTGAGAAGGAAATTACCAGGTTTAAGGTGAAATCAAGTGAAAGGCTGAATTTTACTTGTGTGTGTTGTCGACTGACTCATTATAAGATTCAGACTAGGTTAGTTGATTTATATGCAAAAAGTGAAAAGATGGATAATTATGAGTGGAAAGATTTAGCAACTTATTTGTGGGTGGAGAATTCTTTTGATTTGAGTTCTGATCAGCGTATTTGTAAATATTGTTATGACAAATTAAATCAAAACAGAATGCCTGCTAGAGCTGTTCATAATAATCTGGAGTTGATAGACATTCCCCGTGAATTGATGGATTTAAATACATATGAGTCTATTTTGATTCAATGTGTCCATCCTTTTCAGGCAATTGTTCGCATGGAGCCTAAGATAGGGAAATTGCCTCCTACAGATTTGCAGAGAGGATTAAAGGGAAGAGTTGTTTATTTGCCCCTAGATTTGAAAAAAAATATTGATACAATTGGTATAGAAAAAGTAGAAGAGGAACCTTTAGTTATTCTAGTTAATGGGGTTCCAACAAAGAGTAAACAAATCTGGCAAGATTTAGTGGATGTTAGGAAAGTCAAAAAGGCAACGTTGTATTTAGTCAAAAACAATGAGTACTACAAAGATGTATGTGTTGCAGCAGAGGAAACAGCTACAGATGAAGACACTGATTGTTCAGGCGGCCAAATTGAAAAAGTTGATGTGTCTAGAAGTGAAGAAATATATGAACATTATACTGTTCATCCTTTGCATTCCAAAGAAGTAATGGGGAATGCAATTGAATTGTTTCAAATGAAAACAGCAAAAGAAAGTCCCATTAGTGTATGGGAAGAAAGTTTGGAAGCTCGTTTTTTTCCACAGCTATTTACAACAGGTCGAGGCGGAAGATATGACGATCGACCACTTCAAATTCCTGCATCTGAATATCGAACTGTAAGATTATATGCTGAAGATGCAAGGTTTCGTCAATGCATTCCCTATTTACTTCATCTACTGTATGAAAGTGACTTGTCTGGGCTTTCTTATGAAGTAAACCATATTCTGAAAAGTGGAGCACATCTACAAAATGTTTCGGCGAGGGACTTTATGGAGAAAGTGAATCTGCAAGATAATATTTTAGAATCTCATCTAATCAATCTCATGGCATGTCAGCGTGGTACAAATGAGTATTGGTACCGTCGCCATGGGGAATTGAAATGTATGCTAAGAAACTTAGGAACTCCTACATGGTTCCTCACTCTTAGCTGTGCCGAGTATGCATGGGAGGACTTACTTCAATTTCTACGAGAGGCCAATGGTAATATACAAAATATAGAATTGAAAACACCTGGAGAACTGTGTTCTTTGGATCCAATGAATGTATGCAGATATTTTAATCATAGATTTGAAGCTATGATGTCTTTTATTACCAACAAAAAAAATCCTCCCCTTGGAGAGGTTTTGGATTTCTTTTGGAGAAAGGAGTATCAAGCGAGAGGTGCTCCTCACATACATATGTTGTTATGGATTAAAGATGCACCCAAATTTGGAACAGATTCGGATGAGACAGTGATGAGTTTCATTGAAGAGTATTCAACATGTGCTGTTCCGAAAACTACGGAAGAAAACAGTTTAAGGCAACAAGTTTTACGCTTTCAATCCCATCGTTGTGGAAAGTACTGTCGTCGAAAATTGAGAAACAAGGACAAGTTCTACACAAAATGTTGTTTCAGCTTTCCACGACCAGTGATTTCTAAAGGAAGAGTAAATAATTTGATGTCTTCTCTGCGACATACTGTGACGAGGAAATCACCAAAAAATAGATACAATTTAAAAAGAGACGAAGAGTCCAAGTACATCAACGACTACAACCCAGTGATTTTGTCCATGTGGAATGCTAACATGGATATTCAATTAGTTGCTGACAACTCTATTGCTGTTGCTCGATATGTGACGTCTTACATCACAAAAAAAGAAAAGACAGAACTAAAGGAAATGTGGGAGGACATTTCACATGAAAAGAGTCTAAGCAAGAAATTATACAGTTACAGTCTGAAGATGTTGTCGCATCGAGAAATTGGAGCGTATGAATGTTCTGATCGATTGTCGTCAGCAAGTCTCTATGCCAAATCTAGAACCATCATTTGGGTGAGTCTAGGTCTTGCTGCAACACGAAATCGAGTTTTGAAATCTGTACAAGAGATAGAGTATTTGGCGGAGAAAGAACCAGAAAGTACATATATTTTGAAGACAAACATGTTGGATACATACTATCCAAATAGAAGTCATCACCTTGAGAACGCTTGTCTCTATGAAGTTCTGCAGAGATATATTTATAAGAGGAACATCAGAGAAGATATCAATAATGGAATATATGGAGTCATTGGATGTGAAGGATGTCTAGTGAAACAGAAAAAAGTTCATTTGATTAATCATCGCAAATTGAGTTGTGATAATCCAGATAAAAGAGAATTTTATTATTTGGCTCTTTTGCAACTGTTTAAACCATGGCGTGAAGAAGAGGAACTTCTTGGAGATTTTCTCTGTTATGAAGACTCCTTTAATGCAACAAAGGATACCATAGAATGTCCTGTTTTTCCAAATTATCTGCAAATGTTGAATGAAGAAATAAAGCAAGAAGCCACAATTGCTGCAGAGATTACGAGAGACAGTTCTCAAGGCAGTCAGAGTTCTGCTTCATTGAGTCAGGATCCACTAGGAGGACCAATTATCCAAAATGAAGCTGCTACTGCCATGGATGAGGTGGAAAGAGCTATGGAACAAGCTCAAGATGATGAAGTTAACTTAGAAGATTTGGTGAAACAACTAACCCTTGAGCAGAAACAGATATATGACGAAGTCACAGAACAGATTGAACATGGATTCAGTCATGAGAAAAAAGAGTGCTCATGTACATCAATTAAGCCTGTCCAACTGTACGTGAGTGGAGAAGCGGGAACTGCAAAAAGTTTTCTGATTAAAGCCATTGCAACTTATCTGCAGAAAAGGACTGAATCACCGTTGTCTTGTGTTGTTACTGCTCCAACTGGGCTGGCAGCACATAACATTAAAGGGATTACTTTACATCGTTTACTGATGCTGCCAGTGGAGCATGATAACAAATTGGAGTATCACAAGCTATCAGGAGATGCGTGTTCCGAAGTTTTGAGAGTCCTGAAGAAAATGAAACTTCTTATCATTGATGAAGTAAGCATGGTGTCAAATATCATGCTTGCTTTTGTGCATTTGAGAATGCAAGAAATTCTTAGAACAGACTATGATGTCTTATTTGGTGGAAAACATATTATTGTTTTTGGAGATCTTCTGCAGTTGACTCCAGTGAAAGGGCAACCTGTGTTCAAAATGCTCACACATGAAGATACCAGGAAGTGCTTAGGGAGCATTGGAAACGTTAATATATGGTTAAACTTTAAATATGCAGAACTGCTTCAAAATATGCGGCAGGCAAATGATGAAGATTATAAAAATATTCTACAAGATGTAAGGATCGGAAAAGTAAGTCAGCAAGGGAAAGAAGCTTTACATGCACGATTAATTTCAAATTTGTACTCAAATGAAAACATTCTTCCAGAGAACATATTTAAGAAAATTAACGAGAAGAAATCTGGCATATGTTTGTTGCCAACTCCATAAGAATGTTCCATGTTCAACAACAAAATGTTACAGTTAGAAAATGAAGAGATAGTGAAACTGGAAGCTATTGATAAAATAGAGCATATGGGAGCAACAATTATTTTGTCTGAAAATTTGAAATCAAAATTGGATTCATTAGAGAAGACTATATCTAAAACTGCTGGTTTTTAAAAGACTCTGAATGTGTGTTTGAATTGTCGTGTCATTTTAAGAAGGAATTTAAATGTTGAAAGAGGTCTAGTAAATGGAGCAATGGGTTATGTTGTTGGTTTTGTGAATTACAAAAATAGAGATGGAATTGAAATTTTAAAAATTAAATTTGATGACATTGATGAAATAGAACAAATTTGTCGTTGTTCAGCTAGATTTTTGCTCGTGAAAAACTTATATGTTCGCCTAAAACAGTTTCCTATTTGTTTGGCATATGCGGTGACAATTCATAAGTCTCAAGGTTTAAGTGTAGATAGCGCTTTGGTGAACATTGGAAGTTCTGTGTTTAAAGAGGGTATGGCATATGTGGCATTATCACGAGTCAGAACTTTATCAGGATTGTACTTGATTGAGTGTGATGAAACAAAGATTTGTGCAGATTTAGATTGTGTAAAAGAATACAATAGGTTAAGAAGAGAGTATGCTCCACATTTGCCTCAATATCCTCTGATTGAAAAACGTGTGGTAGGCCGAAAAAGAAGAAATGAGAGTAATTGCAGTGAGGTATCAGCAAAAAGGCATAAAGTAGATAAAAGTGTAATTGTAAAGAGAAACATTCTGTTGAAGATGTTGTTGGATTTCAGTTTGAAAACAGTTCTGGTGTCAACTGCTATGCTAATGTAGTAGTTAATGTTGTTTATTTCTTCAAAATTTACAAAGACAGATTGTTGAAAATCAGGAACAAACATTATGCTGTTTATTGAATTCTGTGTTAGACAAATGTAGTAGTGATAGAGCAAAAATAGAAAGTGTTTCAGAAATTAGAAATCTTCTAGATATATGTTCAGGCCAAAATCAATTTTCACAGAATATTCAGCAGGATTGTCAGGAATTTTTAATATATATGTTTGATGTATTACAAGATGAAGGAGTAGATATAAAAAATCTATTTGGCCTTTCTTATCAATGGCAACATGACTGTGATAACTGTGCTTCATCAAGTACTACTAGAATAGACTCTGAAAGATTTATATATTTAACTTTACCAGACTGCAAATCAGTGTCTTTCAATAATCTAGTTAAAGCAGCGGATCACAATATGGTGTGTACCCAATGTAAGTCTGCAATGCTGTCCACATTATTTCTACAAAATTATGGTCACTATGTTATTTTAATGTTCCAACGATGTAGACCTGATGGAACTAAATTGACAACTTCTATTAAAAATGTTGTGGCTTCTCAGTTATCAATATCAGGAAGAACCTTTGCAACTGTAGCTATTATTTTTCATGATGCTCCTTCTACAACATCAGGGCATTACACATGCTATTTAAAAACTTATAAATGTTGGACCCAATGTAACGACAATCATTTGACTTTCAAACAACGTTTGCCTTTTGGCTTTATAAATTCATATCTAGTGTTTTTACAGCCAAAATTTAGGTAAAGGTAATTGGCCTATGAAGACGGGAGGAGTACTCATATATACTCATACAGCTGACACTATTTGGCCAAATGGAAAGGTGCAAGAATGAGTAAAGAGTCATGACTGAAAAAAAGGAGTATATTAACATTTTGAAAATATTTCAGATGTTCTTGGAGCTTTTCTTGTAGAAAGTCGATGAAATGGATTTCTAAGTGAACAGCAAAATACTATGCAACGAGAAAAGGACCTCCATGATATACTATTTGGCCTCAAGGAAAAGTAAGTCAATCAAAGATTAGCGTACATTTGTCATTTGTCAGTATGAAAGTTTTTTTTTAAAACACAATCTTTTAGATTGTGTTTTTTTTTCCCGCTGTCATATGTTGAGTAATTTGAACTCACTACTTTAAGTGAAATTCAATATATTCTGAGAACAGCAAAAATAAACTATGTAACATGTTGTAGAAGTTATTCTATACTTTGGATTGTGTAAATTAAATTGTATTCCCATTCTCTGACACTTACTTTCCTTTTTTCATCTTCTTTCAGCTCTTTTTACTCACCTATAATGTCTTTCTCTCACTCTCTGTAATCCCCGTTCCCTTACTCCACTTCTTTGACAACCC
Source organism: Lissotriton helveticus (assembly GCF_964261635.1). Lineage (NCBI taxonomy): Eukaryota > Metazoa > Chordata > Amphibia > Caudata > Salamandridae > Lissotriton > Lissotriton helveticus. Next base: position 739,202,891 of record NC_136070.1, read on the forward strand.
CTCATTTTTATTTCAACTGTGTGTATCCCGTCTCTCCCTTGCATAACTTTTCAGCTTTCAGTCTTTCTGCTTTTCTTCTCTTTTCCGTATTTTCCTCCTTTGCTCTTTTAGTAATTCCTGTTTACTCACTCAGCAGTATTATTGCACTCTATCACTATAAATCACCCACTCTCCTTAGCATATCTTTGTTTGCTCTTTACTTTTGACCTCTTCTCTCTGTTTTTTGTTCACTACTTCTATGTCCTCAGTGCCTCACTCTACTTGTGTTATTTTCACTTGTGTTTATCTACCTTCTATCACTTCTTTTACAACAACTTCACTGCTCATCTCTCATCGTTCTTCATCCCATTTCTTTTACTCTGGTTCCGTTACTATCCATCATTTCCTTTCTTTCAATGTCCTTCTCTTTACTTTCATCACCAAATTATTTTCTCTCAGTACCACTGTTTTAGTCGTCTTCTCCTCTCTTTCCTTTTTTTTGCAGACTTACTTTTTTTCTTTTCTCACTCATTGTACTCCACCTCACTCAGTTTTTCTCTTAGTGTGTCTACGTTCTAACTTCCTCAGTCCATTTCCTTCAATTGTTGTATATTATTCTGTCTCCCTTCATCCTTTCACTGTATGACTGTTCTTCTCTTACTCTCAGTTATCTTCTATTCCTCATTCTTCTAAATGCATCTTTAATTAGACTGTTTTCTGTCTCAGTCATTATCTTTTTACTTACTTCTGTTTCCTGATTTAGTTTTGCTAACTCACATTGTTTTAGTATCTTTCTTACCTTCAGTTCATTTCTCTGTACTTCTCTCTCTTTTTCTTAGTGAATCTATATGCCTTACTCTTTGTAATTTGCTCTCCTTCTATTTCGTTTTCCCTCTTTTTGTCCTTCTACCTTAGTTTATTTCCCTTTCTGTGTTCTTCACTCTCACTTTATTTCTAAATAGAGTGTTATGATGTTTTTAGTTCTTCATTTGTATCTTTTAATTTAAAATACATATTTTACTAATTATAACTTATTTTTTCTTCTCTCTTTCACAGATACCAACTGTAGTGAAAAAAATTAAAGTTACATTTATTATATGGTAAGTATGACTAAAAAAAGTAGTTTGTTATCACCCTTTGCTTTAAGGTCACTAACATTTTCTCAATCTACCTCACTCCTGTGTTTTTACTCTGCTTCTTTCACTTATTCTTATTCTCCATGTTTACTCCCCTTTCCCTATTTACCCTCTCATATTCAACTTCTTTTGATCCCTATTCTTTACTTCACTTACCCTCTGTTCCCTTCCTTTGCTTCTTCACTCATTCTCTTTTTCTTAATTATTTACCTTACTCCTACACATATAGCTCATCCCCCTCCCAACACATGCACACACCTGTAACATACACCCACACACACACCACACACACACCTCATACACACAAAACACCTCCCACACACACTCTTCAAAAACACACACACATTCCATACACACACATACATCGAACACATATACACCCCACACTCATACACTTCTCACACATATTTCACACACCCTCATCTCTACCCACACCAAAACAGTCCACACAACCACACCCACAGACACACCTTACACACCCAAACTCCTACCTACACCCACTGACTCCCTGTAAGTCACACACATTGCATTACTTAACTTTTTTTGCTGTTTTACTCAAGCCCATTCAGGTACTGTTTCCTTTACTCTCTATGTCCACTCTCTATGTCACTCACCATGTGTTATCCTAATTCAATATTTCTCCCTCTTTCACCCCTCTTTACTTATACTATGGGTAGCGCACCGGGGAGCATAACAAGGGGAAAACCAAGAGAAAAAAAGTAAAATAATATTTTAGAGTGCTTTGAGGTAGGGTAGCTGTTGTGTTGTGTGGGTGATTTACTTACTGCACTCCTTCCACTCCTTTTCTCAGTCCCTCTGTTCTCACAGTTCCTCACTCCCGTTCACTCAGTCCGTCTCTCTTACTCTAATTGTCTCTGTCTCTTCACTCTTTCACTACTTGTTCATTATGCTTTCTCCCTGAAGTTCAAGCACACTACGTTATTTACATTTCTTTGCTGCTTCAATTATTCCCTTTCTGTTACTTCTTCTTTTCTTCTTTCAGTTTTTTCTCTCTGTCAATCCACATGTTTTAACTTTAGTCGATTTTATCCATCTTATTTCATCCCTCTTTAGTTATGGACACTACTTTTTTCTCTCTCTCCCTCACCAGTGTTATTTAAATCTGGTTCCGTTATTACCTTTTATTTGTACATCATTTTTTCACTTTCCTTTTACTCTTTACAGCCACTCACATTCTTCATGTGCCTCTGCTTTAGTATTATTCTTCTCTCTTTCTTTGTTTCACAGCCTTATATTTTTTTCATTTTCTCTCTTACACTTTCTTATATCTTTTACACTGTTTTACTATGTATTATACAGTACCTCTGTGTTGCTCTCTCTTGCTGTCTGTCTCTTAACATTACTCTCTCTTTCTCTTTCTCTTATGCTCTCCTTCTCTTGTTTTTTTTTAATTTATTTTTTTATTGCGCTAACGGGGCGCTCTCTGGTGCGCGCACCGGGAAGCGCACCTATGAGAAAAATGAAGTCAAGAGTGCTAAAAATTTTAGTAATTTTTTAGAAATGAGAGGTAGTTCTGAAAAGAACTTTTTTTTAATGTTTTTGTTGTTTTATATATTCTTTTTTTTCTGATTTGTTTTATTTTTTTTGTATTTTTTGAACAATTTTATGTTTTTTTTGGTTTTTTGGGGGGGGAACAACGAAAAACAGGCATTAGAAAGGGCTCAACAGGAGCAAAAAAAAAATTTACTTCTTGGGGCGTTTTGAGCACTTGTGGTTTTCAAATGCTCTATTAATTAAAATGATACTCATATTCCCATATGAAATTAGTTCACCACAATAAATGCACACTAGCTTCATGTGCACAAAATTCTGTTGAATGCTTGGGACCGTTTCCCTCGCCTCTGGTCCCGATAGAGTTACCTGTGACGATGTACTGGCCACAGGAGTTGGTAGGTTATCTTGGAGGTGACGCAGCTCAGCAGCGCTGTAATTGTTTGGATGCCACCTCTGCATGTGGCGGTGCATAATATAGTTACCAAAACTATACTTTTTGTTTGTACCTCTAGACAAAACATCTTTACAAATGAGGCATGTCACATATCGGGCATTGACCTTTTTTTGGTCTCGAGGATAGGAATAAAATTGCCATATAAAATGGTCTTTGTGGTGTGATTTCCGGGGCTGTTCAGGCAAGAACTGCCTCGGCTGTACGTCCTCTTCCTCTTCTTCTTCCTCTTCCTCTGGGTTTGGAAGGAACTGCGCAGGTGGTCCTTCCTTCCTAGGTGGTTGTGGTGGGGGTGGGGGTCCACCAGCTGCAGCTACTACAGATGCCATTATTTCAACAAGGAGAAACAGGTCTTCCTCTCACAAAGATGAAAGTCAGAGTGAGGAAAAAAGGAGAGGTTTTCATCATTTGGGAAAAAAAAATAGTTCTAAACCAATGAAAAGTGTTATTTACAGGTCACATGACCTATCACGCTTACGTTACGCGTCCCGCTCCGTGCCCGGAGCGCTTCCGGGGTGCTGCGCTTCACGCCTCGTTCGCGCTCCGGAGCACTTCCGAGTGCGTGAACGCGGCGCGTCATAAGACGCATTACGCGGTACCGCGATACGTCGCGCTTACGCGACGCGTCGCGATGTTGTTCTCGAACGTGGCAGTTGTGCAAACGGGACATTTCCCGGTGCGCGGACCGGGTCGCGGCATAAAATTGAGCTAACGGGAAGCTACCCGGTGCGCGAACCGGTAGCGAAACTAAAAAAAAAAATATATATATATATATACATAAAAAAATTCTATTAAATACATATAAAATATATTTTTCCTTTAAAAAAAGAATACATTTAACAGCTTTTAATATTTGCTATTAAAAAACCATTGAAATTCACTGAAAAAACCATAGGTTATAGACCATATATAGTTAGGAATTAGCATTTACAAAACCTTGAAAATTCACTGAAAAAACCATAGATTATAGACCATATATAGTTAGGAATTAGCATTTTTAAAACCTTATTTTACTCACACAAAACCATTGAAATTCACTGATGACATCTCAAATGACATCACTGATGACATCACTGATGACATCTCATTTGATATGACTGATCACATCACTGATGACATCATTCATGTGATAATACGATGAACTTCTTCAGACTCTAATATAACCTTATATACACTCAGTGTAAAGAGACACTCACAGAGTGTCACTTATCCATGGAGTTACTCACACACCTAGTCAGTCATGCAAAGAATCAATCACACCTCCATTTCCTCAACTATACAGTTATACACACCTTACTTATTCAAACAGATACTAACACATATTTACTCTCTTATACAATCCCTGATACAATTTCAGAATGATCCATACAGCCACTCACACATTCACTGGCTCTTATGCACAGTTAATTATATATGTCAACTCTCACATATACTGTGTTTTACATATGTTCTTACTTTGACATGTAGCACTGAGATATCCATTCACTCACCAATACACTCATGCACACAGTAAACCGCCCATACAGCTGTTCCCACATGCACTTTTGAACCCATACATCTAGTTAATCAACTGCTCACACATCTATGCACAGAGTCATACACCTCCCAACCACCCACACACACACTCAGTCTCCCATACAAATACTTGGGCAACCAATCAATAACCCATATAGTTACTCATATAGCAACTGATCAATACATGCAGCAGTTTACAGAACAACAGACATAATGATGCACAAATTAAGACAGTTTAGTCACTAACCCATGCACTCAGTGAGACACATTTAATCACTCACTCATACAGTCAGTCATGCACCTACTAAATCCTTCATCCAGACACTTATACATCCACTCATTCTTCAATATGTAAGACATATTTAAAGTTTACAGAAACATACAGACACTGGATGTTGTTATCAGTGATGTCATCAGTGATGTCATTTGAGATGTCATCAGCGATGTCATCAGTGATGTCACTGACCATGTCATGAATGATGTAATATGTGACATCATCAGCAGTGGATTGCGGGTGCGCGAAATATATAGTTAGTGCAATTAACTATATATGCGAATTTCAATGGTTTTGTGTGAGTAAAATAAGGTTTTAAAAATGCTAATTCCTAACTATATATGGTCTATAACCTATGGTTTTTTCAGTGAAAATATATATATATATATATATATCATTCAGTTGCAGAACCCGTTTTTGGAAGGAACCACACCGGACATCAAAGAAGGCTCTATTCATTTAATAGCAGCTTGCCAGCAGAGGGTATTTCAGGCGAGTAGTATAGCACATCTTGCCAGACGCGTTTCAGGAAAATTACATCCTTTCTTCAGTGGCCTGGGATGGCTGAGGGAAAGCGTTTACAGCACATGACTATCTTAAATACATTACTCCCGCCCCGATGGGCGTGGCCTCACGGCATCCTGGGAGATGTAGTCTGCGCATATTATTACCACAGTGGGTGCATTTCCCAGAGTCTCAATGTCCATAAGTGTTCATGCGCTCAAACTTGAAAACTCTCTGCCCTGCTTTGTAGCTGCCATCAGAGCTTGAATGACTTCTTCCTGCATAGAAGCCAGTCTTGTCCGTTCCGCTCGTTGCAGCACCGGTTGGCACTAACACGGACCCACCGGAGTAGTGGGCGCCTCCCACGACCTGGGACCAGGCCGTTAAAAATCATTCAGTTGCAGAACCCGTTTTTGGAAGGAACCACACCGGACATCAAAGAAGGCTCTATTCATTTAATAGCAGCTTGCCAGCAGAGGGTATTTCAGGCGAGTAGTATAGCACATCTTGCCAGACGCGTTTCAGGAAAATGACATCCTTTCTTCAGTGGCTTGGGATGGCTGAGGGAAAGCGTTTACAGCACATGACTATCTTAAATACATTACTCCCGCCCCGATGGGCGTGGCCTCACGGCATCCTGGGAGATGTAGTCTGCGCATATTATTACCACAGTGGGTGCATTTCCCAGAGTCTCAATGTCCATAAGTGTTCATGCGCTCAAACTTGAAAACTCTCTGCCCTGCTTTGTAGCTGCCATCAGAGCTTGAATGACTTCTTCCTGCATAGAAGCCAGTCTTGTCCGTTCCGCTCGTTGCAGCACCGGTTGGCACTAACACGGACCCACCGGAGTAGTGGGCGCCTCCCACGACCTGGGACCAGGCCGTTAAAAATCATTCAGTTGCAGAACCCGTTTTTGGAAGGAACCACACCGGACATCAAAGAAGGCTCTATTCATTTAATAGCAGCTTGCCAGCAGAGGGTATTTCGGGCGAGTAGTATAGCACATCTTGCCAGACGCGTTTCAGGAAAATTACATCCTTTCTTCAGTGGCATGGGATGGCTGAGGGAAAGCGTTTACAGCACATGACTATCTTAAATACATTACTCCCGCCCCGATGGGCGTGGCCTCACGGCATCCTGGGAGATGTAGTCTGCGCATATTATTACCACAGTGGGTGCATTTCCCAGAGTCTCAATGTCCATAAGTGTTCATGCGCTCAAACTTGAAAACTCTCTGCCCTGCTTTGTAGCTGCCATCAGAGCTTGAATGACTTCTTCCTGCATAGAAGCCAGTCTTGTCCGTTCCGCTCGTTGCAGCACCGGTTGGCACTAACACGGACCCACCGGAGTAGTGGGCGCCTCCCACGACCTGGGACCAGGCCGTTAAAAATCATTCAGTTGCAGAACCCGTTTTTGGAAGGAAATGGGAAATGCACCCACTGTGGTAATAATATGCGCAGACTACATCTCCCAGGATGCCGTGAGGCCACGCCCATCGGGGCGGGAGTAATGTATTTAAGATAGTCATGTGCTGTAAACGCTTTCCCTCAGCCATCCCAAGCCACTGAAGAAAGGATGTAATTTTCCTGAAACGCGTCTGGCAAGATGTGCTATACTACTCGCCTGAAATACCCTCTGCTGGCAAGCTGCTATTAAATGAATAGAGCCTTCTTTGATGTCCGGTGTGGTTCCTTCCAAAAACGGGTTCTGCAACTGAATGATTTTTAACGACCTAGTCCCAGGTCGTGGGAGGCGCCCACTACTCCGGTGGGTCCGTGTTAGTGCCAACCGGTGCTGCAATGAGCGGAACGGACAAGACTGGCTTCTATGCAGGAAGAAGTCATTCAAGCTCTGATGGCAGCTACAAAGCAGGGCAGAGAGTTTTCAAGTTTGAGCGCATGAACACTTATGGACATTGAGACTATGGGAAATGCACCCACTGTGGTAATAATATGCGCAGACTACATCTCCCAGGATGCCGTGAGGCCACGCCCATCGGGGCGGGAGTAATGTATTTAAGATAGTCATGTGCTGTAAACGCTTTCCCTCAGCCATCCCAAGCCACTGAAGAAAGGATGTAATTTTCCTGAAACGCGTCTGGCAAGATATGCTATATTACTCGCCTGAAATACCCTCTGCTGGCAAGCTGCTATTAAATGAATAGAGCCTTCTTTGATATCCGGTGTGGTTCCTTCCAAAAACGGGTTCTGCAACTGAATGATTTTTAACGGCCTAGTCCCAGGTCGTGGGAGGCGCCCACTACTCCGGTGGGTCCGTGTTAGTGCCAACCGGTGCTGCAATGAGCGGAACGGACAAGACTGGCTTCTATGCAGGAAGAAGTCATTCAAGCTCTGATGGCAGCTACAAAGCAGGGCAGAGAGTTTTCAAGTTTGAGCGCATGAACACTTATGGACATTGAGACTATGGGAAATGCACCCACTGTGGTAATAATATGCGCAGACTACATCTCCCAGGATGCCGTGAGGCCACGCCCATCGGGGCGGGAGTAATGTATTTAAGATAGTCATGTGCTGTAAACGCTTTCCCTCAGCCATCCCAAGCCACTGAAGAAAGGATGTAATGTTCCTGAAACGCGTCTGGCAAGATGTGCTATACTACTCGCCTGAAATACCCTCTGCTGGCAAGCTGCTATTAAATGAATAGAGCCTTCTTTGATGTCCGGTGTGGTTCCTTCCAAAAACGGGTTCTGCAACTGAATGATTTTTAACGGCCTAGTCCCAGGTCGTGGGAGGCGCCCACTACTCCGGTGGGTCCGTGTTAGTGCCAACCGGTGCTGCAATGAGCGGAACGGACAAGACTGGCTTCTATGCAGGAAGAAGTCATTCAAGCTCTGATGGCAGCTACAAAGCAGGGCAGAGAGTTTTCAAGTTTGAGCGCATGAACACTTATGGACATTGAGACTATGGGAAATGCACCCACTGTGGTAATAATATGCGCAGACTACTTCTCCCAGGATGCCGTGAGGCCACGCCCATCGGGGCGGGAGTAATGTATTTAAGATAGTCATGTGCTGTAAACGCTTTCCCTCAGCCATCCCAAGCCACTGAAGAAAGGATGTAATTTTCCTGAAATGCGTCTGGCAAGATGTGCTATACTACTCGCCTGAAATACCCTCTGCTGGCAAGCTGCTATTAAATGAATAGAGCCTTCTTTGATGTCCGGTGTGGTTCCTTCCAAAAACGGGTTCTGCAACTGAATGATTTTTAACGGCCTAGTCCCAGGTCGTGGGAGGCGCCCACTACTCCGGTGGGTCCGTGTTAGTGCCAACCGGTGCTGCAATGAGCGGAACGGACAAGACTGGCTTCTATGCAGGAAGAAGTCATTCAAGCTCTGATGGCAGCTACAAAGCAGGGCAGAGAGTTTTCAAGTTTGAGCGCATGAACACTTATGGACATTGAGACTATGGGAAATGCACCCACTGTGGTAATAATATGCGCAGACTACATCTCCCAGGATGCCGTGAGGCCACGCCCATCGGGGCGGGAGTAATGTATTTAAGATAGTCATGTGCTGTAAACGCTTTCCCTCAGCCATCCCAAGCCACTGAAGAAAGGATGTAATTTTCCAGAAACGCGTCTGGCAAGATGTGCTATACTACTCGCCTGAAATACCCTCTGCTGGCAAGCTGCTATTAAATGAATAGAGCCTTCTTTGATGTCCGGTGTGGTTCCTTCCAAAAACGGGTTCTGCAACTGAATGATTTTTAACGGCCTAGTCCCAGGTCGTGGGAGGCGCCCACTACTCCGGTGGGTCCGTGTTAGTGCCAACCGGTGCTGCAATGAGCGGAACGGACAAGACTGGCTTCTATGCAGGAAGAAGTCATTCAAGCTCTGATGGCAGCTACAAAGCAGGGCAGAGAGTTTTCAAGTTTGAGCGCATGAACACTTATGGACATTGAGACTATGGGAAATGCACCCACTGTGGTAATAATATGCGCAGACTACATCTTCCAGGATGCCGTGAGGCCACGCCCATCGGGGCGGGAGTAATGTATTTAAGATAGTCATGTGCTGTAAACGCTTTCCCTCAGCCATCCCAAGCCACTGAAGAAAGGATGTAATTTTCCAGAAACGCGTCTGGCAAGATGTGCTATACTACTCGCCTGAAATACCCTCTGCTGGCAAGCTGCTATTAAATGAATAGAGCCTTCTTTGATGTCCGGTGTGGTTCCTTCCAAAAACGGGTTCTGCAACTGAATGATTTTTAACGGCCTAGTCCCAGGTCGTGGGAGGCGCCCACTACTCCGGTGGGTCCGTGTTAGTGCCAACCGGTGCTGCAATGAGTGGAACGGACAAGACTGGCTTCTATGCAGGAAGAAGTCATTCAAGCTCTGATGGCAGCTACAAAGCAGGGCAGAGAGTTTTCAAGTTTGAGCGCATGAACACTTATGGACATTGAGACTATGGGAAATGCACCCACTGTGGTAATAATTTGCGCAGACTACATCTCCCAGGATGCCGTGAGGCCACGCCCATCGGGGCGGGAGTAATGTATTTAAGATAGTCATGTGCTGTAAACGCTTTCCCTCAGCCATCCCAAGCCACTGAAGAAAGGATGTAATTTTCCTGAAACGCGTCTGGCAAGATATGCTATATTACTCGCCTGAAATACCCTCTGCTGGCAAGCTGCTATTAAATGAATAGAGCCTTCTTTGATATCCGGTGTGGTTCCTTCCAAAAACGGGTTCTGCAACTGAATGATTTTTAACGGCCTAGTCCCAGGTCGTGGGAGGCGCCCACTACTCCGGTGGGTCCGTGTTAGTGCCAACCGGTGCTGCAATGAGCGGAACGGACAAGACTGGCTTCTATGCAGGAAGAAGTCATTCAAGCTCTGATGGCAGCTACAAAGCAGGGCAGAGAGTTTTCAAGTTTGAGCGCATGAACACTTATGGACATTGAGACTATGGGAAATGCACCCACTGTGGTAATAATATGCGCAGACTACATCTCCCAGGATGCCGTGAGGCCACGCCCATCGGGGCGGGAGTAATGTATTTAAGATAGTCATGTGCTGTAAACGCTTTCCCTCAGCCATCCCAAGCCACTGAAGAAAGGATGTAATGTTCCTGAAACGCGTCTGGCAAGATGTGCTATACTACTCGCCTGAAATACCCTCTGCTGGCAAGCTGCTATTAAATGAATAGAGCCTTCTTTGATGTCCGGTGTGGTTCCTTCCAAAAACGGGTTCTGCAACTGAATGATTTTTAACGGCCTAGTCCCAGGTCGTGGGAGGCGCCCACTACTCCGGTGGGTCCGTGTTAGTGCCAACCGGTGCTGCAATGAGCGGAACGGACAAGACTGGCTTCTATGCAGGAAGAAGTCATTCAAGCTCTGATGGCAGCTACAAAGCAGGGCAGAGAGTTTTCAAGTTTGAGCGCATGAACACTTATGGACATTGAGACTATGGGAAATGCACCCACTGTGGTAATAATATGCGCAGACTACATCTCCCAGGATGCCGTGAGGCCACGCCCATCGGGGCGGGAGTAATGTATTTAAGATAGTCATGTGCTGTAAACGCTTTCCCTCAGCCATCCCAAGCCACTGAAGAAAGGATGTAATTTTCCTGAAACGCGTCTGGCAAGATGTGCTATACTACTCGCCTGAAATACCCTCTGCTGGCAAGCTGCTATTAAATGAATAGAGCCTTCTTTGATGTCCGGTGTGGTTCCTTCCAAAAACGGGTTCTGCAACTGAATGATTTTTAACGGCCTAGTCCCAGGTCGTGGGAGGCGCCCACTACTCCGGTGGGTCCGTGTTAGTGCCAACCGGTGCTGCAATGAGCGGAACGGACAAGACTGGCTTCTATGCAGGAAGAAGTCATTCAAGCTCTGATGGCAGCTACAAAGCAGGGCAGAGAGTTTTCAAGTTTGAGCGCATGAACACTTATGGACATTGAGACTATGGGAAATGCACCCACTGTGGTAATAATATGCACAGACTACATCTCCCAGGATGCCGTGAGGCCACGCCCATCGGGCGGGAGTAATGTATTTTAGATAGTCATGTGCTGTAAACGCTTTCCCTCAGCCATCCCAAGCCACTGAAGAAAGGATGTAATTGTCCTGAAACGCGTCTGGCAAGATGTGCTATACTACTCGCCTGAAATACCCTCTGCTGGCAAGCTGCTATTAAATGAATAGAGCCTTCTTTGATGTCCGGTGTGGTTCCTTCCAAAAACGGGTTCTGCAACTGAATGATTTTTAACGGCCTAGTCCCAGGTCGTGGGAGGCGCCCACTACTCCGGTGGGTCCGTGTTAGTGCCAACCGGTGCTGCAATGAGCGGAACGGACAAGACTGGCTTCTATGCAGGAAGAAGTCATTCAAGCTCTGATGGCAGCTACAAAGCAGGGCAGAGAGTTTTCAAGTTTGAGCGCATGAACACTTATGGACATTGAGACTATGGGAAATGCACCCACTGTTGTGGAAAAGTAAATTTTGCCATGTTCTGTGTCCCTACGTGTCATCCTCATATGTAATGTGTGCATGACTAATATGCATATGTTATTCCCCATGTCCGATTCAAGACGCAATTACAGTTGTGTCCACCTCTGGTATGTCATTTTCCAGTCCTCGTGAATACTACGGATATCAGGCCTATGTAAAGTAATGTTGCCACGCTTCTCAGTGTGCACGTTATTTCATTATAAAGTCCCCGTTTCTAGGCCTCAAAAGGGCCCGGACATCAGATTCAGCTCCTGTCTCCTGAAGCCTCGCTGAGGAGCGATCCAGCCCCCACCTGTATCCTCGACCTTTCACTTACTTCCTGCCTCGCAGTGCCCGGTGCAGCTTGGCTCTGCCTCTGAGTCTGCCAAGACTATGTTATGATTCCAGCTATCGGTTTAGTCCTCCTTCTCTGCATTCCTAAGCTACTGAACTGCATCAATAGTTTCCGTCATTGTCTAGCCTATGCGGCTCCATGTTAAGAGAAATACTGTATTTAATGGTCATTTAATATTCTTCATCACGCACTACATGTAGAATAATGCATGGTCCAGTCTTAGAGTCAGTTAGCTTTTCCCCTCATGACTTCTAGTTTATATCAACATGTTCTCTAAACATCAGATACTAGATACTGTTTAGGTACATGTCGCTCCGACCCTCCAGACTTTAGTCTCTGCTCCTAGCACAGAGTTCATAGCCCCCAGCTTCTCCTCGTAACACGTCATTACCAGTTTGCGCGCACCACCAGGTTAGAGGTCCCGGCTCCTTAGGTAGCCCCCTCCATGGTTTCCGCCCCATTCATGACATATTCTGTTACGTTTGCATCACATGTCTGAGTTACGCCTTTTTATCTCTTATCTTTCGCGACTGCTACGCGTCACGCCTTCTGTTCCACCCACTGCTACGCCTACTGCAATGTAATGCTATGTGTTCGCGCTATGTATATATGTTTGTGGATTTGTTATTAAAAGTTAGCGCGCTCATCCCAGACCCAGCCCCAGCAGCTGCTGGGCCCTGTCATCCTATTCCTATGCAGGTTGTCCTGTTCCTGTCCTTATGCTGTATTAAACCTGCAAAACTCCTACTACCTCGAATCTTGACTCTTATTTATTGAGCTATCTGTTATTCATTCATTCATTCAAAAATAGATCCGGTATTATTTATTTATATACCACATAATGGCGCCCGAACAGGGACTTGCCCTTTCCCCACGCGTCGGTGAAGCCACGCCGACCCCCTGACCCTCTGCAGCCGTGACGGAACCATACCGTGCACCGGCAGATATTTCTGCTTCAAGTATCCCTCAGGCCCACGGAGGAGACGGAGAAGGCGGTCCAGCATCCAAACGAGACGGTGGAGGAACGCGGCGAGTCCCGACCAGAGCCCAAGCCAAGAGTCCAAGGTCCGAGGTATCCGGAGGTCCACCCGTAACTGAAGTCCGAAGTTCGTCGTCCGTCGTCGTAGCAGTCCAGTCCAGTCCGAGGCTTTCCGTTCTTGCTGCCCGGTGAGTACCATTACTGGGGTAGTATCTAGACAGGGTCAATCTAAATTGACTCTGGTCCGTGGGTTGGTGGTACCCAGACTCACAAACGAAGTGTTCACCTAGGTGGATACGGGTCTTGATGCGTCCCTTTATGGGACCGGTATGTTCCGTACTGTTTCAGCAGTGCATCCAGTAACTCTAGTCTGTTCCGTTCTCGAGAAATTCTTGTGTTTTCTGTTCTCAGTATTCCAGGTAATATTCCGTCCGAACTGTTATGTTATGATGTTGTTCAATGTATTTCCAATGTCGTGGTATGCCTGAATTGTTCTCCCAATTGTTATTGTTCCTCGTGTATTGTATTGTGTTCCGATTCAAGTTTACCATGTCTCTCTTTTCGAGATTACGTCAGCTAAAAACTAGAAAAGGTTTGTTAGAAGAAGCAGTTCCTGTTCCGCCGAGGGACAGTCCAGGTCATTTTATGTATCAGAAACATGGCATAAGCGCCATATTGTATCTAGATTTATGGGTAGAGTATACCAAACAGTTAGAAGAAAAGTATAGATGGCCCGTATCGGGTACATGGGATGCCGAATGCATCATGCGAGTAGAAGAAGCATTATGGAAAAAGAAAGCCAGACAGTCACAGAAAGATGCCATCGAGTTATGGCGTAAAGAATCTCATAAAAGAACTGAAAAGGAAATCAGAAAGACAGAACTAAGTAGAGAATCCCAAGAACGAGCCCAAGAAAAAGAACTAATCGAGATAGGTGAACAAGTCAAAGCCGAACAGTCAGACAGACAGAGGCATGCCCTTATTAGGGGTATGTATCCTCTTCTTGCCGAAGGCTTGCCAAAAGCGACCCCAGAGGCATCCAGTAATTTCCCGCCACCATTAGTTCCGACCAAGCTACGTCACAAGCCTACCGCAGCTGATATTTTTATTTCGTCCTATCTGGACGACACAGTCCCCGAATATGCAAATCCTGTTCGCGCTCCGCCAGTCCCTGTAAATCAGGCACTTCCCGCTCCTCCAGACACCGGAGTACCTGTTACGGTACCCCCGGTCCAGCCCGCCATACAAGTCCAGCCTACATTTCCATTTCCCACTCTGCCAGGACGAAGAGCCTCAGTAGACCTAGACTCTAGTTTAGGGGCCGCAGGGGGAGGTCCTCCTCAAACCCCGCCGCCACACAAGCGTTTAACGTTAGCCGAATTGCATGCACAAGCGTCACAGCGTACGCCTAGACATCAGACTGTAGCAGAAATAAGAAAATCCCTTGCCGAATGCTGCTATGATCCAGTCCCAGGCGAGGATAATATGGTTTTATATTCATTCCGCGTAAGAAAGGTGGCCGAGTATCTAGTCACCTTACCGAATATGAAAGAAGATCTAGACAGAATATATCGTTTCATCCGTACAGGGGATGATCCAGAAAGTATTTGCGAGGCCATGTCTCAAAGGAAAGCCGAGATCCAGCTCATGATATTAAAGTTTCTGATAAATTGTCTAATAAGAGAACAAGATTACCCGTCTAAAGATCCTGCCGAAATGAAAATCCTGACAAGGTGGAGTGATAATATAGCCGAGGGTAAGCACAAGACCGTCGGTGCTATGGAGAGTATGTACAAGAAAATCCGTAGGGAGATAATAAAGATACACGAACAACGTAAAGCAGCACAAGTAAGCGAGAAAGAAAGTATCTCTGATACTGAAGAGGTAGAGGACGAGAATCCCGCCAGAATAGCGTATGTAGGAAAATCTAGATTTCCAGACCGCCATTTACGCCTAGAACACAAGTCTATTTTTCATCATCCAGCACCAGAACAAGGTTCTCTAGAACAAGTATTCCAAGCTACCGATCACATTCTGAAATCACGAATCGGTTATAGTGAGTTAAGTACCATGCATGAACAGGAACTAGCCCGATCAGCAGTCCGATGGATTACTGATTCTACCACTTTTCCAGACGAAATAGTGGCACAAATGTTTCTGAAAATGCCCCCAGCCGAGCAACGACTGGTGGGTATGTATATGATTCAGCACCTCATTACTCTGTATGAGGGTCAACACTCTGATCCAGGTCCGTTACATGATATCTTGAACGAGTTACTCCAGTATAGATGGAAAGGTCTAGGTACCGATTTAATTAGTGTCATTCTAGAACAGCGTCATAAATATAGAACATTCTTGAACCCGCATTTTGTTCATGTCTCACCCCCAGAAAGTAAATCATTCTACATAGACAGACAGAATCCGTTACGAGAAGTCCACCCAGTTAAAGGAACGGGTGGCGAAATGCAGCGAGTGTTTGTATACACTCCAATAACAAAGATGGAACTCCTCGAGATGAAGAAATTAATTCCCTGTCATGACAAAGATCCACCAGGGTTCCATAGAGAATTAAAAGACATGCTCCGTATGGGAGAATACACTTACCCAGATATCATTAAAATGTTAAAGGTTCTGCTACCCGCAGGGGTGTATGAAAAGCTAAAGGAAAAAGAATGGGAGGTGGGAGAGAAAAAGATCGATTGGGCAGTTCTAGAAGCTGAAGACAAGGCACGAGTACCAGGTACCGGTCTTGGAGATAAATGTAAAGAATTACCAGAATTATTAATTCAAGTTTTACCTAGATTATTAACAACTAGAAAAGAAGACTGGGATGCAATCTCAGCCTGTAAACAGAAACAAGATGAAGATATTAGTGATTTTTATTCTAGATTTGAAAAATGTTTCAGTATCAACAGTGGCCTCAAGACAAGTAGTGAGTCATACCCTCACCTTTTCGTTACTAAATTAGTCGAGAATTCAAGCCCATCAATTAAAAACCGAGTTCTGAAAGTCGAAAGCACCTGGCAAGCAAATACTCCGTCCCAGATGCTCCAGATGCTCCAGTATCACCAGAATAGAATCAGGGAAGAGCAAGAACACGAGAGAAAACGTATGAAAGACACGAAAATGAAAGTACTAGTTGCACAATCTGTTCCTCAAGACAGTCAGAAGAGGGGTCCGAATCAAGCCAGTCATCCTGCAGCTCCCGTTAAAGGGAACTGCAATTATTGTAAACAGCCAGGTCATTTTATAAATGAGTGTGCAGTTCTGAAACACAACATAGCTACTGGTAAGACTAAAGAAAGACCACGTCCGCCTAGACAAGAACAAATTTCACAGACTCCTCAGTCACAGAATGCACAACAGACAGTTACAGTACCGCAGCCTATTGCTGCAACACAGCATGTTACATCACAGATGTACCAGTATGCACAGTCTGAGTATCCAGAGTACCAGCCATATTCATGAAACAGCCTAGAGAGGGAGGTAGGCTTGCCTCTCATCGAGATACCTGTAGATCAAGAAGGTCCCTATGTTCACAGTCAAGTATTAGGGAAAGATAGAAAGTTTCTGATTGATACAGGGGCAAGTAGGACCACAATTAGTCATGCCGAGGTTCCAGGGGCTCCGCTCTCAGGCTCAAGAAATGTTTCCCTTGGATTTTCAGGAAAGCCGATCGTTAATGAGATTTCAAAGCCAGTCACTCTAGAAGTAGGTCCATTGTCCCGCACCACTGATCTATTACTTACTAAGTCATGTCCAGAAAACCTATTAGGCATTAGGACACTGAAAGAGTTAGGTGCAGTTATTTGCTGTTCCCCAGAGGGAATACGTCTGTTCCTACGTGACTTTAAGGGTCACTATGTATTACGAGATTTTGATTCCAGACTGTCTAATGTCCCGCAGCATTTATGGGCGCAAGGTCCAACTGATGTAGGTTATATGCAAATCACACCCCATCGTGTGACTCTCAAACCAGGTGTAGTGTTACCACGAATCAGGCAGTATAGATTGCCACCTGAGGCTGTAGCAGCCTTATCCAAAATTATTGACGAGCTCATGGCTCAAGGAGTAGTTGTAGAAACTGACTCCAATGTATGTAACTCTCCGATCATTCCAGTCATGAAACGTACTGATCCAAATGCACCCCCAGTATATCGATTAGTGATCGACCTACGAGAACTTAACAAATGTATTATTCCTCAGTACCCAGTTGTCCCAGACATCTCTTCCCTATTAACAGCCATTGATTCCGAAGCCACGTTCTTCACTGTCATAGACCTCAAGAATGCATTTTTTAGTGTTCCAATTCATCCAGACAGCCAGTTTCTTTTCGGATTTTGTTTAAATGGAAGGAGCTATATGTTTACACGAGCTCCTCAAGGTTTCACAGAAAGTCCTAGTATTTACAGCCAAGCACTTAAGAGACAACTTGACAACATTCATATGCCAACTGACACTGCCCTGCTCCAGTATGTCGATGATCTACTGATCACAGCCCGTTCTGAACGTGATTGCGAGCGTGCGTCACTGACGGTTCTGTATTTCCTAGCCGAGATGGGGCACAAGGTGTCCCCTTCGAAGCTTCAATTCTGTGTCCAGCAAGTGGTCTACTTAGGACACTTGCTGTCCAAGAGGGGTAGGCAGTTGACACCAGACCGTATCCAGTTGATAGCGAGTCTTCCCCAGCCCAGAACCCAGAAGGAGGTACGTGCCTTTATCGGCCTTACTTCTTATTGCCGACAATGGATTCCTCAGTATGCATTTCTAGCCAAGCCACTGATACAGTTAACGACACAGGAGGCAGCCGTATCGACTGTCCTCCCTTGGACATCTGAACATACACTTAGTTTCAATGAGTTAAAGAAAGCCCTATGCCAAGCTCCAGTTCTAGCGACACCGAACTACAGTAAGCCTTTTACACTTTTCGTTACTGAACGTGAAGGTACAGCATTATCTGTTCTTACACAAGATCAAGCAGGACAAAACAAGCCTTGTGCTTACTTTTCTAGCACATTAGATCCAGTCGCCCAGGCTCTGCCTGCGTGCCTCAAGTCAGTTGCAGCCACAGCCCTAGCTATCAGACAAAGTGATTCCATAGTTTTAGGACACTCTCTGACAGTACAAGTCCCACACTCCGTGGAAGTTCTTTTAAAGCGAACACAAACTCAGCACTTGACAATTGCACGTTTAACAGGTTATGAATTGACACTGTTCCAACCACACATAGATATTAGGCGCTGCAACGTCCTGAATCCTGCTACACTGTTACCATCAGTTAGTTCAAATCCAGCCACACATGATTGCGTGGAAGTAGTCAACATTACGACAAAGCCAAGACAAGACCTGACAGACATTCCGTTACCAGATCCTGACCTGACACTTTATGTGGATGGTTCATGTATGAGAATTAGTACAGGAGAACTAGTCGCCGCGTATGCAGTAACTACTGACACCGAAGTTATTGAAACACACCGTATTGATACCCTGTCCGCTCAAGCAGCAGAGCTAGTTGCTCTGACACAAGCCTGCATACACGCCAAGAACCTGAAAGTTAATGTTTACACAGATTCACGTTACGCATTTGGAGTCGTTCACGACTTTGGAGTGCTCTGGCAGGAGAGAGGTTTCATGACTTCTCATGGAACCAAGATTCAGCATGGTTTCCTTATCCAAGCTCTGTTAGATGCCATACATTTACCGACATCTATTGCTATCATGAAATGCAAAGCACATACGAAAGTTACTGACATTATTTCTCAAGGTAATGATCTAGCAGATCGCACAGCCAAGCTTACAGCACAGACTCCAGACATTCCAGTTAACAAGACACATACTCCAGATCCAATCACATGTATGACAGTTAAGGACCCTACTCAAGATGTCATAGATATCCAGTTACATGCTACTCCCGATGAAATCAAGAAATGGTCTGAACAAGGAGGGGTCCAGACAGATCAAGGATGGTTAACGAAGGGTAGAACCGCATGGTTTCTCCCCGACTCTATGGTTCAAGTCATCATTAATACCGCACATAGTCCAGCACATTTAGGAGAGAAAGCAATGTTAGATAGTATCCAGAACATTTGGTTCAACAAGCATTTACGAGCTGCAGCCAAGCAGAAAATCCGTACCTGTATGATATGTTGTCAGTTTAATCCAGGTAAAAGTGTCCCGGTGGAACAAGGTGGTTTCCAGCCTCCTGACCACCCTTTTGAGGTCCTCCAGATGGATTATATTCAGATGGAGCGATGTCGAGGTTTCAAGTATGTCCTTGTAGTTGTATGCGCTTTGTCCAGATGGACAGAAGCATATCCAGTCCCAGATTACACAGCCGCGACCACTGCCAAGCAGTTGGTTCGTGAGTTCTTCCCTCGATATGGACTCCCTAGAGTCGTATATTCTGATAACGGTCAGCCATTCTCATCTGAACTGATGAAGCACGTTTCCCTGTTGTTAGGGTACCAGTGGAAGTTTCATTGTGTACGCCATCCTGAAGCAGCCGGTCTAGTCGAGAGACATAATCAGACTCTGAAAATTCGAATTGCTAAAATATGTAAAGACAAGGGTGTGGACTGGCTAGTAGCTCTGCCAGTCGCTTTGTTTTACATGCGCATGGTCGCACATTCCAGATCAGGTCTGTCCCCGTATGAGGTCGTTTTCGGCCGCCCCCCTAACATGTGGGGTACTCCTAGACCCCGAAGTATTACTGATGTTTCATGTAATATGCTGACAGATTACCTAGCTTCCTTGATGTCTGCCCTCAACTCATGTCATTCACAGGTTGCCGCCGCATTTCCAGATAATACCGAGGTGGCACCGCATGAAATCGTTCCAGGTTCGATGGTGCTCGTCCGGAACTTTGACAGATCAAGTCCGCTGGAACCACGTTGGAAGGAGCCCCGTCAGGTCCTCCTCACCACCCGTACAGCCGTGAAGTTGGAAGGACGCAAGGGCTGGGTGCACCTTTCGCACGTCAAGAAATTCTACGGATTAAAGCCGGTCTCTAAAGACATTTCCCAGGATATCAAGACTTGTCAAAACATTGTTCCTAAGGACTGTCCCGCAAATGACATTGATACAACCCCTCCCTTGGTAGAGAAAACTCCGCAGCAGGAGTATAAGCAAAAGCTCCGGTCTAGTAAAATAAGTCAGTCAGTTTGATTGTATAAGTCCTCCCCTAGGTGAAACGGTTAGACTGTTTCTGACATGTATAAAATAGACCCCCATAGTGAGAGAGTTAGTCAAAACTCAAACCGATGTATCGTTTTTCTAAGTTTCATATTATTCATCAGCATAATGATTTCCTGCACTAGTTACGCATTTTTCCTGTGTTTCCCAGTTCCTCATGTAAATAAGCATTCTAATGTTACAGTAGAACACACGTTTAGTGATCTGCCTCCTCACGAATATTCATATCGCCTCGCTATGCGTAATAACTCATTTATCCGCATGTTACATTACTCACACCTGACCAGCAATGCCACTAATTGTTGGGTGTGTGGTCGACTCCCCCCTTTCCAGACCCCGAATGGAGTTCTGCCACTTTTTCCTTATCCATTCTCACATAATGGTTCGTGTGGAGCATGGTCCACGTTAACGTCCTCCTTAACAGACATGTCCTTTCTTAACAGTACATGTTTCCCAGACAAGCAAGGTCTCCCCCACAGAACAGGTTTAGATCTAGAAAATGAAGTGTATAATTTAGGTAATTATTCGTCGAATTTCATGGTCCTGAATGTTCAGTCTGATACTACTCCAGACTCACCTGCTATTTCAGTACTACCAGTCAAAGGCGAATTATGTGTTCGTAATTATGGTTCTGTACACGTAGGACATAGTGATTGTATTACTATTATCCAGTATAGTGACAGTGGGAAATCTATTTTTAAAGCTTCACGTCATTCTTATTTTGTTTGTGGTCAAACTGCATATGTTCGTCTGCCCCTCGATTGGGAGGGAACCTGTTACATTGCCTTCCTACTGCCACCTGTTTTTCTAGCCCCACCTGACTACCATAGGAATTCCTACCTAGTACATACTAGACACAAGAGAAACCTCCCGATTGTCGATTATACTGAAACTGCTGCAGAGCAATTCATTGATATTGATAAAGGTGTGTTCCCTTATTTAGGTACAGTCGTAAACAGTAAGCTAATCCGTAGGTTAACAAGAACCCTTGAAGCTGTAGTAGATGAGACTGCCTCCGCTCTAGGTAACTTAACCGAAGAGCAATCCTTTATGAGAATTATTGTGCTCCAGAATCGTCTCGTCCTTGACGTCATACTGGCCGATAGGGGCGGGGCCTGTAGACTCATCGGATCTAGTTGCTGCATTTTCATTCCAAATAACGCGCCGTCTGTTTATTCAGCTATAACCAGACTTCACAAAATTGCCCATCTGTTACACCAAGATCCAGGCACCTGGACATGGTCCGGTTGGTTCTGGAATATAATTTCCGCCTGGGGATGGAAAGTCCTGTCCTTTCTAGGTATCGCAGTAGCAATCATATTCAGCTGCTGCCTCTGTATACAATGTGGCCCTGCGATTTGCGGCATGTGTGCTACCTCTTGTATTCCTAGTCCCAAGCCCCGTTCTAAATCCCGTTCCAAGACAATTCGAGATGAACAAATGGTACTGTATGAAATGATAGATGGTATCATGAATATTAATGTTTCCTGATGGAAACGTAGTGACAAGGAGGGAATGTGGAAAAGTAAATTTTGCCATGTTCTGTGTCCCTACGTGTCATCCTCATATGTTATGTGTGCATGACTAATATGCATATGTTATTCCCCATGTCCGATTCAAGACGCAATTACAGTTGTGTCCACCTCTGGTATGTCATTTTCCAGTCCTCGTGAATACTACGGATATCAGGCCTATGTAAAGTAATGTTGCCACGCTTCTCAGTGTGCACGTTATTTCATTATAAAGTCCCCGTTTCTAGGCCTCAAAAGGGCCCGGACATCAGATTCAGCTCCTGTCTCCTGAAGCCTCGCTGAGGAGCGATCCAGCCCCCACCTGTATCCTCGACCTTTCACTTACTTCCTGCCTCGCAGTGCCCGGTGCAGCTTGGCTCTGCCTCTGAGTCTGCCAAGACTATGTTATGATTCCAGCTATCGGTTTAGTCCTCCTTCTCTGCATTCCTAAGCTACTGAACTGCATCAATAGTTTCCGTCATTGTCTAGCCTATGCGGCTCCATGTTAAGAGAAATACTGTATTTAATGGTCATTTAATATTCTTCATCACGCACTACATGTAGAATAATGCATGGTCCAGTCTTAGAGTCAGTTAGCTTTTCCCCTCATGACTTCTAGTTTATATCAACATGTTCTCTAAACATCAGATACTAGATACTGTTTAGGTACATGTCGCTCCGACCCTCCAGACTTTAGTCTCTGCTCCTAGCACAGAGTTCATAGCCCCCAGCTTCTCCTCGTAACACGTCATTACCAGTTTGCGCGCACCACCAGGTTAGAGGTCCCGGCTCCTTAGGTAGCCCCCTCCATGGTTTCCGCCCCATTCATGACATATTCTGTTACGTTTGCATCACATGTCTGAGTTACGCCTTTTTATCTCTTATCTTTCGCGACTGCTACGCGTCACGCCTTCTGTTCCACCCACTGCTACGCCTACTGCAATGTAATGCTATGTGTTCGCGCTATGTATATATGTTTGTGGATTTGTTATTAAAAGTTAGCGCGCTCATCCCAGACCCAGCCCCAGCAGCTGCTGGGCCCTGTCATCCTATTCCTATGCAGGTTGTCCTGTTCCTGTCCTTATGCTGTATTAAACCTGCAAAACTCCTACTACCTCGAATCTTGACTCTTATTTATTGAGCTATCTGTTATTCATTCATTCATTCAAAAATAGATCCGGTATTATTTATTTATATACCACACTGTGGTAATCATATGCGCAGACTACATCTCCCAGGATGCCGTGAGGCCACGCCCATCGGGGCGGGAGTAATGTATTTAAGATAGTCATGTGCTGTAAACGCTTTCCCTCAGCCATCCCAAGCCACTGAAGAAAGGATGTAATTTTCCTGAAACGCGTCTGGCAAGATGTGCTATACTACTCGCCTGAAATACCCTCTGCTGGCAAGCTGCTATTAAATGAATACAGCCTTCTTTGATGTCCGTTGTGGTTCCTTCCAAAAACGGGTTCTGCAACTGAATGATTTTTAACGGCCTAGTCCCAGGTCGTGGGAGGCGCCCACTACTCCGGTGGGTCCGTGTTAGTGCCAACCGGTGCTGCAATGAGCGGAACGGACAAGACTGGCTTCTATGCAGGAAGAAGTCATTCAAGCTCTGATGGCAGCTACAAAGCAGGGCAGAGAGTTTTCAAGTTTGAGCGCATGAACACTTATGGACATTGAGACTATGGGAAATGCACCCACTGTGGTAATAATATGCGCAGACTACATCTCCCAGGATGCCGTGAGGCCACGCCCATCGGGGCGGGAGTAATGTATTTAAGATAGTCATGTGCTGTAAACGCTTTCCCTCAGCCATCCCAAGCCACTGAAGAAAGGATGTAATTTTCCTGAAACGCGTCTGGCAAGATGTGCTATACTACTCGCCTGAAATACCCTCTGCTGGCAAGCTGCTATTAAATGAATAGAGCCTTCTTTGATGTCCGGTGTGGTTCCTTCCAAAAACGGGTTCTGCAACTGAATGATTTTTAACGGCCTAGTCCCAGGTCGTGGGAGGCGCCCACTACTCCGGTGGGTCCGTGTTAGTGCCAACCGGTGCTGCAATGAGCGGAACGGACAAGACTGGCTTCTATGCAGGAAGAAGTCATTCAAGCTCTGATGGCAGCTACAAAGCAGGGCAGAGAGTTTTCAAGTTTGAGCGCATGAACACTTATGGACATTGAGACTATGGGAAATGCACCCACTGTGGTAATAATATGCGCAGACTACATCTCCCAGGATGCCGTGAGGCCACGCCCATCGGGGCGGGAGTAATGTATTTAAGATAGTCATGTGCTGTAAACGCTTTCCCTCAGCCATCCCAAGCCACTGAAGAAAGGATGTAATTTTCCTGAAACGCGTCTGGCAAGATGTGCTATACTACTCGCCTGAAATACCCTCTGCTGGCAAGCTGCTATTAAATGAATAGAGCCTTCTTTAATGTCCGGTGTGGTTCCTTCCAAAAACGGGTTCTGCAACTGAATGATATATATATATATATATATATATATATATATTACCTACTGGTGGTCGCCAGTAGGTAGTTATAGTTAGGACCTAGTTTCCATAAGAAATCCACAACATACTATTTGGAAGAACTTTGGCGCCGGTGGACGAATCTTTGTGAATTTCTCCAAGAAAATGGCCTGCTCGGTTCCGCTCCTTCCCTGAAAGGTTGGGGGTGATTCGTCAAGTGAGGGCCGAGAAAAAAGGGGGGTCCCAAAATATGTTTTCCCCATGCAATTTTCCATAGGGACCTTTAGCCAGGGCTACAGCCCGAACGGCTGAATGGAATTACACGAAAGTTGGCAGAGAGGTAGAGTTTGGTTCGCAGATTGTGCTTTTTGTTAAATGGTGTAAATCCGTTCAGGAGTTTCTGAGAAAATTACAAGTAAGATCATAGCGATATCTAGAGACGGAGTGCAGCACGTGTACGGAAATCCGTTCAATTACGAGCGCGAGCTGCATGCTGATTGGCTGTGAACTGTGTGTCAACACTCGAAACCAGGAAGTGTTGGCAGGCATCTTGTGCCTCCGTAGAACCGAGTCACAAGAAAACAGTAAAATAAAGTTGAGAAATAAGGAAAGGGGGCTGGGTAGAAACATGCTGAGCTTATAGTCTTGGTCAGGGGGTGGTAAATGGATCTTTAGGTTCAATTTTTTTTTAAAAAAAAAAAATGGCGGGGTACTCGTGCAGTACTTGTACGCGGTGGAAAAGGTGAAATAAAAACTAGAAGTCTGTTTTATTCATTAGGTCCCGGGGGGGCAAATTACGGGGGTAATTATTTTGCATAATGGGGGCGTGTAAGGTGCCCAGAGCACTGGGGAACGGCACTCCTTTGGTTTTATTTTGAAGTATGCGGGGGGTTACGGTCCTACACCCCGCAGTCTCGGGGAGCGGCACCCCTCGGGTCTTTTAAAAAAATATATGTTTTGAGCTCTCTCTCTCTCTCCCTGTACAAGTCGCGGGGAACGCCACTTTCTAGGTCAGTAATATGTAAAATGACCTTCCAGGTCCGGGTACATGCATTGTCTGGGGTTTTTTATTAATGTTGGCAGGGTGGGCTTGATAATACATTTCTTGTTAATTCCCATAGAAGTCTATGTTCTGGTGTTAACATGGGCTTCTATGGGAAATAACAAGGCCATATTATCAAGCTCATTATCGCCGTTTTATCGGCAGTTTCCTGCCAATAAAACGGCGATCATTTTAACACCGGTCCTTGATAATAATCTGCACCTAAGTTTACTGGTAAAAAAAAGAGCAATGGGCCATATTATCAACAAAAGGCGATACATTATCGCCGCTTTTATCGGGAGGGAACTGCCGATAAAGCAGCGATAATGGGCTTGATAATAGGCCCTAGTAAAATTCCCATAGCAGCCCAGGTTCTGATGTTAACCTGGGCTGCTATGGTTATTCACAATGGCATATTATCAAGCCCATTATCGCCGCTTTATCATCAGTTTCCTGCCGATAAAAGCGGCAATAATGTATCGCCTTTTGTTGATAATATGCCCCTTCATTTCTATTATAGTATGTAAAAGTTTCCTTTTTTTTGTAGCAGTTGTACTCTCTACGCATGCGCAGACTCGTTTCGAATCCCACGTTTTTTCCTTTTTCTTCAAGTTCAACAAGCAAACCTTTCTTTATTTCAGGGGGTAAATTTGTCGCTTTCTTTTCCTGGGTCGTGTGTGTCATCCGCTGCTGTACTTTTGTAATATATATTGATAATCATATTTTTTCTATATTTATTTGAAAGGTAGTGCCGAGGCGCCAAACATTGATTACGTAATCCGGCAACCGCCATTTTAGTAGTTTTTCACCGTTATTTTTATTATATCTGTTACTTAGAACTCAGTAGTTTTCAATCCTAGTCTTGAATATCTTACTATAGTGTTTCAACATTATTTTTATTTGGACCGTCATACCCCTTCCACAAAATAAAAGAAGTATGTAGTTTTTTTTAATTCACTTTTATTAAAACAATAAATGTAAACGAAACTCATAACTATATTAGAAGCAACTAGAAAAATAAATTTAACAACAAACAATATTATAAACAAATTGTTAAATGGACTCCAAAAGATGTCCGATTGATAATCTGCAAAACAAAAAAGAAAATTAGAGTTTAGAATAATGTAGATGTGAGTGAATGAGCTGAAGCATCACAAGTTTTGGTAACTCTACGGTTTTACGTGTGCAGTGTGCCTCGTACATTTCAGTTCTGTTATACTGCCGTGTTCAAGTGGTGTCTATATGGAAGTGCCTACTGCATTACTGATGCCCGTTATGCCGACTTATTTCTAATGCATTGCTATGAAGGCTTTATAGATCTAGGCCTCTGTGCTTACCGTTGTATAAACCTTGCGGCCAAACACTTCAGCCAGTGGAATTCACAACTTGAGTTGGGCTGTTCTTCTACATGTGCAAGCAGACAGCAGTGTCTATAAGTTTAAGAGAGAAAGAGAAATGATGTCACAGAAAGTGAGAGAGAGAAAGAGAGAGAAAACAACATTAAAACTGTGTTGCAGAGTCTGGAGTTGAGATTTTTTCTTGAAAAGGTAGTTATAGTTAGGACCTAGTTTCCATAAGAAATCCACAACATTCTATTTGGAATAACTTTGGCACCGGTGGACGAATCTTTGTGAATTTCTCCAAGAAAATGGCCTGCTCGGTTCCGCTCCTTCCCGGGAAGGTTGGGGGTGATTCGTCAAGTGGGGGCCGAGAAAAAAGGGGGGTCCCAAAACATGTTTTCCCCATGCAATTTTCCATAGGGACCTTTAGCCAGGGCTACAGCCCGAACGGCTGAATGGAATTACACGAAAGTTGGCAGAGAGGTAGAGTTTGGTTCACAGATTGTGCTTTTTGTTAAATGGTGTAAATCCGTTCAGGAGTTTCTGAGAAAATTACAAGTAAAATCATAGCGATATCTAGAGACGGAGTGCAGCACGTGTACGGAAATCCGTTCAATTACGAGCGCGAGCTGCATGCTGATTGGCTGTGAACTGTCTGTCAACACTCGAAACCAGGAAGTGTTGGCAGCCATCTTGTGCCTCGGTAGAACCGAGTCACAAGAAACCAGTAAAATAAAGTTGAGAAATAAGGAAAGGGGGCTGGGTAGAAACATTCTGAGCCTATAGTCTTGGTCAGGGGGTGGTACATGGATCTTTAGGCTCAATTTTTTTTTTTTTTTATAAAAAATGGCGGAGTACTCGTGCAGTACTTGTACGCGGTGGAAAAGGTGAAAAAAAACTAGAAGTCTGTTTTATTCATTAGGTCCCGGGGGGCAAATTACGGGGGTAAATATTTTGCATAATGGGGGCTTGTAAGGTGCCCAGAGCACTGGGGAACGGCACTCCTCTGGTTTTATTTTGAAGTATGCGGGGGGGGGTTACGGTCCTACACCCCGCAGTCTCGGGGAGCGGCACCCCTCGGGTCTTTTAAAAAAAAAATATGTTTTGAGCTCTCTCTCTCTCTCCCTGTACAAGTCGCGGGGAACGCCACCTTTCTTGGTCAGTAATATGTAAAATGACCTTCCAGGTCCAGGTACATGCATTGTCTGGTTTTTTTTATTAATGTTGGGAGGGTGGGCTTGATAATACATCCTTGTTAATTCCCATAGAAGTCTATGTTCTGGTGTTAACATGGGCTTCTATGGGAAATAACAAGGCCATATTATCAAGCTCATTATCGCCGTTTTATCGGCAGTTTCCTGCCAATAAAACGGCGATAATTTTAACACCGGTCCTTGATAATAATATGCACCTAAGTTTACTGGTTAAAAAAAAGAGCAATGGGCTACATTATCAACAAAAGGCAATGCATTATCGCCGCTTTTATCGGCAGGGAACTGCCGATAAAGCTGCGATAATGGGCTTGATAATAGGCCCAAGTAAAATTCCCATAGCAGCCCAGGTTCTGACGTTAACCTGGGCTGCTATGGTTATTTACAATGGCATATTATCAAGCCCATTATCGCCGCTGTATCATCAGTTTCCTGCCGATAAAATCGGCGATAATTTATCGCCTTTTGTTGATAATATGCCCCTTCATTTCTATTATAGTATGTAAAAGTTTCCTTTTTTTAGTAGCAGTTGTACTCTCTACGCATGCGCAGACTCGTTTCGAAGCCCACGTTTTTTTCTTTTTCTTCAAGTTCAACAAGCAAACCTTTCTTTATTTCAGGGGGTAAATTTGTCGCTTTCTTTTCCCGGGTCGTGTGTGTCATCCGCTGCTGTACTTTTGTAATATATATTGATAATCATATTTTTTCTATATTTATTTGAAAGGTAGTGGAGAGGCGCCAAACATTGATTACGGACTCCGTCGATCGCCATTTTAGTAATTTTTCACCGTTATTTTTATTATATCTGTTACTTAGAACTCAGTAGTTTTCAATCCTAGTCTTGAATATCTTACTATAGTGTTTCAACATTATTTTTATTGTGGACCGTCATACCCCCTCCACAAAATAAAAGAAGTATGTCATTTTTTTTTATTCACTTTTATTAAAACAATAAATGTAAACGAAACTCATAACTATATTAGAAGCAACTAGAAAAATAACTTTAACAACAAACAATATTATAAACAAATTGTTAAATGGACTCCAAAAGATGTCCGATTGATAATCTGCAAAACAAAAAAGAAAATTAGAGTTTAGAATTATGTAGATGTGAGTGAATGAGCTGAAGCATCACAAGGTTTGGTAACTCTACGGTTTTACGTGTGCAGTGTGCCTCGTACATTTCAGTTCTGTTATACTGCCGTGTTCAAGTGGTGTCTATATGGAAGTGCCTACTGCATTACTGACGCCCGTTATGCCGACTTATTTCTAATGCATTGCTATGAAGGCTTTGTAGATCTAGGCCTCTGTGCTTACCGTTGTATAAACCTTGCGGCCAAACACTTCAGCCAGTGGAATTCACAACTTGAGTTGGACTGTTCTTCTACATGTGCAAGCAGACAGCAGTGTCTATAAGTTTAAGAGAGAAAGAGAAATGATGTCACAGAAAGTGAGAGAGAGAAAGAGAGAGAAAACAACATTAAAACTGTGTTGCAGAGTCTGGAGTTGAGATTTTTTCTTGAAAAGGTAGTTATAGTTAGGACCTAGTTTCCATAAGAAATCTACAACATTCTATTTGGAATAACTTTGGCGCCGGTGGACGAATCTTTGTGAATTTCTCCAAGAAAATGGCCTGCTCGGTTCCGCTCCTTCCCTGACAGGTTGGGGGTGATTCGTCAAGTGGGGGCCGAGAAAAAAGGGGGGTCCCAAAACATGTTTTCCCCATGCAATTTTCCATAGGGACCTTTAGCCAAGGCTACAGCCCGAACGGCTGAATGGAATTACACGAAATTTGGCAGAGAGGTAGAGTTTGGTTCACAGATTGTGCTTTTTGTTAAATGGTGTAAATCCGTTCAGTAGTTTCTGAGAAAATTACAAGTAAAATCATAGCGATATCTAGAGACGGAGTGCAGCACGTGTACGGAAATCCTTTAGCCAGGGCTACAGCCCGAACGGCTGAATGGAATTACACAAAATTTGGCAGAAAGGTAGAGTTTGGTTCACAGATTGTGCTTTTTGTTAAATGGTGTAAATACGTTCAGTAGTTTCTGAGAAAATTACAAGTAAAATCATACCGATATCTAGAGACGGAGTGCAGCACGTGTACGGACGGAAATCCGTTCAATTACGAGCGCGAGCTGCATGCTGATTGGCTGTGAACTGTCTGTCAACACTCGAAACCAGGAAGTGTTGGCAGCCATCTTGTGCCTCGGTAGAACCGAGTCACAGGAAAACAGTAAAATAAAGTTGAGAAATAAGGAAAGGGGGCTGGGTAGAAACATTCTGAGCCTATAGTCTTGGTCAGGGGGTGGTACATGGATCTTTAGGCTCAATTTTTTTTTTAAATAAAAAATGGCGGGGTACTCGTGTAGTACTTGTACGCGGTGGAAAAGGGGAAAAAAACCTAGAAGTCTGTTGTATTCATTAGGTCCCGGGAGGGCAAATTACGGGGGTAATTATTTTGCATAATAGGGGCTTGTAAGGTGCCCAGAGCACTGGGGAACGGCACTCCTCTGGTTTTATTTTGAAGTATGCGGGGGGGTTACGGTCCTAATCCCCGCAACCTCGGGGAGCGGCACCCCTCGGGTCTTTTAAAAAAAAAAAACATGTTTTGAGGTCTCTCTCTCCCCGTACAAGTCGCGGGGAACGCCACCTTTCTAGGTCAGTAATATGTAAAATGACCTTCCAGGTCCGGGTACCTGCATTGTCTGTTTTTTTTTTATTAATGTTGGGAGGGTGGGTTTGATAATACGTCCTTGTTAATTCCCATAGAAGTCTATGTTCTGGTGTTAACATGGGCTTCTATGGGAAATAACAAGGCCATATTATCAAGCTCATTATCGCCGTTTTATCGGCAGTTTCCTGCCAATAAAACGGCGATAATTTTAACACCGGTCCTTGATAATAATATGCACCTAAGTTTACTGGTAAAAAAAAGAGCAATGGGCTACATTATCAACAAAAGGCAATGCATTATCGCCGCTTTTATCGGCAGGAAACTGCCAATAAAGCAGCGATAATGGGCTTGATAATAGGCCCAAGTAAAATTCCCATAGCAGCCCAGGCTCTGATGTTAACCTGGGCTGCTATGGTTATTCACAATGGCATATTATCAAGCCCATTATCGCCCCTTTATCATCAGTTTCCTGCCGATAAAAGCGGCGATAATGTATCGCCTTTTGTTGATAATATGCCCCTTCATTTCTATTATAGTATGTAAAAGTTTCCTTTTTTTTGTAGCAGTAGTACTCTCTACGCATGCGCAGACTCGTTTCGAAGCCCACGTTTTTTTCTTTTTCTTCAAGTTCAACAAGCAAACCTTTCTTTATTTCAGGTAGTAAATGTGTTGCTTTCTTTTCCCGGGTCGTGTGTGTCATCCGCTGCTGTACTTTTGTCATATATATTGATAATCATATTTTTTCTATATTTATTTGAAAGGTAATGCCGAGGCGCCAAACATTGATTACGTACTCCGTCGACCACCATTTTAGTAGTTTTTCACCGTTATTTTTATTATATCTGTTACTTAGAACTCAGTAGTTTTCAATCCTAGTCTTGAATATCTTACTATAGTATTTCAACATTATTTTTATTGTGGACCGTCATACCCCCCCCACAAAATAAAAGAAGTATGTCGTTTTTTTATTCACTTTTATTAAAACAATAAATGTAAACGAAACTCATAACTATATTAGAAGCAACTAGAAAAATAACTTTAACAACAAACAATATTATAAACAAATTGTTAAATGGACTCCAAAAGATGTCCGATTGATAATCTGCAAAACAAAAAAGAAAATTAGAGTTTAGAATTATGTAGATGTGAGTGAATGAGCTGAAGCATCACAAGTTTTGGAAACTCTACGGTTTTACGTGTGCAGTGTGCCTCGTACATTTCAGTTCTGTTATACTGCCGTGTTCAAGTGGTGTCTATATGGAAGTGCCTACTGCATTACTGACGCCTGTTATGCCGACTTATTTCTAATGCATTGCTATGAAGGCTTTGTAGATCTAGGCCTCTGTGCTTACCGTTGTATAAACCTTGCGGCCAAACACTTCAGCCAGTGGAATTCACAACTTGAGTTGGGCTGTTCTTCTACATGTGCAAGCAGACAGCAGTGTCTATAAGTTTAAGAGAGAAAGAGGAATGATGTCACAGAAAGTGAGAGAGAGAAAACAACATTAAAACTGTGTTGCAGAGTCTGGAGTTGAGATTTTTTCTTGAAAAGTCAGACGTAGATTTACAAGTTCCTTGCGTCACTTTACCCATGTTAAAAGTGACTCAAAAGTGGCATAATAAGGTTGTGGATCTGTTTGTCAGACTCTTGTAACCTATCTGTTGTCACTGCTCGGACGTAATTATAGATTTTACAGAGAAGCTGCTGTACACTACGCACTCTGGGCCATAATATCAAGCCTGGGCGACAAAATTATCGCCACTTTATCGGAAGGAAAGTGCCGCTAAAGTGGCGATAATGGGTTTGATAATATGCTCTATTGAATTCCAATCGAAGCTCCTGTTAGATGTCCTTCACATCTAACATGAGCTTCGATTGGAATTCAATAGACCATATTATCAAACCCATTATCACCACTTTAGCGGCACTTTCCTGCCGATAAAGTGGCGATAATTTTGTCGCCAAGGCTTGATAATATGGCCGTCTCTCCTTTCACAAATAAAGGTAACACTACAGTTTTACGAGTGCAGTGTACTTGGTACATTTCACTTGTTTTAGTTCCGTGTTCAAGTGGTGTCTATATGGAAGTGCCTACTGCGTTACTGACACCCGTTATGCCGACTTATTTCTAATGGTTTGCAATGAAGGCTTTGTAGATCTAGGCCTCTGTGCCTACCGTTGTGTAATCAGTGCGGCCAAACGCTTCGGCCACTTGATTTCACAACTTGAGTTGGGCTGTTTTTCTACACGTCCAAGCAGACAGCAGTGTCTATAAGTTTAAGAGAGAAAGAGAAATGATGTCACAGAGAGTGAGAGAGAGAAAGACAGATAAAACAACATTAAAACTGTGTCGCATAGTCTGGAGTTGAGATTTTTTCTTGAAAAGTCAGACGTAGATTTACAAGCTCCTTGCGTCACTTTTCCCATGTTAAAAGTGACTCAAAAGTGGCGTAATAAGGTTGTGGATCTGTTTGTCAGACTGTTGTAACCTATCTGTTGTCACTGCTCGGACGTAATTATAGATTTTACAGAGAAGCTGCTGTACACTACGCACTCTGGTCCATAATATCAAGCCTGGGCGACAAAATTATTGCAACTTTATTGGCAGGAAAGTGCCGCTAAAGTGGCGATAATGGGTTTGATAATATGCTCTATGGAATTTCAATCGAAGCTCATGTTAGATGTCCTTCACATCTAACATGAGCTTCGATTGGAATTCCATGTAGCATATTATCAAACCCATTATCGCCACTTTAGCGGCACTTTCCTGCCAATAAAGTGGCAATAATTTTGTCGCCAAGGCTTGATAATATGGCCGTCTCTCCTTTCACAAATAAAGGTAGCACTACAGTTTTACGAGTGCAGTGTGCTTGGTACATTTCACTTGTTATAGTGCCGCGTTCAAGTAATGTCTATATGGAAGTGCCTACTGCGTTACTGACGCCCGTTATGCCGACTTATTTCTAATGGTTTGCAATGAAGGCTTTGTAGATCTAGGCCTCTGTGCTTACCGTTGTATAAACAGTGCGGCCAAACGCTTCGGCCACTTGATTTCACAATTTGAGTTGGGCTGTTCTTCTACACGTCCAAGTAGATAGCAGCGTCTATAAGTTTAAGAGAGAAAGATAAATTATGTCACAGAGAGTGAGAGAGAGAAAGAGAGAGAAAACAACATTAAAAATGTGTCGCAGAGTCTGGAGTTGTGATTTCTTTTTGAAAAGTCAGACGTAGATTTACAAGCTCTTTGCGCCACTTTACCCATGTTAAAAGTGACTCAAAAGTGGCGTAATAAGGTTGTGGATCTGTTTGTCAGACTGTTGTAACCTATCTGTTGTCACTGCTCGGAGTTAATTATAGATTTTACAGAGAAGCTGCTGTACACTACGCACTCTGATCCATAATATCAAGCCTGGGCGACAAAATTATCGCCACTTTATCAGCAGGAAAGTGCCGCTAAAGTGGCGATAATGGGTTTGATAATATGCTCTATGGAATTGCAATCAAAGCTCATGTTAGATGTCCTTCACATCTAACATGAGCTTCGATTGGAATTCCATACAGCATATTATCAAACCCATTATCGCCCCTTTATCATCAGTTTCCTGCCGATAAAAGCAGCGATAATGTATCGCCTTTTGTTGATAATATGCCCCTTCATTTCTATTATAGTATGTAAAAGTTTCCTTTTTTTTGTAGCAGTAGTACTCTCTACGCATGCACAGACTCGTTTCGAAGCCCACGTTTTTTTCTTTTTCTTCAAGTTCAACAAGCAAACCTTTCTTTATTTCAGGTAGTAAATGTGTTGCTTTCTTTTCCCGGGTCGTGTGTGTCATCCGCTGCTGTACTTTTGTCATATATATTGATAATCATATTTTTTCTATATTTATTTGAAAGGTAATGTCGAGGCGCCAAACATTGATTACGTACTCCGTCGACCACCATTTTAGTAGTTTTTCACCGTTATTTTTATTATATCTGTTACTTAGAACTCAGTAGTTTTCAATCCTAGTCTTGAATATCTTACTATAGTATTTCAACATTATTTTTATTGTGGACCGTCATACCCCCCCCACAAAATAAAAGAAGTATGTCGTTTTTTTATTCACTTTTATTAAAACAATAAATGTAAACGAAACTCATAACTATATTAGAAGCAACTAGAAAAATAACTTTAACAACAAACAATATTATAAACAAATTGTTAAATGGACTCCAAAAGATGTCCGATTGATAATCTGCAAAACAAAAAAGAAAATTAGAGTTTAGAATTATGTAGATGTGAGTGAATGAGCTGAAGCATCACAAGTTTTGGAAACTCTACGGTTTTACGTGTGCAGTGTGCCTCGTACATTTCAGTTCTGTTATACTGCCGTGTTCAAGTGGTGTCTATATGGAAGTGCCTACTGCATTACTGACGCCCGTTATGCCGACTTATTTCTAATGCATTGCTATGAAGGCTTTGTAGATCTAGGCCTCTGTGCTTACCGTTGTATAAACCTTGCGGCCAAACACTTCAGCCAGTGGAATTCACAACTCGAGTTGGGCTGTTCTTCTACATGTGCAAGCAGACAGCAGTGTCTATAAGTTTAAGAGAGAAAGAGGAATGATGTCACAGAAAGTGAGAGAGAGAAAACAACATTAAAACTGTGTTGCAGAGTCTGGAGTTGAGATTTTTTCTTGAAAAGTCAGACGTAGATTTACAAGTTCCTTGCGTCACTTTACCCATGTTAAAAGTGACTCAAAAGTGGCATAATAAGGTTGTGGATCTGTTTGTCAGACTCTTGTAACCTATCTGTTGTCACTGCTCGGACGTAATTATAGATTTTACAGAGAAGCTGCTGTACACTACGCACTCTGGGCCATAATATCAAGCCTGGGCGACAAAATTATCGCCACTTTATCGGAAGGAAAGTGCCGCTAAAGTGGCGATAATGGGTTTGATAATATGCTCTATTGAATTCCAATCGAAGCTCCTGTTAGATGTCCTTCACATCTAACATGAGCTTCGATTGGAATTCAATAGACCATATTATCAAACCCATTATCACCACTTTAGCGGCACTTTCCTGCCGATAAAGTGGCGATAATTTTGTCGCCAAGGCTTGATAATATGGCCGTCTCTCCTTTCACAAATAAAGGTAACACTACAGTTTTACGAGTGCAGTGTACTTGGTACATTTCACTTGTTTTAGTTCCGTGTTCAAGTGGTGTCTATATGGAAGTGCCTACTGCGTTACTGACACCCGTTATGCCGACTTATTTCTAATGGTTTGCAATGAAGGCTTTGTAGATCTAGGCCTCTGTGCCTACCGTTGTGTAATCAGTGCGGCCAAACGCTTCGGCCACTTGATTTCACAACTTGAGTTGGGCTGTTTTTCTACACGTCCAAGCAGACAGCAGTGTCTATAAGTTTAAGAGAGAAAGAGAAATGATGTCACAGAGAGTGAGAGAGAGAAAGACAGATAAAACAACATTAAAACTGTGTCGCATAGTCTGGAGTTGAGATTTTTTCTTGAAAAGTCAGACGTAGATTTACAAGCTCCTTGCGTCACTTTTCCCATGTTAAAAGTGACTCAAAAGTGGCGTAATAAGGTTGTGGATCTGTTTGTCAGACTGTTGTAACCTATCTGTTGTCACTGCTCGGACGTAATTATAGATTTTACAGAGAAGCTGCTGTACACTACGCACTCTGGTCCATAATATCAAGCCTGGGCGACAAAATTATTGCAACTTTATTGGCAGGAAAGTGCCGCTAAAGTGGCGATAATGGGTTTGATAATATGCTCTATGGAATTTCAATCGAAGCTCATGTTAGATGTCCTTCACATCTAACATGAGCTTCGATTGGAATTCCATAGAGCATATTATCAAACCTATTATCGCCACTTTAGCGGCACTTTCCTGCCGATAAAGTGGCAATAATTTTGTCGCCAAGGCTTGATAATATGGCCGTCTCTCCTTTCACAAATAAAGGTAGCACTACAGTTTTACGAGTGCAGTGTGCTTGGTACATTTCACTTGTTATAGTGCCGCGTTCAAGTAATGTCTATATGGAAGTGCCTACTGCGTTACTGACGCCCGTTATGCCGACTTATTTCTAATGGTTTGCAATGAAGGCTTTGTAGATCTAGGCCTCTGTGCTTACCGTTGTATAAACAGTGCGGCCAAACGCTTCGGCCACTTGATTTCACAATTTGAGTTGGGCTGTTCTTCTACACGTCCAAGTAGATAGCAGCGTCTATAAGTTTAAGAAAGAAAGATAAATTATGTCACAGAGAGTGAGAGAGAGAAAGAGAGAGAAAACAACATTAAAAATGTGTCGCAGAGTATGGAGTTGTGATTTCTTTTTGAAAAGTCAGACGTAGATTTACAAGCTCTTTGCGTCACTTTACCCATGTTAAAAGTGACTCAAAAGTGGCGTAATAAGGTTGTGGATCTGTTTGTCAGACTGTTGTAACCTATCTGTTGTCACTGCTCGGAGTTAATTATAGATTTTACAGAGACGCTGCTGTACACTACGCACTCTGATCCATAATATCAAGCCTGGGCGACAAAATTATCGCCACTTTATCAGCAGGAAAGTGCCGCTAAAGTGGCGATAATGGGTTTGATAATATGCTCCATGGAATTGCAATCAAAGCTCATGTTAGATGTCCTTCACATCTAACATGAGCTTCGATTGGAATTCCATACAGCATATTATCAAACCCATTATCGCCACTTTAGCGGCACTTTCCTGCCGATAAAGTGGTGATAATTTTGTCGCCAAGGCTTGATAATATGGCCGTCTCTACTTTCACAAATGAAGGTAACACTACAGTTTTGCGAGTGCAGTGTACTTGGTACATTTCACTTGTTATAGTGCTGCGTTCAAGTGGTGTCTATATGGAAGTGCCTACTGCGTTACTGATACCCGTAATGCCGACTTATTTCTAATGGTTTGCAATGAAGGCTTTGTAGATCTAGGCCTCTGTGCTTACCGTTGTATAAACAGTGCGGCCAAACGCTTCGGCCACTTGGTTTCACATCTTGAGTTGGGCTGTTCTTCTACACGTCCAAGCAAACAGCAGTGTCTATAAGTTTAAGAGAGAAAGAGAAATGATGTCACAGAGAGTGTGAGAGAGAAAACAACATTAAAACTGTGTCGCAGAGTCTAGAGTTGAGACTTTTTCTTGAAAAGTCAGACATAGATTTACAAGCTCCTTGCATCATTTTACCCATGTTAAAAGTGACTCAAAAGTGGCGTAATAAGGTTGTGGTTCTGTTTGTCAGAGTGTTGTAACCTATCTGTTGTCACTGCTCGGAGGTAATTATAGATTTTACAGATAAGCTGCTGTACACTACGCACTCTGGGCCATAATATCAAGCCTGGGCGACAAAATTATTGCCACTTTATCGGCAGGAAAGTGCAGCTAAAGTGGCGATAATGGGTTTGATAATATGCTCCATGGAATTCCAATTGAAGCTCATGTTAGATGTCCTTCACATCTAACATGAGCTTCGATTGGAATTCTATAGAGCATATTATCAAACCCATTATCGCCACTTTAGCGGCACTCTCCTGCCAATAAAGTGGCAATATTTTGTCACCAAGGCTTGATAATATGGCCGTCTCTCCTTTCACAAATAAAGGTAACACTACAGTTTTACGAGTGCAGTGTACCTGTAACATTTCACTTGTTATAGTGCTGCGTTCGAGTGGTGTCTATATGGAAGTGCTTACTGCGTTACTGACGCAAAAGTGACATAACGGCATTGTAAATATGCTGATTTATTTCTAATGCATTGCTATGAAGGCATTGTATATGTAGGCTGCTGTGCTTACCTTGTATAAACAGTGCGGCCACCGGAGTTCACCACTCGACTTGAACTCTGCTTCTATATGTCAAAGTATATTCAATACATTGCAGACAATTCCATTGCTGTTGCTTGATAGGCCGTAGTTGTTTCTGAAGGATATTTGCTGAAGGAAACAAAAGGACATTTTGGTTAGTCATCGTAAACTGAGTTGCGTGAATATATTCTGGACATTTCAGCAATTATAAAAACGTTACTGCTATTGGTAAAAAAAATTAAATATGTGAATTAATACATTATATAGGAGTGCGTTTGTCTAAAATATTAAGTCGCATTTTTGTATGTAGTCAGCTACAACCCTTTGAGTCCTTCTGATGGGTACTCAAGTGTTACTGCTCACCTTTTGTGGAAACGAGTTTCTTCGTGATGTAGTCACGATCTTCAACAAAGACTTCTTATACGTGTTGCCCAGTCTTAATACCTCTATGGTTCACGACATACTCGTGCTCCCATCATCATCATCATCGCAGGTTCTTCACCCACTCAGTGCTTTGGGCACCACTAACTCAGTGACCAAAGAGGCCACTCATGTGGTAGTAGGTCCTTTGTTCGGTGCTTTGGGAACAAGTCTAAAATGGCGTACAACACGTGTGCTCCGTCTTTTTCATAGATAGGGTCACGTGTGTAGTGACGAATGCGCTGAATGGGTGTGGTGTGCGTGTATACCAGCCATGAGGGAGTGTGTATGTCGATCTGACAACTAGACCTGCAACTAAGAAATCACTACAATGGAAGTTTGGGCCTTGTACTTTTGTTGTGTTTTCCTGGTAGCGTAAGAGTGGCCTTCTTTTTTCTATGTGATGTTATAGAGTCACCATGTATGTGACCTATTTTGTGACGCATTTTATTGTACAATGGGTTTGAAAAACTAGATGTGGTAGGGTGTTTTTTAAATTAAACTGTGTACTCTGGTTACGAGTTTGTTGATTGTAGAAGTATATATATTTTTTTCTATTTTGTATTCTATCATAATTGTGCTGACTTTTCTGCTTTAGCGTGCAGTACTATATTATTTTATAAAATGTATAACAAAGTGTTGAAATCATGTTTGAAATTAGAATGGAAGCGTGTAAGCTGTTCTCTGTGAGGAATAGCACTGCCGGCTCCCGCAGGAAGTGGGTAGCCGACTGGGATCGTGGAGGCCTTGTGGCTGTTCCCACGGACCGCAACGTTATATTTGAGCCCCGGGGAATGGGGTGCTCGGGAATCCACACTGTAAGCATCTTGAAGAGAGGTCTGGATGCACTATGAAGGTCTCTGTAAATGAAGTGGCAGTTTGAAAAGTGAGATTTTTTCTAAAATGGTGGACAACATGCAGTTTTGAAAAAAGAAAAGGATTGATTAGTTGTTCGAGAACATTCTGCACTAAGCTACGATGAATGTTTCTGTATTTTAAAAGGCTGATTTTTATTGGTTAAGAATAAGTGTTAGCAAAGAACGTTACATAAAATAAGCTGGTATATTCTCAAGGGAAGCATACTTGCTGTTTTAATTTGCAACAATGTATGATGAACTTTTCACCTGTGTGCTAAGTTAGGTGTTCCCTGAAGTGTTTCTATGGTAACTGGCAGATTGTGGAATAGAGGAAGGGTTGAAAGTTTTGTCAGTTGGAAAGGGTGCAAAAGTTCAAGCAATATAAATGTGTTTTGTTTTGAATTTAATGTGGGAATAAATGTGATTTTTTATTTATTTGTATATGTGTGTAGATTGAGTGTGTAGTTTGATCGGAAAAGTTTGCTATTTGGTATATGACTTCCTGATCTCGTAGGACTGCTTAGTGGGATTTACAATGATGGCCAAGTTCAAAATCTTTGATGGCCTTTGTTGAGCCTTTGATGGCCCTGGGGAGCACCGTCTCCGAGGGTCGGCTCTTGTAGTGTTATAGGGTGCCTATTTGTGGGAGTCTGCTGTTTGCTATGGTTGGGCGAGAGTTCTCTTTGAAGTAGGAAAGCAGATTGTTTTTTGTCTGAGAGAGAAGTAATTAAGGTAGTTTCTCTGACCAAAAGCAATTCCGGCTCCCGAATGATGCAAGGAGCCGGCTGGTACCGTGGTGGATTTGGGGCTCTACCTACGGTCTTGAATGTTATATTTGAGGCTTGGTGGATGGGGTGTCTGGTGATTGTAAAAAATGAGTGATGTATGGTATTTATTTTTTTACGGTATATTTATTGTGCGCGTACAGTGCGAATTTTGGAAGTTGTTCTATAAGCGTACGTAAGCAAGAAAAATGAATTAAAAATAAATCTTTTACAGATATTTATCAAGTTTATGTGTTTATATCTTTGTTGCTTGTAATGAGACATTTTTGCTTTATTGGTACTTATAAGTAAGTGCTTATCCATAGTCTAGATTTGTTGAGGAGCAGTGTTTTATACAGTGCTGAACTTTTGACCTCTGTTGACAGTTGAGTTTTGCATGATCTGTTGGGGGTAGGGTGGAAAGTTATGTCAGTAGGAAAGGTTTGAAATGTTAAATCAATAGAAAGGTGTGTTTTGTTTTGAATTAATGTGTGCAGGATTTTTATTGGTTATTGATATGTATGTATGTGTAAAATGAGCGCAGAAAATGTTCCATTTGACAGTTCTGCTGCAAACACGGAACTAGAGAGA
This sequence comes from Lissotriton helveticus, assembly GCF_964261635.1. Classification (NCBI taxonomy): domain Eukaryota; kingdom Metazoa; phylum Chordata; class Amphibia; order Caudata; family Salamandridae; genus Lissotriton; species Lissotriton helveticus. Next base: position 739,243,959 of record NC_136070.1, read on the forward strand.
TTCTGTACAAGAATATCCACGGTGTGAGTGGTATTCTTCTTAATCTACAAATCAATTTGAAAGGTGAGTTGATAAGTTGTATGGGAGTATGTGTGGTGCATCTTTGTACATTAAGGAATTATGGGGTATATCAAGACAAGCGATAATATTATTGCCGCTTTATGGGTAGAAAACCGCCGATAAAGCGGCGATAATGTTATCGCCTGTCTTGATAATATGCCCGTATATTTGTCCGTTGTAAACGTTTTATAGTAGTACATGTGTTTTGGTATAATGCATGCTGTTATGTTTTTTTGTTTAATATCAGTTTGTGCGTCTCTGTACATTAAGGGATTATGGGCCATATTATCAATAAAGGGCAATACATTATCGCCGCTTTTATCGGCAGGAAACTGCTGGTAAAGTGGTGCTAATGGTCTTGATAATATGTCCTTGTGAATTGCCATAGAAGCCCAGGTTAACACTAGAACCTGGGCTGCTATGGGAATTTACAAGGGCCTATTATCAAGCCCATTATCGCCGCTTTAGCGGCAGTTTCCTGCCGATAAAAGCAGCGATAATGTATCGCCCTTTACTGATAATATGGCACTGACGGGCATATTATCAAGGACCGGTGTTAAAATTATCAACATTTTATGGGCAGGAAACTACTGATAAAACGGCGAAAATGGTCTTGATAATACGCCCTTGTTAATTCCCATAGAAGCCCATGTTCTGGTGTTAACATGGGCTTCTATGGGAATTAACAAGGGCGTATTATCAAGCCCAGACGCGGCCCATGGAGGGAGTTGCGGTGGGACCGGCGGGGTGAGGGAGGGGCAGGGTGGGAGGTGATAAACAACGGAATCTGGATGATTGTAGGTAAGTAAACAATTAAATTAATAAAACAAATTTCGGGTCATATTATCAACAACATAAGACAAAACATTATCGCCGGTTTTATCGGCAGGAAACTGCTGATAAAGTGGCGATAATGACCTTGATAATATGCCCTTGTGAATTCCCATAGCAGCCCAGGTTAACACCAGAACCTGGGCTGCTATGGGAATTTACAAGGGCCTATTATCAAGCCCATTATCGCCGCTTTATCGGCAGTTTCCTGGCGATAAATGCGGCAATAATGTATAGCCTTATGTTGTTGATAATATGCCCCTTCGTTCCATATCCTGCATCGCATTTTGCGATGCAGGGCGCGCTACGAAATTCGGGGCATATTATCAAGGACCGGTGTTAAAATTATCACCGTTTTATCGTATTCGTAGCGTATGCTGAGAATGATTAGCAGTAGAAACTATGGTGCGATCACTCTCTCACTGTGAAATCAGAGCACAGGGCGCGCTATGAGGATAGTTAGAAGTGGTCACTTATTGGAGATCCGATTCAGCTGTGTGGCTTATTGTGCGATGTTAGCAGGCATCGCTTACATGATTACGGTAACTTAGCGTGTGGTTTGCTATAAAAAAAGTTTTGTTTACTCCTCTGTATGGGAAGCTGGATGTTTCTATCTGGCCGTCGATTCCGACCTTGAAAGAAGAGTCAACCAAATGAGCAGTATAAGAGCGCTATTGTTTCAAATCAAAAAGAGGTCGCTCTTACATATGCTAGAGAAACATTTGTCCTTCATGTAGCAAACACCCGCACAGAAGTGTATGCTTTATTAAATACAGGCGTGCCCCGGAATTTTAGGGAGTTAATTTAGACTATCTTTAATGCGTCCTCGAGTAGGGGGTTAGCTTACTTTTTTAAAGTTATAAGCATTGGCCTTGTGACTTTTGTAGAAACTATATTTGGTGTCTTGTCAGTGTTTTTTCATTCGATTTTTTCCAGCATCTTTGGTGAATTGTGCTTAATGCTCACATTAGTTGCCGGTGTGCTTGTAATAATTTGTTTACTTAAATATGGATGCACATCTTGCAGCAGACGACAATATTTCTCAGTTGTTGCTGGTCCGCAACCTAATGCTTAGTTACTATGGAGCGCTGCCTCTTGCAACATTGAGAGCAGCTTATGGATTATCGTTTTGATTCTCCTTTTTCACATGCGTTCAACCTGTGTTCCATTGCCTGAGCTGTGATTTCGACTGGGCCCTGGATTTGTGTCTCTGCAGTAAGGTGTCTCCCAGCGTGGATTATGACCAGCTGATGAGCCCCTTAGTGGTTCATGACTTGCTCTGTTGTGGCGGTGGGATTATGGCCTTAGCAGCGACACATGGAATAATGGGACATAGGAATGTTTTTGCAGTGGCGCATGACTTCTTGGCACGCAGTTACATTGAAGATGACCCGAGTTTTCCTCCGATGGTGATAGAGGCTCCGGTCATTGAGGAACATGTATGTTCATTCCCACTATTGAATTGGATGGCTGAAATGTTTTCAGATGAGAACAATGACTTCCTGTTGGAGGCTGTTGCTACATACTGTGCGTATACGCTGGTGGAATAAGACTGTTCGATTTTTCTACCTATTATTTATTATTTAGTTACTGCTTTTTATCAAAGATCGAATACTTTTTTTTGCAAAATTGAACTTGACTCTGCTTTTTAGGCTTGGACTCTGCATTTGTAATTTGCCCACGTTTATATTATGTGCTTTGGCCAAGGAAATGTGTCGTGGGCTGAGCCTTGCAGTCACACCGTGTTAAGTTAGCATGGGTTTATTAGAAGCTTAAACGCCATTTTTGTTTTCCTGCACTGGTTTGTACACAACACGCACTTGCAATATTGTTTAGAGAAGGCTGAGTATTTTGCTTCATATGAGAATAATTTGATATACTACATTTGTAGACTGTCTCGTACTTTAGTGTGTATAGTGAGAGCATGAAACATCAAGGTTATGTTGGATACTGTGTGAGTTATTCGGAATGATGTTCGCACGTTTGAGCCATAAGAGATATGCAGCTGTGGCATCTCTTATACTTGCACGTTTAGTAATGAAGTGTGCAGGCATGATTACACACAGTTTGAGGACATCTGTATCTTGACAGTTTGTGTAGAACTCAATGTGATCTACTACTGCTGAGTAACAGAGGTATGGGTTTGCCTATGTAGTCGTATGAGATCTTCTGTAGTTATAAACTAACCTGCTAAGTAGGGAGGGTGAAATTTAGGTATATTTTGAATCTGTTTCCCTTTTGCATTATAGGATGCTTTCTCCCTTTGTATTTTATGGAATAGTAACAATGCTGACAACTTTGTTTCTGATAATATGTTTGCTTGTATTATGTAAGGTACTGGGCATGAGATTACGGTGTTAGAAATAAACATTTCAAAGTTGCAGGTGTGTTTATTAGGTGCTTGTTTCGGTAACCTAAGTCACATGTTGTGGGTTGACTAATAATTGGTGTTTTTGCTATAGGAGGAAGAACCAATGAGTCACTGATTGCTAGTCTGTTAGGGGGTTTGGGTTCTAAGGTGGGGTTTGGAGCACCGTAATTCACTGAGGTTGTAAGTCTTTATGCACAGGTGTGTGTAGGATCAGAATCACTGTAACAGTAATTACAACAAAAAGGCTCGATAAAGGGTCTTGAGTTTGAATCATAATTGATAAGTGCAGCCAAGAAAGGGAGCAATTGTGCAAATTTCATAGTGGTTTCGGCCGGGATAGTTGTTATAATAAAAAGCGTCGATAAAGGGCCTGTACTTTAAATTTGAATTAAAGAAGAATGATTGATAACCCTAGCCAAGAAAGGGAGCAAGAAGGTGTGTGTATGTGTGGATGATGTGTTGATTGAGCAGAAGATGAAGAAGGTGAAAAATCAGAAAGGCTGCAGACATGCAAACTTTATACTTCTTTGTAAGGGAAGTGCCTGTTTAGTTTTCCTGTGCGCATATATATATATATATATTCACTGAAAAAACCATAGGTTTTACACACGTTATAGTTAGGAAGTAGCATTTACAAAACCTATGAAATTCACTGAAAAAACCATAGGTTTGACACCAGTTATAGTTAGCTGGAAATTTTACTGATATAAAACCAATGAAATTCCACGTTATAGTTAGTTGGACTCACTATAACTTGCGCGGGTAATGCACTGCTGATGACGTCACATATTACATCACTCATGACATCACTGATGACACCATCCTTGTGACACAGTGACAGACCTCCTTTCACTGTAATCTAACCCTTGAAACACATATTCAAAAATAGAAACTAAAATTTTCAAAAAAATGGAGATACCCATACCAGTTACAACAACCAATTCAATAATTCCACCATCTATATACACATGCACTAATTCACCAACAGTTCTATATAGTCACTCATACATATATTCACTAATCATATGTAGTGATACACCTACACATCCTGTTACACACCGACAGTCATCCAAAAGTTATTCACACACATACTCACACATGCAAATAAACTATTGAACATCCATTTATTTGCATAAACAGCTATACACACACTACCACTTTACTTCTAAGGAAACTTACACATACTTACTCTCTTAAAAAATCACTTATAGAAACACATACTAATTTAAACAGGAACTCTTACAATCCCTCACTCTCACATATACTCACTTATATACATCAATATTCACATATACTAGATTAAAACATATGTAGTTACTGATAAAGACACTAATAAGACAGTCATTCACTCACTAACACAGACATATACACACTCATGCACCCATACAGTCCTGCACATATGCTGTCTTCAAAACACATACAAACAGAGACTCAGTCATTCTTGCATCTATGTACTAAGTAATACTCCCACCAAAGCATGCAAACACTCATACTGATACTAAGAAAAACATCTAATAACCTATATACATACACATGTACCTACTCATCAACCCATGCAGCCACTTATACACAAAGTGAAACACTAATACATATATTTAAATATTTAAGCATTACTCACTAATATATGTATTCACTAAGATATTCAATAATATATACATATATAACACATATTTATTTTTCAGAAAGACACACATTCACTGGATGGTGTCATCAGTGATGTCATGAGTGATGTAATATGTGACGTCATCAGCAGTGCATTACACGCGCAAGTTATAGTGAGTCCAACTAACTATAACGTGGAATTTCATTGGTTTTATATCAGTAAAATTTCCAGCTAACTATAACTGGTGTCAAACCTATGGTTTTTTCAGTGAATTTCATAGGTTTTGTAAATGCTACTTCCTAACTATAACGTGTGTAAAACCTATGGTTTTTTCAGTGAATTTCATTGGTTTTTAAAATGCTAATTCAGAAATATCTCGTGTATACAACCTATACTTTTGTCAATAAAGTTCTGGCAATATTTTTTTCAGAAACAAGCCGTTTTCTTCACTGTTCAAGTTGCATAGAGACTCCTTGTAAAGCGATACAGAATTAGAAAGTCTGTACCTTGCCTTTTTTTCAACGCATTAAAATTTGCCTGTAAATAAAAATAGCCTCTCTAAACTTTCGTGCACGACCCGGTGTGCGCACTCTCGGCAACAGTTCTCAATAAAATGGATAGCGCATTTCCAGGCTTTCGTGCGCGACCGACTGCGTGCACCCGCCTATATATTTCGTGAAAACTTTGCAATCTGAACTTATTGAATTTCTTCATAGACCCACCAAAGAACTTATACTACGTCAAAGAGACTAAACCTAGGCTTCTTTTTTAATATTATGAAAATTTTTATTAAATGGAGCCGAATGTCTTTTTAAACTTTCGTGTGTGACCGAATGTACACACCTTGGTATTTAAAAAAAATATATAAAAGGTTTTATACTTTAACAATTGTATTCTTGAATCGAGCTCAGAAGATATATTAAATCCGGATATGTTTGGATTTACTCCTTTTCACGTTTTGAAACTTTGCTGAATTAGACCGCTACTTCCAAATGGCGTACGTGACCAGATACTATCACCGCGTACACGTCCTGAGACACGCATGTGAAGTCATGTGACTTGAAAACAACACTTCCAATTGGTTCTTAGTAGTTTCTATTCTGCAATTTACACGGAGCACTCCACCCACTCCTCTCAATATCTTTTCTACTCTCAAAAGAGAACGACGTTCAACACCCTTCGGAAGACTTTGCTGAAATGGCTGCCGCCGCGCATTCATCTTCCGAATCTGAAGGAAATGAGCGACTACCTTTAAAAAGAAAAAAGGAATCTTTTATTTGGCAATTTTTCACTTATCCTGAAGAACAAAAGAAAGTGAATGCGCCAAAAGTTACTTGCACGATATGCAATTCGGTTCTCTCAAGAGGAAATCCAAGAAAAAAATATTCATTTTCCATACATACCATGGTGCGGCATGTCAAACAAGTGCACCCAGTGGAATTCGCAAAGGCATCGACAAGAGCCCTGGCCACGCTATTACCATCAGAGGTGGCCAGCACATCTTCTGGTGGACGACCTGTATCTCCATCGAGTGCTGTGATGGACTTGAGACCATATCTTGCAAAGGTGCACATGAAATGCAACGAGTGTGGAGAAATTCTTCTGTACGGAGAGCAGAGCCTCATTCTTACTAAACTAAAAATTGAGAGTCATAAATGCCCCAAGAAAAGATAAATTTCTTCATTTCATTTTGATCCTGTGTCACACATGAAAATGTTGTTGCAAGTTTAAAAAATCAAAAATAACATAACACTTGTTTTAAAAAAAAAAAAATAAAAAAAAAAAGTTCTTTTCAGAACTAACTCATTCTACCAAAAAGAGCTCCAGGAGCATATTATAAAGGGGGTTTATCTCCGCTTTTTTGGCTTTCGTTCGTACGCGACCGTGTGCGCGCACCCGCATATATATATTTCGTGAAAACTTTGCAACTTATTAAATTTCTTCATAGACCCATCAAAGAACTTATACTACGTCAAAGACACTAAACCTAGCTTCTTTTTAATTATTATGAGAATTTACATTAAATGGAGCTGAATGTCTTTTTAAACTTTCGTGCGTGACCGAATGTACACACCTTGGTATTTTAAAAAAAAATATAAAAGGTTTTATACTTTAACAATTGTATGCTTGAATCGAGCTCAGAATATATATTAAATCCGGATGTGTTTGGATTTACTCCTTTTCACGTTTTGAAACTTCGCTGAATTAGACCGCTACTTCCAAATGGCGTACGTGACCAGATACTATCACCGCGTACACGTCCCGAGACGCGCATGTGAAGTCATGTGACTCGAAAACAACACTTCCAATTGGTTCTTAGTAGTTTCTATTCTGCAATTTACACGGAGGACTCAACCCACTTCCCTCACTATCTTTTGTACTCTCAAAAGAGAACAACGTTCAACATCTTTCGGAAGACTTTCTTTTCACGTGATAATGTGAAATACTGAGATTGTTACAGGATTTTCTATCAGTATTGTGTTCCCATTGCTGTAGAAGCACTAACACCGTGGAAAATTCCACCGATAGCAGTGATATTTTTAACGCCGAGCACCGGCGATTTTTATCACTTAGAAGCCTTCCTATTATGAAGGTTTATCTCCTAAATCTCTGATTCTCAAACTGTGCAACGTGGCTCCCCTGTCTGCCGTAATGAGGTGCTAGGGGCACCGCGCACACTCTAGTGTGACTAACCATCCATAAATTCCACGGACATCTCTACCCTGTTATCTACAATTGTGAACATCAAAAGGAGCTGCGCTACACCCCTGTGAGAGGCCTCACTCCCACTGCTGCAACGGCTTGGCAGTCCTCCAGATGCACAGGAACAGCCCCTCTGATCCATTGAAGTTCTGTGTCGTGAGAGGCCTCACTGCCACTGCTGCAACGGCTTGGCAGTCCTCCAGATGCACAGGAACAGCCCCTCCGATCCATTGAAGTTCTGTGTCGGTCTCAATACCACTTACGAAATGAAAATAAGCACTGAAGAATATTCAAGCATGTAGTACTCCTCCTGCTACAGCATACAGAATGCATTCTATTACCTATAAAAAAGTGAAACACCCACGCTACAATCATATAGAATACTTCCTCTAAAGAAGCCTGTGAATAACTTTAAAACATCAGGTTAACCTTTTTTTACTCTCTCATCATTGTCAAAAATTTAACACACTATTTCTCATTTTTACATAGAATAATTTTTAGTGCATTGGCAAATTTAGTATTCACAAATAGTAGGAAAGAAATGGAATGCTTCTACATTTTACCTGTGCTGTTTTATATGTGAATCTGATCTAATTTTATGAGCATATTTGACTATTTTATTAAAGACACTACACATAACCTGTTTTTGAAGTTGTGTTTAATTTTAAATGAAACGGTTTACTTTTTTACTTTTTATTTCCAGTAAATTTTAAAAATAAATGTTTATAGTTCCATAGGCTCAAGCAGGTCAGCTTCCCACCCTATGTCATACAATTCTGACAAATCGGCATCCTCATCATGTTCTTCATCATCCTCAGGATTTAAATCATCTAAGGGATCTACTTCCACTGACGTTTCAATGACAAGTTCAACGATAAGATCCAGATCAACGGATTGCTCATTATCACTCATGGTTGATGTTGTCGTTATCTTTAAAGAAAGAGAACAACAATAAGATGTTGCAGAGTAAGAGACAAATCTCAGAGACTATAATAGTAAAATTGTTTAACAAGAGTAACATTTTGCAGCTATTATTTAGCCATGTCCAGCGATGCTGAGGAGGTGAGGCCTATGTCCAAGTTTTCAGTGAACAGGACTCATCTCTTTTTAACCTTGGATAAGCCTCACCACTCTGTGTCCCCTGCTCATACTTAAATGTAAAGGGGCAGATTTATGTTAACTGGCGCATCCCCAGAGATGCACCAGTTAATGTGCACCGCTGCTCTGCCACCCATGGTGTGCCGCATTTACAATGTGGAGCACCATTGAGCAAAAACAGCACAGATGCGTCACGCATCTGTGCCGCAAAAGCAGCACATTGCAGGAATCACGTTGTAAGCGCAACATGTCTACTACAATGCACAGGAGCAAGCCACACATTGCATGGTGCATCACTCCTTATGCCTGTTTCAAACAGGCGTAAGGATTTGATTCAGCAACGCTATAAAGCTGACTCAGTGAAATCTTCTAAATTTCACTGTGTTAGTTTTACAGGGCTTTCATGCAAATGAATGCCCACCCTGCAACAAAACGCCTATATGAAACCTGACGCAGGTTTCATGTGGCACAGGACTTTACAGCATGACACATCTGTCTAGATGCATCAAGTTGTAAATATGTCGCAACATAGCGCATCTTTTGCGCCGCCGCTACGTCACAAAAGTGACGCACAGCGGCGCAAAAGAGGCACACGGATATCATAAATCTGTCCCTAACATTTTAAATGATTGATTCAGGATGACGATAAGGTGTGGCCTATCCAGAGGTTTGTTTGAGGTGAGGCCTACTCAGGGTTGCAGATGAAATTTAGGCTTGTTGAAGAATACAGAGGAGATAATACATGTGCAGACCTACCAATGAAGTGAGTCATGTCCACTGCACTCTTGAACAAAGGTCAGACCTCTTCTGTGTCCGTGAACAGGCCTAAACCTCATCTGCACAATGTGATTCGTAAAGTTATGAAACACAGGTGATGTAATTGAAAAATGTGGAATTTCTTTTCCTCATTTCACAATCACATCACCTGTGTTTCCTTTGCTTAGGTATCTCATTGTGCAGATGCAGTCTAGCATATCAAAGAGTACACAGAAGTTCAGCACTGTATACAACAATTTTGACATTTACAGAAGATTCAGCTTCTCCATGCCCCCTACACATTCCTAAATGTTTACAGTTTAAACAGACGGTATGTTGTTGGAGATGAAGTGAGGCCTGTCTTGCAACATGGTGCATCTTTTGCATCACTGCTGCATTGGTTTCATGTGGCACAGGACTTTACAGCATGACACATCTGCCTAGATGCATCAAGTTGTAAATACATCGCAACATAGCAAATCTTTTGCACCGCCACTGCGTCACAAAAGTGACGCACAGCGGCGCAAAAGAAGCACACACCTATCATAAATCTGTCCCTAACATTTTAAATGATTGATTCAGGATGACGATAAGGTGTGCCCTATCCAGAGGTTTGTTTGAGGTGAAGCCTCCATATTAATATATATCCTTAATATAATAATCCTCTAAGGATGCATACATATTTGCGTAGTGGCCCATGGCAGGAATTTGGCGTGCTCTGGCTCTGTTCCACTTCCAAACACCTTGATCCACCCCCCCTATTCAGTGGGCTGCACGCTCCGCCCCGCCCAAACCCCCTGTTACAGAGCCCCCTACCTACGCTCCCTGCCCAGGGCTGCCATGACCCTATACCCGCCCCTGGAAAATGTATAAGACACAGCAACAGTAAAAATCAAAGAATAGGCAACATGCAGAAAAACTGCACAGTAGATAAAGAAACATATGTTTAAGATAACCCCATTGAAAAACATGTAGTAATTTTTTTAATCTGCCATGCATCTGGCCCTCCAGGACCGCTTTGGAAACTCCTGCTTTAAACCTTTACATTTCATTTTCACCACACACACGTTTTGTAAAAACCCATGTAACGGACAACAACTGCATACACAGAAAATGCAGAGCTGGCCTTAGGCATATGCAAGCTGTACACCTGCACTGGATCACCAAACCCCAGGGACCACCATGCCAATATATATCCTTAATATAATAATTCTTTGACAATAGATACATGTTTCTGTGATGGCCCATGCCAAGAATTACGCGTCCTCTGGCTCTGTTCCACTTCCAAACACCCTGACCCCCCCCCTGTTCACTGGGCTCCACACTCCGCCCCGCCCGGACCCCCTGTTACAGGGCCCCCTACCTACGCTCCCTGCCCACGGCCACCATGAGCCTAGATCCGCCCCTTGAAAATGTATAAGACACAGCAATAGTAAAACTCAAACAATAAGCAACATGCTGAAAAACTACACAGTAGATAATGAAACATATTTTTTAGATAACTCAATTGAAAAACATGTAGTAATTTTTTTAATCTACCATACATCTGGCCCTCCACGACCGCTTTGGAAACTGCTGCTTTAAACCTTTACATTTCATTTTTAAACCATACACACGTTTTTTTTCAAAGCTGCATATTAAACGCCTAAACATGTATTTAGTCGTCCACATGCAGGCACTTTCAATTACATGACTTATTTAAGTGGAATCCCTGTAATGTTGCATATCTTTCCAAAAATACACCAGTGCCTATTATTATAACGATTTTTTTTCATTCTTCATCAGTGATATTATTTTTTACATATAATGAAAATCACTATGACTTTTTAAACGACAAAGCTTAGCGGTAAAAATCACTCTGCATTTGCTTCCCTTTAAGAATGTAGTTTATCTACCCCACGCATTTGAACCTTGATGTTTCCACCTGGCAGCGAATTCCGGCCTTGAATCACAAGACATGAACAACAGCCTTATTGTCACAAAAAGAAGTTAGCGTAGCATCTGTTCGCGAACATATCTTTCACTTAGCTAATATTCACAGACAACACCATTCCTTATAAAAGAGTGGCCTTCCTTTACAATTTACTGAGGTGACTCCCTTAATTTTAAACGCATCCTCCACTTCAAGACAGGCTATTTTTTTATACCTACTAAGCAATGGTTTAGTGACCGGACTGCCAAAAATTATATCAAGTCATTCTGCTACTCTTCACTCCATGCTCTGCGACCTATTTCTGTGGACTTCCTGTTGAACTGCCAGTGCTGCGACGTTTCTGTTCCCATCTCGTTTATTTCAAAATGGATGTCCCTCCTGTCTTCGCAAACAAGCCGGAACACTTAGAACTATTTCGCCAGAAGATGCTTGACTACTACGCCATCTTAGCACTCTCGACTCTGAATACTTCATATCGATTATCATTTCGATATTCCTATTTCACCTGTGTACAGCCTGTATTTCATTGCCTGAGCTGTGATTTCATGTGGGCCCTGGACTTATGTCTCTGCAACTTGGTACCTCCTGAAGTGAATTACAATCATCTCATGAATCCGTTAATTGATCATGAACAGCTATGTTGCAACGGAGGGATTATGGCCTTTGCAGCGATACAAGGAGTTCTAGGTCATTGGAATATATTCGCAGCGGCGCAAGATTTCCTGACAGACAGCTACATTGAAAACCCACCGAGCTGTCCTCTGATGGTACTAGAGGCTCCGATAATAACAGATCATGAATGCTGCTTTCCTCTTTTCAATTGGATGGCTGACATGTTTTCGGATCATAACAGTGACTTCCTGTTACAAGCAGTTGCTGCCTACTTCGCCTATACAATACTTGGATGACTGTTATACAAGCCATTGACGTCCACATTTCGTTTTGCCTCCCTATCTTTTTCACGTTTTCTTGGATATTTTCTTAACATGAACAGACCTATTGGCCTTACTAACAGTGGACATTATGATTTCCTCCTGGTTAAATTTTGATCTTTTCTGTGGACTAAATTTTTTTTCTTCAGCTACTCGATTTTGAACTTTATTTTTTATTAAAGTCTAATCTCAACAATTCTATTGTATATCTTATCTTATGTTCTTTCAAACGTACTCGAAGCAAAACTCGGTAATATATGCTACATGTGCCCTAATTAATGTGTAAATATAGAATGAGTTTTTTATAACTGTAAACGCCATTTCGCATTTGAACTGCTTATTTCCGCCTCACACACCTCTGCACCTTTAATTTTCCATAAACTAAAATATTTTTTAATACATAAGAGAAAAATATGTTCTTTTAATAATATTTCCATTGTTTTTCGTACTGTACTTCAAATGCAATACTGCAACCTTCAAAAGATATCTCAATACAGTAGTTCTTCTCAACACTGATTTGCGAACGATCCAACACATTACATACATGCACCTCTCGCCATTTTGTCGGTTTTGGCGCGTTTTTTTTCCCTTACACAATAGCATAACAGAAACGTGATAGTGCTTCGCATGCAGAGAACTCATTGATAAAGTTTATGAAGGCCTTGCGCCGCCGGAGCGTCACTTTTTCCCATGTTAAAAGTGACGCACCGGCGGCGCAAGGCCTTCATAAATCTGCCCCAATATACTTCCTCATAAGAGTGTATATTTAATTTTGCTAAACCATATTCATTTTTCATCAACTATACCGTTTGTATTTTATGTACTAGTGACTATACCGATTACTTTGTTTTTTGCAATGTCTCTACTCGTATTAGATAAGAAACTTGCCTTGAAAACAGTGCATTTCTGAATAAACATTTCAAATATACACGTTCTCTCTTTTAACCCATAATCTCAACTAAAATGATTGTATACTGAAACAGTATTCATGTGTTCCACGTAACTTCAGCTGTACTAACTTAATATTTTCTTTTGTCGACCTGATTTACTCATACTAGAACCCGCAGGCCTATAACAGCCTGTGAACCCTTTCTTAGTAGGTCGCGCACCATGCAGACAGTTGTACCTCTGTAAAAAAATAATTTATTACTCTTACCAAGCACCGCCGCAGTTCCGCTTCACTCAGTGTTAATCACTGCTCCCACGCTTCTACAGACCAGACGCTATGTCGTATTTCACTCCTTAACACGCTTTAATCTCCACAATAACAAACACTTCTCCGCCAGCCACCAGAGAACAGAGTGCAGATGCAGAGGCACTAAGTAGTGAAATACAACATACCCTCTGCTCTATGGAAACAACCGAGCGGTAATTGTGAAAGAAAACATTCACTAGCGCTTCAAAAAAGCATTTCAATTATATAAATAGTTTTTTGAAAACGTTCCAACTACTTTGATGCGACTATCTGTTTGTGCCTCCACAGCAAAGTTCCTCAGCCCGGACTGAAGGCAGACACAGACAGACACACACACAATAAGATAACACAGGGCAACGGAGACGGAAAACAGAAGGCAGATGAAGATGCAGTCAAACAGCAGGAGTGAGAGAGATATTTTTATACTCCGTTTGGTACCTCAATTTACGAACACATTTACTGCACAAATCTGTGTAAAACCTCATGGTCAGAACTTTTCATTTTATTTTACTCGACCACCTCCCCCTCTCACCCCACCAGTGCAAGCCGCGGCCACAAACTTCAATGTAATTTTGTCGTCTGTCAGAAAGTTTAAGAATTCATTAAGCATTACCACTTTTTCAAGACGATATCACATGTAATGTACCAACTTTTCATTTTATTTTACTCGACCACCTGCCCTTCTCACCCTACGCCCACCAATGCAGGCCGCGGCCACAAACCGCACTCTAATTTTGTCGTGTGACAGAAAGTTTACGAATTCATTAACCATTAACATTTTTTCACGACGGTATCACATGTAATTTACCATTTCTATCTCTATCTGCATTATCTGTCTCTCTGCTAATATCATTTTTTCACTTCATAAACAACTTCTCTCATTATATATAAAGGCTTCAAAATCACACAAATAATTACTCTTCATATTAAACATATTTTATACTTCATATTTCACATTTAAATTAAAAATAGTTTTAGAAATACAATACATTATGACAGCCAAAAATGAGTTTAGTTTCAAACTATGAGGAAAATCAATCATTGTTTGTGAGTAAACCATATTTTACGGTACATGACAAAACAAACAGTTACAGACTTACCTTTACCAATGCTTTGTACGATGTACAACAGTGACAGTCACAAAATAGATATTCGTTTGACGGAAGTCTTAATTATGCTGCTATCACTGCAACCAAAATTCAATGGCACAGATATCCAGTCAATACAGACTCATATATGTCTCTTCAGCCAATCATATTTCCTCCCGCAAAATTTTGTATTCAAATTTACATTTCAGGTGGTTGTCCCTCACAATATTTTCAATGTCACATAAAAGTCCCCCATCACCCACTGCCATCTCTGGCTTTTTCCATGGTAACACCTCATTCTGCACCTAGCTGAAGGCACAGGTCAAAAGTTCATATCTCAACGTTCTACAGCAAACTAACAACACTGTTTTCCCTCCAGAAACACCTGCCTATCCACAGCTCTGTTACATGTCATTTTTTTCACACCCAATACTACTTTTTCTTTTACATAACATTAACATGCAAGTAGTCTTCAATCTTCACGTATTAGAATCAACCAATCATTTTTCGTTTTTCAACCACACCAAGGTTCATCCATTTTTTTATCCTGACTTTCAGCTTCTAACTGCCATTCCACTTCCAGAACCCATCGGAGTACGAGTGCATCTGCCTTGAAAATGAAGGTTTGGCTTTTAGGACACAGCTATATTCACTGGAGTGGAAAATATGCAGCAAGCAGACGAATTTCCAACCTTGATTTACCAAATGTGCAGATAACGTGGATTGGGCAAAGAGGATTAAGATGTCACCAATTAATACCATTGGTGAAAACTTTTATGCATCTCCCAGAACCAGACCTTATAATTGTGCACTGTGGTGGGAACGATCTAGGCACATTGACTGGGGTAGGTTTGGAAATGCTTCTAAAAGACACCTTTCGACAATTGATGACACTTTTTCCTCGAACTGCCTTGGTATATTCCAATATATGCCAAAGACAAAAAAGGAATTGGTCCAATCAACATTGTGCACAAATTGAGAAAGTAAGGAGACATGTTAATAAATCTGTTTCTGCTTTCCTCAGAGATTATAGCATGGGTTCTATTTACCACAACAACTTGCGTTACCACATGCAAGACATCTATAGGACAGATGGTGTTCATTTCACGGATGAGGGAAACAGAATCTTCCTCTGCAACATCAGACTCTGCATCGGTACTTACTTATAAATGCAGAAAAAACTCAATTAACACAAGGGCTCTTTTCAGAGCCACCTTATATCAAAGCACTCAAACTTCTGATTTATCTCCATTTTCACACTCTTGTAAATAGGTGTGCGCGCCCGAGTGCGCGCACCCCGCAACTTAAAAAAATATATATATATATATTTTCGCGTTTAAGGGCCTTACTGCACACCCTGAGAGAACCTACGCAGCAAAACAATCTCTACCTTCTCCCCTTTCCATGTTCCAACGCTTTGAAATGACAATATATTTACTCGCAGTGACAAAATGGCGGTCAACACTTCCTGATTTCCTTCGAATCGAACTTTAACAGACGTCACGCAGCAAAAAAAAAATCCCGCTCGCGCGCAGCCGCTTGAGTGCGCGCACCCGTGCGCGCTTACAGATATATAATTGACTTTAACTTTAATTTTCTCAGCAACTACTGAACAGATTTACACCATTCCAAAAAAAGCGTAATCTGCGAGCCGGACTCTACAGTTTTGCCAAATTTCTTATAAATCCATTCAGCCGTTCGACCTGTAGCTGTGTCTAAACGTCATATGGAAAATAACATGGAGAAAACACGTTTTGGGACCCCCCTTTTATCTCAGCCCCCACTTCACCATTCCCCCCCAAACTTTCAGGGAAGGAGCGCAGCGGACCGAGCCATCTTCTTTGAGAAATTCGCAAACATTCGTCCACCAGGGCCAAAGTTAATCCAAATAGAATGTTGAGGATTTCCTATGGAAACTAGGTCCTAACTATAACTACCTACTGGCGACCGCCAGTAGGTAATATATATATATATATATATATATATATATATATATATATATATATATATATATATATATATATATATATATATATATATATATTACCTACTGGCGATAGCCAGTAGGTATATATAGTTAGGATTTTTTTCCTATGGGATTTTTGAAAATTCTATGTCGAATAACTTTGGCGTTTGAGGACAGAATTAGCTGAAATTTTCAGGAAAATGGAACATTTTGTTTCTGAGCAGCCCCTGAAAATTTGGGGGGGTTTTGTCAAGGGGGGGCCGAGAAAAAAGGGGGGCCCCAAAACGTGTTTTTCCCATGCAATTTTCCATAGGGCGGTTGGCCTCACTTTTAGCCTGAACGGAGGAATGGATTTACACCAAACTTGGCAAAATTGTAGGGACTGGTAGCCCGATGTGCCTTTGCTATGTCTCAAGATATAGGCTCCAGTGGTTTTTACGAAAATTAACTTTGAAAAATATATATTGGGCTACATTGGGCTATATATATGTTGGAGCCCAAATGTAGCCCAATGTAGCCCAATGTAGCCCAATGTAGCCCAAAGATGGCCACCAGAGACAAAAAAAAACAAATGTAGCCCAAATATCAGCCAGATGTAGCCCAACTATAGCCCAATGACAGAATGTCCCAGAGTGTTCTAAAGAACAACTAGAGTGCTAACAGTCCTACTTATTACAAAGGTATGGCACACCTGAAGCCATCTTGATTGGAATAAAGTGGTAACTCTTAAAACATTTAATTTAAAAAGGAACAAAATGAGGGGGTTCATTTTGCCATAGAAAGTATGATTAGCGAATATATGACGAAATCCCGCATACCATCAGTCCGCAAAAAAAATCCCGCATGTACTATTAGGCCGCAAATTAAAATAACGAAAACTTTTAGAACGAATATGCCTTTAGCATACACTAAACAACTAAACTACCCTAAACCCTAAAACACTACCCCCAGCATGACCCTACACTACACAAACAGTACAAGACTACCCTAAACCCTAAAACACTACCCCCAGCATGACCCTACACTACACAAACACTACAACACTACCCTAAACCCTAAAACACTACCCCCAGCATGACCCTACACTACGCAAACACTACAACACTACCCAAAACCCTAAAACACTACACCCCAGCATGACCCTACACTACGCAAACACTACAACACTACCCTAAACCCTAAAACACTACCCCCAGCATGACCCTACACTACGCAAACACTACAACACAACCCTAAACCCTAAAACACTACCCCCAGCATGACCCTACACTACGCAAACACTACAACACAACCCTAAACCCTAAAACACTACCCCCAGCATGACCCTACACTACGCAAACACTACAACACTACCCTAAACCCTAAAACACTACCCCCAGCATGACCCTACACTACGCAAACACTACAACACTACCCAAAACCCTAAAACACTACACCCCAGCATGACCCTACACTACGCAAACACTACAACACTACCCTAAACCCTAAAACACTACCCCCAGCATGACCCTAAACTACACAAACACTACAACACTACCCTAAACCCTAAAACACTACCCCCAGCATGACCCTACACTACGCAAACACTACAACACTACCCAAAACCCTAAAACACTACACCCCAGCATGACCCTACACTACGCAAACACTACAACACTACCCTAAACCCTAAAACACTACCCCCAGCATGACCCTACACTACGCAAACACTACAACACAACCCTAAACCCTAAAACACTACCCCCAGCATGACCCTACACTACGCAAACACTACAACACAACCCTAAACCCTAAAACACTACCCCCAGCATGACCCTACACTACGCAAACACTACAACACTACCCTAAACCCTAAAACACTACCCCCAGCATGACCCTACACTACGCAAACACTACAACACTACCCAAAACCCTAAAACACTACACCCCAGCATGACCCTACACTACGCAAACACTACAACACTACCCTAAACCCTAAAACACTACCTCCAGCATGACCCTACACTACGCAAACACTACAACACTACCCAAAACCCTAAAACACTACACCCCAGCATGACCCTACACTACGCAAACACTACAACACTACCCTAAACCCTAAAACACTAACCCCAGCATGACCCTACACTACGCAAACACTACAACACTACCCTAAACCCTAAAACACTACCCCCAGCATGACCCTACACTACGCAAACACTACAACACTACCCTAAACCCTAAAACACTACCCCCAGCATGACCCTACACTACGCAAACACTACAACACTACCCAAAACCCTAAAACACTAGCCCCAGCATGACCCTACAATACGCAAACACTACAACATTACCCAAAACCCTAAAACACTACCCCCCAGCATGACCCTACACTACGCAAACACTACAACACTACCCAAAACCCTAAAACACTACCCCCAGCATGACCCTACACTACGCAAACACTACAACACTACCCAAAACCCTAAAACACTACACCCCAGCATGACCCTACACTACGCAAACACTACAACACTACCCAAAACCCTAAAACACTACACCCCAGCATGACCCTACACTACGCAAATACTACAACACTACCCAAAACCCTAAAACACTACCCCCAGCATGACCCTACACTACGCAAACACTACAACACTACCCAAAACCCTAAAACACTACCCCCAGCATGACCCTACACTACGCAAACACTACAACACTACCCTAAACCCTAAAACACTACACCCCAGCATGACCCTACACTACGCAAACACTACAACACTACCCAAAACCCTAAAACACTACCCCCAGCATGACCCTACACTACGCAAACACTACAACACTACCCTAAACCCTAAAACACTACCCCCAGCATGACCCTACACTACGCAAACACTACAACACTACCCTAAACCCTAAAACACTACGCCCAGCATGACCCTACACTACGCAAACACTACAACACTACCCTAAACCCTAAAACACTACCCCCAGCATGACCCTACACTACGCAAACACTACAACACTACCCTAAACCCTAAAACACTACCCCCAGCATGACCCTACACTACGCAAACACTACAACACTACCCAAAACCCTAAAACACTACACCCCAGCATGACCCTACACTAAGCAAACACTACAACACTACCCTAAACCCTAAAACACTACCCCCAGCATGACCCTACACTACGCAAACACTACAACACTACCCACAACCCTAAAACACTACACCCCAGCATGACCCTACACTACGCAAACACTACAACACTACCCAAAACCCTAAAACACTACACCCCAGCATGACCCTACACTACGCAAACACTACAACACTACCCTAAACCCTAAAACACTACCCCCAGCATGACCCTACACTACGCAAACACTACAACACTACCCTAAACCCTAAAACACTACCCCCAGCATGACCCTACACTACGCAAACACTACAACACTACCCTAAACCCTAAAACACTACCCCCAGCATGACCCTACACCACGCAAACACTACAACACTACCCAAAACCCTAAAACACTACCCCCAGCATGACCCTACACTACGCAAACACTACAACACTACCCAAAACCCTAAAACACTACCCCCAGCATGACCCTACACTACGCAAACACTACAACACTACCCAAAACCCTAAAACACTACACCCCAGCATGACCCTACACTACGCAAACACTACAACACTACCCAAAACCCTAAAACACTACACCCCAGCATGACCCTACACTACGCAAACACTACAACACTACCCAAAACCCTAAAACACTACACCCCAGCATGACCCTACACTACGCAAACACTACAACACTACCCAAAACCCTAAAACACTACCCCCAGCATGACCCTACACTACGCAAACACTACAACACTACCCAAAACCCTAAAACACTACCCCCAGCATGACCCTACACTACGCAAACACTACAACACTACCCTAAACCCTAAAATACTACACCCCAGCATGACCCTACACTACGCAAACACTACAACACTACCCAAAACCCTAAAACACTACCCCCAGCATGACCCTACACTACGCAAACGCTACAACACTATCCTAAACCCTAAAACACTACGCCCAGCATGACCCTACACTACGCAAACACTACAACACAACCCTAAACCCTAAAACACTACCCCCAGCATGACCCTACACTAAACAACCACCACAACTCTACACTACACTAACACAACACTACACTACACAACACTACACTACACTACACAATCACTAACCCACGAAAAAATTAACACAAACCCACTTACCTCTCTCGTCATCGTGGTTTTCACAACGCAAATGCATTTACCATACATGCCTTTAAAACGTAATTCTTTGTAAAGGCATGCGCGATAAATGCACATGCGTTTTGAAAAAATGCGGGATAATGGTATGCGAGGTCAATGACCTTGCGGGATAATGGTATGCGGACTGACAGTCTGCGGGATAAAAAATGCGGGAAAATGGCTGCAAACCATGATTAGCAGCAGACTTCCCTGGTGAGCACTAGCTTTACTACAGTGATCTAATGAGCAACTAGAGTGCTAAAATTCAGAATTTATGGCAAATGTGTGACACATCTGAATGCCTTCTTGATAGAACCAAAGTAAACAAGCATTGAAAATGCAATAGATCTCGCCCTCGTTTAAGTTAAAGCCATTCTGTTTGTAATGAGGTGGCTTTTTAGCTTTGCTTTTATTAGTGTTTTTAAAACTTTCATGTAAATAACATGCATATGTATGCATATATGTATATGTATGCATGCATTTATATTTATATAGATATGCAGATTATATATGTTTATATATGTATATTACCTACTGGCGATAGCCAGTGGGTATATATAGTTAGGATTTTTTCTCTATGGGATTTCTGAAAATTCTATGTCTAATAACTTTGGCGTTTGTGGACGGAATTGGCTGAAATTTTCAGGAAAATGGCACATTTTGTTTCTGAGCAGCCCCTGGAAATATGGGGGGGGGTTCGTCAAGGGGGAGTCGAGAAAAAAGGGGGGTCCCAAAACGCGTTTTTCCCATTCATTTTTCCATAGGGCGGTTGGACTCACTTTTAGCTCGAACGGCTGAATAGATTTACATGAAACTTGGCAAAATTGTAGATATGGTTTGCCCGACGTGCCTTTGCTATGTCTCAATATATGTGCTCCAGTGGATTTTGAGAAATTAACGTTTAAAAAAAGTATATATATCTGTGACAGCGCTCCGGTTAGCGCCCCGGTTCGCGTACCTGACGCGTAACGGAACTTCGCGAAGCGAAGCTGATTGGCTCTCCGGTGTCTGTCAACATTTTAAACAGTCCGGAGCGGCCGCCATCTTGTCTCTCGGTACGATCGAGAGACAAGATGTGGTGAAAAACGAAGGGGGAAATGAAGGAAAGGGGGCAAGGTAGACCAGTCCGCAAAAAAAATTCCGCATGTACTATTAGGCCGCAAATTAAAATAACGAAAACTTTTAGAACGAATATGCCTTTAGCATACACTAAACAACTAAACTACCCTAAACCCTAAAACACTACCCCCAGCATGACCCTACACTACACAAACAGTACAAGACTACCCTAAACCCTAAAACACTACCCCCAGCATGACCCTACACTACACAAACACTACAACACTACCCAAAACCCTAAAACACTACACCCCAGCATGACCCTACACTACGCAAACACTACAACACTACCCTAAACCCTAAAACACTACCCCCAGCATGACCCTACACTACACAAACACTACAACACAACCCTAAACCCTAAAACACTACCCCCAGCATGACCCTACACTACGCAAACACTACAACACAACCCTAAACCCTAAAACACTACCCCCAGCATGACCCTACACTACGCAAACACTACAACACTACCCTAAACCACTACCCCCAGCATGACCCTACACTACGCAAACACTACAACACTACCCAAAACCCTAAAACACTACACCCCAGCATGACCCTACACTACGCAAACACTACAACACTACCCTAAACCCTAAAACACTACCCCCAGCATGACCCTACACTACGCAAACACTACAACACTACCCAAAACCCTAAAAGACTACACCCCAGCATGACCCTACACTACGCAAACACTACAACACTACCCTAAACCCTAAAACACTACCCCCAGCATGACCCTACACTACGCAAACCCTACAACACTACCCTAAACCCTAAAACACTAACCCCAGCATGACCCTACACTATGCAAACACTACAACACTACCCTAAACCCTAAAACACTACCCCCAGCATGACCCTACACTACGCAAACACTACAACACTACCCTAAACCCTAAAACACTACCCCCAGCATGACCCTACACTACGCAAACACTACAACACTACCCTAAACCCTAAAACACTACCCCCAGCATGACCCTACACTACGCAAACACTACAACACTACCCAAAACCCTAAAACACTAGCCCCAGCATGACCCTACACTACGCAAACACTACAACACTACCCAAAACCCTAAAACACTACCCCCCAGCATGACCCTACACTACGCAAACACTACAACACTACCCAAAACCCTAAAACACTACCCCCAGCATGACCCTACACTACGCAAACACTACAACACTACCCAAAACCCTAAAACACTACACCCCAGCATGACGCTACACTACGCAAACACTACAACACTACCCAAAACCCTAAAACACTACACCCCAGCATGACCCTACACTACGCAAACACTACAACACTACCCAAAACCCTAAAACACTACCCCCAGCATGACCCTACACTACGCAAACACTACAACACTACCCTAAAACACTACCCCCAGCATGACCCTACACTACGCAAACACTACAACACTACCCTAAACCCTAAAACACTACACCCCAGCATGACCCTACACTACGCAAACACTACAACACTACCCAAAACCCTAAAACACTACCCCCAGCATGACCCTACACTACGCAAACACTACAACACTACCCTAAACCCTAAAACACTACCCCCAGCATGACCCTACACTACGCAAACACTACAACACTATCCTAAACCCTAAAACACTACGCCCAGCATGACCCTACACTACGCAAACACTACAACACTACCCTAAACCCTAAAACACTACCCCCAGCATGACCCTACACTACGCAAACACTACAACACAACCCTAAACCCTAAAACACTACCCCCAGCATGACCCTACACTACGCAAACACTACAACACAACCCTAAACCCTAAAACACTACCCCCAGCATGACCCTATACTACGCAAACACTACAACACTACCCTAAACCCTAAAACACTACCCCCAGCATGACCCTACACTACGCAAACACTACAACACTACCCAAAACCCTAAAACACTACACCCCAGCATGACCCTACACTACGCAAACACTACAACACTACCCTAAACCCTAAAACACTACCCCCAGCATGACCCTACACTACGCAAACACTACAACACTACCCTAAACCCTAAAACACTACCCCCAGCATGACCCTACACTACGCAAACACTACAACACTACCCAAAACCCTAAAACACTACCCCCAGCATGACCCTACACTACGCAAACACTACAACACTACCCAAAACCCTAAAACACTACCCCCAGCGTAACGGAACTTCGCGAAGCGAAGCTGATTGGCTCTCCGGTGTCTGTCAACATTTTAAACAGTCCGGAGCGGCCGCCATCTTGTCTCTCGGTACGATCGAGAGACAAGATGTGGTGAAAAACGAAGGGGGAAATGAAGGAAAGGGGGCAAGGTAGACCACTCCTGACCCCCTAGGATTGATGAGGGGGATATTAAAGTGCCCCGCGGGGCAAAAAAAAAATAAATACATTTTTTTTGCGATTTTACGCCGTAGAGGCGCGTCCCGGTACGCGAACCGGGCAGCTCACCGGGCAGCTCACCGGGGAGCTAACCGGGCAGCTAACCGGCAGCGTAGCTGTCAACATTGTAAACAGTCCGGAGCGGCCGCCATCTTGTCTCTCGGTAGGTTCGAGAGACAAGATGTGGTGAAAAAAGAAGGGGGAAATGAAGGAAAGGGGGCAAGGTAAACCCCTCCTGACCCCCTAGGATTGATGAGGGGGATATTAAAGTCCCCCGCAATTTTTCGCGGTAGAGGCGCTTCCCGGTACGCGAACCCGGGCAGCTAACCAGCAGCGTAACTGGAGTCCGCCATCTTGTGTTTTTGGAGCGTCCGGTTCGCGTACCGGGTAGCGTCCCGGTAAGCGTAACAAGGGGAAAACCAAGAGAAACAGTAAAAAAAAATTAAGGGAATAGATTTCCAGCAAACTTGGCAAAATTGTAGGGACTGTTTGTTTGATGTGCCTTTGCAAGGCCTCAAGATATGTGCACGTGTGGATTTTGTCTAATTAAGGTTAAAAAAAAATATATATCTGTAAGCGTGCTCCGGCACGCTTACGTTGCGGGTTTTGTTTGCGCTGCAGAGCCGATACGTCACGGTTATGCGACGCGTCATGAGGCGTCTCACGTGGCTACGTGATACGTCACGTAATAAAGAATATATTTTACAGCTATAGATATTAGCTTTTAAAAAACCAATGAAATTCACTGAAAAAACCATAGGTTATAGACCATATATAGTTAGGAATTTGCATTTACAAAACCTTGAAAATTCACTGAAAAAACCATAGGTTAGAGACCATATATAGTTAGCTGGACATTTTATTGACATAAAACCAATGAAATTCCATATATAGTTAGTTGCACTAACTATATATCGCGCACCCGCAATCCACTGCTGATGATGTCACATATTACATCATTCATGACATGGTCAGTGACATCACTGATGACATCACTGATGACATCTCAAATGACAACACTGATGACATCATGACACACCAATACCAGTTACTACATACGCACTCACTGATTCCTACGTCTACACACACATTCACTCATTCACCCATACAATCACTCATACATACAGTCACTCATTATTACAACACTATCATATGCACTCATACACCTATGCAGACACTCACACACTGCCACTCATCCATGGAGTTACTCACACACCTAGTCAGTCCTGTAAAGAATCAATCACACTTCCATTTCCTCATCTATACAGTTAAACACAGAACACCATACTTCAGTGACATCACTGATGACATCACTGATGACATCTCAAATGACATCACTGAGGACATCTCAAATGACATCACTGATGACATCATGACACACCAATACCAGTTACTACATACGCACTCACTGATTCCTACGTCTACACACACATTCACTCATTCACCCATACAATCACTCATACATACAGTCACTCATTATTACAACACTATCATATGCACTCATACACCTAGTCAGTCCTGTGAAGAATCAATCACACTTCGATTTCCTCATCTATACAGTTAAACACAGAACACCATACTTTTCACACATATACTAACACATACTTACTCTCTTATACAATCACTGATACAAGTACACATTGATATGCACAGTCACACACCTCCCAGCCAGCCACACACACACTCAGTCTTCCATACATCCACTCATTCTTCAATATGTAAAACATATTTAAACTTTACAAAAACACACAGACACTAGATGGTGTCATCAGTGATGTCATTTGAGATGTCATCAGTGATGTCATCAGTGATGTCATTTGAGATGTCATCAGTGATGTCATCAGTGATGTCACTGACCATGTCATGAATGATGTAATATGTGACATCATCAGCAGTGGATTGCGGGTGCGCGATATATAGTTAGTGCAACTAACTATATATGGAATTTCATTGGTTTTATGTCAATAAAATGTCCAGCTAACTATATATGGTCTCTAACCTATGGTTTTTTCAGTGAATTTTCAAGGTTTTGTAAATGCAAATTCCTAACTATATATGGTGTATAACCTATGGTTTTTTCAGTGAATATATATATATATTCACTGAAAAAACCATAGGTTATAGACCATATATAGTTAGGAATTAGCATTTAAAAAACCTTATTTTACTCACACAAAACCATTGAAATTCCATATATAGTTAGTTGCACTAACTATATATCGCGCACCCGCAATCCACTGCTGATGATGTCACATATTACATCATTCATGACATGGTCAGTGACATCACTGATGACATCATCTAGTGTCTGTGTGTTTTTGTAAAGTTTAAATACGTTTTACATATTGAAGAATGACTGGATGTATGGAAGACTGAGTGTGTGTGTGGCTGACTGGGAGGTGTGTGACTCTGTGCATATCAATGTGTACTTGTATCAGTGATTGTATAAGAGAGTAAGTATGTGTTAGTATATGTGTGAAAAGTATGGTGTTCTGTGTTTAACTATAGATGAGGAAATCGAAGTGTGATTGATTCTTCACAGGACTGACTAGGTGTATGAGTGCATATGATAGTGTTGTAATAATGAGTGGCTGTATGTATGAGTGATTGTATGGGTGAATGAGTGAATGTGTGTGTAGACGTAGGAATCAGTGAGTGCGTATGTAGTAACTGGTATTGGTGTGTCATGATGTCATCAGTGATGTCATTTGAGATGTCATCAGTGATGTCATTTCAGATGTCATTAGTGATGTCATCAGTGATGTCACTGAAGTATGGTGTTCTGTGTTTAACTGTATAGATGAAGAAATGGAAGTGTGATTGATTCTTTACAGGACTGACTTGGTGTGTGAGTAACTCCATGGATGAGTGGCAGTGTGTGACTGTCTGCATAGGTGTATGAGTGCATATGATAGTGTTGTAATAATAAGTGACTGTATGTATGAGTGATTGTATGGGTGAATGAGTGAATGTGTGTGTAGACGTAGGAATCAGTGAGTGCGTATGTAGTAACTGGTATTGGTGTGTCATGATGTCATCAGTGATGTCATTTGAGATGTCATCAGTGATGTCATCAGTGATGTCATTTGAGATGTCATCAGTGATGTCATCAGTGATGTCACTGACCATGTCATGAATGATGTAATATGTGACATCATCAGCAGTGGATTGCGGGTGCGCGATATATAGTTAGTGCAACTAACTATATATGGAATTTCAATGGTTTTGTGTGAGTAAAATAAGGTTTTTTAAATGCTAATTCCTAACTATATATGGTCTATAACCTATGGTTTTTTCAGTGAATTTTCAAGGTTTTGTAAATGCTAATTCCTAACTATATATGGTCTATAACCTATGGTTTTTTCAGTGAATTTCAATGGTTTTTTAATAGCAAATATCATAAGCTGTCGAATGTCAAGTACGTGGTAAGTAAAAACATTTTCGTGTTTATGCACACTGATCTGCTTTGAATGCTGCCCCCCACCCCTCATTTCTATTAGGAGTACTCTCTCTTTGCAGATAGTGAAGGGTAGTTAACGCAGCCCTTTGCCCCCTTTGTAATCCGTCGTGCCTGCTTCTCTCTCCATTTGATTGATTGTTCTCTTTGGTTCATTCTCTATTTACAAACAAGCACAGAGTCAAAATACTCTGTTTAGTCTTTGCAGATAGCGAAAAACCGTGTAAAAAAACAAAAGGAATCGAGCAAAATCAGTAGGCCACTAATGGGATCTCTTTTTGACCTCGCTAAAATAGAAACATTAGGAACAACCTGTTGAAAATAGCAATGCGTATGTACATAAGCGGCGTTCATTTGTGTTCACAGTACCCCTTGTTGATTGTTTGAATCGAGCATTGAATTGTTCGAAGTTGGTTCTCTTAAGGATCTTCTCTGCCTGCAAACGAGGAAGAATAGGAATATTCTCTCTCCCTTTGCAGATAGTGAAGGGTAGGTAACGCAAGCCTTTAACACGTCGTACCTATTTCATTCCTCATTGATTGATTGATTGTCCGAACATTGACTGTTTGGGAATTAGTTCTTTTTGGAGGTATTCCCTGTTTGCAAATAAACGTAGGAAAATCTTTGCAAGTAGTGAAAGGGTACGTAATGCGGACCTTTCTCCCCCGTTGTAATCTGTCATGCCTATCTACTCCCCACTGATTGATGCACCTGTTTCACCCGGACCATTTACTAGACATACGTCATCTGGCCCGACCAGAGAGCACCCCTAGTGAAAAGGACATATGCAATAATAACGAAGTGATCACTGTATCCTGTTAACAGAAACTTTAGCATGAAACAACCTGGAAAGAAAAGAATAGGAAAACGAAAATCAGTAGGCCACTGATGAACATGAACTTTTATTAAACAACGAACAAAGAAACGATAACATAACGTAATGATAAAACCTATTAATGTCCTAGAAACAAGAAAACGTTAAAATATGCCAGTGGTGAGAGACCAGAAAAACAGTAAGAGAAACCAAATCACCCCTCGCTGTCCCACCGCCTGCCACGCCAAAAAAATCGATAGACTAGGGAAAATGCAAGTCAGTAGAACATCCGCCCCCACTCTGGAAACTTCCAAGGTGGGGCAGGGTTCCGGCTACGCCCAGCCGGGAGCAGCCCATATAAGGCAGGTCCTGCTGCCACGCCTCGGCCAGGAGATCCTAACGTAGGGTGTAGCCGGAGGAGAGGCCGAGACCAACGGGACCCGGCCAGGGGATTGCCTTTACAACGCTGAACAGTTGCAGGGGGGGGGAATGTCTCCTCGACCCTCCCCTCTCTCTCCCAGTCCGGCCGCGGTGGCCCTTGAGAGTTGCAGGTAGTCCCGCCACATGCTCTTCCGGTCCGGCCACCAACGGTCGGGGGGCCGAGGCCGACGGAATCCGGCTGCAGCCGATAAACCAAGAAACCCGTTCATGGGGCCAGAGCCAGGGGCGTCCGGCCGACATCTACCGGAAGCCCGGCCCGAAGACGGACGGGACACTTCTTCTTTCTTGTATAATTGCTGCAACAACCCTGGGGGGGGATGTCTTGCACATGCCTCCGACCCCCCCCCCTCGTCCTCATCGCCTGGTCCGGCCATAACAAATCTCAAGCGAGACGCCGTGGGGTGCACTGGGAGGGAGAGACGGTGCGAACAGGCCTCTCCCGCCTCCCCAGTGGAGGCTTCCCAGCTGCACCCTCAGCGCTCCAGGCGCCCGGAAAAGGGTTCTTCCACTGTGGCCATGCTGCAACGTCTCGCCCGGCAGGGTGGAGCCCGTCCGCTCATTTGACCCCGCGATCGCCAGTAGCTACCGAACTCTCAAAATGGCGGTCGACCTGGCAAGAGCGGGCCCAGCATAAAGAAATGGCCCGGTCACTGGTTGACTCCACCACCGTAGTCCTCCACGACCTTGAAGATTCTAGAGGAGCCGCGGGAGTCTCTGACCCCCGATGGGGAATGACTGCCATGATCACCCGTGGAGTGACGAAACTGTATCCGTGGGACGTCGGCGCCAGCCTCACTTTGAATTACTAGAATCCTGCAGACCTCACTTCCGGTGAAAGCACAGGGTGACCCGGTAGGAAAAATTGTTGCACCCCCTCCCCTTTTTGACTGATAGTTCAAACCACCGATCCTTTCCTTTGCCCTTTTAACGGAACTTTGGACTGCCTCCCCCTCTTTTACATTTTCTAGAGAAAACAAAACATTAACCACTACATTAGCATAGCAGTTGACACCAGAACTGTTTTCAAATTGAAAACCAACAACATCTTCAACAGAATCCTTTTTGTTTCTGCTGTGACCCTGCTCCAGCACAGGCATTGTCCCCAGCAGTAATTCTGCAATGCCGGTAAGAATAGCTGTGGTGCCTACTGGACTCACTCACCCCCGCGGCGCCCCTCGCCGTTATTTGCTGGGCGGCAACTTGCTAGACATCACTTTCGTGCCATCTAGATTTCAGCGCGTTCTGCTGCCTTGGAACTATTCGCACAACAGACCGCTACTGACAAGAATATTTCATTATTGGTGCTGTCAATTTCAATAAATCTATTGGATAATTCAAAAGAAATTGCCACGGTCTCTTCGTTGTTTAAATGTTTTTACTGTTTTTGTTTTGTTGTATATATTTATATGTTATTAAAGTTTTATATTCCTACTACTTTGTTGGAGTGCTATATATTTTTTATGTGACACATAATTGTAAAAACTTTGATGTACAAAGAGTCATTCCTGGAATCTTCCGCTTCAGGCTCGGTCCCCTCCCCAATCACAATACAGGATAGTTTTCAGATAGTAGGAACACGTGTGGTGTGACGGATCTCATCGGGTGTGGGCCTTGATCTACTATAACTCCTTTGAAGAGGGGTGATTCTTTACAGCTGGGGCCATAAACTACATCTGCAGGGCTAGCTGATAGCCTGGACAATCGGACACAGAGGAAGAGGAGTGTCAGAGGGTGCGGTAGTGAATAGGGCGAAAGGGAGGTGTCGGGCGGGCACAGTGTGATTCTCAGGGAAGAGCAGCGCAGATGGGGGGAGGTTTATTGCCCATGCATAAGACAGAGAGCGGGGGTGACCAGTGCCTGGGGAAGATGCTTGCGAGGGTGAGGAGCCATGCTACGAATCGACAGCGTGCAGAGAGTGGGTCTGGTCAAGACATCTAAAATGGCTGCCGTGCACGACAAAAGTGTGGCATTTCAAAAAAGGCAAGATGGCGCAGACAATGTTTTTCAACACTTCCTCATTTCCTTCGAATCGAACGTTAACAGACGTTGGGGCATATTACCAAAGTTAAGCGATATTTATCGCTAACGATGCTTACCAACGAATTTTTTACCGCTAAGCATCGTCAGAAATTATCGAAGATAAACCTTGCTATTATCAAGGTTTATCACAAATGCGATAATAAACGGCCGCAATGCATGAATATCGCTAAAAACTCAGCGATATTCATGCATTACCGAGCTAATGCTCTTAGCCATGTTATCCACCTCGCATTGGATAACATGGCTAAGAACTGCTCAGGGCAGGTGTTACTTTTTGGAGATATTCGCGCTTAGCGCGAATATCTCCAAAAGTTGGTAATAGGAGATAGATATCTTGCATGTTGTAATGCAAGTTATTGTGGTATATGGAACTCATACCATAATCTCTCAGGAAAGCAGAAACTGATCCTTTTGGGACCGCCTAAAAAGGCCTAGGGGGTGAGGAGTACTCTACTTTGCCCCCTTTTCACGTTCCGAACTATTTTATTTTACTCTCTTCTGTAATTACACAAAATACCAGCGATAAGATGCATCGGAGACACACAGTGAGAGAAAGGAGGCCGGAGATGAAGAAGACATGTCAAATACACATTGGAGATAATATAGTGGCAGAAGGGAAGTAAATATGAGTAAACTTACCATGTAACATAAAAATGTTGCACTCTATACTATAAGTCTCATTTTATACTACAATCACTTCGCTACAACCTCATAAATTAAAAATAAAAATGAATAATGTCTCAAACAATTTTTGATTTCTAAATATAAATTTATTCTTCAGAATTTTCTAAATTTGAAAGAACTAGTAACATGTCCTCATCAGCAATGTCCTCATTAAAAGTCTCCAATGATGATTCTTGTAACTCTATGGTCTCCAAACACTCGATAAATTCGCCATCAAGAGATTGATCAAAAAAATCATTCAAGTCATCTCCTCCTTGTGACAATATTTCATTATTGGTGCTGTCAATTTCAATCAATGTAGTGGAATCATTCAAGTCATCTCCTCGTGACAATATTTCATTATTGGTGCTCTCAATTTCAATCAATGTAGTGGAATCATTCAAGTCATCTCCTCCTTGTGACAATATTTCATTATTGGTGCTGTCCATTTCAATCAATCTAATGGAATCATACAAGCCATCTCCTCCTTGTGACAATATTTCATTATTGGTGCTCTCAATTTCAATCAATGTAGTGGAATCATTCAAGTCATCTCCTTGTGACAATATTTCATTCTTGGTGCTGTCCATTTCAATCAATCTAATGGAATCATACAAGTCATGTCCTCCTTGTGACAATATTTCATTATTGGTGCTCTCAATTTCAATCAATGTGTTGGACAATTCAAAAGAAATTGCCACGGTCTCTTCATTGTGAGCCATTTTATTTTGAAATTGCTTGCTGTAAATTGCAGAAAAAAATAATCACTTTCATTTATCGTTTTTAGTAATACATAATATAAAACTAACTTTATCAAGTATTTAGTATAACAGAAGGACTGCAAATAAATAACAGAAAACATTTTTCAAATTATCTTCAAGTGTACAACATAGTTCCCCTTACAAATTAACAACTCACCTTTTTAAAAGTAGCAGAAGTGTTAGTACTGTGTAAATCAAACACCAGAAATTCACCACCAAAAATTCCTCACAAATGTACCTCAGACAGTAGTATCACAAAATGGCTGTGGTTTCCTCTCATTTGACATATATACATAACCAATTAACTTTCATCACACACAAATACAAAACCAAAGTAACATTTTAATTGGTTCTAAATTTCAACACTTTCAAATGTGTTTTCCCCATGCAATTTTCCATAGGACATTTACATACGTCTACAGCCTGAATGGCTGAACGGAATTACACCAAACTTGGCAAAATGGTACATCAAACCTAAGAGGTCAGGAAGGATCTACTATGCCCCCTTATGGTCATTTCCCCCTTCGCTTTGGCCTCCTCTTGTCTCTCAATCCTACCGAGAGACAAGATGGCGGCCGCTACGGACTGTTTGGAATGTTGACAGACGCCGGAGAACCAATCAGCTTCGCAAAGCTCCGTAACGCGAAAAGTACGCGAAGCGGAGCGCTGTTACAGATATATATCTTTTTTTGAACGTTAATTTCTCAAAATCCACTGGAGCACATATATTGAGACCTAGCAAAGGCACATCGGGCTACCAGTCCCTAATATTTTACCAAGTTTCGTGCAAATCCATTCAGCCGTTCGATTATTATTATTATTATTTTTTTTTGCCCCGCGGGGCCCTTTTAAAACCTCCACATCAAACCTAGGGGGTCAGCGAGGATCTACTATTCCCCCTTATGGTCATTTGCCCCTTCGCTTTCGCCTCCTCTTGTCTCTCGATCCTACCGAGAGACAAGATGGCGGCCGCTACGGACTGTTTGGAATGTTGACAGACGCCGGAGAACCAATCAGCTTCGCTTCACAAAGCTCCGTTGCGCGAAAAGTACGCGTCCTGGGACGCTGCCCGGTCCGCTGTTACAGATATATATCTTTTTTTAAACGTTAATTTCTCAAAATCCACTGGAGCACATATATTGAGACCTACAAAAGGCACATCGGGCTACCAGTCCCTACAATTTTGCCAAGTTTCGTGCAAATCCATTCAGCCGTTCGGGCTAAAAGTGAGGCCAACCGCCCTATGGAAAACTCAATGTTAAAAACACGTTTTGGGACCCCCCTTTTTTCTCGACCCCCCCTGGACGAAACCCCCCCCAATTTTCAGGGGCTGCTCAGAAACAAAATGTGCCATTTTCCTGAAAATTTCAGCCAATTCCGTCCACAAACGCCAAAGTTATTAGACATAGAATTTTCAAAAATCCCATAGAGAAAAAATCCTAACTATATATACCTACTGGCGACCGCCAGTAGGTAATATATATATATATTCACTGAAAAAACCATAGGTTATACACCATATATAGTTAGGAATTAGCATTTAAAAAACCTTATTTTACTCACACAAAACCAATGAAATTCCATATATAGTTAGTTGTACTAACTATATATCGCGCACCCGCAATCCACTGCTGATCATGTCAC
Source organism: Lissotriton helveticus (assembly GCF_964261635.1). Classification (NCBI taxonomy): domain Eukaryota; kingdom Metazoa; phylum Chordata; class Amphibia; order Caudata; family Salamandridae; genus Lissotriton; species Lissotriton helveticus. The sequence continues at coordinate 739,278,134 of NC_136070.1, forward strand.
ATATTACATCATTCATGACATGGTCAGTGACATCACTGATGACATCACTGATGACATCTCAAATGACATCACTGATGACATCACTGATGACATCTCATTTGACATTACTGATCACATCACTGATGACATCATTCATGTGATAATACGATGAACCTCTTCAGACTCTAATATAACCTTAGATACACTCAGTGTAAACAGACACTCACAGACTGTCACTCATCCATGGAGTTACTTACACACCTAGTCAGTCATGCAAAGAATCAATCACACCTCCATTTTCACAACTATACAGTTATACACACCTTACTTATTCAAACATATACTAAAACATATTTACTCACTTATACAATCCTGGATACAAGTGCACAATGATCCATACAGCCACTCACACATTCACTGGCTCTTATGCACAGTTATTTATATATGTCAACTCTCACATGTACTGTATTTTACATATGTACTTACTTTGACATGTAGCACTGAGATATCTATTCACTCACCAATACAGTCATGCACACAGTCAACCGCCCATACAGCTGTTTCCACATGCACTTTTGAACCCATACATCTATGCACAGAGTCATACACCTCCCAGCCACCCACACACACACTCAGTCTCCCATACAAATGCTTGGGCAACCAATCAATAACCCATATAGTTACTCATATAGCTACTGATCAACACATGCAGCAGTTTACAGAACAACAGACATAATGATGCACAAATTAAGACAGTTTAGTCACTAAACCATGCACTCAGTGAGACACATTTAACCACTCACTCATACAGTCAGTCATGCACCTACTAAATCCTTCATCCAGACACTTATACATCTACTCATTCTTAAATATGTGAGACATATTTTAACTTTACAGAAAAATACAGTCACTGGATGTTGTCATCAGTGATGTCATCAGTGATGTCATTTGAGATGTCATCAGTGATGTCATCAGTGATGTCATTTGAGATGTCATCAGTGATGTCATCAGTGATGTCACTGACCATGTCATGAATGATGTAATATGTGACATGATCAGCAGTGGATTGCGGGTGCGCGATATATAGTTAGTACAACTAACTATATATGGAATTTCATTGGTTTTGTGTGAGTAAAATAAGGTTTTTTAAATGCTAATTCCTAACTATATATGGTGTATGACCTATGGTTTTTTCAGTGAATTTTCAAGGTTTTGTAAATGCTAATTCCTAACTATATATGGTCTATAACCTATGGTTTTTTCAGTGAATTTCATTGGTTTTTTAAAAGCTAATATCTATAGCTGTAAAATGTATTCTTCTTTAAATCCAAAAATATATTTTATATGTTTATTAATAATTTTTTTTAAATATTTTTTTTGTTTCGCTCCCGGTCCGCGAACCGGAAAGCTTTCCGTTAGCTCAAATTGATGCCGCGACCCGGTCCGCGAACCGGTAAGAAATCAACATAGTGACGGTATCGCGTTGCCGCGTAATGCGTCTTATGACGTTCTGCGTTAGCGCACCCGGAAGTGCCCCGGGGCGCGGACCGAGGCGCGAAACGCAGCTCCCCGGAAGCGATCTGCGGCGCGGCGCGAAAGCGCGACGTATCGTGTTGCCGCGTAATGCGTCTTGTGACGTATCGCGTTAGCGCACCTGGAAGTGCCCCGGGGCGCGGACCGAGGCGCGAAGCGCAGCGACCCGGAAGCTAACCGGGGCGCGTTCCGCAGCGCGTAACATGAGCGTGAGAGGTCATGTGACTTGTTAATAAAACTTTTCATTGGTTCATTTCATTTTTGGTTTCATAATGATGTAAGGCTAGGTCAGGTGACCTAAAAATAACACTTTTCATTGGTTGAGAAGTATTGTTTTTCCCAAATGATGAAAACCCCTCCTTCTTTCCTCACTCTGACTTTCATCATTGTGAGAGGAAGACCTTTATTACTATATCAGAAATGGCTTCAGTAGTTGCTTCAGCGGGTGCACCACCACCACCACCTCCACCTCCTCATGGGAAGAGAGGACCACCTCCCCAGGTCATGACCAACACTGAGGAGGAAGAGGAAGAAATGGATGAAGAGGAGGGAGAAGAACCACAGTTCTTAGAAGAGGTGCCCCGGGTTTCCCATAAGAAAGCCAGTTTCATCTGGCAGTTTTATTCGATCCCTCCTGGCCAAAAAAAAGTCAATGCGAGGTATGTCACCTGCCTCATCTGCAAAGAACAATTATCCAGAGGGACGGATAAGAAATATAGTTATGGGAACCATACTATGCACAGGCACATGACCAGGAAGCATCCACTCAATTATAGCCGGGCGGAAATACGGGATTTGCAGGAAAATCCAAGATCAACTCCTGTGGCCAGATCAAGAATACCAATTTCATTGACACCAGCAGAGGCACGGGAAAGTGTGCCAAACATACAAGAAAATTTTGGCCACATGATACACACTTGTATGCACTGTCGTGCGTTGTTAGCATGTGGCAATATGAGCATAAATGCTATCAACCTGGCTTATGAACATCATAATTGCCCTAACCGCCCCCAGTAATTTTTTTTTTGCTCCTGTTGAGCCCTTTTCAATGCCTGTTTTTTGTTGTTTCCCCCTCCCAAAAAAAACCAAAAAATATATAAAATCGTTCAAAAAATACAAAAAAAACAAAAAATGTTCAAAAAAAAAAAAAAAATATAAAACAACAAAAATATTTAAAAAAAGTTCTTTTCAGAACTACCTTGCCTTTCAAAAAAAATTGCTAGAATGTTTAGCACTCTGGCAAGCTCTATTTCTTTTGGTTCGCTTCCCGGTTAGCTTTCCGGTACGCGGACCGGGAGCTAACCAAAAAATTAAAAAAAAAAAAAAAAGAGTAAGTATAAGGAAAGTAAACAGAGAGTGATGTTAAAAGAAAGACAGCTATAGGGAGTAAAGAAGAGATACTGTTTAATAGATCTATTTACCGAAGAAAAGACGGAAGAGGGTATAATTGTGAAAAACAAAATAGATAACGAAGTGAAAGAAAAAAAAAGAGAGTATAACATTAACAAAGAAGAGTTTCTTGGAGAATGTGAGTGAATGTTCAAAATAAGATTAAAACATGAGGAATAACAGAGAGAAAAAATAGAAAACAGAAAACAAAAAATAACAGAAAAAGATTAATTGAAACAGCAAAGAAATGTAAGTAACATAGAGCCATATCATCAACATAGGCAATAAAAGTTTTGCAGCTTTTATTGGCAGAAATGTGTCGCTAAAGCTGCTTTTGCGGCAGAAAACTGCCGCTAAAACCACTTTTGCACCAGTTTTCTGCCAATAAAAAGAGCAATAATTTTATTGGCTGTGTTCATAATATGCCCCTTAGTGTGCTTCAACTACACAGAGAAAGCATTATGAACAAATAGTGATACAGTGATCAGTCAAAGACACTAAGAGTAATAGAGACGGAGTGAGTGAACCAGAGTGAGGAACTATGAGAAGAGAGGGACTGACAAAAAGAGTGGAAGGAGTTGAGTAAGTAGGTAATAGAGAAAGGAATGAGGGAAGTAGCAAAGGCAGGAAACTGAGGGTTAAAGAAATGAAGCAGTGGAACTAATAGTAGGTGAATGTGATAGAAATGTAACGAAAAGAGTACAAAACATTTACCTTATAAATGTCGTTAAATTACTCACTTTTTGTTTTTATACTTTCAATCTGTGAAAGAGAGAACAAACATTTGAAAAATATTAAAACATGTATTTAAAAATTACAAAAGACAAGGGAAAAGATTGAAGGACAAACAGTTTTTCAACAACTTTGACACTTACAGAAGCTTCTGCTTCTCCAGGCCCCCTACACAGTCCTAAAGATATACATTTTAAACTAACAGTATCTTGATGCAGATGAAGTGAGGCCTATCTTAAAACATGGTGCATCTTTTGCATTGCTGTTGTCTCAGAAAAGTGTCGCAAGACACTAAAATTTTAAATAATTGCTTCAGGATGCCAATAAGATGTCTCCTATCCAGAGGTTTGTTTGAGGTGAGGCCTACTCAGGGTTGCAGATGAAATTTCGAGTTGTTGAAGAGAATAGAGGACATAATATATGTGAAGGTCTACCAATGAAGTGAGTCATGTCCACTGCACTCTTGAACAAAGTCCAAACCTCCTATGTTTCCCTGGACAGACCTAAACTTGATCTGCACAATGTGATTCGTAATGATAGGAAACACAGGTGATGTAAATGAAATACGTGCAATTTATTTTGCTCATTTCACAATCACATCACTTGTGTTTCCTTTGCTTAGGTATCTCATTGTGCAGATGTAGTCTAGCATATGAAAGAATACGCAGAAGCGCAGCACTGCATGCAACAACTTTGACACTTACAGAAGCCTCACCTTCTCCATGCCTCCTACACAGTTCTACATATACATCATAAATGCAAACAGTACAGAATTAATTATACATGTTAAATGGTTTATTTTTGCTGTTCTCAGAATGTATCAAAATTCACTAAAAACAGTGACTTGAAGGTATTCATCATATAACAGCGGGGAAAAAAAAACACAATCAAAATGATTGTGTTTAAAAAACCCATAAAACATAACAAATCAGAATTCAGAACTCCTTAAAGTTAACTTACTTTCCATGACGTCAAAGGATGTCCTATGAACAGCTTACACTCTGTTGTGCTGTTATTACTTTCAGCCCGCCACTTTCTGAAAGAAAATCTCCATCGTTTTTAAAAACATGTTACATGCAATAAATGACTTCTTGCTCTCTACCACAAGTTTCCACAAGGCCAAATCTTGTCAGAGCCATTTATAACTCTTGGATTTCTTGTAAGCCAATCCCGTCATTTGGCATTTCTGCAACTTTCAGAATTAAAATTTTGAAGATCATTTTCACAATCCAGGAATAGTAATATCTTCCCCTTCTTGCTCAGTCATGTTCTACATTTCCTATGACACTGATACTGCTTACTATGAAGCAGACTTACACTAACTCTATGACTACTACAATTATTTAATTCTCTACATCACTTTCAATCACAAAGCAATGTAAAACAGTAGACAGCATTGCAGACTTACATTCCCTCTACTCTATGTTTTGATTGGCTGCTTCAATTAGCTTATAAAAAGAAATAGTTTTTCTGAACTCATTCAAAGTGCACTTATTTCTCCATGACGTCCAGTCTTATGGATAGAAGTTATGTCTCTGAACTACACTTATCCTCAAGGCCAAATTGTGTAGGAGCCATTAGAACTTCTTGAAATTCCACAGAGCACATCCCGAGATTATTTCCCTAAAATTTTGGTTTTAAAAACACCAGGTAAGAGTTTTTAAGGTCATACGGCAATTTTTTTTTAAAAATTAAAACAGAATCGTTGCAGAATGACCAGCCATTTCTAGACTTTAAATAAGCTGTGTAATGTCCTGATGTTATTGAAGGGCCGTCATGATATATAATTGCTGCAGTTACAAAAGTCCTTCCTGATATTGACAACTGCGAAGCTACAAAATTTTTAATTAAAGTTGTCAATTTTGTTCCATCAGGCCTACATCGTTGGAACATTAAAATGACATACTGTCCATATGTTCGTATAAATAATGTGGACATCATTTCAGATTTACATTGGCTACACTCCATGTTGTGATCAGCTGCTTTTACTAGCTTATTAAAGGAGACTGATTTACTGTCTGGCAAAGTTAAATATATAAATCTTTCTGAGTCTACACTAGTAGTACTTGATACCATACAGTTCTCGCAGTCATGCTGCCATTGATAAGAAAGCCCAAACAGCTGATCTACATCTACACCTTCAGCATGCAATACATCAAGCATATACATTAAAAACTCCTGACAATCTTGCTGAATATTTTGAGAGAATTGTGTTTGGCCTGAACATCTGTCTAACAGATTTCGAATTTCAGACACACTTTCTATGTTTGTTCTATCAGTGCTACATTTCTCTAACACAGAATTTAACAAACCGCAAAATCTTTGATCAGAATTGACCACAATCTCTTCTTTTACATTTTCTAGAGAAAACAAAACATTAACCACTACATTAGCATAGCAGTTGACACCAGAACTGTTTTCAAATTGAAAACCAACAACATCTTCAACAGAATCCTTTTTGTTTCTGCTTGTAATTTTAGGTTCATCGACTTTTCGTCTTTTTGCTACAACCTCCCCAGTATTGGTCACATTTCTTCGTTTCCGGCCTACCACACGTTTCTCAAACAAAGGATACTGAGGCAAATGTGGCGCATACTCTCTTCTTAACCTATTGTATTCCTTAACACAATCTAGATCCGCACAAATGTTTGTGACATCACACTCAATCAAGTACAATCCCGATAAAGTTCTAACTCGTGACAATGCCACATATGCCATACCCTCCTTGAACACAGAACTGCCAATATTCACCAATGCACAGTCTACACTTAAACCTTGCGATTTATGGATTGTCACCGCATATGCCAAGCAAACAGGAAACTGCTTACGGCGAACATATAAGTCTTTTACAAGCAAAAATCTAGCAGAGCAACGACCAATTAGCTGTACTTCCTCAATGCCATCAAATTTAATTTTTAAAAATTCAATTCCATCTCTATTTCTGTATTTTACAAAATCAACAACATTACCCATTGATCCATTTACCAGACCTCTTTCAACATGTAAATTCCTTCTTAAAATTATACGGCAGTTCAAGCACACATTCAGAGTCTTTTCAAAACCTGCAATTTTAGATATACTCTTCTCTAATGAATCCAATTTTGTTTTCAGATTCTCAGACAAAATAATTGTTGATCCCATATGCTCTACTCTGTCAATAGCTTCCAGTTTCACAATCTCTTGCTTTTCTAAATGCAACATTTTGTTGTTGAATTTGGCACATTCTGCAAGAGTTGGCATCAAACATATTCCAGATTTCTTATCAGTAATTTTCTGAAAAATATTCTCAGGCACAACATCTTGTTCTGGATATAAATTTGACAGTAATCGTGCATGTAAAGCTTCTTTCCCATGCTCGGTCACTTTTCCAATTCTAACATCTTGTAGAATAGTCTTGTAAACTTCATCCTTCGCCTGACGCATATTTTCATGCAGTTCAGCATAATTGAAGTTTAACCATATATTGACGTTGCCAATGCTGCCTAGGCACTTCCTGGTATCTTCATGCGTGAGCATTTTGAACACAGGTTGCCCTTTCACTGGTGTCAGCTGCAAAAGATCTCCGAAAACAATGATGTGTTTGCCACCAAATAACACATCATACTCTGTTTTGAGAACTTCTTGCATTCTCAAATGCACAAAGGCAAGCATGACATTGGAAACCATGCTTACTTCGTCAATGATAAGAAGTTTCATTTTCCTCAAGATTCTTGAAACTTCAAAACAAGCATCTCCAGATAGCTTGTGATATTGTAATTTGTTGTCATGCTCCACTGGCAGCATCAGTAAACGATGTAAAGTAATCCCTTTAATGTTATGTGCTGCCAGTCCAGTTGGAGCGGTGACAACACAAGACAGCGATGACTCTGTCCTTTCCTGCAAATAGCATGAAATTGCTTTAATGAGGAAACTTTTTCCAGTTCCCGCTTCTCCACTCACGTACAGTCGGACAGGCTTCAACGACGTACATGAGCACTCTTTCTTGTCATGACTTAATCCATGATCAATTTGCATGGTAACTTCGTCATATATTTTCCTCTGCTCAACGTTGAGTTGTCTTTCCAACTCTTCTAAGTTAACCGCATCCTCCTGAGCATGTGCCATGGCTCTTTCCACTTCATTCATGGCAGTGGCAGCTTCATTTTCGATAACAGGTCCTCCTAGTGGATCCTGACTCAATGAAGCAGAACTCTGACTGTCCTGAGAACTGTCTCTGGCAATCTCGGCTGCAATCGTTGCTTCCTGCTCAATTTCCGCATTCAACATTTCTACATATTTGGGAAAAGCAGGACATTCTATGGTCTCCTTGGCGGCATTGAAAGAGTCTTCGTAACAGAGGAAATCTCCAAGCAGTTCCTCTTCTGCACGCCAAGGCTTGAAAAGTTGCAAAAGTGCTAAATAGAAAAACTCCTTTTTTTCAGGAGATTCGCCACTCAATTTTCGATGGTTTACCAAGTGGCATTTTCTTTGCTTGACCAGACATCCCTCACTTCCTATTACAGCATACACTCCTTTCTCAGTATCTTCTTTGATGTTCCTCTTGAATATGTAATTTTGAAGAACCTCATACAGACAAACATTGTCGAGGTGACTGCTTCTATTTGGATAATATGTATCCAACATGTTGGTCTTCAAAATGTCGGTACTGTTTGGCTCCTTTTCCGCCAAATACTCAATTTCCCGCACAGGTTTCAGAACTCGATTACGCGTTGCAGCAAGACCAAGACTCGCCCAAACGATACTCCTGGAATTGGCATAGAGACTTGCTGAAGACAACCGGTCGGAGCATTCGTAAGCTCCAATTTCTCGATGCGACAACATCTTCAGACTGAAACTGTACAACTTCTTGCTGAGGCTCTTTTCATGGGAAATGTCCTCCCACATATCCTTCAATTCTGTCTTCTCTTTTTTGGTGATGTAAGACGTCACATACCGAGCCACAGCCATACAGTTATCAGCCACAAACTGTATTTCCATGTTAGCATTCCACATGGACAAAATCACCGGGTTGTAGTCGTTGATGTACTTGGACTCTTCGTTCCTCTTCAAATTGTATGTGTTTTTAGGTGATTTCTTCATGACATTATGTCGCAGCGAAGACATCAAACTGTTTACTCTTCCTTTAGAAATCACCGGTCGTGGAAAGCCGAAACGACATTTGGTGTAGAACTTGTCCTTGTTTCGGAATTTACGACGGCAGTACTTTCCACATCGATGGCTTTGGAAACGCAGAACTTTTTCTCTTAGGCTTTTCTTCTCCTTTGCGTTTGGAACAGCACACGTAGAATACTGTTGGATGAAACTCATCACTGAGTCTTCTGGATCCGTTCCAAATTTAGGTGCATCCTTGATCCACAGCAACATATGTATATGAGGAGCACCTCTTGCTTGGTACTCCTTTCTCCAGAAGAAATCCAACACCTCTCCAAGAGGTGGATTCTTCTTATTCATGATGAAAGACATCATAGCTTCAAATCTATGATTGAAGTACCTACATACATTGACTGGATCCAAAGAGCACAGTTCTCCGGGTGTCTTGAATTCGATGTTATCTACGTTAGCATTTGCCTCTCATAGAAATTCAAGTAAGTCTTCCCAGCCATACTCGGCACAGCTCAGAGTGAGGAACCATGTGGGAGTACCTAAGTTCCTCAGCATACATTTTAAATCACCATGACGACGGTACCAGTACTCATTAGTACCACGCTGACACGCCATGAGATTAATCAGGTGAGAATCCAAAATACTGTCTTGGACATTGACTTTATCCATAAAGTCACTTGCCGAGATGTTTTGCATGTGTATACCACTTTTCAAGTTGTGGTTCACTGCATATGACAGTCCAGACAGATCGCTTTCAAACAGGAGATGAAACAAATAAGGAATGCATTGTCGAAACCTAGCATCTCCTGCATACAATCGCAAAGTCCGGTATTCAGAAGCAGGAATTTGATGGGATCGCTCATCATATCTTCCTCCCTGACCTGTTGGAAAAAGCTGTGGGAAACACCGAGCTTCCAAACTTTCCTCCCAAACACTAATGGGACTCCCTTTGGCTTGTTTCATTTGAAACAACTCAATAGCATTCCCCATGACTTCCTTGGAATGCAAAGGATGAACACTATAATGTTCATATATTTCTTCACTAGTAGAGGGTTCTACTTTCTCAATTTGACCAGCACACAAATCGCTATCCTCTTCCTCACTTAATTCCTCTTCTGCAACATATTCATTCTTATAGTATTTATTATTTTTTTTCAAATACAATGTTGCCTTTTTAACTTTCCTAACATCTACTAAATCTTGCCATATTTTCTTATTCTTTGTCGGAACCCCATTAACTAAGATAACCAGAGGTTCCTCTTCCACTTTTTCTACTCCAATTGTGTTAATGTTTTTCTTCAAATCTAGAGGCAAATAAACAACTCTTCCCTTTAATCCTCTCTGTAAATCTGATGGAGGCAATTTCCCTGTCTTTGGCTCCATTCTTACAATAGCCTGAAAGGGATGGATACTTTGAATCAAAATAGATTCATAAGTATTTAAATCCTTCAATTCAGAAGGAATCTCAACCAATTCCAGATTATTATGAACTGCTCTAGCAGGCATCTGGTTTTGATTTAATTTGCAACAACAATAAGTACACACACGTTGATCCAATCCCAAATCAAAACAATTTTCTACCATCAAATATGTTGTGAAATCCTTCCATTCACTATTATTTTCCCTTTCACTTTTTGCATATAAATCCACTAACTTAGTCTGATTCTTATAATAAGTGCGTCGACAACACACACAAGTGAAATTTGGCCTCTCACTTGATTTGACCTGAAATGTGACAATTTCCCTCTGGAAATTATCTGAACTGGAAACCTGTACACTATCTTCCACATTACCCGCTTCTTCTTGGTCAATTTCAACATTCTCCTCTTTACTTCCAAAGTAACAAAACTCAATTTCTTCACATATATTCTTCACATCTATTTCAGAACCATGCAAAAGAGCAGCGCATAATTGTTTAAGCATAATTGCTGGACTCTTAGCATAATACAACATTCTAACTAATTTCCTCACTTTATTATGATGCACTGCTAGCATCCTGAAATGATGAAAAACACTCTGGCATACTCTCCTGGAAAGACAAGCCAGTGAATGACCATGCAAACCTGTCACTTCTCTCACTCTGCAAGGATCTAATTCTTGCAACAACCTTATTTTCTGCTTCAAACTTTTCTTATTAAATGACCGTACAAAATCACAAAGCAAATTGATGGAATCCTGTCGCACACTACAAATACTACTACACTTCCAGGTGTACACAGGACCCTTAGCACGTCTTCCTAAAACCTCATTACCTAACACCTCTTCTGCCTCTGTTGTCACAAGTTTTTCTTTTTCAACTGGACAACCATCTTTCACTTCATAAGCACGACCACTGGTGTCAACTGCATGCACCAAATCATTATCCTGGAAATAACTCTCCTCATTAAAAAATGCCTCACAGCTTGAACTATGAATCCATTCTCCAGAAAAAACTTCACAAAAATTACTACGATTAACTATTCTCTTCCATCTACTATTTCTTTTGAAATCATAAATTGCCTTGTTTAGCTTCCTAATTATATTGATTATCAAAATAAATAACTTACGTTTAATTTCAAATGCCTGATCAATAACTTTCTCAACTTTTTTTTTTCTCTTATAAAAAACCACTTTCTGTTCACCTTTCTTAATATTTTTTAACAAATTGCCAATTATCCTGTTGCGGAACATTCGTTTACGAATGTCCCTAAACTGTTGTTTCCTTCTACTATCATGCACAGAGTTATCTCTTGCTCTAGCAGTAACATTTTTGATTGGCCTTTCCTTTCCATTTGAATTGCTTCTCTTTTTATGGACTGAAACATTTTCTGTAGTAATATTTTTTTTACTACACATATTTCTTATGAATGTTTTTGTACTCTTACCCGGTGCTTTCTTCGTGACTTGACAAATCTTTTTGTTAGAGGACTGCTGCTTCTTTTGATTCACCTGCTGTCTTTGACGTTTTGCAGCCTTTCTCTCTCTTTCTTTCGTTGGCATGGTGAAATGTTGAAATGATCTGCAGTTGAATCTGTGGTGAAATATATTAAAAAATGTTATTAACCACTATTACCAAACAGTAAATCAATAACAGTGATCAAAAACTTAACACACTACTTGACATTTTAAATAGAAGATTTTTTAGTCCTTGGCAAATTTACAATACAGAAATAGCAGAAAAGAAATGGAATTTATATTCATGTTACCTGTGCTATTTTATATGTGAATCTGATCTAATTTTATGAGCATATTTTAATATTTTATTGAAGACACTACACATAACCTGTTTTTGAAGGTGTCTTTATTTTTAAATTAAACGGTTTACACTTTTACTTTTTATTTATTATAAATTTTAAAAATAAATGTTTATAGTTCCATAGGCTCAAGCAGGTCAGCTTCCCACCCTATGTCATATAATTCGGACAAATCTGCATCCTCATCACGCTCTTCTTCATCCTCAATTACAAGTTCAATGATGAGGTCAAAATCAACTGATTGCAGATTGTCGCTCATGTTGATGTTGTCTTTATCTTTAAAGAAAGATAACAACAATGAGATGTTGCAGAGTAAGAGACAAATCTCAGAGATTATAATAGTAAAATTGTTTAACAAGAGTAACATTTTGCAGCTATTATTTAGCCATGTCCAGCGATGCTGAGCAGGTGAAGCCTATGTCTAATTTTTCAGTGAACAGGACTCATCTCTTCTTAACCTTGGATAAGCCTCACCAACTCTGTGTCCCCTGCACATACTTAAATGTAAAGGGGCAGATTTATGTTAAATGGCACATCCCCAGGCATGCACCAGTTAACGTGCACCGCTGCTCTGCCACCCATGGTGTGCCGTATTTACAATCAGATAGGAGAAAGCTGCGTCAAAACCCTGCGCCTGCTTTAAGCAGGCATAGGTCTTGACGCAACATTGTGGAGATGGGGCACCCCTGAGCCTTGCTTGAGCTGCATCGCACTTGCGATACAACTCCAGCAATCACTACCTTTACAGTACAGATACGTCAAGCATCTGTGCCATTTTTGCCCCATGATGCCCCGCATTGTAAATGCAGCACACCATGGGTGGCGGAACAGCGGCGCAGGATGACTGGCACATCCCTGGTGATGCGCCAGTCATCATAAATCTATCCCTAAGCTTCTTATCTTGTTACAGATGAACCGCCATATGTACCATCAAACTATTTTGCATTTCCTAAATAGTGAATTTTAAGGAATAAATAGCAATTCTTTACCATTCCTAATTTGCAATGAGCAAATTGCTAATTGCAAATTACCCATTCATTTCCATGGGCTAGGAGGCTCATAGGAATGAAGGTGCAATTTGCGATTAGCAATTAGCTCATCGCAAATTAGGAATTTTTTCAAGGGTGCAGGGGTATCTCAAGAACACCCTGCTGCACCCCTGAAAAAGAAATTTGGGGGCATATGGCGCACATACATGCCCTAAGGACATGTATTGGCGTCGTATGGCACCTTTTGTTTTTTGGAAAAAAATGCTTTTTGAAAAGAATTCGGAAATTACCACAAACTAGAAGTTGGTGGTAGTTTCCAAATCCTTAATGTTATTTTTTACATATTTTTTGTTTGATACATTGCATTTAAGGAATCGCAAAATTTGCAAATCCTTCAGTGCAATCGCAAAATAAAGAATAGCAAATTTTGAATTAAGGACATTTTAAGTCATTTCCACATGTGCAGTGTTTTCAAATTATGATTTGAAAATCGTTTTTGGGGAAAAGGAATGGTTTGCAAAATTATGACAAGGACATAATGGTGTATGCTTCTCTATAAGGCATTTCACTGTCTCTGATGTCATTTTTCCCATATTACATTATAAGACCTTTCCCCATGGAGCACATTCCTTGTAAATATGCTCCCACCTGTGCATGGTGAATTTAGATTTTGACTGTTTGAGTCACATAGCCATGTTAAAAGTGACCCAAAAAAATTGCAAACGCTTTAAAAAAACCACATTCATGTGTCTTAAGGACATTTTAAGTCATTTCCCCGTGGACAGTGTTTTGTAAGTGGCGCAAAAGAGGCATACACCTATCATAAATCTGTCTCTACCATTTTAAATGATTAATCAAGGAAAACAATAGGATGTGGCCTATCCAGAGGTTTGTTTATCGTGAGGCCTACTCACGATTGCAGATTAAAGTTACGCTTGATAAAGAATACAGAGGAGATAATACATGTAAAGGCCTACCAATGAAGTAAGTAATGTCCACTTTATTGCGCCAGTCATCATAAATGTATCCCTAAGCTTCTTATCTTGTTACAGATGAACCGCCATATGTACCATCAAACTATTTTACATTTCCTAAATAGCGAATTTTAAGGAATAAATAGCAATTCTTTACCATTCCTAATTTGCAATGAGCAAATTGCTAATTGCAAATTACCCATTCATTTCCATGGGCTAGGAGGCTCATAGGAATGAAGGTGCAATTTGCGATTAGCAATTAGCTCATCGCAAATTAGGAATTTTTTCAAGGGTGCAGGGGTATCTCAAGAACACCCTGCTGCACCCCTGAAAAAGAAATTTGGGGGCATATGGCGCACATACATGCCCTAAGGACATGTATTGGCGTCATATGGCACCTTTTGTTTTTTGGAAAAAAATGCTTTTTGAAAAGAATTCGGAAATTACCACAAACTAGAAGTTGGTGGTAGTTTCCAAATCCTTAATGTTATTTTTTACATATTTTTTGTTTGATACATTGCATTTAAGGAATCGCAAAATTTGCAAATCCTTCAGTGCAATCGCAAAATAAAGAATAGCAAATTTTGAATTAAGGACATTTTAAGTCATTTCCACATGTGCAGTGTTTTCAAATTATGATTTGAAAATCGTTTTTGGGGAAAAGGAATGGTTTGCAAAATTATGACAAGGACATAATGGTGTATGCTTCTCTATAAGGCATTTCACTGTCTCTGATGTCATTTTTCCCATATTACATTATAAGAACTTTCCCCATGGAGCACATTCCTTGTAAATATGCTCCCACCTGTGCATGGTGAATTTAGATTTTGACTGTTTGAGTCACATAGCCATGTTAAAAGTGACCCAAAAAAATTGCAAACGCTTTAAAAAAACACATTCATGTGTCTTAAGGACATTTTAAGTCATTTCCCCGTGGACAGTGTTTTGTAAGTGGCGCAAAAGAGGCATACACCTATCATAAATCTGTCCCTAGCATTTTAAATGATTAATTCATGATGACGATAAGGTGTGGCCTATCCAGAGGTTTGTTTAAGGTGAGACCTACTCAGGATTGCAGATTAAAGTTACGCTTGATGAAGAATACAGAGGACATAATACATGTAAAGCTCTACCAATGAAGTAAGTAATGTCCACTTCATTGCGCCAGTCATCATAAATGTATCCCTAAGCTTCTTATCTTGTTAGACATCAACCGCCATATGTACCATCAAACTATTTTGCATTTCATAAATAGTGAAATTTAAGGAATAAAAATCGATTCTGTACCATTCCAAATTTGCGATGAGCAAATTGCTAATTGCAAATTACCCATTCATTTCCATGGGCCAGGATACCCATATGAATGAAGGTGCAATTTGCGATTAGCAATTAGCTCATCGCAAATTAGGAATTTTTCCAAAGGTGCAGGGGTGTCTCAAGAACACCCTGCTGCACCCCTGAAAAAGAAATTTGGGGGCATATGGCGCACATAAATTTTAACAACATTCCTTTACCTCAAAAACGATTTTCAATTCATAATTTGAAAACACTGCCCACAGGGAAATTACCTAATATGTCCTTAAGACACATGAAAGTGTTTTTTGATTGCCTTTCCAGCATGGTTGGGTCACTTTTAACATGGCTATGTAACACAAACATTCAAAATCTAAATTTGCCATGCACAGGTGGGAGCATATTTACAAGCAATTTGCGCCACAGAGAAAGGTCTTACATTAAAATGGGAAAAATAACATCAGGGACAGTCAATTGCCTTATAAAGAAGCATACACCATTATGTCCTTGTCATAAATTTAAAAACAATTCCTTTTCCCCAAAAACGATTTTCAAATCATAATTTCAAAACACTGCACATGGGAAAATTACTTAAAATGTCCTTAAGACACATAAAAGCGTTTTTTGATTGCCTTTGCAGCATGTTTGTATCACTTTTAACATGGCTATGTAACACAAACATTCAAAATCTAAATTTTCCATGCACAGGTGGGAGCATATTTACAAGCAATTTGCGCCACATAATTCATAATTTTCTCCTTAAAGCACACTATTCTCTATCTAAATTAAAGAAATATTTTCTCACCTTAGCAAATACTTTGAGTTTGAAAACAGTCTCAGAAACACACCAATTTGTCTTCAGCAGAGCAAAAGGTATGCACTCCAGAGTCTGCAGCTATCAAAAGCACAGAAATGCTGTAATTCTTCACACATATCTCTCATGTCACCCAATCAAAACTCTTCCCTCACTTTTTTTCAAATGAAAACCCTTCCCCCCTCTACCATTTCATGCCTTTTCTGCATGGCAACCACCTCTTGGAAGACGTCTGGTGTTTGCAAGTTCACACAACAATGTTGCAATTGAACTCTGAACTCTCAGTGCACCTGCATATCCAGTGCATTCTTTCATTTAATGATTTTTTATTGACCATTCAAAATACATCTTTCAAATAACTCATCCATGCACCCTAACTTTCTGTTTTCAGCAATCAAAATCCACCAATCACTGTTACTGCTTCATGAACACAGAAACTCCACAGTTTTTTTCATTTTAAACTCTCATTTTTTCAACTGCCATTTCATTGCCACACTTCATCTGACTGCAGGAGAACCTTCTCTCACCATGTTTTCTGTCTGGATTGTTGGACATAGTTATATCCACTGGGCTCACAGGTATGCTGAGAACAGAAAATTACCTAACCTCAGTTTACAAGATGTGGAAATTAAGTGGTTTGGCCACAGAGGATTACAATGTCACCAATTGATACCATTGGTGAAAACCTTTATGCATTTGCCCAAACCTGACCTGTTAATTGTGCACTGTGGAGGTAATGATTTGGGCACTTTGACTGGGGTAGGTCTGGAAATGCTTTTAAAGGACACCTTTGAGCAATTAATGGCACTTTTTCCTCAGACTGCCTTGGTATATTCAAATATATGCCAAAGACAGAAATGGAGGTGGTCAAACCAATTTTGTCCACAAATTGAGAAGTCGAGGAAGCATGTAAACAAATCTGTTTCAGCTTACATGAGAGACCATGGAATGGGCTCCCTGTACAACAATAACTTGCGTTACTACATGCAAGATATCTACAAAGGAGATGGAGTTCACTTCTCAGATGAGGGCAACAGAATTTTCACTCTGAATTTAAGACTGTGCATTGGTACCTACTTATAAGTACCTAAATGTACCATAAACCCAAAAGCTCTTCTCAGAGCTACCCTACATCTGATCACTCACAATTATTATTTTACTCTAACTTTTTTCATTAATTTTCAAAAAGTACGCTCCCCGGGGCGCTACCCGGTACGCGAACTGGGAGCTAACCTCGCGAATTTTTTTTAAAAAATGGGTTTTTTTCGCACATATAAGCCTCCTCAGCCACCCTCACAAAACCTAGGGGGTCAAGATAAGTCTACCGTGCCCCCTTCTACCCATTCTGAACATTATTTGCCCTCCATTTTGTATCTTAATTCGACCGAAACACAAAATGGTGAACTCCCGTAACGCTTAAGGTTTGCGAACCGGGGCGCTCAACGGTTCGCGTACCGGGTCGCTCCCTGGGAAGCGCACCATCAAAAAAGGTGGGAAAGTAGTTTACAGAAAAGCGACTGGAGACAATTTCACCAAATATAGATTAGCTCATACTACATACCAATCCCTACCATTTTCACAAATTTGATTGAAATTCCATTTAACCATTTAGCCTGTAGACCTCTCTAAATACCCTGAGGTAAATTACTTCACAAAACACATCTGAAGTGTTGGAATTGACAACCAATTAAAATGTTACTTTCATTTTCTATTTTTTTTACCTGACATTTGATTGGTTATGTACCTGAATATATATAAAGGAAGAGAGAGAAACACAACCATTTTGACTACTACTTCCTGAACTACATTGCAAGATCATTTTCACTCACAACTTAAACTTGTTTTTAGAAGGTGAGATATTATTTTATAAATTTGAAAACATTTTCAGATAGTTATATACTATCCCTCTGTAAGAGTTAGACATTGAGAAAGGCTTCTTTATTGTAATTATGGATTGATTTAGGTTTCTGTGGTATAATTATGAATTTACTTAGACTTCTTCACAGGCACTTTTTTATATTCCTACTTCCACTCTGATACTATACACTGCCCAAAGATAAATTCTCTGTTAAAAAATGCCTATCTAAAATTAATCCCAACAGTGCCCTATCTCTACTAATATATATTTTTTTTATCCAAATTTCAGGCAACATGGAAGGCGAACAGAAAGTTTCATTTCAAATTGTCCTGCAACAGAGCAGCCAAGAATTAATTGATCCAAAATATATAGAATTTATGGATGAAACTTGGGACCAAGAACTACTGCAATGTGTGCAAGCAGTGGATGACCTCCTTCAAAATGAGGACATTTTACACCCTCATAGATTACAAGCTATGTTCAATGAAAATGACGACATTTCAGACAGTGAAATGTTAGAAATGTTATTAAATTTTGAAACACAATCACAATAATAAATAATTGCTTGAAAAAAAAAAAAAAAAAAAAATTATCAACAAAACCAACAATCAATTAACATACAGTATTTGAAAAGTCTATCATTCATTTTTCATTGCAGTACGCTGCCCAGAACGCTTCCCGGTTCGCGGACCGGGCGCTACCCACGCAAAAAAACAAAAAAAAAAGTTGTTTTTTTTTGCCCCGCGGGGCCCTTTTAAAACCTCCACATTAAACCTAGGGGGTCAGGGAGGATCTAGTATGCCCCCTTATGGTTATTTCCCCCTTTGTTTTGGCCTCCTCTTGTCTCTCAATCCTACCGAGAGACAAGATGGCGGCCGCTCCGGACTGTTTAGAATGTTGACAGACACCGGAGAACCAATCAGCTTCGCTACGCGAAGTTCCGGTACGCGTAAGGTCCGCGAACCGGGGCGCTGCCCGGAGCGCGCTTACAGATATATATCTTATTTTAAACGTTAATTTCTCAAAATCCACTGGAGCACATATATTGAGACCTACAAAAGGCACATCGGGCTACCAGTCCCTACAATTTTGCCAAGTTTCGTGCAAATCCATTCAGCCGTTCGGGCTAAATGTGAGGCCAACCGCCCTATGGAAAACTCAATGTTAAAAACACGTTTTGGGACCCCCCTTTTTTCTCGACCCCCCCTGGACGAACCCCCCCCAAATTTCCAGGGGCTGCTCAGAAACAAAATGTTCCATTTTCCAGAAAATTTCAGCCAATTCCGTCCACAAACGCCAAAGTTATTAGACATAGAATTTTCAAAAATCCCATAGAGAAAAAATCCTAACTATATATACCTACTGGCGACCGCCAGTAGGTAATATATATATATATATTGACTGAAAAAAACATAGGTTTCACATACGTTATAGTTAGGAATTAGCATTTAAAAAACCTTAGAAAGTCACTGAAAAAACCATAGGTTTCAAACACGTTATAGTTAGGAATTAGCATTTAAAAAACCTTGCAAATTTACTGAAAAAACAGAGGTTTCACACATGTTATAGTTAGCTGGACATTTTACTCATACAAAACCATTAAAATTCCCCCGTTATAGTTAGTTCAGCTAACTATAACTCGTGCGCCCGCAATGCACTGCTGATGACGTCACATATTACATCACTCAAGACATGGTCAGTGACATCACTCATGACATCACTGATGACATCTCATCAGTGATGCATTTGCAGCCTGAATGCAGTTTTAAACTAGCATGACACCGTTGCATTTAAATCTCCTTGCGGAGCCTTAAGCTCCCCTTTCATTACACATGTCACCCCTAAGTAGCCCATGTCCTGGTAATGAAAAATTCCTAAATTTGTTTTCCACCATTTAAGGCATATCCCTCCCATGGGAAAACATTGGAGATTCCTTACTCCATTGAATACTTTGCAATTTCCAATTGGGAGCTGGTGGCTATATGACTATTTAGTGGTAAAGTCTGTTTTTTTATCACAATTATAAAAATTCCACTTTTATAAAGTTGCCATTTTTCTCACCTTAGCCGTTTTGTATCAATAGCCTGGTCTGGGTCACATGACGATGCAACTGACAGACCTTGTGAATTTCTCCCAAACAGTCACACAATATAGCGATTAGGTGTGCCTGGATGGGCAATCTGCTGGCAGGATGGAGGTTGGAGCTGAGCACAGTCCCACCTACAAATGAATAGCCTGTGCTCTGCCTTCACAGAAAGGGCCTAATGACCCTGCAATGACACTTCAGCCAGCTTAGAGTCAGGGGACCCAGGAAATTCCATGTACTTAGAAGCCAATGTCTGAAAGCTTCTAACGCCTTCCAGAACCAGGGCATAAGGGTGTAAAAGTAGGACCTTGGACACAAATTCTTCAGTGAACATCTGGACCTGCAGATACTCTGCCAGGTATAAGGACTTCTGTGCTGTTACATAGACTGTCACTCTGCTAACTGCTGCTCTAAAGGTACTGCTACCTGCTGTACTGACCTGCTGCCCTCTTGCTTTGGAAAAAAAGAACTGGACCTGCAACTTCATCTTGAACCCAGGTCCCCCGAGTGACTTCAAGGGCTAGTCTGCTGGCCACCTGCAGTGTGTTCCTGACCTCCTAAGTGGTGTCGTTCAGGTTCTGGAGCCCTGGTGTGGCTCAAACAGCCTAAATCAAGCTTTTAGGTTCTTTGTAACTGCCAAAGGGCCCATTCACACCAAAACCATGCCGCTCACACCAAAAAGCTTGTGTCTTTGCACCAACTGTGGGGGACGTGAACCGGCCTACCTATCCGCATTGCCCAGTCTGCTCTTTGTGCCAATCCAACAGCATCCTGTGATGTTCTCCTCGCTCCTTGTGGCCCTCATCAAAGCAAATGGGAATCTTGGCACAAAACTCGAGAAGGTAAAACTTCAGCAGGACTAATCTGTGACTGTATCCGACCTGCTCTCCTCACGGTCGATCTGAACTTTTGACTTTGACCTGTCCCTGTGTAACTAGATAGCCATGGTTGGCACTTTTTTCACTGTATTCTTTAAAATGTCATAACTCCAGCTCTACTGATTGGATGTATGTTGTTTTGGTCTTGTTTAATTTATTACATTTATCTTTATAGTCCTGTGATCTTTTTGTTTGGTGTTTTCACTGTTCACTGTTTTACTGTTTGAAGTGTGTCACAAATACTTTACACATTGCCCCTAAGCTAAGCTTGACTGCTCTGTGCTTTATGCCAATGTACCAGGGGGTTGAGCACATGTTAATATAGGGTTGGCTTGTGCCTCACCCTAAAAAGGCGTGTGGATGCTGCTTGACCAAGGCTCACACCCTAGTCAACTAATAAACCAATTTCTCACATGCAGCTATCATGGTTCATTCATTTTCCCACACATCTGGCACAGGCAACTGTTTACGTCAAGAATTTGGCTCACTGTGTTACATTCAGATGCATGCAGAAGAGCCTCATGTATCCTTGAAAAAGGCCAACATGGTGTTGTATACTGTGTTTGCTGAATTCAAGAGGGTCTTCTTTTTTTGTCATCAACATGATCTCCAGGACATGGATAATACGATACGGTTAATTCCTACCCTAGAAACAATGCCTCATTCCCCATTTCTTTTTGGTAAGAAAGGAGGTCTTCACATATTTTGATCAGGTATGAGTATTTCTCACTCCACACCAAGGGGCATCAGTTTTGGTCTTTAATTGTTCACTGGGAATGTTTTTCAGTACTTCCAAATGTGGCCTCCATTTTTAATGAGCAATCATTTATGCCAATGTAAAGATGCAGATCTATCACAGCAGTTGCCTCTTCCTTGGTTTCATCGAACGAATGGGCGGCTCAACCACATCATCTGTTCTAGTTTTTCCTCATTATGTTGAAGATCTCTTAATGTGAATTTCTACAATGGAGGAGCATTGGCAGTTTCGTTTGCTCAGCTGAATCATACTGTTTTTTAAAAATACTTCAAAAGGGTTTCCTTAGGACATAATTGAAGACTATCAACATCCAAACCACATTCTCCAGTGATTATAACTTTTCCCTTATGCTGTTTCTATTTCATTTTGGAGTACCACAAAATATTTGTCAGGGCCACTCTTCAAATTCTCTACAGCATGTGGGATGGCAGCAAATTGTACTGTAAAACCTGTAAATTGTATTTGTAGGCTGGAGGGCTTCCTTGCTGTCCTCAAATTTCCCACCTGTAATCACAAACTTTTAAATGACAACATTGTCATCTTGGTCAATGTTGTCTAAAAAGTCATCTAGATGTTTCTGTTTCCCCTGTACACTCTTCTGACCATCAGATCTGTCAGATTAAAATAAATATGGATTTGTTTAATTTGACTCATGCTTCTGTTGGAGAGTCTGTTCAACTGACTTCAGACCGCGGTGTCCCATAAGACTCTACGCTTCCTCTACCTCCTGAAGTTTTAATAGCTGCAATTATGGAAGCTCTCGTGCAAGCCATCAAGAATAGCATAATGGTAACAAAGCCAATAGGCATCGCCTATACGAGAGCTATTGGCTGTGGCAATGTGTTTTAGCCATTATGTATACTAGTGTGGCAGCTGTTCAACATGGCTAAATGTTGGTGGCGTGGGATGGG
This sequence comes from Lissotriton helveticus, assembly GCF_964261635.1. Classification (NCBI taxonomy): domain Eukaryota; kingdom Metazoa; phylum Chordata; class Amphibia; order Caudata; family Salamandridae; genus Lissotriton; species Lissotriton helveticus. The sequence goes on from NC_136070.1 coordinate 739,300,663, forward strand.
GTAGGTGGAGTGGGGTAGATTGTAGTAGAGTGGAATAGAGTAGATTGGGGTAGAGTGGAGTGTGGTAGATTGGCATAGAGTGGAGTGGGGGTACAGTGGGGTAGAATGGAGTGGGGTGGACTGGGGTAGAAAGGGGTAGACTGGAGTGGGGCAGATTGGAGTAGTTTGGGGTGAAGTAGATTGGAGTGGGGGAGTTGGGTAGATTAGCGTGGTAGACTGGTGTGCGGTAGATTGAATTAGGGTAGATTGGATGGAGTGGGGTAGATTTTGATAGAGTGGGGTAGATTGGAGTGGAGTAGATTGGGGTAGATTAGAGTGGGGTAGATTAGAGTGGGGTGGACAGAAGTAGGGTATATCAGGGTAGATTGCAGTAGAGTGATGTGGGATATATTGAGGTAGATTGAAGTGGAGATGAGGAGTGGAGTGGAGTGAGATAGATTAGGGTGGAGGGGGTAGAGAGGAGCGCGGTAGACTGGAGTGGGATAGATTGGGTGGATTATGGTAGGGTAAATTGGAGTGAAGTGGGATAGGTTAAAGTGAGATGGAGTAGATTGGAGTGAGGCAGATTGGGTGGGAAGATTGGAGTAGGGTAGTTTGGGGTGGAGTGGAGTGTTGTAGGATAGATTGGAGTGAGGGGGTGTGGGTGGAATGGTGTGAAGTGGGTTAGATTGGACTGGAGTACGCAAGGGTTGGGTGGCATGTGATAGATTGGAATGAAGTGGATTGGGGTAGATTGGGTAGAGTGGGGTGTGGTAGATTGGGTTAGAGTTGAGTGGGGCAGATTGGGGGATTAGAGTGGGGTGCATTAGGGCAGAGTGGAGGTGGGCAGGTTAGAGTGGGGTGGAGTGGAGTGGAGTTGGGTAGATTGGAGTGCAGTCGAGATTTGAGTACTGTGAGATATATATTGGGGAAGAGTGGAGTGGGGGTTGTTAGGTAGGAGTGGAGTGGGGTACATTGGGTGGATTAGAGTAGTATAGATTGGAATAAAGTGGGGTAGATTGGAGAGGGATGATTGAGTGAGGTAAATTGGAGCGTGGTGGGGTAGAATGAAGCGCAGTGGGTTGTATTGGAGTGGGGTAAAGTGGAGTATGGTGGAGTAGACTTCAGTGGGTGGGGTAAGTGGGGTAGATTGGGTAGAGTGATATAGATTAGAGTGGAGTAGAGTATATTGGGGTGAGGTGGAGTACATAGGGATAGATTAGAGTGGGGTAGATTGGTGTAGGGTAGATTGGAGTAGGGTATATTTGAGTGGAGAATGGTGGAGTAGATTGGGGTGGAGTAGATTGGAGTAAAGTGCAGTGGGGTAGATTTGGGTAGAGAACAGTGTAGTGGGGGAGATTGGAGTGGGATAGATTGCGGTAGATTGGAGTGGGGTTGATTGTTGTAGATTTGAGTGGGGTAGATCATGGCGGACTAGGGAACATTGGAGTGAAGTGTGGTCGATTAGAGAGGTGATGAGCTGGATAGATTGCATTGGAGTTTGGACTGGAGTGGGGTAAATTGGTTGGAGTGGGGTAAATTAGAATGGGGTAGATTGGAGTGGAGTTGAGTGAAATTGAGTAGACTGAAGTTGGTTAGACTGGAGTTGGGTATACTGTGGAGTTGGGTATACTGGAGTGGAGTGAGTTGGAATGGGACATATTGGAGTGTGGTAGTTTGGGGTAGATTGGAGTGGAGTAGGGCAGACTGTGGTAGATTGGACCAGAGTGGGGTAGGTTTGAGTCGAGTGCCGTAGATTGGAATGGAGTGGGTTAGAAAGGAGTGGTGTAGGGTTGATTGTGTTAGGTGAGTGGAGTCGGGTAGATTGGAGTGGAGTTGAGTATATTGGAGTAAAGTGATCTAGATTGGAGGGGAGTGAGGTGGGGTAGATTGGGGAAAATTGGAGTGGAGTAGGGTAGATTGTAAGTCAGTGGGTAGATTAGATCATAGTGGAGTGAATTGGGGTAGACTGGAATGGGGTTGATTGGGTTAGAAGGGGTAGACTGAATTGGGGTAGATTGGAGTGGGGTGCGATAGATTGGTTTGGGGTGGGGTATATTGGAGTGGAGTGGGGTAGATTGAGGTGAGATAGATTGTGGTGTAGTAAATTGGACCAGTTTGTAGTGGAGTGGGGTGGGGTGGGGCAGTGGTGTACATTGGAGTGGAGTGGAATAGATTGTAATGGGGTAGAGTGGGGTGAGGTAAGTGGTGTGCAGTGGAGGGGCATGGAGTGGAGTGCTGCATTGTGGAGTGAGTAGCATAGATGAAGTGACGTGGAGTTGAGTGGGATGGATTGTTGCATTTCAGAGTGGAGGGGCGTAGAGTAGAATGGCATATCATAGAGAGGACTGAAGTGTTGTACAATGGAACAGCATGGCATAGAGTGGAAGGGCATAGAGTGGAGTGGAGTAGTGTGGAGAATGCATGGTGTGGTAGCACCTTGCCATTACGGACAACACATTTTCAATTGAAATGACCATTACATTTGCACCGAAATATGGTTTTGCTGTCCACAAACTACAATGTGTGCAAATGTAATCACCTAGGGGTATATTCACAAGAAGGTGTGATAACTACTGCAAGAGTAGCGTAACGCAACTTTGCACAACACAGCCTATCGGGGGAAAATAACCTTGTGGCAACATGGAATTCACAACGCTGCAAATGTCCGCGTGAAAATCAACGCCACACCGCTAAAATGCGAAACGCAAATGAAAAAAACATGCGATAAGGCCAAATGCGGTACAAAAAGTAGCAAAAACCAGCAACAGGACTGCAAATCCCACATGTTTGATGGGACAATGCACCATAAAAACCACAGACAAAATACACCAGAAACAAGCCAAAGCACGTAGCAACATGGATGCACCCTGACCCAGGGTAGAGGCCAACTTGAACCCCACATACCATCAGCGAGGAACAACGGGGTCGGCGAAGGCCAAGAAGAAGAGGGAGACGAAGACGGGGTGCAGACCGCAGGAAAACATGACCAGCGTCATGGAGGTGACAGAACACTACCAGCAACTGACCCACTAGCAGACCACCTGGATTGCAGACGGAGTGCCAAGGAGGCCAATCCAGGAGGCCAATAGGCGACGGCATGACGTGACTACCTAAACCAGGCACAGACCTGCTGCCAACAGGAAGGAAGCAACGGCAACAGGAGGTGGCAGTCCAGCGCCACCGGAGGAGCTGGAGGAAACCAAGGCCACAGTCATAAGTGTGGACACGGTGCAAGGAGTAGGGAGTACCGACACAGCTCAAGCGGACTCTGACACAACATGAACAGGGAATGCAATGAGCATGGACTGGGGGAACGGGGAGATGGGCACAATGGCATACATGCACAATGAGGCGTAGCACACTGCACACCGACAAGCACCCAGGATCATGTCCCAGATCCCCTTGGCACACTGCAGCACACACAAATAGCACACACAGCACACCCACATTGAATACAATGTGGAACAATGTGCTTAGCCGACACTGCAGAACAGAGGACACTACTGGCTCTGCACATGCACAGAAACATGCCCACTACATCTGACAGAGCCGGAAACAGTGAAATGGAAATGTACCCGTACAACCTCACATCCGTCATGTAGTCCAAATGTACACTGTCCCGCAGAAGAATCCAGCACCCCACAAACAGTCACAATGTACATTGCCATACAGCCTGCATGCAAACCAGCACAGTGCGCCAACATATATGTCAACACAAATTCAACGCGCACCTCCTCTTCACATCGCAGAGGGGCACACAACACCTTCAGCAGAGCACAAAACACAACACATCAGTGATGCCAGAGAGGACCACCACACCATCGACACCGACGCCCGACAACAGCCCATGGATATCTCACACAAACCCCCACCAGGACCCGGTCAGCCAAGCTACTCAGGGGGGAATACCGAGCCTGCAACAGACCACACTACTGAGAAAGAGGGGTCCCAGTGTAAAGTCATCAATTAACAGAGTTAAATCAAAATAAAAATAAAAAAGACAATAAATGTAACTACACCTTTTTATTCACAGTATAGATGTATATTAAATACCAAATCTTTGAATCAATATTTCAAAAAGGCTGTAAGGTGCCCCAAGGAAAGAAGGTGGTGAAAAAGTGAGGGTAGTGTGGATAGGGAAATAGTGACATAAAAACAACCAAATGGCGCAATTGTATCCATATGTTAATTTAAATATATAAACCAACAAGAAACCATAGGTTCAATACATCACTTGAAAGCAATCATACTTCACAAAATACATTAATGTTATAATTGTGGCGTGAAGTTGAAAAACAAAGAACAGTCGTTGACGTTTCGACCCTCTGACAGTTGCAGGAATTAGTGACACCCTTGCTGTGGGGTCTTCATCAGGACAAGATGGGGGCAGACAACCTAATTGAATAAATATCAATAATTAATAGGATATAATTTAGCTCCTATCAAATAGGTTAGAAACGAGAGCAATGAATAAAGCACACTAAGAACAGAAGAGCATACCAAATCAATTGTTGCTCTGTTTTCACATTATTCATGGGAAGGGTGATGAACATCGCCTGTTGTTTACTTCAAATCCTGTGATTACAAAGGATTGGGAAATTATTACGGAAAAAGGACAAACTTTTAACTGAAAATGCACTGATTCAAAATGCACTTACATGGTGTGCCGTAATATGGTATTAGCTATCAACTGAGATCTGATCCATCAAAAGCTTTAGCTCTTGAAATTTTGGAACTAACCCAGGAGGGTTTAGACCAAGGGTTTCTGTCAGAAAACGAGTTCCATTATTTGAATCCAAAAAATCCTAGATTGCCACCATATATACCATACCGAAGATTCACAAAAGCATGGTGGACCCCCCCGGACGTCCCATCGTCTCGGGCTGCGGCTCCATGCTTGAGCCCCTCGGCAGATATATTGACTTTTTCCTGAAACCGCTTGCGGAATCCACAAAAAATCATATCTGCGCGACACCATGCACACAATAAATATTGTGGAGAATTTACCTTTTGACCCAGAACATCAGATCCTGGCTACTTGTGACATTGTCTCTTTATATACATGCATTCCCCAGGAGGAAGCCCTTGCTGTGATAACTAGATGTCTCCGGCGACGACCTGCTCCTACGACAGTACCAACGGAGTTCATCATTGCCCTACTTAGGATTGCCATGACCAAAATTTATTTCATATTTAAGAACCAGTTCTTTCTCCAGATCAAGGGAGTAGCAATGGGGGCTCCCTTTGCCCCGGATGTGGCTATTCCCTACATGTCAGCATTTGAGAAGGACACTGTTCTTAATAACATCAATCCATTCAGAGACCGGCTGGGTCTCTGGATGCGATACATCGATGATATCCTGCTTATTTGGGATGGGGATTCTAATCAACTGAAATCTTTCTACACATGGCTCAATCAGCAATCCCCACATCTCAAATTCACGATCCAGTCTTACAACCATACAATACATTTTCTGGACATCACTATCTATGAAAACTCAGGCATTCTACTTACAACACTCTTCCGCAAGCCAACTGAAAGGAACTCTTTATTGCAATGCAATAGCCACCACCCATGCGCACTGCGTGACAATTTGCCGTTCGGGCAGTTCCTACGAATCCGTAGGAACTGCTCCAATAAGGATCATTATTTTGATGAGTCAGAAGATCTTTCCAATCGTCTCCAACAGCGTGGATACCCGAGACGACTAGTGAGGAGAGCAAGGAAATGCGCTTAGTTCTACCCTTGCGAACAGTTACTCACCCCCATAGATAGAACTGATCGACAACATGAGAGAATTGTCTGCGTGACAACATTCTCTACTAAAAGCAACAAAATAAAGCGCATTGTGAACCAACATTGGGATTTGATTGCAGATGACGTCAACCAAACCAGCACACCGTTACACGCTTTCAGGAAAGCAAAAAGTGTAAAAGACTATGTAGTGAGATCCTTCTTATCCACTCCAGAAGCTCCTACTATTACCTCTCTATGGAATCTCCCACGAATTGTGGGTCATTTCAAGTGCGGACAATGTAAGGCCTGTAGCAGTACCATTCAAACGAAGGAATTCGAGCACAATCAACGAAAAGTCCAGCTCAAATTTCACAGTAACTGTAACACTTCTAACATCATTTACCCAATAACGTGTCCATGCGATTTGATTTACATTGGGCAAACTCAACAAAAGGCCAAAGTGAGAATCCTTCAACATATGAGCCGGATCCGTTGTGAGGTACAGCGTGCACCACTTGTGGACCATTTTAAATCAGCTATGCATCCACCTGACAGCCTCAAATGGGTCGTGCTTGAAAAAGCAAGCTTGGGACCCCGTGGAGGCAACATTGCCAGTATCCTCAACAGAAGAGAACGTAAGTGGATGCTATTCTTTAAATTTGATTCAAAATGGCCTCAATGAACATGACAGCTCTTTTTCCCAATTAGCAACTCTGCCCTAAATCTCATCTAGACAGTAATTTGATATTGGGTTCTTGGGCTAACTACATGGTTTTCACCGTCCTGTGATTGGTACGCCATTTGGGGGATGTTTTAATGACAACTGTTATCTGCATGTGTATATTGATAATACATACTCTCTCTCATAGTACTATGACGGCTATCATTCAATCATGGCCTTTACCATCGTGCGATAGGTACGCCATGCATTTATTGCTATGTGTATGTATGTTCCATTCCAGGCAACGTCCTGCGTTTGTACAACCCAAGATTTTGAACCATTTTACTCTTAGGGTGGATGATGATGAACATTACGTCCTCCGAAGTGTTGATGATTTGTTCCTATTGTCTTGAGGTGCGATACCATTAAATAGCATGTCTTCAGATTTACTAGTTCAATGGGAACTTAACAATTATCTCACGTATCCTTAATCGGATCTGGCTCTACCACGGGCCTCATTGTTCAGTAATACCCCCTTTTTGATGTTCTAACTAATTTGCAACAATTCCGAGGTATCATGACCAGCAATTGGTGGTTGGCCCTCGTTCTGACATTCAGTAGTCTTTCTTCAGTGTCCCCACTCCACCTCGTACCCACGTGACGTGGTTGCCTTAGTCACAGCCTAAACAGGAAGCGCTGTTCGCCATTGCGAGACGCGAGCTCACGAGACGACGGATTCAATCCGCGTTAGGTGAGTGTTTCCATTTGTATTCTGACACAGTATTCCTACGCGTTATTGCATATCATTCTAAATGTCACCCCATCCTCCTCCTGACAGTGTCCGGTGCCGGTGTCTTTGACGACGATCCAACGTGGACGTGATCTTTTGAAGTCTTCCTTCGGGTAAGCTTCCACTACAAATCCACGCCACGCACCCGGACCTGTTTTTGGTTCATAATGCTAATTAGTTCCCTCTTTTTAACAGATTCTCCTCTTTGACCTCTATGTGATTCGTTTTGATCCAACCGTCTACACCAGTCCCTAATACTTGAGGGCCCCATTTACGGCACACCATGTAAGTGCGTTTTGAATCAGTGCATTTTCAGTTAAAAGTTTGTCCTTTTTCCGTAATAATTTCCCAATCCTTTGTAATCACAGGATTTGAAGTAAACAACAGGCGATGCTCATCACCCTTCCCATGAATAACGTGAAAACAGAGCAACAATTGATTTGGTATGCTCTTCTGTTCTTAGTGTGCTTTATTCATTGCTCTCGTTTCTAACCTATTTGATAGGAGCTAAATTATATCCTATTAATTATTGATATTTATTCAATTAGGTTGTCTGCCCCCATCTTGTCCTGATGAAGACCCCACAGCAAGGGTGTCACTAATTCCTGCAACTGTCAGAGGGTCGAAATGTCGACGACTTTTCTTTGTTTTTCAACTTCACGCCACAATTATAACATTAATGTATTTTGTGAAGTATGATTTCTTTCAAGTGATGTATTGAACCTATGGTTTCTTGTTGGTTTATATATTTAAATTAACATATGGATACAATTGCGCCATTTGGTTGTTTTTATGTCACTATTTCTCTATCCACACTACCCTCACTTTTTCACCACCTTCTTTCCTTGGGGCACCTTACAGCCTTTTTGAAATATTCATTCAAAGATTTGGTATTCAATATACATCTACACTGTGAATAAAAAGGTGTAGTTACATTTATTGTCTTTTTTATTTTTATTTTTGATTTAACTCTGTTAATTGATGACTTTACACTGGGACCCCTCTTTCTCAGTAACGATATTACCCAGGTCCCAGTGACTATGTTTGGGTGAACCCTTGTCTTATAATCTGCAACAGACCACACAGCAGGAAGCACCCGCAAGTACAGCTGGCTCCCAACACTTCACCCACCCACACATGGCACCCCAATGCCATGTGTCAGCACGCAAAAAGGAGGTGGCCCAACAGGTGTGGGTGGGGGTCGAACCCATGGAATGCGAACCAGAACACATACGTAGGGGTCTATTACCCTTCAGGGCCCACCCACACCCCACTAAGGAGACCCACACTGCCATAGAGTCACATGCAGATGCACATTCACAGCACAAAACCACACCCAGGGGTGCTCAAATAGCAGTCACACATCCAAGTTGGCTGTTTGTACGACGGCCCCGGCCACGTCCCTTATGAATTGAGTGGGTGACAACAATGCTGCATGTCCAAGCTCCAACCCACTGCCTGCGGTAACATGTCTGCATCCGATGTACACAGCACAATGTAATGTCGTAGGGCCCAGGGCCCTCATGCATACAACAGGACAACAGGCACACACGCAGATATCATGTTGAACTGGCTATGGGCATGTGTGCCCAGCTCTATAATTGGCAGGGCCACATGTACAGTGACACCTGTGCTGGATGTGTGTGGGGTGAGTGTAAGTCATTTCAAATGGAATGTCTGGTACTGGCAACCACTTGAACGTTAGACACCAGTGCAATGGAAACAGAAAACACATGCAATACAGAGTCAACTGCTGAGCACCGTGGAGTGAGCGGAGAAAGTCCAGCGGAGCAGCCACCATGCAAACAGAAGTGCCCTTGAGTTGCAGTGCACTGGGCTTTGGACACTAGAGATGAGTGCACTCCTGTGAAGAAAAAGTCTCGGATTGTGTCCCTTCGATATATTCCTGATGCAGATGCAGTGGGGTGTGTTAGACCTGCATCACCATCACCATCTCAGGGCCCCCACACTGTTTGAGGTGACATACCTGCGTAACCACTCCACAGCACAAAACACAATCAGCAACGGACAATGGCCTGCGGTGCACTGAGTCACTGGCACCTGGAGTGCTGAGCAGGGCATCAGGCTGATGATGGCATCTACGACAGGCCTGAGCAACTCCGTAATTCTGTCAGGACCACCGTTTCAGCTCTGGCAGATGGCAGTTGGAAGTGGTCCTTGAGGCGGTGGCGTGTGCCTCCTACAGTGATGCGTCGTCCGGGCCGGTCTGTACTCGCTTTGGTGTGTGAGCTCTGGTGGGACGCATTCAGGCCCGGAGCCTACGTACAGCACAAGGCCACAGACAAATGGTGTTGATGACCCCATGGCCTATGCTTCAGGGCCCATTCAATGTCTCTGGAGAAGGGGTCCCGGACTTGACCAGCACAGAGTTAGTGGCCCCGGATGCACTGCGGCCAGCACTGGCACCAAGCCAAGGGACAGTGACTTGCCGTGCAGTCAGACCTGAGCGGGTCACCATCAATGTCCGAAGTGTATGTTGCTGAGGGTTTCGGGGGACAGTGGAAGGTATTCTCCAGGGCAAAACGCCGAAAGTTTTGATTTTATCAGGAAGCATCAAATGGAGGAGTAGAACATGACAGCCTTGTTGCCACCATCAATTCGGTATCAGCTACATGAGGATGAAAACTGCGCCCTAGTACATAGACTCAGACACCACCAAAGTTCGACCAGTGAGTGTCCATGAATTACGGGGGACTTAGTGGCACCGGGGCTGGATGGGGATGCAGTCTGCGATGATGCCGGTACACTGATATGAACTCTGCCATTGCTGAATCATGACTCTGTGACCTACTGGACCGCAGTGTAGGCCAGAGTCAGCGGTCAGCAGTGGCCCACAGCCACGTGTCGTTGGCTTGCGATGCACAGTGCTAGTGAGATCAGGGCAGTTGTCGGTAGTGTACGAACACCTCCTTAATGATGATCATTTTCTCTCCACCAAGAGGCAAGGCGTCAACCTCTTACGCCTCTCCTTGCATGTGATGATATGTAATATGCCTTTGCCTTTGCATAGTTCTGAATCTGTGACCTACTTAAGCGCAGTATAGGCCAAGAGCAGTGTAGGCAGTGGTCAGCATGGGCCATTCACCAAATGTCGCTGGCAAAGGTTGGTGGCCCCACCAGCCTGCGTAGTTCAGGTTAAGTTGTACAACGTGTTCGGTCACCTCCGTGCCTGTGACCCGGCTTTTGTCCGGACTAAGCCGCATCTTCCTCTTACTCCTCCCTGTGCGACCACAGGTGCAGACTCTGCCATTTGTGAATCACGATGAGGTGCTGGATGTGAGATCTACTGGTCTGCAGGGTAGCCTTGGTCCCTCATCCACGTGTCGCCAGCTGGCATTGAACAGGGCTTGTGGCAGCCCGTGTCACCGGCTTGTGTTGAACGGGGTTTGTGGCAACACGTGTCGCTCGCTGGCGTTGAACAGGGTTAGTGCCACCACATGTCGCAAGATGCCCATATGGAACTATGCCTCACTGATCGGGGGTCTGCTGTGGCCATTGGGGCCAGATTTTGGGTCACTACCATTCAGGAGCCAGGACACAGTTTCACATATGGAACCCACTGGGACGCAGAGGACTTCAGTAGAATATGTCAACGAGGAAGGAGTAATATGGGCCAGTGTCGGGGGGACAGCGGTGGTCTGAAAGGCTGGCCGGGTCGCGGACCTTGGGCTTCGAGATTACACTGGCATGTTGTGGGCCCTCCTTGACACACGCCGGTGTCGGCAGGTGATCAGTGTGGCCTGGCTGTGTAGGGTCGGGCCTGACGGATTCGTGGCCAGCGAGCCGGGGTACGGCAGGCGTACAGCATCTCAGGCAACTCCGCTGACGAGGATGGCGTCGGCCTCGTGGTGGGGTGGGAGGTGCAGCCCTGGCAGAGATGTTGAGTTTTCTGGAAAAAGACCACGCCTAGGGCTACGTACTTTTTATTCACACCCCTACACTGGCCTGGCGTACGCCGGCCAATCCCTCTCTGCTCACGCTTACGGAGGAGGCGTAACAAGCAACATTTCCGCGATGACCTCCACTGGCTGGGGTGACATGGTTGCGTCCACTGTCCACTACACTCCATACACCAGAGGTGTATGTCGCTGTGATTATGGCTGTGTTCTGCATACTGCGGTCTGTCCAGCACTGCGCCGCCACTCTTGGCATTGTGTACTTTCCCAATCATGTTTTACTGCATCCTTCACACATGCCTGGTTGCCTCCTCTCCCCACATTCGGCTATTGAGTGGCTGAGGTGCCGTGCCATTGTTTGGTCATGTTCACGGCTTGCCCAGGTTACCATTGTAAGTGGTTCTATTGTGTCTGCTGGGTGGGCATGTTGTTGTGCATGTTGGTTGTGAACTTGTGACGTGTGCATTGCCAGAGCTGTGGATTGCATGATTGTGAAGTTGAGGTGAGTCGGGTGTTAATTGGGAACTTGCCAAGGGGCTGTGCATTTCCCTTGGTGCCATCCTGGGAACGCTGGTTACTGATGGACTGTCCAAGGATGAAGGAATCATGCATACTGGCTGTGTATTTGGAGGTGACATTGGTGCAGGTCCCACAGTGTTCTGATGTTGCCTGCACATTGATTTGTGACATGTGCTTCCTTTTGCGCTGATTGTGTGCTGTGTCACCAGGGGCACAGGTGGGACATGTGTGTAGTGGATTTCCCCCAACACTTGCGTGCATCCGGCTATGGCGTATGGTCCTTGCATGATCTCCAGCGGATCTTGCGCATTGTGTTGGCCGTACGGGGCCTGGCGTGCCAGGGTGATGGTGCTGTCCAGGACAGGTGTGGGGGACTTGGATGTGACTGGCTGTGGGACTCCGCCAACTCTGGCAGGTGTTGGGGTGTGCCAGGGGCCAACAGGGGCAGTACAGCCAGCAGCTTGGTGTGGGGTGGGATGGGATGTTGGTTGTCCGCTGTGTTGGTGCCGATGGACTGTTGGGCAATGATGGCCAGGATGCATAGGAGGGTTGTCCCTTTCAGTCTGTAGTGGACAGTGACATTGTTAGATGTTGTGCCTGTGAGGTAGATGCGTTTCCTGGGGGCCGCTGTCTTTGTCTGCGCTGCCTCTGTGGTGGTCTGGGTGTGGAGGGGTGCCGGGTGAAGAGTGATGGGTGGGTGTTGTGGCCCTCTTGGGTGTCCGGGCTACATGTTCAGTTGCTCCATGGCATCTCAATCAAGCAATCAATCAGAACATTTGTAAAGCGCACTACTTACCCATAGGGGTCTCAGGGCGCTGGTAGGGGATGCTGCTACTGCTCGAATAGCCGGGTCTTGAGTAGTCTTCTGAAGGTTAGAAGTTCATGGGTGTGTCATAGTATGATAGGGAGGGTGTTCCAGGTCTTGGCGGCGAGGTGGGAGAACGATCTACCGCCGGAGGTCACTCTTCGGATGCGGGGGACAGAGGCGAGTGCGAGGTTGGCGGAGCGGAGCTGGCATTTGGGGGTGTAGAAGGTGAGTCGTCTGTTGAGCTATGCTGGTCCGGTGTTGTGTAGTGCCTTGTGTGCGTGGGTGAGGAGTTTGAAGGTGATCCTCTTGCTGACAGGGATCCAGTGCAGGTTTCTCAAGTGAGGAGTGATGTGGCTGCAGCGAGGGATGTCGAGGATCAGGCGTGCAGAGGCGTTCTGAATGCGTTGTAGTCATTTCAGGAGCATGGCTGAGGCTCCTGCATAGAGGGCATTTCCGTAGTCCAGCCTGCTGCTGACGAGGTCCTGGGTGACCATTCTTCTATTTTCGATAGGGATCTACCTATAGATCTTGTGGAGCATGCGGAGGGTATTGAAGCAGGAGGATGAGACGCCGTTGACCTGTTTTGTCATGGAGAGAGTAGAGTCGAGGATGGACCCCAGGTTGCGTGCGTGGTCGGTGGGTGTTGGTGCTGTTCCCAGTACGGTTGGCCACCAGGAGTTGTCCCAGGCCGAGAGGGTGGAGCCGAGGATGAGGACTTCCGTCTTGTCTGAATTTAGCTTCAGAAGGCTGTTCTTCATCCACTCAGCAATGGCTTTCATTCCTTTGTGGAGGTTGGTTTTGGCAGGGAGGGAGAGGATCAGCAGGGTGTCGCCGGCGTAGGAGATGAGGTTGAGGTCATGCAGTCGGACGATGTGGGCGAACAGGGCCATGTAGATGTTGAACAGTGTTGGGCTGAGGGATGAGCCCTGGGGAACGGCACAGATGATCTCGGTGATCATCTGTTGCCCTTCCGATGATGCCCTGGGCTGGGCTCCCTATTGTGGTGCAGGCTGACATCCGTCTTCACACCAGGTCAGAGCAGGTGTAGATTTCCTGCTTCTAACGCGCCTTATCACATGTTTTGTGTTCTTATCGCCGATCTGTCAGGTCGTTGAGTATGAGGTGTGGTGTTGTCACAACTTTGTGCGTGGGAACGCATACTCTGCATCTCATTAGAGATAGTTGCGGGGGTCCTCTGTGGTGATGTTTTGTGCGGCTGCTATCATGGGAAAACTGGTTCTGTGGGCTGTTAGCACCAGCTTGTGAATGCTGGGGTACATTTATCATGACTTTGGCTGCGAAAAAGTACTGTTAATTCGGCGATAGCTCCTTGTGAATATGCCCCTAAGCGTATTAATGTGTTTGATCGTATCAAATATTTGTTTCCACCGCACAGAATTATCAATAAAAATTATAAATAAAATGCTTTTCCGTTGTACTAAATCTGATATATTCTGAAACATCCACTCAGTTCTTTCTTTTTTGTGGTGCGCTAGAAAAAAAAGCATCCACAACCCTCTCCTCTTACATGCATACTGAGCAGGATTGCCACATAAATTCTCTCACTTTGAAGTTAGGGAAAGAAAAGTAAACACCAAGGTCACCTGGAAGAAATAACTTGACATTTTACCTGTGTCTTTGAACGCACAGCATATGTGTCAAGAAAAAACAAGAGTTTATGGAACAAAACCGTAAACAAAGTGGGTGGGACGATCCCAAATTGGACAGCCTAAAGCAAATAAAGCCAGCAAGTAGAAAACCAGAAAATGCGAGCTACAAACCACAAACACAATGATTAGCAATGGATGAAATGCCTTCCCAGGTCAGCTTTCTGAATGTCCCCAAGAAGTCTTTCGAAAACCAAACAGCTGTTCTGTCTGGTAGGCTTCAACCTAAAAAGTAGGGAGAGAGCTAGCAAGCTCTTTCCATTAATTTCTCATCTTTGAAGAGATTCGTAATTGTGATTATGACTGGGACTGTGGGTATCATACTTGCTAAGTGACTTAATTTCATGAACATCATCTTCAGTCGCCGTTGTATTAGACGACTGAACTGGAACTTGTTGGTGCACACTAAAACATAGGGAAACAGCAACTACAAGTCCCAGAGTTAAACAAGTTATCATCCAACCTTCCTCTTCCACTCCTACACCTATCATCAGTTCACTATAAACTACCCTGGGGCCAGCTAATGCTTTTAAGGTAAAAAAGGGTAGTAACCTATTGCCTACACTTTCCATTGCTTACCTGTATCGCCTCACACCACTGGCAAAGGACAACTGGCCCTATCACTACTATTGCAGTGACACTTCCTCTCCCTTTAGGTAGGTGTCTATGTCCATTGCTGCCCTTTTAACTGTGTTGCTTTGATTAACATCTAACTCACAGCCTGCAAGACATGCAATGTGCATAATGTCATAACTGCCCATTACTTTTAGCTTGTGTGCATCACTTAAATCTGGTTCTCTGACTTTGTCATCCCCATCCATAGAGCCCCCTCGTCCTCGTTGCATCTTTTTCCTTTATGAGACATCCTCCACATTGCCCCATTAGATTGCCTCAGTGGTGGACAAGGTAGGTTAATTTAGGATTCTATTGGGATATTTTGTGGTTAACACTAATGAGTTTCAGAACTGTTAATCCTTTTATGATGAATGATTATGATTGTTTCCCTTTGCAGACACTGAAATGTGAAATCCAGAAAGAGATGTCGAAAACAAAATCCAGGCCCACGCCATTAGACTTGTTCCGCACTCCGGCTATGTGCAAAGTCACTTGCTGCCTATCGCTAGTATGGTGAGTGCCATGTATCACTGACCTTGTTAAAAAACAATAATAGTGTGAGAGGTTTTTATATATAAGAGTGACACAACAAGTTTTTTTGTGTTGTCTGTGGTCAGATGTATCTAGATTCATCTTGAGCGATCCTCTTTCTGACATTTCTGTATATTTCTCTTACAAAAGGGGTCTGTTAGACCTGGTATTTTTTGTGGGTTTATCCCCAAGACTTGATACTTTTTGGCCTCCTGTTTGTGACCCATTTTAGGACTCTGGGCACTATACCACTGCTAACCAGTGCTAAAGTGCATATGCTCTCCGTGTACATTGTAATATGTATTGGCTTTTCTATTGTAGGCTTATTTAATTTACTACTAAATCCCTAGTAGTGTGTACAGGTGACCCAAGGGCCTGTAAATCAAATACTACTAGTGGGCCTGTAGCATTGGTTGTACCACCCACACAAGTAGCCTTTCAAATTTGCTTTAAACCTGCCCCTGCAGTGTCTGCACGCATAGCTATAAACTGCCATGTCAACCTGCAAGTGCACTCACTTGTCAGGCCTAACCCTTACCTATTATTACATGCAAGTTACCCCTATGGTAGACCCAAGGTAGACACATGGGCAGGGTGTAGTGTGTATGAAAGGACATGTGCCAGCATGTTTTACATGTCCTGATAGTAAACTACAATTCATTTCATTTTTCACTAATTAAGGCTGTTAAAGAGGAATAGAGTTTAGGCCCCCTGAGCTCAAAATTTAATAACACATCTTGTAGTAAAGGTAGGGGTATATTCTCAAGGAGCTATCACTGAGTTAACGACACTTTATTGCAGCCAAAGTCGTGATAAATGTATCGCCCCATTCACAAGCTGGTGCTAACAGCCCATAGCACCAGTTTACCTGCGATAGCAGCCGCATAAAACACCGCCACAGTTGACTCCCGCAACTATCGCTAATGAGATGCAGAGTAGGCGTTCCCGAGCAAAAAGCCACAACAACACCACTTCGCAACATCCTCAACGACCAGCTAGATCGGCGATATAATCACAAAACATGAGATAAGGTGCGTTAGCAGCAGGAAACTAACACCTGCTCTGACCTGTTGTAAAGTCAGACCACAGCCTGCACCACAAATGGGAGCCCAGCCCAGACCCACACCTGAAGAACAACAGATGCCATTGAGCAACTGATCATGCAGCCCGGACACCCAAGAGGGCCACAACACCCACCACCCCCAGGACCACCCCCTCCCCAGACAAAGACATGCCACATCAACTACACGGAATCATGTACCAAATATTCCAACCGATGTCACACAATCACATCTGGTTACCAGCATGTGTCAACACAAAAATGAGCATCACACATTCACCTTTCAAGCGATAAATGAAAACAAACACAGACCAGAAATGAAGACACATGGCGGCACCCCTCGGGACACTACATAGGTCACAGCCTGCAAGACAAAAATCATGATGAAAAGATGTGTCTTGCACACATCAAGGAACAGAGAGAGAGCGAAGGAGAGAGAGAGAGGGAGAGAGAGCTAGAAGGACATAGAGGGGGAGAGAGAGATAGACAGACAGAGAGGGAGAGAGAGAGATAGACAGACAAAGAGGGGGAGAGAGAGGTAGACAGACAGAGAGGGGGAGAGAGAGATAGACAGACAGAGAGGGGGAGAGAGAGATAGATGGACAGAGAGGAAGAGAGAGAGATAGACGGACAGAGAGGGGGAGAGAGAGATAAACCGACAGAGAGGGGAGAGAGAGGTAGTGAAAAGAAGAGAGGGACAGGGAGAGAGAGAGCTGACACTGCACACCCAGGCCACCGGTGTGTCTCCAACCACGTGCCGGTATGTAGTGCAGTTCACCAGGTCCCACATCTGAGACAGACCCTTCATCTGAAACCGAGTCCAGATACATGAATGACAAAGTACATACAATTGCACACAACATCATCGCCTGTCCACCCCTGCGCACCCAGGCAGCTGCACCCCAGCCCCTCCCACCGCCCAGCGGTGCAAGCCCAGGCCTCACTGCTCACCCTCCACCACCGGCGGTAGAAAGGAGAGCCCGACACATGCGGCTGCAAGCCACAAGCCTGGGGCCTGCAGACATGGCACCCTCCACATCATGCAGCCCCGCTCCGCAGGCCACCAGGTCTCACATTTGGTGCTGGGTTTTGATTTTGCCATGGCAGAGGACCGGAGCACCGGGATGGGGCATCATCGCAGGCTGCACACCCGCTCAGCACTTAAGGTGCCCCTACCTCAGTGTACCGTCCCGTGACGGTGTGCCTGTGCCGGTCGCAGTGTATCCAGTGCCACCAAGTCTGTGCCCCACTAGTCATGGACCCTCTATGATTGGGTATCGTGGTGTGGATCCCATCATGTCACCACCGGGCCTGCGGAATGTAATATTGCTGGCCCCTGGGTCCCCATGCCTACATGCACACCACACGGACACACCCTGAGGGAGGTGAGAAATGGCATTGTGCACATGCGCC
The DNA here is from genome assembly GCF_964261635.1 of Lissotriton helveticus. Taxonomy (NCBI): domain Eukaryota; kingdom Metazoa; phylum Chordata; class Amphibia; order Caudata; family Salamandridae; genus Lissotriton; species Lissotriton helveticus. Next base: position 739,318,363 of record NC_136070.1, read on the forward strand.
CGGCCCTTTTTATTGGCAGGGTCACTTGTGCTGTGACGCGTGTTCTGGATGGGTGTGGTGTGGGTGTAAACCAGCCATGAGGGAGTGGCCATGGCATGCTGACAACTAGACCTGTGAGCAGCAGATCACTATAGGGAAGTCCTGGCACATGTAGTGTTGTTGTCCCCCCCTGGAGCGTAAGCAGAGTGGGCTGACCTGGCGTATGCCGGTCCAGCGTAAGGGTTTGAACAATGACCCCAGGGCTCTAGTCATGGTTCCGTACGGGCTTGACAATGAAGTAACAAATGCTTCTGTCGCTGTTGTTACGTCGGCGCCACCCGGACAAAATTCGGCAATATGTCACCCTGTGACCCAAGTCCAATGGCATGAGCCACATAGACGTAGGGGGAATTCATTGACCCTACATTCATCAATACTACCACACATGAAAGACCATAGACACAACACATCTGTGTGATTCAAAATGTTTAATGCACATTCAGTGGAGTGTTGCATCTGGAGCAGTACAGGGCCATGCAACCCCCACTTTACAATGTTGGCCCGTGGAGGGCCAGCCAGAGTCCTTCAGGGAATGACAAGTCTAAAGGAATAGGAAGAGTTCAGTCCGCAGTCTGTTTGCTGTGTCATTGGTGACCACACAGTATATGGCAGTTCATGTCGAGATCCAAGGTGAGTGTCGCAGGGTGCATCGAGGGACAATGGAAGGTGATGATGCAGAGGACAGAACCAAGCTGAAACCAGCCATATGGCGGAGATGAATGCTACTGCATCCTTCTTACCACGATGGCGCTTTCCTCTGCCTCTTCGTCCTCTGCTGGTCCATGTGCCTCACGTGTGGGTGGTGCTGGTCTTTCTCCAGCACTGTGTGGCAGTGACACCTCAGGGGCCGGAAGTGGAATGTTTTCCACACTGTGTGGCACCGACACTTCAGGGGGCGGCGATGTGGATGTAGTGGTAGTAGCAGCATGCATCAGCGCCAGCCTTTGTGGCAGCAATGCCATGAGGATGGTTTTGAGGTCATTGAGGAACCCAGCTACCACTCGCTGGTGTGCAGCCGTGGCAGCCACTCTTTAAGCATTGGCCCGCTCCATGGTCTCCATGAGCCTCCGCATGTTTCCCACCTCCCGGGTGAGCTCGCTGGAGCCACTCTGACTAGTCAGTTGTTCTTGTCTCTGAGTCAGGACTCTGGTGATGTCAGCCATGGTTCGTTTGGAGAGCATGGAGCAGACTGTGGGTGTCTGTTAGGGACTGTGAGTGGTCCCTGATGGGGATATAGTTTGTCAGCTATGCGGTCGAAGCCCACCCGCACCTGTTCAGCCAGCTGCTCCTGGCATCCCAACACATGACGTTGGAAGGCCATGTGTTCCTTGTGGGGGTCCTGGGAGGCAGCCGTAATGGTGGGTGCTGCCTGCAGTGTGGTCTGTGCTGGGGGTGGGGTGTCCTTGGTGCAGCTGGGCTGCCCTGCTTCTGGAGGTGGGCCGCGGAGGCTGTCAATTAACTCTTGTAGGGCGTTGGAGTCGAAGCTGTGGTGATCCTCTTCGTCATCAGAGAAGAAAGGGTCGGGCTGCTCTGCAGAGGTGTTGATTGTCCCTCTGCAATGTAAAGGGGAGATGCAATTTAACAAGGTGTTTACATGTGCGTTGTCGCATTGTACATGTTTACATACAGACTGCATGACTGTGTACATCATGGCTGTTTGGGAGGAGTGGCCTATTTTATGGGGGACAGTGGACATTTCGACAACAGATGCGTGTGTGTTTGTACTTGTACATTGTCATCTCACATTTCCCTGCAATGCCACTTGTGATTGGCCAGTGCCTACACCAAGTTGGCAACGGTTGTATCCTGTGTTCTGTTGTGGATGTATTGCTGTTTGTGCCACTTTGTTGTCAGTGTTGCTGTGCTCTGCATGTTATGTGGGTGTGTTACATTTTGGGGGGGTGTCCCCTGCTGTTCTGTATTGCTGCCCCTTACCCCTTTTCTGTGATGTGCCTTTGCCTTCTGGGCTTATACAGTGCTGAGATGTTGCATACTTGGGTACATTGGTCTCTTGGTGGGAGTTGGGGTCTAGGGCACGGCTTGTCCACAGATGTGCTCAGCTCAATTGTGCATGTGTGCCATTGTGGCCATCTCCCCCTCTCCCCCCAGTCCCTGATCGTTACTCACCCTGTTGCTGTTGTGTCCTGTCATGTTGAGCAGTGTCCGGTCCCCTGACTCCAGCCACCGTCTCTCCATTGATGACTGTGGACACCATTTCCTCCATGTCGTCCAGCTCCTCCTGTGGCACAGGACTCCCACCTACAGTCTGCGTTGCTGCCTTCCAGTTGTTGGCAAGGTTCAGCTTGGTTTTGCGCTTTACGTCATTCCAGCGCCTCTTGACCTCTTCCATTGTCCTCTTCAGCACTCCCACTGCATTCACCTTTCCCACTATGGACTGCCACAGTCCATTTTTGGTTGCCAATAGCACAGTGGAGGTGACAAACAGTTGTTGATTGTGTTCGACCACCTCCGTTATCAGGATCCTGTTTTCCTGCGGACTTAAGTGCTTTTTCCTACTCTTCTTCTCCTTGGCATTCCCTTCCCTGACCCCGAGGTCCCAGGCAGTTCCTCCGGGGGCTTGTTGGGTTCTGGTTCTCCTCCTTACCTGCTCCAGCAAAATCCATTGTGCTTCGCTGTTGTTTGGCATTTGTTTGTCCGTTTTTTTTCTACTTTTATGGTGATTTTTCCCACCTGACATGTGAATTGCAGGCCTGTAGCTGGTTTTCGTAGATTTTAGTATCGCGATTGGCCTCATCACAGCTTTGTTTCCGTTCGCATTTTGATTTTTGAGGCGTGGGGTTGATTTTAATGCGGTCAGTTGGAGCGTTATCTAGAGACTATCACATGGTACCACTGTGTTGAGAATGCTTGGTTAACACGGCATACATTTCCCGCGATACACTGCGATGTTGGAAGTTGCGTTAAGTTACTTTTGCGATATTTATCACTTGTTCTTGAGAATATGCCCCATAGTTTTTAAATTGTGTATTTGAAAATGCAACTTTTAGAAAGTGGGCATTGTTTTGCTAAACAATCCTGAGTGTCTCGGCCTGTTTGTGTATTCACTGTCTGAGTTTTGAGTGACAGAAGCTGGGGATGTGCATTCACACTAGACAGTCCGAAGTGTGTCATGCCTTTCCGTGTGACTCATAGCCAGGCTGAATAGAACTTTCTGCATTTAGAGTTGTGGGAGGCATTTTCACTGTTACCTGAAAAGGCTGAGTTTGCTCTGCCAATGCTGTCTCCTCCTCCTGTAGTGAAGCTGGACTAGAGTGGACAGAAATGGTTTCTACCGAGCAAGAGAGACTTGCTGCCTAAAACATCAAAGGGAAAAGTAGTATAAATATTGAGGCCTTGACCCCAGAAGTTTGGAACTTTTTTGGACTAAGGAACCTGCCACGAAGAAGAGGTAGAAGACCTGCCATAAGCACCACAACCCTGGTCTCACCGATGACGATGCCACCCAAAGCCAATACCGAGCTGCTGCTTGCACCATGACCTGAGGGCAATGCACTTTATACCACCCCACTTTACATCGCTACTCTGGTATCCCCCGACGACGATGCTCCACACCGACATGAACGCCACTGACTGCACCTTGGCTTGGGGGCACCACTTGTAAATTACTCAATGCACTGCCCCACCCTACACCGCTGCCTTGGCCCACCAAGGCTGGTACCATTTACTCCAGTTCATCTACTGTCTACAATACTTCAGTAACGATGATGCCGCTGTTTGCACCATGCAAAAACAACAGTTGATGGACAGAATGCAGAACAATGTCATACATTCACCCCCGTACAGAGATCTAGGCCTAAATCCATCGTTTTTTTGCTCACCACACCACCCCAGTTCAGACACGGCCATATGCAAATCAGCCTTGACCCTGTGCCTCATGGGAACAGTCCAGCCCAAACTGCCAAGCCATGTCTTCCCTGGACCCGAATCAAGCATCCTAGCACCGGTTTCGGGCTATCAGCCGTCTTCAGTCAGGATAGCTTGACTCCAGTCTTGAGCTTATGAGCATGATTAATGAGATGCATATTGTCCTTTACCACTGTCTGAAACAATTTATTATTATCTATACCTTTTCATATTAATCTCAGGTTGTCAGTGGAGGGTGTTAAATTCCTGGCCCCACATTCAGAAGTGAACATGGGCCGTGATGCTAGACTCAGGCCTATTCTAATGGGATTGTGGTCCCCTTGACTCTCAGGAATAACTCCAGCTTCCATTAGGTTGTCAGCAAGATGGAGGGATATGAAAAAGAAATCTATCGTAGAAGAACACCCCCTTCCTTTGAATGTTGGCACAAACTGATTATCTGCATATGTTGCGCCCACAATGTCCATAACATTGGTTAAATTGTGGTGCTCAAAAACATAGCCAGCTCAGCGCACCTACGGCAGGTAGAGCTGAAATTATGAAACCCTGAGCTATATGGTCTATCTGTTAAGTTCGCATTAAAATCACCTCCCAGAAGGATACCAGTAATTTTTACTGTTTCTTGCTGGGAATCAAGTTATGAGATAAAATCAAAGATCTTAATGAAATTCACATTGGTGGTAGAGTTAAAATCATTATTATAAAAATTATTCAGATACAAAGAAACTCTTGTTTTATACAGCAAAACTTGAAAATTATAACTATTAGTGGGTAGAGCCTTGATGCTTCCCCCGGCAGCAATATTGACCCCAATAAATAGGCCCCCCGAGGGGCGGCCAAATTTGGGACTGGTGGGCTACAATGTTATAACAGTGGAACCCGTTAATGTGTGGTTCTTGGGTGGCCCAGGTCTCCTGAAACATAACTATATCCTGGTCCTGTATTAAACTTAACCAGTCCGGGTCACCAAGCCTCTGTTGAAGGCCAGCCATGTTCCAGCTCAAAATGCTTAAATCTGTGTCTACCTTTGCTTTATATATTAATAGCTGATCGTCTGACATATCAATTGAAGGGAAAGAGGCAAAAACCTGGGAATTTTCTAGGGGACCAAGTCGATGTCCCGATGGGTGTGTTTATCAATCCTTTTTATCCAGATCTGACAGGGCCTGAAATCTGTTGGATACAGGGATCGAAGTGAACATATGATCAGTGGGCCTAAATTGTGGTTTATAAAAATAACCCTGGGGGAGCGCACAAATTCCATGACTTTGAATAAAAGTTTGCTCGCAAAAACTTAATATGCAACGAACCAAGTCTCCATCAATGTTTTTGGGGGATTGACCAACCCACCCAACTCCGCGGACCATGAGGATCTCATTCATACAGGACGGATGAAACCTTTTGCATTTAGTTAGCCAGTCCACAGTCTTGTTACGGAGATCAGACCAAGACTCCCTCTGGTCCTCTAATAGAGTTGGTACACCAGCCAAAACCAATATGTAAGGGCAGGTGGCCGGTAGGAAACTCAACACATCAGGATTGGGTCTCAGACATTTACTCCTCATATTGTCTGTTGTGTTCCGGCTTGGATCAGATAGTATCGCCCTGAAAGCTAAGATTTCAGGCTGTCCGCTGCATAAGCCCATAGTTCTCAAGGTGGTCTCCTGATACTGGCCCTCTGAGTTCCCCTGCTCAGTGTTACATTTCTGAGCATAAAGTGCTTTGGGTTTGCGACAAATAGTGTGACGGTTAGCAGATAAAGGTGCTTTGTGTGTGGTAGAGCTTGGAGGTAGTGAGTATGGTCTTGGATTAGCATCTACCAATGTGGAGAGGCCCACCCCCACATTATCATCCGGTTTTGGGGACTTGTTGGCACCACAGTTAGTTAAAATATCCATAGAGGTAACCAAACGTTCCACCTTTTCTCAAAGGGGGGTAAGATTCATGTCTAGCAACTCTTTCAAATGGGATAGTGCTGTTTCCAAAGTGATCTCCACAGTGGTGGCTAAAACGACACCCCAGTGGGATCTACCGTTGTTGATGGAAAAACTGCATGGGTCTGAGTACTAACAGAGTTAGTTAACATGGTTACATGATTTACTATATGGGTGGCTTGATTTGATGATTTAAGACCTTCTGTACTTTTAGATTTCTGGATGGCAATGCCCTGCTTCCGTTTGGCTGATCGAACTCTCATCTTAGACTCGTTGTGGGTTTTGGCAACCCGTCGTCTAGTAATTAAGCTAGGCCCATTAAGAATAGTCATGGGTGATGCATCTAGATCTGCCAAGGGGCTATTCTGAGAGAAGGTTGGAGGAGTAGATGGCATGCACAATTGTGGGGTCCTGCCCAAGTTAGAGGTGCCTAATGACGAACGGCTCTGTAGTGTTCTGGGGTCTTAAGAGAGGCGGCCTTCAGTCATTTCTATTTCATGGGTTAACAAGGGTTCGACCCTTACAATAAATGCATCTAGGGTCCCTGCTACTCCTTTGCACTTGCTCATAATGAGAGTTGTAAATAGGCAGGGTCAAGTTTAACACAAATACCGGCAAAGAAATATACAAAAGTACCCGGCGGTTGGGTGGAGTAGTCCTGTGCAAGTACCCAAGTGTCAGAGGGGGGTCCCAGCCTAGCCTCTTCCGGGCTTCGATGGACGTGAACGGGCCCGCCCTTGGCCCGGGCACGGCCAGGGCACGACTGTGTCTGTCCCGTGCTACCGGAGCCCCAGCCGCCTCTTATGTGCCTCCTGGCGCTTGGCAGGTGTGTCTGCGCCTCCCCTGGTACGTGGGACTGTGGATATTGAAGTCCCCCTCCTTCAAAAATGCAGGCTAGCGATGCGGTGACAAGAAGGCAAACAACAAGGGCTCCCACACTGCGGGAGCCCCAGCCACCTCTTATGCGCCTCCTGGCACTTGGCAGGTGTGTCTCCGCCTCCCCTGGCGCGTGGGACTGTGGATATTGAAGTCCCCCTCCTTCAAAATTGCAGCCTGGCGATACTGCGACAAGCAGGCAAACAACACAGTGCTACTAACACAAAACCTACAATCAAAATTGGATAGTTTAAAAAAGTCTGTGTCAAAAACTGCAGGATTAGAAAAACAGTTACGTATCTGTAAAATTTGTTGTGTAATCTTGTGTCATGAATTAAATGTTGAAGAAGGGCTAGTAAATGGTGCAATGGGTAAAGTTGCAAAATGTTTTAATTGTCCCGCTTTGCTACACAAATCACTGGAGCTTACTGCCAAGCCCAGGGGGACTCTGTCATCGGGAGCACTGACCTGGGAGTGCCGACTGCCGCACTTGGACATCGTTGGCTGTGGGGGAGGGAGGAGCACGCTAGCACAGGACTCCAACTCCCAGGAGTCCGTGCCTGTCACACCTGTGCCTGAGGCCCGAACACCCGTCCACCGGACGTTCATAGCTCCTCGCGGAACCCACTGGCGCGGGTCCCGCTTTGCTACACTAATCACCGGAGCTTACTGCCAAGCCCAGGGGGACTGTGTCATCGGGAGCACTGACCTGGGAGTGCCAACTGCTGCACTTGGACATCGCTGGCTGTGGGGGCAGGAGGAGCACGCTAGCACAGGACTCCAACTCCCAGGAGTCCGTGCCTGTCACACCTGTGCCTGAGGCCCGAACACCCGCCCACAGGACCTTCATAGCTCCTCGCGGAACCCGCTGGCGCGGGTCCCGCTTTGCTACACAAATCACCAGAGCTTACTGCCAAGCCCAGGGGGACTCTGTCATCGAGAGCACTGACCTGGGAGTGCCGACTGCCGCACTTGGACATCGTTGGCTGTGGGGGCAGGAGTAGCACGCTAGCACAGGACTCCAACTCCCAGGAGTCCGTGCCTGTCACACCTGTGCCTGAGGCCCGAACACCCGCCCACAGGACCTTCATAGCTCCTCGTGGAACCCGCTGGCGCGGGTCCCGCTTTGCTACACAAATCACCAGAGCTTACTGCCAAGCCCAGGGGGACTCTGTCATCGAGAGCACTGACCTGGGAGTGCCGACTGCTGCACTTGGACATCGCTGGCTGTGGGGGCAGGAGGAGCACGCTAGCACAGGACTCCAACTCCCAGGAGTCCGTGCTTGTCACACCTGTGCCTGAGGCCCCAACATCCGCCCACCGGATCTATATAACAGCGGCCGGGACCCGCAGCGTGGAACGCGCACGGGACGCGCCCGGGCAAAGCCCGGGACAAGGGCGGGACCGTCTGTGGCCGTCCGGGGCAGGCCGAGGCTGGGCTGGGCCACCCCCCTGACGCTCTACCTAACGGACAGTAAGAACTCTGAATTCGAACTGTTGTATTATAATTCTATTAACCAACTTCAGTTTTTACAACAAACCTTGTGGCCTTTGTGCTTACACTTCACTTCCTCTTAAACAGTCAAGCTTTGGTTTTTACTTCTAGTAGGTCCTGTGCATGAGTGGGTCCTAGTAAGGAAATATTTCTTCATTTCTTTTTTCTTTGTGGTCTAGAAGGGACAGAGGCAGTTTGACTCATGATATGAACAGTATGGGGAAAAACACTAAGGGCCAGATGTAGGTAATTCATATTTACCGACTCTTAAATACCGAATTTTACCGATTCGGTATTTAAGAGTCGGTAAATATGAAGGGGGGAGATGTAGGTATTACAGAATCTGTAAATACCGAATCTTTAAGATTCTGTATTTACTGATTCTGTAAATACCGAATCGGTATTGCCCATTGATTCCTATGGGCCTTGAATCCCATAGGAATCAATGGGCAATACCGATTCTGTAATTACAGAATCGGTAAATACCGATTTTAGCAAGGGTGCAGGGGGTGTCACTTTGACACCCTCTAGCACCCCAAAGATGGGCATGTTTGCCATGTGGCACACAGACATGCCCTAAGGGCATGTCTGTCTGTCACGTGGCTAGGTGTGCATGCACACATGTGTATGCACACCTGGAATCGGTATTTTACCACCCAATTGGATTGGGTGGTAAAATACCGATTCTGTAAGGCCTTAGGGACTCTGAAGAGTCCCACCTACATCTGGAAGGTACCGAATCGGTAAAAATACCGATTCGGTATTTTACAGATTCTGTAAATTTACAGATTCGGTAAATTTACAGAATCTGTCAAATCTGGCCCCCTACATCTCAAGATGCCAAATACCGGTCGGAAACGGCTGAATTCGGCCGTTTCCAACCGGTATTTGCCACCTACATCGGGCCCTAAGCCCTCCACTTCACGCCCTATAACTAGGCAATTAGCAGCCACGACCCAACCACTCCCGACCCTTACTGCTATCGATTTAATGCTCCAGAAAACTATAGGAACAGTAGCAACGGCCATTGAAAATATGGAAAGGCGTTTATCTATAAACCCCGCAATGGCCTTCCCTCAGCCAGAGGGGGACGCCTCCATAGTGACTGCCAATCCATTTGTAGTCGTGCAAAAATTCTCTCGAGCATTAAGCAACTCTGGTGGTTCCTCCTGCCTTTCTGCAGTACCAACTGTAACTGCTCCATCAACTTGTGTCCGCCCCCCCCCCCATGCTACCTTGGAAGCTGCAGTCTGCTGGTAGTAGACCAGTGTCTGCTGCTTCTCTGAAACCACAGGTGGATAGCCCAACTAAACCCGCACCTCGACCTCAGTTACTGCCTGAGGCCATGCGTTATGTGGTAGTACTTACGGGAGTGCTACCCCTGGAAATATCTACCACTGAATCCTATCCGGAGCTAAAAAATAAAATTATTTGTTGGCTAAATAGGCATAGACCATTAGCGGGGCCTGGGCAAGGGGAGATCTTATTTGCACGTAGAGTTAGCTGGCTGGGAACTTGACGCAAGGATACAGGAGGTGACTGTGTGATCATTAACTTTAGGGATACAGAGGTGGTCAAACACATTTTAGGTAGTGGCGGGTTGGAAAATACAGGTAAAATTTGCACCCACCATCTGGGGTACTTTTATCCACAAGCCCTGGTGCAGCACTTCCCCCCCTTGGTGGGCATGACCTAGAGTACAATCTTCCAGTGGGCAATAGATATAGGGCCCTGAGTTGTGTGGATTGACTACCTCCATCAGGGGATGATGATCCCACGGCAATATATTTCCTGGAGAGGCAGATTGAGGGAGGCTTTAGTGGTGAAGCTGGGCCTGCGGAACTAAAGCGGAGTCCCCTGGCAGCCTGTATCCCAACCCCTCCGCCACCCCCGATCATCAATGTTCCAGGTGGGGGGTGGGAGCTGGGTACTTATCAATGTCGCCCTCCGATACCCCCTGACACATATCTGGAGGCCTCCATTGTGCGAGTATCGCACTGCCACTCTTTAATTGGGTCCTGGAATGTAGCATGGCTGGGGGCAAAGCTGATGATCCCTGAGTGGGGAGATTTGATGGATGATTACGACATATGCCTATTCCAGGAAACCTGGCTCCTGTCTCCCCCTCTAAGGGTAGAATTCGCGTCCTATTATCTACCGGCAGTTCAGGGTCTCAGGGGAAGGCCATCGGGAGGACTGTGTATCTGGGTGGCTGTGCACCTGGGGTGCTCAGCCAAGGTAGTTGGCACACACAGCCCAGACATCCTTTGTATTCTACTCACCTTTAAGGATGCCTCGGTTGTGGCAGTGATCAATATCTATCTACGCCTGAATCCTCTCCAGCTAGGATTATCAATTCTAGAGGCTCTGGAGGCACTCCTCTCATCTTTCCCCCCTTCCTATAACATGATAATAGGTGCAGATCTCAACTGCCACTTTGAACCGTTCTCGGGTATCCCCTCGGTAACTGCAGAAGAGGACGAGATCTGGTTAATCCCTGAATGTTCCATGTATCCAGAAAAGCGCCTATCGCCTCTGGCTCTTGCGATTAATAACTTGGTTGTATCCAATTCCCTCAGGGCATGTAACGGTAGACTTTCACCAGATATCCCGGGTGCCCACACCTTTAACAGACCAGATAGAAGCACTACAATTGATTATATCTTGGTCAATGTGGAATTCTGGGCAAAAGCAAAAACGTTTACGGTAATCCCCAGGGTTGATAGGGACCACAATTTGCTAACGCTGGAATTGGTCACTTACCTAGGGCACCAAAAAACTCAGGGCGCAGTGGGAACCTCACGCAATGAGAATCTGCTGCAAATGGCGGGAGGTAGACGAATTAGATGGCAAAGGTGGCATTATCCCCGGACACTTTAGCAGCGATCTATAACCATGTAGCTGGGGCTCTACTAGTGGCCAGTGATCTGTCATGCTCCAACTCAGATCCACCAAACTTTCTGGCCCTACAGCGTACCCACAATGAGCTCTTCAGCGCATTAGCTGACTACTTTTATTCCACCAAGTCTGGCAGGTCTGGGGCCCGGAAGAATGAACAACATTGGTTCAATAAAAATTGCAGGGCGGCCAACACTGCCTTGGTAAAGGAGGTAAAATCGGGGTCACCCTCACGAATTAGGAATGCGAGGCAATCCTATAAAAAACTAATTACAGAGGCCAGGTCTGAGTGGGAGGCTGATAGATGGGAAAAGGTAAGGAAGGTGCTTGCTGCCCAGGATTATAGGTCCTTCTGGAATTTGGTGCGGGGGGGATCGGTGGTAGGGACGTCCGCCATTTTACCTAACCTTAGTGAAGATGTGTGGCTTGCCCATTTTAAACCACTATACTCACTTAGCCCCTTAGACTCCACAGCGGTTGTGCAGGAATTACCAAGACTACTGGCAACAGCACCTTTGAAGGGCATGGTACAAGTCAGTCATCCCTGCACGCTGTTAGAAGTCAATGCAGCTCCTAAAAGCCTGGCGGCAGGGAAAGCACCGGGACTGGACAGAATTCCCGGCGATCTTTACCGGACCGAGCAAAGGGTGTGGGCGCCCTACATCTGTGTCCTCTTCAATGCTATTATGCAGGGTTTGGACATTTCTCTGACATGGTTGGGAGCTGAAATTATCCCTATCTATAAGAAGGCCTCCCCCCTCGACCCGGCCAACTACCGCCCCATCAGTTTGATCGACGTACTCCAGAAGCTCTTTGCACGTGTCCTCCTAACTAGGTTGCAGAACTGGATGGATGACCATCACATCCTAACCTCCCTGCAGGCAGGATTTCGCGCTGGGGTATCGACGATCGATCAACTGTTTAGGCTCCAGCTTATATACTGCAGGACTGTCTGGGGCGGGTAGTTTGTACCTGATCTTTGTGGACCTCAGGTCCGCATTCGATCTGGTCCAGAGGGATAAGCTTTGGGCTTTACTCTTAGAGTTGGGTGCCCCGCCTTATTTGTGTGACCTCTTTAGGCGCATGCACGAGGGTAACTATGCTAGGGTAAGGTTTGGGAGGGGTGGGGAGGGGTGGGGAGTTGTCGGCTCCGTTCCCTGTGGACAAGGGCGTGAGGCAGGGGTGCGTTTTAGTCCCCACGCTTTTCTCACTTTATCTTAACGGGCTGATTGCACACTTAACTGGTGCTAGGGACATGGACTCCCCTAGCTTAGCTGGGCGGGAAATACCTGCCCTAATGTTCGCAGACGATACCCTCCTATTGTCTAAATCATTTGGGGGTATCCAGCGTACATTGGAAGCTCTTTGTGGTTTTTGCAGAATGAGGGACTTGGAGAATAATGTCTCCAAAGCCAAGTACATGGTGTATAACCCCAAAAAATCAAATTGTCCCCACCCCCACCTGGACGGACTGTCCTTGGACCGAGTCTCTACATTCGATTATTTGGGGGTCACCCTTAATGATAGAATGGATTGGACCTCCCACACGGCCAGGGCCAATCTGAAATTGTCTCAATCTTCAGGTGGCATTTTAAAAGTATTTAACGAAACCTCCCAGAAATTGGTGGGTCTGCTGGTTGAAATCTATAAAGTGCAGGCGCGAGGGGGTGCGATCTACGGAGCGGATCTGTGGGGGCTCGTTAGTGCTCTTCCGCTATCCCTTACTGAAAATAGCTTCATTAGACGCATTCTGAGACTCCCCCGGAGCACCCCTTTAACCCCCCTAAGGTTTGATCTAGGTTTAGTGCCCATACAGGAAATCATCTCGAATCGTCCGCTATTATATTGGAGACAACTCTGGTCCACTCCGGAACAAGTGAGCTACAGAGAGGACCTGGGCGATCTCTTGTCCAGAGGTAGTGTGGGGAAGATTTCATGGTTGAGCCATATCAAGCACCTCACCTCAGCACTCGGGATGGGGGAACTGTGGTCGTCCCTTGAGGTATATCTAAAAAAACCTTGAGTCTGGCTCTAAACCAATATCACCTTGCTAGTGTTTCAACAAACTCTTCTATGGGTAGGTTGACTGATAACTTTCTTGATTTTAAAGCACTTCACAAATTTGAGAAATTCCTGGATGACATCCAGCCTTCCCTGGCAAAGAAACTGTATATCCAGTTTAGGCATGGCTCACTGCCCCTTAGGGGCCTTACGCACAAGTGGTCTAAGGCCACACAGCTAGCGAGCACTTGCCTCGGGTGCCTCGGGTGCGGGGGTGTAGAGGAGACAGATCAGCACGTTCTGGTCTTTTGCACCTCTTACCATAGGGCGAGGGCTAAGTGGATAATCCAATACTGTAAGTCCAGGGGTCTTAGGGATTTTAGGAAGGGGTTCAGAATTTTAAGAGTTGCTACCACGGCCCTGGCTGTGTTTGCAACATCAAGGTTTCTTTTGTCCATGTGGGATTCTAGGTGCGCAATTTTAAAAGGAAATACCAAATCACTGCCCACTACTTACGGGTCTTCTTCCTGACTGTGGTGGGGGCACCTTTTTTATTTAAAATTTGCGTGGGGCCTTCAGAGATATTTTATTGTTATTGCGATATGGAAGTTTGCCCCTCTTGTGCTTTTCTCCCTCTTTCTTGTATTTTTTATGATCTAGCACTTATAGTGGAGTTTTTAACTTTTTAACATTTTTAACTTGTCTATGAATTTGTAACATGTCTTTTTATGGTTTTTAACCGATAATAAAAGCTTTTGACTGACTGATTAATTGTCCTAACAGAAATAATGTGGAGTACTTACCCATAACATCTGATGATGATGGTGAAGTTAAGCAGATTGGTATATGTGTTATACATTTCCTAATCGTGAAAGGCTTGTATGTCCAGCAAAAGCAGTTCCCAGTGTTTTCAGTATATGTAGTAACTATCCACAACTCACAAGGTTTAAGTGTAGAAACAGCTCTTGTTAATATTGGTAGTAGTGTATTCAAAGAAGGAATGTTATATGTAGCTTTGTTACAAATTTGAACATTGTCTGGTTTATTTCTGATTAATTTTAATGGGAAGTAGTAAAGTGATGATGTGAGCTGTGGAATGGAAAATATTCGGTTAGGAGCTAAATATGCTCTTCATTTAGGCCAGTATCCTGTGTTTGAAAAATCAATAATGTGTCCAAAGCGGAAAATATCAAAGCAGTCTACGAGAGCTGATCAGAAAGATGAACAAAAAGATAAGCAACAAGGCCTAAGAAAAGAAAACTACGGCACAATGATGAAATAGAAAGGTTTAACTTTGATAATAAATCTGGAGTGAACAGTTATGCAAACGTACTGTTAAATGGACTTTATCATTTGTCTCATTTTACAAATTCTATTAAAGAAATGGTAGATAAAGGAATATCTTCGCAACTATGTAGTTTATTTGAAGAATTAACAAGTGACAGAAGTGTTATGCATTTTGCTACTGGAATAAGAAAACTTACAGATGACTGTACTGGATCAGTAGTGTTTTCTCAAAATCTTCAGCATGATGCCAAAGAATGTTTAATGGTAATGCTAAGATTATTAGTGGAAGTAGATGTGAATATCAATTAATTATTTGGTTTAATTTATTAATGGAACCTTAACTGTGTAGATTGTGAACTTACATCTAGCACTGAAATCATTTCATAATGATTCTTCTAATTGACATTACCAGATTGTAAAGCCTGCCCTTTGAAAATGTTACTAAAAATGCCCATCAAGATATGTTGTGCCCAAATTATAGATCAGAACTTAGGTCAACATTGTTTCTACAAAGGTATGGATTGCCACTAGTACACTCGTCTTTTGCGTGCTCTGTTATGTGGGGGAGCCGCAGTATTGCCGCCGGGGGGACTCAGTCTCCCATCAGCCCCTGCTGCTCAACAGTGCATTTAAGTGTTCAAGATTCCGCTGTGAAGGACACGCACAGGGACACACCTGGACTGCACCCTGGGCCAAAGGTGGGCCCATCCACACCCATCATCACCCGGAAGCGGCTGGGCTGGGCCCCCCCCTAACATCCCCTACTTGGCAAGTTCTCTTTTTTGGGACAGAGAATGGTTAAGCGCAAGGCAAAGACTCCTACCACAGGAGCAGAAACTATTAACACCATAAACTCATTTTTAAGTCGAGCATTAGTGATGACCTGCTGTATCTCTCCATGGGGCTTTGGCAAACCCACCCATTGCCATTGGCTGTTAGTTGCAGCATTCAGAAATGCTGGCTTCTTATTGGTCCATTTCTGTCAAAATCCCTCCTTTGTGTATTTAGTTCTCTTTCCGGGGATTTCACTCTGAGAATATTTTAGTTGGCCATCTCACAATACAGCATGTGATGGCATCTCTTCCGTTCTACCATCTGGCTATTGCAGGTCAGGTGTTGTTTTTTTCTGTAATGTTAAATAGCACAAACTCGACCCAAAAGTATCGGAGCTCTTTAATCGAGCACCAGTTACATTACAGACGGACACATTCATTTTAGGATAGGCACGGGGAGATTACGTTATTTTCCCAAAATTCCTGATGTTGAGCGACACCGAGGCTCGAACCTGGTTCCCCAGCTCCAAAGAATGCCCATTTTGGTAGTGGTTTTAAGTAATTAGCCTTTTTTTTCTTTTGATGTAATCAATGGAGCCCCGCGCTCTGCCCTGGATGGCACTTTCCATCATCCTTCCTTGGTAGCGGCCTTTGCACGCGTCACACGGTTCTTGATCCTGACACCCCACTTCCTGAAAAAATGGGAGACCCTCATGAGGGAGAGCTGACTGCCGGGCTCATGTTTACCCCTTCATGCCCTCTGTGGCTGGAGGTGGATCTGCCAGGCTTCGCCTTTTTTTGGGTTTGTTTTTGCGTATATGGTTGGCACCACATCCCTCTTTTATTGGCAGCATTACGGTTTTCTCTGGACTTGTCCGCACTTCAGGGACATCTTTAGCAGAAGAATGGGGATGGAGGCCGGGATGGACTATGACCATCTTTTCAAGCTGCTGAGAACTGGCGATTCCAGGTGGGCCTAACCTTATAGTTAGACTTTGAATTCTGCACTTTCTTTCTGTCCTCTTTCTGCCCGCACCTCAGTACATCCTAAATGCAGTGATGCTCTAGAGAACATCCGAAATTAAGGGATGGGACTGTGCACAGAGCTCAATCACGTGTCTCTCTATTGAGGGGACGCTCCCATGGGGTAGCACAAGATAGAGTGGAACATTTTCTGCAAAACATCCAGAAATGTATTTGCTATTTCACACACCTTTAATGGACCTGATAAGGAATACTTTGTATGAATGAGAAAAGCAAAGCCTGCGAAGCTCCGTCTTTTTCTTTTGTGTAAGTGTGAATGGGGGAAGAGTTGAAGTAAAATCAGGGCACGGAGAAGCAATCGGACGACGAAGAGGGAGCAGGGATGCTGAACCATACCAATGAGAGAGGGACCCCGAGAGCAAGGCGGTGTGAAAGCATTCATGGGAAACAGCTGTACATTGGGCCAGTGCTCTGCATTACGAATCGAGTTCCATAAGAAAAACAACAGATAATAGTTAGTGTGTTGTTTTACATGCTGCCCTGTTGTAGGTATTCGGTTTAGTCTATGCAACAGCAGACGGGTGCATAAACAGCACTGTAGTTGACTTTGACCACAATGGTAATCTTTAAAGTTTCTAAACATAAAACTGGTGATGCTGTTCCGTGTCGCTTATCGTGTCTGGTACCTTCAGTCAGTCCTGGCTTTTTAAAGCATCACACTTTCGTTACTCTATCTTTTGAACATTTGTATAGAGCAATAGTGCCATGTGCATGGCATTTCAGTGCTTCCAGAACCAGGCTGATTTCTATCAATCTGGGAGTTTTCAGGTTTCTGAGTCGTAGTTAACTGGTGTCATTTTGTTTGGTCAGTGAAGATCCATCTGTTTGCTGCTTTTCCATAGTGGCAATTGAAGTCCTCATATATAATGGGAAGAAAGAAACCAATGAGCATATCACATGCCCCTATCGCCACATGGACATCACTTTTATCTTCGTTCCTGTGGCGATAGGGGCTTCACCTCAATCACAGAGGTACGTTAAACCACTTAAAATGGCTCTGTATGGGCGTTGGGGCGTCACCCCCCTGATTATTTTGCCCTTGGGGTCCACGGTCCACCAGCTGCAGCACATAATAAACAATAAATTTCAGCCTGCGGCACGGCAGCAGTCAGCTGTCTCTGACTCAGCCACGGGCTTGCCACGTGACGTCACGGGGAGGGAGGTGCTAGGAGCAACTAAGTAGTTGTGTTGCGGCATTCCCCTGGGGCCAGTGCAGCAAAATGTGCGTCGGGTTCGCCGGGGGCCTTTCCCTGGCCAGCCCGACATGCGCAGTATTGAGGGTCTTGCCACTGTCGCCTGTGCAAATTGAGGAGGGGGGGTGGGTATAGTGCCAACATCAGCCCATACCCCAGACCGCTCACAACAACTTCCCAAATAACAGACACCACACAATGTTTTTGTTGGAGGAAGTTGTTGCAGCTTTATTTGCATAAACATTATGCCAACATGTTGGGTTATCTTACGGGCGATCCAGGGTCAAGCCGCCTCTCGCCACTTGCCCACCTGATGAGCCATAAACCCCCTGTGGTGTTAACCGCGGGGGTGTTGTCAATTTAGGGGAAGGGCTAGCCCCTCCCATTGGCGGACCTCCAGTCCACCCCTTACTCTCGCCCCTCCCCCCTAGGGAGAGGCGGAGCGTTGCAGGCAACCCCCGGTTGCTCAGGTCCACAACCGCCCGAAGGACTAACGGGGCGCCGTCACTCCTCCAGAATCCCACCGGGGATCTCGCTGGGGATAATTGGCTCTCGCACCCTTCCTGTGCTCCTGTAGAGGGTACCCATCTGTACCTTCCAGCGTTGGATCGCCCTGTAACTCCGCCTGCAACACAAAACAAAATTTTATTAAATAAGTCCCCCCCCCCTGCTGCCCGCCAGCCGGGTTAGCGGTAGGGAGGGAAGACAGCATATGGGCAGCAACGACCGTCTGGTCAAGGGGAAGAGGTTCCTGTCCGTGTGGCCGATCGAGGGGCAAAGAGGGCGCCAGGCCCGCAACCCCCGGCCATATAGCCACTGACAGCCCCTCCCCTGCCGGAAGTACGTCACTGGGGACCCCTGGTCCCCACACTAGACCGCTCAAAGGGGTCTGGGCCATCCTGTGGCACTAAGAATGGCCGCCCTCTTAGGTGGCCCCCTTCGGTGGCCCGGGGCACCCTGGCATAGTGCCAACATCAGCCCATACCCCAGACCGCTCACAACAACTTCCCAAATAACAGACACCACACAATGTTTTTGTTGGAGAAAGTTGTTGCAGCTTTATTTGCATAAACATTATGCCAACATGTTGGGTTATCTTACGGGCGATCCAGGGTCAGGCCGCCTCTCGCCACCTGCCCACCTGAAGAGCCATAAACCCCCTGTGGTGTTAACCGCGGGGGTGTTGTCAATTTGGGGGAAGGGCTAGCCCCTCCCACCAGCGGACCTCCAGTCAACCCCTTACTCATGCCCCTCCCCCCTAGGCAGGGGCGGAGCATTGCAGGCAACTCCCGGTTGCTCAGGTCCACAACCGCCTGAAGGACTAACGGGGCGCCGTCACTCCTCCAGGATCCCACCGGGGATCTCGCTGGGGATAATTGGCTCTCGCACCCTTCCTGTGCTCCTGTAGAGGGTACCCATCTGTACCTTCCAGCGTTGGATCACCCTGTAACTCCGCCATGGCTCTTGGTGTGGCCGGCAACGCCCCAGAGCCCCCCCACCTTCTAGCATTCTTTTATTTGCAACCTGCTGCTACCATCGCTTCCGCTAAATCCAAAAGGAAGAGGGCCATCCCTACTTCTGATAAGTGTATGCCATCTTCATCAAAGCACCCAGTGCTTTTAGCATTTAACAAACCATGCCTTACAAAACCACGTTGTTCAGTGAATTTACGCATTGCGCTGTTGACCCGCCGGCGTGAGGTCTCCATCGCCTCCCCTGACCTTGCACCTCGCCAATAAGACCGTGGGGTAATCTCAGACCACCATAACTCACAGGTCCCCAGCAAGTTGCTCAATTCGCACAAAGTGCCCCTCATCAAGTGGAGCAGGCCCCTGCGACCCAGGTAAACCAACTCGTCGCCTCCTAGGTGTATTATTAGCAAGTCCGGTGGCGACTCCCCCCCTTTCAGTTTTAAATGAATTTTTTGCTTCAAGCTATTCCAGTGCATGTCGGGAGTTCCTAGCCACCGTATCCTTGTCACGGTGAAGCCGTGCTTCCAGTTTCCGCTATCCGCCCACTGGGCTACCCTTTGGACTCCCGCTTGTCCCGTCACACAGACCGTTTTACCTGGTAAATAAAGATGCAGATGTTTTACACGTTGTTTATTACGCACACCAACCAAAATTATATACAAACACTGCAAACATTCTTACACCGACTCAAGGTCGCACACAAAAGGCACATGGGAATTAGCAGTCTGTGCCTGACCTGCCTTTCTAGGAGCGTATGTATCTTTTGTAAAACTTGACTCCCAGCGCCCCACTTGTTTTATATGTTCCACTGACAATCCTGCCTGGAACGCAGAGGTTGCCGCACCTATCCTAAAGGAGTGGCTACAAAAACGTTTGCCCCAGAGTCGCAAAGTCTATCGCTGCCCTGTTGTCCGGAGCGCAAGGCTCAGTTCTGGCCCAGCCCTTGAGCGCTGACCTAATCAGGAAAGACTTGGAGGGACCTACCTGCCCCCTCAACTTAGCATGGTGACTGATCGCAGACAAATGAGCCGCAACCCAAGATTGGGACTTCCCCTGATCTTTAGCCCACAAGATGAAATCTTGAGTCCAGGACTCCAGAGGGGCCTCTCCTGCTCCCACACCTCGGTGACAGCGCAGAAAGTTTCCACGGCCGACCTGTAACGCTTGATCATCCGTGGAGCCAAGGCCAGTTCCCCTAGACCCCTCAAACGCCTTTCAGATTCAGAAGAAACCACAGATGTGCTGGGAATGGGGTAATCTCCTCCTTCGCTCGTGGCCATGCCTCCCTAAATCTGTGCCACTGTAAGCGAGAAAGAGCATCAGCCGCTATGTTCTGCACCCCCTGAATATGACACGCTCTATATTCCACATTGTTCACCTGACACACCCTCACCAATTCCCTGAGTAGGCACAAGACCAGAGGGCAGGACGCAGAATGTGAGTTGATGGCCTGTACTACTGCCAAATTGTCAGACCAGAACAAGACCCTCCTTGCCGCCAGCGCCGCGGGCCAAAGGTGAAAAGCCACTACTATTGGAAATAGCTCTAGCACTGTGATGTTTGCCGTTACCTTTTTCTTTCGCCATACATTCGGCCAGCCCTGCGCGCACCACTCTATGTCCAGGATGACACCAAAGCCCTCTCTCCCAGATGCGTCCGTGAACATGGCGAGTTCTGGAGACCCTGCCCAAGGTGCCCTCCAAACCACAGAGCCATTGAAGTCTAACAGGAAGTTTGCCCACATCTTCAGGTCCTCCTTCATGCCCCTACTAAGTCTCACTAGGTGGTAGCTTCTGCTGACTTTCGCTGATGCCCTAGCCAGCCTGCGAGCAAAGACCCTTCCTGCCGGTATGGCTCTGGCTGCGAAGATGAGCTTGCCCAGCAGACCTTGTAAGAAGTGTAGCATCACTTTTTCCTGCCCCAATGAAGCCTGAATGTTCTGCGCCAAGTCCCGCACCTTGTCTGCTGGTAGCCTAGACAAGCCCTCCACAGTGTCGATTTCAATACCTAAAAAGGTCAAAACCTGCGCTGGACCCACTGTCTTACCAGGAGCTAGGTTAGTGCCTCGAAATCCCGAAGGGCTTCGCTACACTCCTGGGACCCGTCTTTCCCTATGAACAGGAAGTCGTCCAAGTAATGTGACACTCCACTGACCCCATAGCTAGTCTGGAGAGTCCACTGCAGGAAGCTGCTGAATGCCTCAAAATATGCGCATGACACTGCACACCCCATTAGCATTCATCGGTTGTAGAAGTACTTGCCCTCCAGCTTAAAACCTAGCAGATGTTGGCTGCTGGGATGCTCCGGAAGTAACCTGAAAGCCGACTCAATGTCTGCTTTGGCCAACCATGCCCCCTTTCCCGCCCTCCTGACTAAGTCCAGTGCCACATCTAGCGTGCACTACGAGACGGAGCAAGTGCCATCTCCAAACCATGGTTGACCGAGGCACCCTCAGGGTGAGAGAGGTCGTGTAATAATCTGTAAGACCCAGGTTCTTTCTTAGGTACCACACCTAGTGGGGACACTACAAAGTTGTCTAGTGGTGGCCTATCAAATGGGCCCGCCACTCTCCCTAACAATCTCTCCTTCTCAACTTTGGCTCTGACTATAACTGGCAACTCTCTAGCTGACCTGAGATTGTCCGCCTCCCTGGGCCCTTCTTGTCCCACATATGGTATTACAAAGTCCTCGCTAAAACCGGCCAGCAACAGCAGCCGGTCCCGCGAGAGTGGGTATTTCCTTAAGAGAGGCAGCATGTTAGACAAGATCACAGGGGAGGGTCCTTTCACTACGCCTGCATCACAAGTAACGGTGAGGGGGGTCGGGGGTGGCAGGTGAGAGAGGGGGGCCTTCTAAGTCCTTATTGATTTCCTGCTTCCTTAGTACTCTTGTGGGTCCCCCCTTGCTGAGAGGAGCAGGAAGTCACTGCATGTGAGGCCCCACATTTGCTGCATGAATTGGCAAATCTTCAGACGTTTCCCCAGGAGCAAGACCCAGCATTGAATAAGCGACAGGTCCCCAGGGACGACCTCCTGAATGTGCCTCTGTTGCCCCCTCTCCCTCTGTTGCCACCCCGAAAGGCCTGCCTATCCCGTTTTGTAACGCTGCGCGAGGCGCCGCTGCCGGAATCCTTGTTCCATCGACTCTTATCTTGTGTCCCTTTACTATGGAGCAAATGCGAACCCATGTGATTCATCCAAAGCTGCACCTCTTTTTGGTCCCATATCATTTCTGGACACAAGGACATTCTGCGCCTAAATCCCAGGTCATAGCTCACCCAACCTTGCCCGCCCCATCTGGCGGCCTCTTTCCTAATTAGCATGCTGTATTGAACCAGCGCCTGAGCCTGCTCTGCATGCTTCTCCAGGATGACTGCCTGAAGAATAGCAAAGGTATCCAGCCAGTTCTCAATTGAGTTCTCTGGCCATTGCTGATATTTTGTTTTCTTTAAGCATGGGCGAATTTTGCGAATCAGCGGTTCGCGAATTTGCACGAAATCGCAAAAAAATCTGCAAATTCGCGAATTTCCCCGCAAAATCGCAGATTCTTTGGCGATTTTGCACCATACTTAACTGGAGTACTTTCTACTGGCTAATCAGTAAGTGCTACCTCGATGGGTAAATGTATAGTGCTTTTCCTGCACTACAGCTGCCTAAAGTGTCAGAAGAGTTGTCTCCAATGACCATGTGTGTGTTACTATGCCATCGCGCCAAAGGGTGCAGGGGTCCCTTGAGTGAGCTGTCCACATTAGTGAGTAAATGGAGGGAAGACGGTGCACACCGCTAGTGTGTGGGCGGGGCCAAACGGGCAAAGCTTCCATGCGAGTTCACATTCCTCTTGTGTGTATAAAAGGTCAGGCACCGATCAGAGCAGCAGATCGGGAGAATGAAGCTCCAGTGACCATGTGTGTGTTACTATGCCATCGCGCCGAAGGGTGCAGGGGTCCCTTGAATGAGCTGTCCACATTAGTGCGTAAATGGCGGGAAGACGGTGCACACTGCTAGTGTGTGGGCGGGGCCAAACGGGCGAAGCTTCCATGCAAGTACACATGCCTCTTGTGTGTATATAAGGTTAGGCACCGATCAGAGCAGCAGATGGGGAGAATGAAGCTCCAGTGACCATGTTTGTGTTACTATGCCATCGCACCCAAGGGCGCAGGGGTCCCTTGAGTGAGCTATCCACATTAGTGGGTAAATGGCGGGAAGACGGTGCACACCAATAGTGTGTGGGCGGGGCCAAAGGGGCGAAGCTTCCATGCAAGTTCCCATGCCTCTTGTGTGTATAAAAGGTCAGGCACCGATCAGAGCAGCAGATGGTGAGAATGAAGCTCCAGTGACCATGTGTGTGTTACTATGCCATCGCACCGAAGGGCGCAGGGGTCCCTTGAGTGAGCTGTCTACATTAGTGGGTAAATGGTGGGAAGACGGTGCACACCGCTAGTGTGTGGGCGGGGCCAAAGGGGCGAAGCTTCCATGCGAGTTCACATGCCTCTTATGTGTATAAAAGTCAGGTACCAATCAGAGCAGCAGATGGGGAGAATGAAGCTCCAGTGACCATGTGTGTGTTACTATGCCATCGCGCCGAATAGCGCAGGGGTCCCTTGAGTGAGCTGTCCACATTAGTGGGTAAATGGCGGGAAGACGGTGCACACCACTAGTGTGTGGGCGGGGCCAAACGGGCAAAGCTTCCATGCGAGTTCACATGCCTCTTGTGTGTATAAAAGGTCAGGCACCGATCAGAGCAGCAGGTGGGGAGAATGAAGCTCCAGTGACCATGTGTGTGTTACTATGCCATTGCGCCGAAGGGCGCAGGGGTCCCTTGAGTGAGCTGTCCACATTAGTGGGTAAATGGCGGGAAGACGGTGCACACCGCTAGTGTGTGGGCGGAGCCAAATGGGCAAAGCTTCCATGCGAGTTCACATACCTCTTGTGTGTATAAAAGCTCAGGCACGGATCAGAGCAGCAGATGGGGAGAATGAAGCTCCAGTGACCATGTTTGTGTTACTATGCCATCGCGCCGAAGGGCGCAGGGGTCCCTTGAGTGAGCTGTCCACATTAGTGGGTAAATGGCGGAAAGACGGTGCACACCACTAGTGTTGGGCGGAGCCAAACGGGCGAAGCTTCCATGCGAGTGCACATGCCACTTGTGTGTATAAAAGGTCAGGCACCGATCAGAGCAGCAGATGGGGAGAATGAAGCTCCAGTGACCATGTGTGTGTTACTATGCCATCGCACCGAAGGGCGCAGGGGTCCCTTGAGTGAGCTGTCCACATTAGTGGGTAAATGGCGGGAAGACGGTGCACACCGCTAGTGTGTGGGCGGGGCCAAAGGGGCAAAGCTTCCATGCGAGTTCACATGCCTCTTGTGTGTATAAAAGGTCAGGCACCGATCAGAGCAGCAGATGGGGAGAATGAAGCTCCAGTGACCATGTGTGTGTTACTATGCCATCGTGCCGAAGGGTGCAGGGGTCCCTTGAGTGAGCTGTCCACATTAGTGGGTAAATAGCAGGAAGACGGTGCTCACCGCTAATGTGTGGGCGGGGCCAAACGGGCGAAGCTTCCATGCGAGTTCACATGCCTCTTGTCTGCATAAAAGGTCAGGCACCGATCAGAGCAGCAGATGGGGAGATTGAAGCTCCAGTGATTTTTTGGGGCTGATTACTGAATTTGATCTTCAACTCTGGCACCTGCTTTATCTTTAAGTGCTTCCTGTTCACGGAGCCTCATTGCCTACTTGTAACTATTCTCTGACCCTGCTTCGAGGGTCAGAGCAGGGTCAGAGTTTAGTTGCAAGTAGGCAATGAGGCGCCAAGAAGCACTTACAGGGTTACAGCAGGTGCCCAAGTTGAAGTTAATTTCTTTGTAAATGGTTACAAAGAAATTAGCTTCAACTTGGGCACCTGCTGTAACCCTGTAAGTGCTTCCTGAGCAAAATTTGTCCCGCTCGCGAATTCGTGGATTTTGCCACGATTTCACGCGATTCGCGGATTGCGAAATCACGGAAAATCCGCAAAGTGCGCGGGCGGAACGAATTTCCGCCCATACTTAGTAAGTATGGGTGAAATCTGCAAAATCGCGGTCCGCGAAATCGTGCGAAAGCGAATTTGCGATCCGCATTATTCGCGAATTCGTGCAAAATTGCGAATTTTTGTCTTTTTGCGTAGTCGCGGGCCGCTTGCACGGCGAAGTTACCCATGCGGTCGTGTATGGGCACAGCACCCTCTGGTTCATCACTGCCACCCTCTGGTACATCACTGCCACCCTCTGTTTCATCACAGCACCCTCTGGTTCACCACTGCCACCCTCTGGTTCACCACCGACACCCTCTGGTTCACCACTGCCACCCTCTGGTTCACCACTGCCACCCTCTGGTTCATCACAGCACCCTCTGGTTCACCACTGACACCCTCTGGTTCACCCCTGCCACCCTTAGGTTCAGCACTCACCACTGCCACCCTCTGGTTCATCACAGCAACCTCTGGTTCACCCCTGCTGCCACCCTCTGGTTCAGCACTGCCACCCTCTGGTTCATCACAGCACCCTGTGGTTCACCACTGCCACCCTCTGGTTAATCACAGCACCCTATGGTTTACCACTGACACCCTCTGGTTCACCCCTGCCACCCTCACGTTCAGCACTCACCACTGCCACCATCTGGTTCATCACAGAACCCTCTGGTTCACCCCTGCTGCCACCCTCTGGTTCAGCACTCACCACTGCCACCCTCTGGTTCATCACAGCTCCCTCTGGTTCACCACTGCCACCCTCTGGATCATCACTGTCCCCCTCTGGTTCATCACTGCCACCCTCTGGTTCATCACAGCACCCTCTGGTTCACCAGTGCCACCCTCTGGTTCATCACTGCTACCCTCTGGTTCACCACTGCCACCCTCTGGTTCATCACAGCACCCTCTGGTTTACCAGTGCCACTCGCTGGTTCATCACAGCACCCTCTGGTTCACCCCTGCTGCCACCCTCTGGTTCAGCACTCACCACTGCCACCCTCTGGTTGATCACAGCGCCCTCTGGTTCACCACTGTCACCCTCTGGTTCACCACTACCACCCTCTGGTTCATCACTGTCCCCCTCTGGTTCACCACTGCCACCCTCTGGTTCATCACAGCACCCTCTGGTTCACCAGTGCCACCCTCTGGTTCATCACAGCACCCTCTGGTTCATCACTGCCACCCTCTGGTACACCACTGCCACCCTCTGGTTCACCACTGCCACCCTCTGGTTCATCACAGCACCCTCTGGTTCACCACTGACACCCTCTGGTTCACCCCTGCCACCCTCAGGTTCAGCACTCACCACTGCCACCCTCTGGTTCATCACAGCACCCTCTGGTTCACCCCTGCTGCCACCCTCTGGTTCAGCACTGCCACCCCCTGGTTCATCACAGCACCCTGTGGTTCACCACTGCCACCCTCTGGTTCATCACAGCACCCTCTGGTTCACCACTGACACCCTGTGATTCACCCCTGCCACCTTCAGGTTCAGCACTCACCCCTGCCACTGTCTGGTTCATCACATCACCCTCTGGTTCACCCCTGCTGCCACACTCTGGTTCATCACAGCACCCTCTGGTTCACCCCTGCTGCCACCCTCTGGTTCAGCACTCACCACTGCCACCCTCTGGTTCATCACAGCACCCTCTGGTTCACCACTGCCACCCTCTGGATCATCACTGTCCCCCTCTAGTTCACCACTGTCACCCTCTGGTTCATCACAACATCCTCTGGTTCACCAGTGCCACCCTCTGGTTCATCACTGCTACCCTCTGGTTCACCACTGCCACCCTCTGGTTTATCACTGCCACCCTCTGGTTCATCACAGCACCCTCTGGTTCACCAGTGCCACCCTCTGTTTCATCACTGCTACCCTCTGGTTCACTGCTGCCACCCTCTGGTTCATCACTGCCACCCTCTGGTTCATAACAGCACCCTCTGGTTCACCAGTGCCACAATCTGGTTCATCACTGCCACCCTCTGGTTCACCACTGCCACCCTCCGGTTCATCACTGCCACCCTCTGGTTCATCACAGCACCCTCTGGTTCACCAGTGCCACCCTCTGGTTCACCAGTGCCACCCTCTGGTTCATCACTGCTACCCTCTGGTTCACCACTGCCACCCTCTGGTTCATCACTGCCACCCTCTGGTTCATAACAGCATCCTCTGGTTCACCAGTGCCACCCTCTGGTTCATCACTGCCACCCTCTGGTTCACCACTGCCACCCTCTGGTTCATCACTGCCACCCTCTGGTTCATCACAGCACCCTGTGGTTCACCACTGCCACCCTCTGGTTAATCACAGCACCCTATGGTTTACCACTGACACCCTCTGGTTCACCCCTGCCACCCTCAAGTTCAGCACTCACCACTGCCACCATCTGGTTCATCACAGAACCCTCTGGTTCACCCCTGCTGCCACCCTCTGGTTCAGCACTCACCACTGCCACCCTCTGGTTCATCACAGCTCCCTCTGGTTCACCACTGCCACCCTCTGGATCATCACTGTCCCCCTCTGGTTCATCACTGCCACCCTCTGGTTCATCACAGCACCCTCTGGTTCACCAGTGCCACCCTCTGGTTCATCACTGCTACCCTCTGGTTCACCACTGCCACCCTCTGGTTCATCACAGCACCCTCTGGTTTACCAGTGCCACTCGCTGGTTCATCACAGCACCCTCTGGTTCACCCCTGCTGCCACCCTCTGGTTCAGCACTCACCACTGCCACCCTCTGGTTGATCACAGCGCCCTCTGGTTCACCACTGTCACCCTCTGGTTCACCACTACCACCCTCTGGTTCATCACTGTCCCCCTCTGGTTCACCACTGCCACCCTCTGGTTCATCACAGCACCCTCTGGTTCACCAGTGCAACCCTCTGGTTCATCACAGCACCCTCTGGTTCATCACTGCCACCCTCTGGTACACCACTGCCACCCTCTGGTTCACCACTGCCACCCTCTGGTTCATCACAGCACCCTCTGGTTCACCACTGACACCCTCTGGTTCACCCCTGCCACCCTCAGGTTCAGCACTCACCACTGCACCCTCTGGTTCATCACAGCACCCTCTGGTTCACCCCTGCTGCCACCCTCTGGTTCAGCACTGCCACCCCCTGGTTCATCACAGCATCCTGTGGTTCACCACTGCCACCCTCTGGTTCATCACAGCACCCTCTGGTTCACCACTGACACCCTGTGATTCACCCCTGCCACCCTCAGGTTCAGCACTCACCCCTGCCACTGTCTGGTTCATCACATCACCCTCTGGTTCAACCCTGCTGCCACACTCTGGTTCATCACAGCACCCTCTGGTTCACCCCTGCTGCCACCCTCTGGTTCAGCACTCACCACTGCCACCCTCTGGTTCATCACAGCACCCTCTGGTTCACCACTGCCACCCTCTGGATCATCACTGTCCCCCTCTAGTTCACCACTGTCACCCTCTGGTTCATCACAACATCCTCTGGTTCACCAGTGCCACCCTCTGGTTCATCACTGCTACCCTCTGGTTCACCACTGCCACCCTCTGGTTTATCACTGCCACCCTCTGGTTCATCACAGCACCCTCTGGTTCACCAGTGCCACCCTCAGTTTCATCACTGCTACCCTCTGGTTCACTGCTGCCACCCTCTGGTTCATCACTGCCACCCTCTGGTTCATAACAGCACCCTCTGGTTCACCAGTGCCACAATCTGGTTCATCACTGCCACCCTCTGGTTCACCATTGCCACCCTCTGGTTCATCACTGCCACCCTCTGGTTCATCACAGCACCCTCTGGTTCACCAGTGCCACCCTCTGGTTCACCAGTGCCACCCTCTGGTTCATCACTGCTACCCTCTGGTTCACCACTGCCACCCTCTGGTTCATCACTGCCACCCTCTGGTTCATAACAGCATCCTCTGGTTCACCAGTGCCACCCTCTGGTTCATCACTGCCACCCTCTGGTTCACCACTGCCACCCTCTGGTTCATCACTGCCACCCTCTGGTTCATCACAGCACCCTCTGGTTCACCAGTGCCACCCTCTGGTTCATCACTGCCACCCTCTGGTTCACCACTGCCACCCTCTGGTTCATCACTGCCACCCTCTGGTTCATCACAGCACCCTCTGGTTCACCAATGCCACCCTCTGGTTCATCACAGCACCCTCTGGTTCACCCCTGCTGCCACCCTCTGGTTCAGCACTCACCACTGCCACCCTCTGGTTCATCACAGCACCTTCTGGTTCACCACTGTCACCCTCTGGTTCACCACTACCACCCTCTGGTTCATCACTGTCCCCCTCTGGTACATCACTGCCACCCTATGGTTCATCACAGCACCCTCTGGTTCACCAGTGCCACCCTCTGGTTCATCACAGCACCCTCTGGTTCATCACTGCCACCCTCTGGTACACCACTGCCACCCTCTGGTTCACCACTGCCACCCTCTGGTTCATCACAGCACCCTCTGGTTCACCACTGCCACCCTCTGGTTCACCCCTGCAACCCTCAGGTTCAGCACTCACCACTGCCACCCTCTGGTTCATCACAGCACCCTCTGGTTCACCCCTGCTGCCACCCTCTGGTTCACCACTGCCACCCCCTGGTTCATCACAGCAGCCTGTGGTTCACCACTGCCACCCTCTGGTTCATCACATCACCCTCTGGTTCACCCCTGCCACCCTCAGCTTCAGCACTCACCACTGCCACTGTCTGGTTCATCACAGCACCCTCTGGTTTACCCCTGCTGCCACCCTCTGGTTCAGCACTCACCACTGCCACCCTCTGGTTCATCACAGCACCCTCTGGTTCACCACTGCCACCCTCTGGATCATCACTGTCCCCCTTTGGTTCATCACTGCCACCCTCTGGTTCATCACAGCACCCTCTGGTTCACCAGTGCCACCCTCTGGTTCATCACTGCTACCCTCTGGTTCACCACTGCCACCCTCTAGTTCATCACTGCCATCCTCTGGTTCATCACAGCACCCTTGTGATGTATTCCTATAGGTTCTGTATCGATCCCCCTATTCCTGACCCTATTCTGGTTAACAAGTTAACTAGCAGCCATCCCATGAGGCAGAAAACCCCCATGATGCAGGAACCGTTATCTGATAAAGCCACACTACGGCACAGGAACGTGTTATCTGATTAGGTCATAACGCTTGCCATCTAATTAGACAAGCGATATTCCTCCAGCCCCTGATAAGACATACGGAGTTCTCAAAACAAATCAAACCTATGACAGACCTGGGAAAAACCCTGCGGCCATTGTTTTGATTTCACCGAGAACTTCAGCAAAAGAATGTGCTAACGACCAAGTCGTATGACATCCTTATTGACGTATCTATGTCCATCCTTACGTCAATCTCGGCACCTTAAAGGTATAAATATTACCGATATTGCCCTATGCAAACACACGCGGTGGTGACGAGATCGGAGCAGCCAGACTTGCCGAAGCCCAGAGCAGAGCAGACCCCGCTGGCGCAGCCCCGCCTTCCTGACGCGCTGAGAACGAGACGCTGCTTTTCTCCTGCCGAGAAAATCCAGCTCCGGCGCTTCCGGGTAGCCCTCGCAGGCCGCCTGGAATATCGAGACCAGAGACGAGAGATACCATCCCTCATTCATCCTAGATTCCAGGTACAGAACTGAATAACCCCTCACAGAGAATTCTTTAGTCAGTCACTTGGCAAAACAAACTTAACTTAAACTGTAACTTTCTATTCCCGCCCACGTATTAGACTTAGGTGAGGTACACGGGGTAGGCGTAGTTAGAAACACCAGTTGAGTACGATTAGTCAAATGTATATGTGTATGTATTCATTTTATTCATTTTAAACCTTCATATGGCTTAGAAACCATATCAATGTTTTTACAGTATTATTTTATACTTCTGCTTTTATTGTATGCACTTTACTTAACCATAAGTATTGCAATAATATCGATCCATTTCTCTTGTATGAGAAAAGAGACTGATCAATAAATAACATCTTTTATTGAACATGCCCGTCTCTTCCTTTTCTCTACAATCTGGTGAGACTAAGAATGCACGTACTGACTGAGTAAAATAAGTCGTCTTTTGTTTTCACACGACTCTAGAGATACACTCTTGATTAGGGGAGAGCAAAGTTGTCATGTTCTATGGTTGTCAGAAACTAAATCCCTTCTTGTCTATCCAGGGAGGTTCAACTCCTCCTTGCCTATTCGAGAAAGTTTCTAGTGAACTCTGAGCTAGCTGGCAAACCCAAAACTTTAAGTCTAATATCGACAGTAGTAGACCTAGTTAACGTCTGGTCTAGGCCTATACTATTGAAGGTATTATTCCAATGCGCAGAGCCTATTGGGATAATAGGAACTACACTACATGGCGCCCAACGCGTTTGGAAGGGCGATAAAACTAACGTAAGACATTTAGAGTAACTCAGTCGTGCTTTTTCACTCAGACCCCTTTTCTCCCATAATACTCCAAAGACGTCTGGAGTGGGTAAAAGGTAATATCCGCCAGACCTCGCAGGAGGAAACTCCTATGTATGGTTCTTGGTTTAGTCAACGTTGAAGGATACACTGTTCCAAAATATTGTGCATCTAATCTTTGTTTCCATAAGAAACCTGATCTGCAAACAAACTAAATAACCTTCCTGTCGGTAAAATGGTAGACAGTGATGAAGAAAGAGAGACAGTTAGGATAGCAACTGAACTCGCAGCAGCTGATAATGCACTGCAAGAAGCTGACCCGGATATAATACTCATCCCGGTCATCAAGAGGAAATCTATAACTTTAAAACTTATAGAAAATGGACTGACACCTAGAGGTGGCACAGTCATATTCGTGATAGAGGCACACGAATATCGGCAGACAGAGGTATATTATTCATGGATACATTTTCCAGCAGCAAATGCTGTAACGAAGTACTTCCACTATTACAAAACAGAAGACCCTCCTAATGAGTACACTCCTTTCGAGGAGGTGGAAGTACCACTTAAATTTCAAGAGCATCTGCTCTTATTTAATGGCGCCCTAAAACATAATAATCACATCACCAGGCTCGGTCCATTAGGTAGACCAGGAGCAACGTGGCCGGTCCTAGCCGGATACACACCACATCCAGACATAAATGGGATGTCTCAAGCAGAGCTTTTAACACAGCTAAAACAATTAATAAAATTACATAGACAATTAGTCCAATATGTGATGCGGACTTCAACAATTCAACCAGCAATTAAAATTCCACAGCTGACCCCTCACCAGGGGAACACAAATAAAATTACACCACAGAACATACAATCCTGCCTAGGTAAAGTACCAGCTAAACGGGAACAAATACCATTCTGGTTAGCACAAAAAATCACCCAAATAGAGGCGGTGTTTCCAGACACCACCCCGTTAGAAAAACACAGGATTCTGACTATCTGTCTTCCAATGGGAATCGCACCACACGTGGAGGACTGTGACACTTGGGGTACAGTCTTTGCTTCCATCTACACAAAAACGCACGGTGTTCCATCCATTTCGGTAATACCAGATGTGCTAAAACAAATTCAAGACGAATACGGTCCAGAACCCGCTTTAACTCTTGGTATGAAATTACTAAAAGACTTCAAGCAGGTCTCGGCTATATTATTAGCCAACATAAAGGGAGAAGCAGCAAACGTGGCGATCCGCCAGAGGTAAAAGGAGACAGATATAGCAGACCAACCAGCTGAAATTGCCAGAATCATAGAAAAATCCTATGAGGAACTAGGTAGAGATAGTTTAGGTGGAATACCAGTAAAACCACAACTGATTGAAAGCCCTGAAAAAATATTTTTTAATAATAATTCAACATCACAAAAGAAGCGCTGGGATGGAAACAAACAATCCAATCCTAAAGAAAAGAAATTCCAGTCCAGAGGAAGGTCTCCTCGGCGGGGAGAAAAATCTCCGAACCAGAGACACAGGTCACCCCAAAGTGACCCCTCTGGGAAAAGATATAACCTTAGAAATAGGGATAATATAAAGAAGCCTGATAGATATCAAGACATTGATACACGTCCCTCTCAATCTTTTCAGACTTCCTCGCAGAAATCGGAAAGAAGAGGACGATCAGAACAAAGAGAAGAGCACGCCAAGTCCAAAGACAAGGAACCTGCTCATCTAAAAAAGAAACTACAATTTCCAAAAAAGAAGGTAGCCAGTATCAAGGTAGTTAACAATGCCGAGAATACTGAGGACACAACTGAAAAACGGAGAATGGGCTCAGACAATGCTAGACAGCGCAGCAGAAGTGAGCATAGCTCGCAAAGTCCTTATGAATCATCTGGAAACAGTGGACACGAATGAATATCTTCAAGTGGAAACTGCAGACACCAGAGTTAGCAAACCTCACAAAATATATGAAATAACTTTACGTATAGAAGGGGATAAGACTAGAAAAATAAGGGGACTATTTTGGGATAATCTCTCCAAGGGCTATGACATCCTTCTAGCTGAAAAAGACTGGCCACCAGAGTTTGTCAGGGAGTGCCCTCATGGCGAAGAAATAATTATGCCTGCCTTCTCAAATCATATCCCAATTCATAAAAAATACACACTTGCCAGAAAGTGGGCAGTAGCTCAAGCTCCTGCTTTATATAAAAATCATGTAGGATGGGATGAGGACTCTCCTCCTCACAAAATCCAGTTAAAATCACAACCTACTGCACAAAGGCAGTACCCAATTAAGCAAGAAGCTAAAAAACAGGTAAAAGAGATCCTAGATCAATTAGAATACCAGGGGGTGATTGAAACTTGCACCTCACAAATGAACAACCCTTTGTTTCCGGTCTCCAAACCAGACAATTCATATCGTCTAGTTTTGGATTACCGACACCTTAACTCATGTTGCAAAACTTTTGCAGTACAAAACTCGCACAGTGCTGCACTAATGAATAACATAGTGCGCAAAAAATACAAAACAACATTAGATATCTCTAATGGATTCTTTTGTCAAAACATAGCACCAGAGAGCAGATATTTGTCTGCATTCTCAATAAATGGCACTCAAAAACAATTCTGTCGGTTAGCCCAGGGGTACAAGAATAGCCCAGGGGTATTCTCAGCGAGAGTAACAGAATTACTACAAACATATGATGACGAAGCATTATCTTATGTCGATGACATATACTTAACAGATGATGACTTGGATACTCACTTGAAGAGAGTGAACACCATAATACTTGGGTTCGCAGCAGAGGGTTACAAATTCAACTTTAAAAAATCCAGAATTGCCCATCTAACAGTCCTATTCTTAGGATACGAATTATCAAGTGAAGGCAAAAGCCTGGCTGACAATTTCCTAGAGAAATGTGCCGTACTCCAAGCACCTAGAACACTAAAAAATCTACAGTCAATTCTAGGCTTCCTAAATTTCGGAAGAACATACATTGCAAATTACGCAGAAAGGGTCAAACCCCTTTATGATCTAATAAAACCAGATTTTAAAAGAACTAATTGGACTCAAATACACACAGAAATTTTGAGATCCTTACAAACAGACATGTTAATTAAAACAAAATTAGAAACACGTGATAACACACGCAATCTTGTGATTCGAGTCATCCCAGGAAGATGCGGATTCACATACCTGACCTCTAATGAGGGAGAAAAGGTACCAATTGCATTCAAATCACACTTGTACACAGAAGCTGAAAAGAAATTCAGCATTAAAGAAAACATTGTTCATGCAGTTCAAACCGCAATAGCTAGAGAAAAAGATCAAGCAGACGGTAGACGTATCACAGTCAGAACAGCAGAATCAGCCTTTGAGGCACTAACAACACCTTGTAATTTACCAACAACAACATTGAATCCGGAATGGATACAATGGGTGAATTCAATTACAACGGACAAAGTATACTACTACTTTGATCCAGAACTAAAGGAATTGAAAAATCTAGAATTTGAAAGAACATTCCCTCTGCCTATCGACATTCTGCCCTTACGACAATACGCATGTGTAATCTATACAGACGGACAGGCTCAACCTTCCGTTTGGGGAGAACAAGCATACAACCCCACATGTGAGATTACAAAAGAAGTGTGGCGCGGAGGTAAACTAAGACCTCTATTAACAAAAACACACTCAGTAGAAACTAATTCAGAACAACAGACTGAAATAATAGCATTGAAAATGGCGCTAGATAATGCGGATCGCGAATTCCCGACACTTATAGTGTCCGATTCATATTACTGCGTCAAATCATATAACAACGATTTGCAGACATGGATTCAAAACGGTTACAAAGATGACACAGATGCAACAATAAAGCAAAAAATGCTTTGGGAACAAATAGCTCTTTTACAAAAAGAACTACCAAAGACTCACGTGACACACTCACTGAGTCATCAGCGTGATGGCGTTCACGTTGCAGGGAATTCATTGGCTGAGACAGCCACAGCGGTAGCAACTAAATCGGCTTCCGTAGCTCGAAAAAAGCGTACAGTGAAGTATATTGACGGTGAAACAGTGCTGGCGGTGAAAACGTCATTAAAAGGCGACTGCTCGGCGCTACCGATCAACTATCCACTCAATTATACATACATAATCGATGCAAACTCCGTCCCTTTTGCTCGAATCCCTGGAGTGGGGGATAGAGTGATTCCAAACATGGACAGGAGAAACTTGTTAATAGCAGACGCACATATGGGCGAGGGTCTCAGACACCTCAAACTAAAAGATTCTCTGGAAGAATTACAATCAAGGTACTGGTGGCCAGGCATGAGCCTGCATCATACCATGTTTGTAAAGAACTGCCCAAATTGTAACAGAAATCGCAGTGGTGAGAGAAACGGTGTAATACCGTGTCGTTTCACTCCAGAAAAGATCAACAGTAAAAAGCAAAGCGTCCGATTAACATATACAGGCTAGTTTCCACTCATAATGTAGATCACCAGCACTCGGCTGACGTCTGGACTGTTATACAAAGATTTGCGAGTCTAAATGGCATATACGCTAGAAGCTTGCTACGTTTGACCATTGTTTTCACTCTAGCCCTCCAGCCTGAGGGGAAACATGGCCAAATGAGCATAGCACAGCGGGACTCTTCTCACTTCCTTCCTGAGGGATACGGGATGGTGTAAAGAAAAAACCAAGGCATAAAGCTTTCTATAACAGAAAGGATATTAGGTTCGGGAGCTGGGTGGGTCAAACATCTAATAAGTGTCCAACGTAGTCTAAATAACTTGCCAAGAAATTCTCTGAAGGGATTCAGTCCGTACGAATTATTATTTGGAACTAGGATGTTAGTCTTAGACCTCGACAGTCAGACTTCAGTGGTGAAGGAAAAAAGCTTTGATATCAAAGATCGTTTGGCTGTTTTGCAGGACTTAAACGAAACAAGAAAAGACCTGAGCAACATAAAGTTGAAACAGCAGCCAACAACCACTGAAGAACCACCACCTGTCCCAGCAAGACCTGTCTGGATTCCAAAAGTCGGGGATCTAGTCAGAGAAAAGATCGCGGTAAAGAAGGAATTTGGGCCTTCTTACAGAAAAACAGTTCCTGTCTTGTCTGTCAACGGGACAAGATCAGTTGTACTACCGCCGCTTGCTGGTAAAAAGGAGAACCGAGTTGTATCCATCGACCTGGTAAAACCACATCATGTGGCCGATAACAAATAGTAGGCCAAGTGGACTCCCGAGAAGTAGTAGAACACCAAGATTTGCTACTAACACAGAGGTTCAATCTAAGAGGCTAATCACATTCGAAACGCCTACAGAACTACAACAAGGACTATGCAACAATGCAATGGAACTTAGACCTCTGAAAACCCAAATAAAAACATTTAGCAGAGACACACCAATCTATAATGAAGTAACAAACGACTATGCAAGAAACAGTAATCCTGAAGCAATTGGCACAATTGACAGAACTGCATCCGGCTACTTCATAAACTTCGATGATTCCTCTGAAGACCTAAGTGAATCAAAAACACAGCCATCAACAAAAACCTTTAAAGATAAAGTTAAAGTACTTTTGAAACAACTGAAAGAAACATATCTGATTTCTCCATGGGTTGAATTTTGGGTGGGATTTGGTGCATTTATCCTCATACTTTGGCTCATCATGATACTAACTTTGGGACGCTTCATTGAGGGAAAATATGCTAAAATGGACACAGCAAGTCAGAAAATCAACTTGATCCTCAAACCACACACATCTTCACACGTCGAGAAAAGAGAACTTTCTTCAGTCAACTTCACAGCCAATCCTATACCAGGTGGGGTAGCGTGGGACAAAACTGACTACGAAATTTATGGTCCGGTTGAAATCCTGAAATATCCACACCAGATTAAGATCTCGTTGAGTGACTTTGTAAAACCGAGCTCATTTGCTGATGATTGGGACTTTGAAAGTATAAATAATATGATGTCTGACTTAGTGATGTCTGCTAAATTTACCAAACATGATTATTTGCAGGGTTCGACAAATTATGATAGTATGTACTGTTATAACCACTATGGTAACCATTTTCTACATAGATCTGCACAACCTAGAAATGTTTTAAATTATAATCAATGGGAACATTGTGCAACCCCTCCAAAAGAAAGCTCAAGAACCGTTTATGACAAATATTCATACTTTTCAGGTTTCAACACAAGTAATGGTGAAACATTTTATTTCAAATTGTCAAATAAGACAGGGACAAAGACCATGATAACAAACACGAAATTGATATATTCAGACTCATTCTTTGAACAAATGAATACTTTTGGTTTTGATTATTGGGACAAAAATGTTGAAGTAAAAAGTGTTTGGGGTACAAAAGAATGGCAAGTACAGGGTATAGAAGCTTTGTTTAGAGCCTGCATGATCCCAGAACAAATTATATTTTTAAATGACACTGTTCAACAAACTACCTGTCTTGGCTTAGCCAAAATCAAAGACCTAAATAAACCATCTATTCCAAAACCAACAATGAACAGCAATAGCTCTACAGATGAGGAGATAGACGTAAATTATGTATTAAACCAAAACAGAACACATCCTGATTGGAAAATGTGGTTGATCTGGCCCACAGATACTAATAACTGTCAAGATAGATTCCTGAACAAAACACAGGGGTTCAAAATGACCAGGCCAGACCCTAGATATTCCCAAAGACAACACCCAGGGATAATAACCACCTACAGTGTGGGCAAATTATGCCTTCAGTGGCTACAAACTTCCACACTGGCAGAAATTAAGCAACACCTAACTTTACTTACTGATGGTGCTGACTTGCGTGATTTCATTATGGGACCGCGCAAACAGCGTCAGAAACATTTCATAGCAGCCTCTGTATATGCAGCATACAACGAGGCCTGGAAGGTGACTCAAATTGAGACAGCAGAAAGAATACGGGAAATTGACCGTATTAATTTGGAAAAATCCCTTTCTGTAGTGGACAATGGGTTAATGACTCTGTCCTCCAGAATTTTTTCTCTGGACAGCATTGTGTCTTCAGCAATCGACATAATATCGCAAGACTTACTGTTGTTACAACACAGTCAGTCTCAATTGCGTTCTATTGTACAGCTTGGCTGGACGTTACAAAATCTGCATTCAGGCTATGTGCCTTGGCGTTTAATCAACACAACGTCACTATTCAATATCTTTAACCTTACTGATAAACAAATCAGTATGGCCCAGAAGGGTGCTGATTATACAATCCTGAGCATTGAGAAACTTGAGAGATTACCAGTGACAATGTCAGAACGACCTGTCAGTGAATGGATAATACATGGGATAATTAATATTCCAATATCAACCTTCAGGTTTCAATACTGCCAAAAATATATACAGGCTGGCATGTACGAAAAACTGGGAAAGGGGTACATTAAAACAACATGGAACTTGCCCTATTCACATGCATGTGTCAGTAATAAAGGACAGAAAGTGTTTCTTAGTGGCAATAATTGTGCAATGTCACTAAGCGGTACACTTCTGTGTAATGGAATTAGTTTGCATGGAGCCTGTGATGGGAACTCAAATAACCTTTCATGTCACCAGCTAGGCGCACCTGCAACAGAGATAGAACCATTCTTTCAAAGACTCTATAATGGGAGTTACATTCTAATTGTAGATCGCAGATGCTGTAGTCTTATGCCCGGGACTCCTTATCTCGTAACTACGACTGCGAAGGTCAAGTGCTGTGGACGCTTATTGTTCCCCAGCTCCCTTCCAGACAGGGAGGCAAGGGCATGGCCCAACTTGAAAATTACTTCTATTCGAATAGATACTTTAAGCAGAATGAAAACAGTGCTTCTTCAGACGCCGACCAGACTCACGTCATCAAAAGAAACGTATGATCTCCTAGTCGCAAGGACGACTGCAGAGATTCATTCCTTATTATCAACTAATTCCCCCATACATTTCGCAGAAATCCTGAATGAAATCTTAAATATTTCTGATACCAGTGGAGTCTCAAAAGTATTTAAGACAGTATTTTCGATGGCATTAACACCATTCAAAGCCATACTGGGTATTTTTCCAGATTTCGTCCATTCGATTTTTGGCGGACTTCCCCTCATTTTGGGACTAATTGCAGGAATCCTATTCTTAGTCCTGATATTTCGTTATGGCAAACCATGTCACAGACAAAACACCTGCGACAAGGGAAGAAACAATCCTAGCCATTGGATACCGGGACCGGATATCAAAAGTCCTGGGACTATCCAGGCTTAGAGACCTGAACATGACTTGGTTTCTTTCATTTCGACCAATGTGGCATTGATGTGTTTTACCTGTATTGCGGTGCTTGCTATGCGGAGAAGAATGCGTGTTAGACACCTGTCTGACTCTACAATCAGATGCGCCTATGGATGCAGAAACATTGTTGAGTCCAATAAAGGCTCATACTTTGTGCTGCCCTCAACGGCTACCAATCCTGATGACGGCATTCGTGGAAGCTTCACCACTACGATTAAGGGGTAGTGAAGTTCAAGATGAAAGCAGCATTGATCAGGTACGACCTTCTGTCAGCAATACTATTCAAAACGTCAATGGATACAATCATGCGCACGAATGCATGGTTACA
Source organism: Lissotriton helveticus (assembly GCF_964261635.1). Taxonomy (NCBI): domain Eukaryota; kingdom Metazoa; phylum Chordata; class Amphibia; order Caudata; family Salamandridae; genus Lissotriton; species Lissotriton helveticus. The sequence continues at coordinate 739,358,285 of NC_136070.1, forward strand.
CCTTTTTCCGAGTTAGTGGAACTCTCCCAGGAAGCTGTTGACAACTTTTTCGAGAGTCTAAATGATATGATGAGCTCGCACACGGCGTTCCCTGAATTTGGCCTTCAACTAGAATAGCAAAATACCATGAACAATTTTCCCTCCAGTTCACGGACAGCAATTTTTTTCAGCAGCCCCGAAATATTTTTTACATATTTTTCGGGACACTTATCTTCTGCTTAAAGTAAGGACTATTCTTAGAGAACTAAAATTTCTATTTTTAGATACTTTATAGACATTAGCTGCCCGCTGGTATGTTCATAATTATTTTATTCTGTGATGGAATGGTCTCGAAACTTTTTTTCTGTATTAAGAGCCATTTCATGTGTAAATTCTCATATACAAATTAGTGATAATGTATAGATATGCGTGATTACTTTAGCATTATTCTGCAGCTTGAGTGCATATATTACATATGACCGTTTTTCCGTATATTTGATAATTTCAAAATGCATTTATGTATTTTGGGGTGGTAAGGTATACACGATACTCTACAGTATGTTTTACTATGCATAGATTCGTAAATATGTCCATAGTTAGCGTGGAATGGGTGTGATGTATTCCTATAGGTTCTGTATCGATCCCCCTATTCCTGACCCTATTCTGGTTAACAAGTTAACTAGCAGCCATCCCATGAGGCAGAAAACCCCCATGATGCAGGAACCGTTATCTGATAAAGCCACACTACGGCACAGGAACGTGTTATCTGATTAGGTCATAACGCTTGCCATCTAATTAGACAAGCGATATTCCTCCAGCCCCTGATAAGGCATACGGAGTTCTCAAAACAAATCAAACCTATGACAGACCTGGGAAAAACCCTGCGGCCATTGTTTTGATTTCACCGAGAACTTCAGCAAAAGAATGTGCTAACGACCAGGTCGTATGACATCCTTATTGACGTATCTATGTCCATCCTTACGTCAATCTCGGCACCTTAAAGGTATAAATATTACCGATATTGCCCTATGCAAACACACGCGGTGGTGACGAGATCGGAGCAGCCAGACTTTCCGAAGCCCAGAGCAGAGCAGACCCCGCTGGCGCAGCCCCGCCTTCCTGATGCGCTGAGAACGAGACGCTGCTTTTCTCCTGCCGAGAAAATCCAGCTCCAGCGCTTCCGGGTAGCCCTCGCAGGCCGCCTGGAATATCGAGACCAGAGACGAGAGATACCATCCCTCATTCATCCTAGATTCCAGGTACAGAACTGAATAACCCCTCACAGAGAATTCTTTAGTCAGTCACTTGGCAAAACAAACTTAACTTAAACTGTAACTTTCTATTCCCGCCCACGTATTAGACTTAGGTCAGGTACACGGGGTAGGCGTAGTTAGAAACACCAGTTGAGTACGATTAGTCAAATGTATATGTGTATGTATTCATTTTAAACCTTCATATGGCTTAGAAACCATATCAATGTTTTTACAGTATTATTTTATACTTCTGCTTTTATTGTATGCACTTTACTTAACCATAAGTATTGCAATAATATCGATCCATTTCTCTTGTATGAGAAAAGAGACTGATCAATAAATAACATCTTTTATTGAACACGCCCGTCTCTTCCTTTTCTCTACAATCTGGTGAGACTAAGAATGCACGTACTGACTGAGTAAAATAAGTCGTCTTTTGTTTTCACACGACTCTAGAGATACACTCTTGATTAGGGGAGAGCAAAGTTGTCATGTTCTATGGTTGTCAGAAACTAAATCCCTTCTTGTCTATCCAGGGAGGTTCAACTCCTCCTTGCCTATTCGAGAAAGTTTCTAGTGAACTCTGAGCTAGCTGGCAAACCCAAAACTTTAAGTCTAATATCGACAGTAGTAGACCTAGTTAACGTCTGGTGTAGGCCTATACTATTGAAGGTATTATTCCAATGCGCAGAGCCTATTGGGATAATAGGAACTACACTACACCCTCTGGTTCACCAGTGCCACCCTCTGGTTCATCACTGCCATCCTCTGGTTCACCACTGCCACCCTCTGGTTCATCACTGCCACCCTCTGGTTCATCACAGCACCCTCTGGTTCACCAGTGCCACCCTCTGGTTCATCACTGCCACCCTCTGGTTCACCACTGCCACCCTCGGGTTCATCACTGCCACCCTCTGGTTCACCAGTGCCACCCTCTGGTTCATCACTGCCACCCTCTGGTCCACCACTGCCACCCTCTGGTTCATCACTGCCACCCTCTGGTTCATCACATCACCCTCTGGTTCACCAGTGCCACCCTCTGGTTCACCACTGCCACCCTCTGGTTCATCACTGCCACCCTCTGGTTCCTCACATCACCCTCTGGTTCACCACTGACACCCTCTGGTTCACCCCTGCCACCCTCAGGTTCAGCACTCACCACTGCCACCCTCTGGTTCACCACTGTCACCCTCTGGTTCACGACTACCACCCTCTTGTTCACCACTGTAGATTATGGGGGGAAAGCACACCTGCCCAGCCTCAACTGAGATCAATTAATTTGGGGCTGGTTAATGTGTCACTGAATTTGTGCTTCAAGTCTGGCACCTGCTTCCTTAGCTGTAAGTGCTTCCTGTTGCAGTTACTTTTTTTTACAGGAGCATTGTGCCATACTTGTAACTATTCTCTGACTCTGCTTTGAGGGTCAGAGCAGGGTCAGAGAATAGTTGCAAGTAGGCAACTGAACTCTGGAGGGGCCCCTCAGGAAGCACTACAGCGAATGGTTACAAATTAGCTTGAACTTTTGCATCTGCTAAGTGCTTTCAGTTTTACAAAATTCGTTTTTCTGCCATTTCGCGAGTTTCGCGGGGCGCGAATTCATGCGAAATCGAACTTGCAATCCGCAAATTTGTGCGAATTCGCCGATTTCTTTTTTTGCGTGTTCGTGCGGTTTTTTGCTTATTCGCGGACCGCTTGCAATGCACCGACCCCGAGGTTGCACATGCGGTCGTGTATGGGCGCCGCCATCTTGTTTGCGTGACGTGTTTCCGTTTCCGGGCGCTAGTTGCATGCTCGCGTCGTATGCGGCGCGCGATTACGTGTTCGTGGGCATTTTCGCGTGCTCACGGGGGAAATATCGTGCGAACTTACCCACGCGGTGCTCTATGGGCGCGGCCATCTTGTTTTTCATTCACTACTATGGTTTTGGGCATGCTACCTTTCTATCCATCTTACATCTTTGTAATCCTATGTTTTTCTGAACTTTTTTTTGTTTTTTTTGCTTATTACCCCTCTTTTCAATTTCCTACATCTATATTTTCTGTTTTTTTAAACTTTTTGTTACTTTATTACCTACTTTATTTCTTTCGCTCTCTCTCTTATTTTTTCACACCTATTCTTCTTTCCTTCTTCTTGTGCCCTGGACCATGGCTAAGGGAGGTGACAAGGGCAAGGGGAAGGGCCCAGCACCCCGTACCCGGCTCCCTTGCGGGCGTTTGAGGAGGGAGGAAGTCCAGGCCAGGGAGATCTTCTCTGCGGTGGAGGTGGCTGCCTTGATGTTTTTGTCCAAGTCCACCTCCCTAAGACCGTGGCAGCAGGTGGGCGGATTGCTTCCGGTTACGGCCTCTGGGAGCGTCGCCAGCTGTGGCAGAAGGTGTGCCGGCGCATGTATAAGGAGTCTGGGGTCCGATGCACCTACCAGCAAGTGACGCACCGGTGGAGTGACATCCTGGACCGGGAGCATGACATGCTCGACCTGCTAGGATTGGAGATCCCTGGCCTTGGTAAGTAGCTATTTAATAACTACTTTTTTTCTTTCAGCTCTGTTATATTGCTAATCTATTTTTTTCCTGTAGAGTACGAATGCTGCTGATTCGATTACATTGTAGCTAAATTAATGTTTAAATAGCTTCTGCCATTGCAGGTGCTCGCCTGGTTATTGGCGTTGCTACTATGCTTACTTGTTTGCAACTTTTTTGTCATTTGAGAGCATTACTGCGTAATGCTAGAGACAGTAGACTGAAGTCTAGTCCTTCTTTGTACTCCTGCTGCTGCCACTTTGAAGAGATAGTGGTGGATTGATACATTGAGTATATTATTTATTACTTGTTATATTACATTTGTTAGTGGTCTGCAAAAAATGATGACGGACTGTGTCTGTCACGCGACGTCTCGTGCTGCTGAGTGATGGCAGTCGTAGTAGAACCTTTTTGTTGTTGATGTAGTTAGTGAATTACATAACTTTCCTATTAGACGATCTGCGAATCCTGCAATACTGTACTACTATACTCATAGTTGACCAGATCAGATGCAATGGATGTTAATTTGTTTCCCCGACATAATTTTAGATTGAGTACAAAGAAATCAAATATTTCCAAAAAAACAATCATCCATGTTGTGTTTCTTTATTTGATGATCACCAGCATCCCCCAGGGGCAAGGCGCCGGCGGCGACAGAGACTCCGGTAGCAGAAGGTGGACAGGATCAGTCCCTTGCAGGCTCTTCTACTGGCCCCAGTAAGTTGTTCTATTGTTATATTAATACTTATACTTCCCTAACTTTTACAGCTCCTATTCATTACAAACTGGTTCCTAATAATCCTATGTTTTACAAAATAGTCTTTGATCTTCTTCTAATGTAGACTACTTTCTACATTCTTATCCTGCCTCTACCATCACTCTCTGTGCTACTACTATTTACAATTATGAGTCGGTCTGTGTAGGTAGCTAAGCTTGCCCATTCGGCAAACGGTGTGAAACAAAACTCTGATACAGCAATAGCTCTAGGCACTGAGTGCAGTGCTCTGGGTTGCCCTTGCTGTCTATTCCAGTCTTCTTAATGTAAGTGCTTTGACAATTTCCAACAACAAAATGTCATTGTTTACACCAAGTAAAAGGTAGCAGTTGCCTTTTTGATTTGAGAGGAGCACATCCCATACCGCTAGTGTTTCAGGGACTATTCTGCACACAAAGAAGTATGGACAAGATAAATAGGACATTATTGATGATTGGTGCAGTTCGACTTTCGACATACCTCAGTCCGAACAGAAGTTGAACCCCCAATCCCCTGACCGACTATCTAGAATGTCGGACCAATGATTTTAAGACACAGAAGAAGACTTCCTCCGAGTCCCGGCCTATCTGAGTCACTGAAACATGACTGCCAAGTGCAGTAGTTCAAACCTTTCCGCTCACTTGTAAACAAAAACCACACAGTGTTTGTTAGTTTTAAAGTTTTATTTTCAATTAAAAAATGAAAATATTATTTCTTTATTTTTAATAGCGTAGTATTCTGATGGATGAAGATGACGTTAAAGTTTAAACAACATTCCCATGAATGAAATTAGTATGACTCAAACTTAATAATAGTTAACAGACACATGAAATTATTAGAATAACTGTGCGGGAGCCCCCACCTTCTTTAAAGTACTTAAAGTACTGCTGGTGATGACTTAGTAGTAGTTGGTGAATCTTCTGGCAGAAGGGCAATGGAATCTTCTTTCTGTAATGAGAAAAATTGTGCACGTTAAGCAAGCATTCATCAGTTGTCATAAGAAGAAGTGTAGCATTTAATGGAATAAGCATATAAAAGGTTAACACCCTCCCCAAAACAGTAACTTTTTTTCAATACCACTAATAAAAAATGTGTTATGTAACATTTTCTTCCATTACGAGACAAAATAGGGGATTGTGTATGGCATTTGAAAATATGACATGTTTTTCCTAGACGTCACAACATCTGATGCGGCATAGATGACCACCAGTGCCGGGCCAGCAGTGCGGAGGGGTCCACTCTGGATGCGGCGGCGCCAACAGGAGGAGCTGGGGGGGAAGACTCAGCGGCGGCGGACGGTGGTAAGTTATTATACTCCTTACTTATTGAAATGTTTTTGAGTAGGCTCGCAAAGGAGTGTATGATGTACTGTACAGTAGTACACAGTACACTAGTATAAGCACACTGTACTGTCAAGAACATTTACTAATTTAGAACTAATTTTTGGGCTATTACGGAGAAGACAGTCAACCTTGACTTTTAATAGCATTAGTGGCTGTACTTCTCTGGTAACCAATGGCCCCCTCTATTTCACTCCAACTCAGCTGGCAAGTTTTTATTGTGAAGCCAAGTCATATCAGATGTAGTTTAGGGATGTGAAGAACGAAAAGTTAAAGAAGGGTGAAACGAAGGACGAGCGAGCCTTAATATTTAAGACTGTAAAGAATGGTTTTGTTGAATGCAATTCAACATAAGAAGACGGCGGTTTCCAAAATATAATGAAAAGGGTGTTAGTTAGTTGTTGACAAAAAGAAATTTTGGTACATTTGAGACATTAAGAAGAATCATAGACGTACTTTGGAAGCCTGGATGTTATCTTCTTTATCCTCCTCGTCGATAGCAGAGGTGTATGATGTAGTAGAGCAGACGCTGAGTGGATGATGTATGGCCAGTGGCAGTGCCACCCATATAGAAAAGTAAGACATTCCTATCCCCACCTGCATGTACTGCTTAAAGTACTGCGAGTCTGCATCATCATGGCCTGTGTCTGTATTTCTTGGGTGAAAGCTGAGTGAGCTGCCATTATGGCGGCTACCACAAGTTCACGTACCAGTAATTTCTTTTGCAAAACAAGAGAAAAAAATCAAAAAGGCCTTTTTTTAGTACTCTCTGACTATGTTTGTAGGAGTGAGTCCACCTATAGTGCTGCTAGTGGAATTCCTGAAACTGTGGAAAAGTTAATTTTGCCATGTTGTATGTGCCTACGTGTTCCCCACCTTATGTTATATGTGCATGATCGATATGCATGTATTCCCTTTCTGATCGATTAAAGACGCAATTACAGTTGTGTCCATCTCTAGTATGCCAGTTTCCAGTCTTCGTGAAAGCAACGAATATTAGGCCTATGTAAACCTACGTTGCCACATTTTACAGTGTGCACGTTAATTCATTGAATTGTCCCCGTTTCTAGGCCTCAAAAGGGCCCGGACTCAGATTCAGCTCCTGTCTCCTGAACCCTCCCCGAGGAGCGATACAGCCCCCACCTGTATCCCTGACCCTTAGCTTACTTTCATGCCTCGCAGTGCTCGGCTCGGCCTGGCTCTGCCTCCCAGTCTGCCAAGAGTATGTTATGTTTCTAGTTATCAGTTCAGCCCTCCTTCTCTGCATTCCTAAGCTACTGAATCGCATCAATAGTTTCCGTCATGGTCTAGCCTTTATGTCTCCATGTAAGGGAAATACTGTATTAATATTCATAGAATATTCCTCGCACACGCACTACATATAGAATTATGCATGCACCAGTCTTAGAGTCTATTAGCCTTTACCCTGATAACTTTTGGATTCTATCAACATGTACTCTAAACACCAGATACTAGATATGCCTGGGTACATGTCGCTCTGACACTCCAGACTTTAGTCTCCTCTTCTGGCACAGAAGTCATAGCCCCCAGTCCTCCCTGGTAACACGTCACTGCCAGTTTGCGCGCACCACTAGGTTAGAGGTCCCAGCTGCTCAGGTAGCCCCCTCCATGTTTCCGCCCCTTTTATGACATATTCTGTTACGTTTACATCACATGTCTATGTATACGCCCTGTACACGCCTTCTTGTTACACCATTTTACTCTTATCTTTCGCGACTGTTACGAAACCACGCCTACTGCTACGCCTACTGTATTGAATGTAATGTATTTTGTTTAACTATATATATTGTGCACTGTTATTAAAAGCTAGCCAATTCCCAGATCCTGCCCGACAGCTGCCGGGCCCTGCCATCCTATTCCCGTACAGGCTGTCCTGTTCCTGTCCTTTATGCTTGATTAAAGCCTGTCAACTCCAACTACCTCGAATCTTGACTCTTATTTATTGAGCTACCTGTTTATTGATTATAGTCAAAAATAGATCCGGTAATTAATTATTTATTTACCACATAATGGCGCCCGAATAGGGACTTGCCCTTTCCCCACGCGCCGGAGAAGCCACGCAGGCCCCCTGATCCTCTGCAGCCGTGACGGAACCATACCGTGCACGTGCAGATATTTCTGCTTCAAGTATCCCTCAGGCCCACGGAGGAGACGGAGGTTGCGGTCCAGCGTCCAGACGAGGCGGTGGAGGAACGCGGCGAGTCCCGACCAGAGCCCAAGCCGAGAGTCCAAGGTCCGAGGTATCCGGAGGCCCACCTGTAACTGAAGTCCGAAGTTCGTCCGTCTGTCGTCGTAGCAGTCCAGTCCAGTCTGAGGCCTTCCGTTCTTGCTGCCCGGTGAGTACCGTTGCTGGGGTAGTATCTAGACAGGGTCAATTAATTTGTCTCTGGTCCGTGGGTTTGGGTACACAGATCCAACACGAAGTGTTCACCTAGGTGGACGCGGGTCCTGACGTGTCTCTTTATGGGACCGGTAAGTTTCGTACTGTTTCAGCAGTGCATCTAGTCATTCTAGTAAGTTTCTGTTCCAGTAAGTTCTGTTCTCGAGAAATTCATGTGTTCTGTTTTCAGTATTTCAGGTAGTATTCTGTCCGAACTGTTATTTTAAATGTTATTCCATGTGTTTTCAATGTCGTGGTATGAATGATTCGTTTTTCAGTTATTATTGTGTTTATCGTGTATTGTATTGTGTCCAGGCTCCAGTCTAAATTATGCCTCTGTTCACGAAATTACGTCAGTTAAGAACTAGAAAAGGTCTGCTCGAGGAAGCAGTTCCTGTCCCGCCTAGGGACAGCCCAGGTCATTTTATGTATCATAAGCATGGCATAAGTGCCATATTATATCTAGATTTATGGGTGGAGTACACCAAGGAATTAGAAGAGAAATATAGATGGCCCGTATCAGGTACGTGGGATGCCGAGTGCATCATGCGAGTAGAAGAAGCATTATGGAAAAAGAAAGCCAGACAATCCCAGAAAGATGCCATCGAGTTATGGCGCAAAGAATCTCATAAAAGAACCGAAAAAGAAATCAGAAAGACAGAATTAAGTAGGGAATCCTCAGAAAGAGCCCACGAAAGGGAATTAATCGAAATAGGTGAACGAGTTAAAGCCGAACAGTCAGACAGACAGAGAAATGCTCTCATTAAGGGTATGTATCCTCTTCTTGCCGAGGGCTTGCCGAAAGCAACCCCGGAAGCACCATGTAATTTTCCGCCGCCATTAGTTCCGATTAAGCTACGTCACAAACCGACCGCAGCTGATATTTTTCTTTCGTCCTACTTGGACGACACAGTCCCAGAATATGCAAATCCTGTTCCGCCAGCTCCTGTAAATAACGTAATTCCTGTTCTTCCAGCCACCGGGGCACCTGTTACAGCACCTGTTACGGTACCCCCGGTCCAGCCCATAGTACAAGTTCCCGCTACATCGGTCACTCTGCCAGCACGAAGAGTATCAGTCGACGATTCTAGTTTAGGGGCCGCGGGGGGAGGTCCTCCTGGTACCCCGCCGCCACACAAACGTGTAACGTTAGTCGAGTTACATGAACGTGCGTTACAGCGTACGCCCAAACATCAGTCCGTTGCAGATATCAAACGAGCTCTTACCGAATGCCGTTATGATCCAGTCCCAGGCGATGATAATATGGTTATATATTCATTGCGTGTAAGACGGGTGACCGAGTATTTGGACACCCTACCGAATATGAAAGAAGATCTAGACAGAATATATCGTTTCATCCGTACAGGAGACGATCCAGAAAGTATTGGCGAAGCCATGTCTCAAAGGAAAGCTGAGACTCAGCTCATGCTATTAAAGTTTTTAATCAATTGTTTAATAAGGGAACAAGATTATCCGACTAAAGATCCGATCGAAATGAGAGTTCTGACAAAGTGGAGTGATCATATAGCCGAGGGAAGACACAAGACACTCAGTAGTATAGAGAGTATGTACAAGAAAATTCGTAAAGAAATAATAAGGTTACACGAGAAACGTAAAGCAGCACAAGTGTCCGAGAAAGAAGACAACACTGATACTGAAGAAGTAGAAGACGAGAATACCGCCAGAATAGCGTATGTAGGTAAATCTAGACTTCTAGACCGATATTCACGCCTAGAACACAAGAAAGTTTTTCATCTTCCAGCACTAGAACAAGAGAATCTAGAACAAGTATTTCAAGCTACCGATCACATTCTGAAATCACGAATCGGTTATAGTGAACTTAGTACCATGCATGAACAAGAACTAGCCCGATCAGCAGTCCGATGGATTACTGATTCTACCACTTTTCCAGATGAAATAGTGGCACAAATGTTTCTGAAACTGCCCCCAGCCGAGCAGCGACTGGTGGGTATGTATATGATCCAGCACCTCATTACACTGTATGAGGGACAACATTCTGATCCAGGTCCGTTACATGATGTTCTGAACGAGTTACTCCAGTATAGATGGAGAGGTCTAGGTACCGATTTAATTAGTGTTATTCTAGAACAGCGCCACAAATATAGAACGTTTCTGAATCCGCATTTTGTTCATGTCTCACCTCCAGAAAGTAAATCAGTTTACATAGATAGACAGCATCCGTTACGAGAAGTACACCCAGTTAGAGGAACGGGTGGTGAGCTAGAACGAGTATTTGTTTACACCCCCATTACAAAGATGGAACTCTTAGAGATGAAGAAATTAATTCCCTGTCACGACAAAGATCCAGCAGGGTTCCATCGAGAATTAAAAGACATGCTCCGTATGGGAGAATACACATATCCAGATATTATTAAAATGCTAAAGGTTCTGTTGCCCGCAGGGGTATATGAAAAACTCAAGGAAAAAGAATGGGAGGTGGGAGAGAAAAAGATTGATTGGACAGCTCTAGAAGCTGAAGATAAAATACGAGTACCAGGTACCGGTCTTGGGGACAAATGTAAAGAATTGCCCGAGTTATTGATACAAGTTTTGCCAAGGTTACTAGCCACGAAAAAGGAAGATTGGGATGCAATCTCAGCATGTAAACAGAAACAGGATGAAGACACTAGTGATTTTTATTCTAGATTTGAAAAATGTTTTATTATTAACAGTGGTTTGAAGACAGGTAGCGAGTCATACCCTCATCTTTTTGTTTCTAAACTAGTCGAGAATTCAAGTCCACAAGTTAAAAATCGAGTATTGAAAGTCGAAAGTAGTTGGCAAGCTAATACCCCGTCGCAAATGCTCCAAATGCTCCAGTATCACCAGAATAGAATCAGGGAAGAGCAAGAACACGAAAGGAGACGTATGAAAGATACGAAAATGAAAGTATTAGTTGCACAATCTGTTCCACAAGACAGTCAGAAGAGGGGTCCGAATCAAGCCAGTCATCCTGCAGCTCCCGTTAAAGGGACTTGCAATTATTGTAAGCAGCCAGGTCATTTCATAAACGAGTGTGCAGTTCTGAAACACAACATAGCTACTGGTAAAACTAAAGAAAGACCACGTCCGCCTAGACAAGAACAAGTTTCACAGACTTCTCAGTCACCACAGAATGCACAACAGACAGTTCCAGCACTGCAGCCTATCGCTGCAACACAGCATGTTACACAACAGATGTACCAGTATGCCCAGTCAGAGTATCCAGAGTATCAACAGTATTCATGAAACAGCCTAGAGAGGGAGGTAGGCTTGCCTCTCATCGAGATACCTGTAGATCAAGAGGGTCCCTATGTACACAGTCAAGTATTAGGGAAAGACAGAAAGTTTCTGATTGATACAGGGGCAAGTAGGACTACTATCAGTCATGACGAGGTTCCAGGGGCTCCGCTCTCAGGCTCTAGAAATATTTCCCTTGGATTTTCAGGAAAGCCTATTGTTAACGAGATTTCAAAACCAGTTTCCCTAGAAGTCGGTCCATTGTCCCGAACTACTGATTTGTTACTTACGAAATCATGTCCAGAAAATTTGTTAGGCATTAAAACATTGAAAGAATTAGGTGCAGTAATTTGCTGCTCTCCAGAAGGAATCCGATTGTTTTTGAGAGACTTTAAAGGTCACTATGTATTACGTGATTTTGATCCAAGACTACTGAATGTCCCGCAGCATTTATGGGCGCAAGGTCCAACTGATGTAGGTTTTATGCAAATCACACCCCATCGTGTGACTCTCAAACAAGGTATAGTCTTGCCACGAATCAGACAGTACAGATTGCCACCGGAGGCTGTAGCAGCCTTATCCAAAATTATTGACGAGCTCATTGCTCAAGGAGTGGTTGTAGAAACTGACTCCAATGTATGTAATTCTCCTATCATTCCAGTCATGAAACGTACTGATCCAAATGCACCTCCAGTATATCGATTAGTGATTGACCTTCGAGAACTTAATAAATGTATCATACCCCAGTATCCAGTAGTCCCAGATATTTCATCCCTATTGACAGCCATTGATTCTGAAGCTACATTTTTTACTGTTATCGACCTCAAGAATGCATTTTTCAGTGTCCCCATTCATCCAGACAGCCAGTACCTTTTTGGTTTTTGTTTAAATGGAAGGAGCTATAAATTCACACGAGCTCCTCAAGGTTTCACAGAAAGTCCTAGTATTTACAGTCAAGCACTTAAGAGACAACTAGACAATATTCACATGCCAACAGACACTGCCCTGCTCCAGTATGTCGATGATCTACTGATCACAGCCCGTTCTGAACGTGATTGCGAGCGAGCGTCACTTACAGTTCTGTATTTCCTAGCCGAGATGGGGCACAAGGTGTCCCCTTCGAAGCTTCAGTTCTGTGTCCAGCAAGTAATCTACTTAGGCCACTTACTGTCCAAGTGGGGTAGGCAGTTGACACCAGACCGTATCCAGTTAATAGCGAGTCTTCCACAACCCAAGACACAGAAGGAGGTACAAGCTTTTATTGGCCTCACTTCTTATTGCAGACAATGGATTCCTCAGTATGCATTTCTAGCCAAGCCACTGATGCAGTTAACGACACAGGAGGCAGCCATATCGACTGTCCTCCCTTGGACCCAGGAACATACACTTGTTTTCAATGAATTAAAGAAAGCCTTATGTCAAGCACCCGTTCTAGCAACACCGAATTACAGTAAGCCTTTTACACTTTTTGTCACAGAACGTGATGGTACTGCATTATCTGTTCTCACACAAGATCAAGCAGGACAATACAAGCCCTGTGCTTATTTTTCAAGCACATTAGATCCAGTAGCCCAGGCGCTGCCTGCGTGCCTCAAGTCAGTTGCAGCCACAGCTCTAGCAATCAGACAAAGTGATTCCATAGTATTAGGACACTCCCTGACAGTACAAGTTCCACACTCCGTGGAAGTTCTTTTAAACCGAACACAGACTCAGCACTTGACAATTGCACGTTTAACAGGTTATGAACTGACACTGTTCCAGCCACACATAGAAATCAGACGCTGCAAGGTTCTAAATCCTGCTACACTGTTACCATCAGTTACTTCAAATCCTGCCACACATGACTGTGTGGAAGTTATTAACACTGTGACTAAGCCAAGACAAGATCTGACAGACATTGCATTACCTGACCCCGACCTTACACTTTACGTGGACGGTTCATGTATGAGAACTAGTACAGGAGAACTAGTAGCCGCGTATGCAGTGACTACTGAAACTGAAGTTATTGAAACACACCGTATTGACACCCTGTCTGCTCAAGCAGCAGAGCTAGTTGCTCTGACCCAAGCCTGCATACGTGCTAAGAACCTGAAAGTAAACATATACACAGATTCACGTTACGCATTCGGAGTCGTACACGACTTCGGAGTACTCTGGCAGGAGAGATTTCATGACTTCTCATGGAACCAAGATTCAGCATGGTCTCCTCATTCAAGCTCTGTTAGATGCAATACATTTACCGACAGCTATCGCTATCATGAAGTGCAAGGCACATACGAAAGTTACTGACATCATTTCCCAAGGTAACGATCTAGCAGATCGAACAGCCAAGCTTACAGCTCAGACCCCAGACATTCCGACACAGACATCCACTCCAGAACAGACTACTTGTATGACAGTTAAGGACCCTACACAAGATGTCATAGACATACAGTTACATGCTACTCCCGAAGAAATCAAGAAATGGTCCGAACAAGGAGGGGTCCAGACAGATCAGGGATGGGTGACGAAGGGAAAAGCCACATGGTTTCTCCCCGACTCTATGGTTCAAGTCATTATTAATACCGCACATAGTCCAGCACATCTAGGAGAAAAAGCTATGTTAGACAGTATTCAGAACCTTTGGTTCAACAAGCACTTACGAGCTGCAGCCAAGCAGAAAGTCCGTACTTGTATGATATGTTGCCAATTCAATCCAGGTAAAAGTGTCCCGGTGGAACAAGGTGGATTCCAACCCCCTGACCACCCTTTTGAAGTCCTCCAGATGGATTATATTCAGATGGAGCGATGTCGAGGTTTCAAGTATGTCCTTGTAGTCGTATGCGCTTTGTCCAGGTGGACAGAAGCATATCCAGTTCCAGATTACACAGCCGCGACCACTGCCAAGCAGTTGGTTCGTGAATTCTTTCCCCGCTATGGACTCCCTAGGGTCGTGTATTCTGATAACGGCCAGCCATTCTCATCTGAGCTTATGAAACATGTTTCCCTCTTGTTAGGGTACCAGTGGAAGTTCCATTGTGTGCGCCATCCTGAAGCAGCCGGTCTCGTAGAGAGACATAACCAGACCCTGAAAATCCGTATTGCTAAGACATGTAAAGAGAAAGGTGTAGACTGGCTAGTTGCCCTGCCAGTTGCTTTATTCTTCATGAGGATGGTTGCACATTCCAGATCAGGTCTGTCCCCTTATGAGGTCGTATTTGGCCGCCCCCCAAATATGTGGGGTACACCTAGACCCCGCAGTATTACAGATGTTTCTAGTAATATGTTGACAGATTACCTAGCTTCCTTGATGTCTGCCCTACACTCTTGTCGTTCACAGGTTGCCGCCGCATTCCCAGACAATACCGAAGTGAAACCGCATGAGGTCATTCCAGGCGACCTTGTCCTTGTAAGGAACTTTGATCGTTCAAGTCCACTGGAGCCTCGTTGGAAAGAGCCGCGACTTGTCCTCCTGACCACCCGCACGGCCGTGAAGTTGGAAGGCCGCAAGGGGTGGGTCCATCTGTCCCATGTGAAGAAGTTTCATGGAGTTCGAGAACAAACATTTTCTAAGAACTGTTCCATTTCTAAAGACTGCCTGAAACCAGACTTTGATCTGAATCCTGAACTGAAAGTTCCTCTGTTAGAGAAAACTCCGCAACAGGAGTATAAAAAGAAACTCCGGTCTAGTAAATTAAGTCAGCCAGTTTAATTGTCTAAGTCCCTCTCGGGTGAAACGGTTAGACAGGTATCTGACATGTATGAGATAGACCCCCATAGTGAGAGAGTTAGTCAAAACTCTATAAGATGTATCGTTTTTCTAAGTTTCCTATTGTTTCTAAGTTTAATGGTTACCTGCACAAGTTATGCATTACATTTATGTTTTCCAAGTTCACATGTAAATAAGTTTTCTAATGCTACAGTAGAGCACACATTCAGTGATCTGCCTCCTCACGAGTTATCCTATCGTCTTGCTATGAGAAATAATACATTTATAAGAATGTTACACTATTCACACCAGACCAGCAATGCCACTAATTGTTGGGTGTGTGGTCGACTCCCCCCTTTCCAGACACCGAAGGGAGTTCTGCCACTTTTTCCTTATCCGTTTTCACATAATGGTTCGTGTGGAGCATGGTCCACGTTAACGACATCCTCCAATGATATGTCCCTTCTGAATAGAACCTGTTTCCCAGACAAGCAAGGTCTCCCCCATAGAACAGGGTTAGATCTAGAAAATGAAGTTTATAATTTAGGTAATTATTCTTCGAATTTTATGGTCCTGAATGTTCAGTCTGATACTACTCCAGACTTACCTGCTATTTCAGTACTACCAGTCAAAGGCGAATTATGTGTCCGAAATAATGGTTCCGCACATGTAGGACATAGTGATTGTACTACTATTGTCAAGTATAGTGACAGTGGGAAATCTATTTTCAAAGCCTCACGTCATTCTTATTTCGTTTGTGGTCAGACCGCATATGTTCGTCTGCCCCTCGATTGGGATGGAACATGTTACATTGCCTTCCTACTGCCACCAGTTTTTCTAGCCCCATCTGACTATCACAGAAACACACATCTAGTACACGTCAGACATAGAAGGGAGATTGAATCCCCAATTGTCGATCAAACTGAAACTACTCTAGAACAGTATCAAGACTTTAATAAAGGTTTCTTCTTCTTTATAGGACCTGTCCAGAATAGTAAGTTAATACGTAGGTTAACCAGAACCCTTGAAGCAGTAGTGAATGAGACTACTTCTGCTCTAGGTAACTTAACCGAAGAGCAATCTGCTATGAGATTTGTCGTGCTCCAAAATCGTCTCGTTCTTGACGTCATACTGGCCGATAGAGGAGGAGCATGTAGAGTCATCGGATCTAGTTGCTGCATTTTCATTCCTAATAACGCTCCGTCTGTTTATTCAGCTATAACCAGACTTCATAAAATTGCCCATCAGTTACACCAGAATCCAGGCACCTGGACATGGTCCGGTTGGCTCTGGAGTATTATATCTGCCTGGGGATGGAAAGTATTGTCATTCCTAGGTATTGCAGTAATGATCATATTCAGTTGCTGCCTCTGTATACAATGTGGCCCTGCGATTTGCGGCATGTGTGCTACCTCTTGTATTCCTAGTCCTAAGTCCCGTTCCAAGACAATTCGAGACGAGCAAATTATGCTATATGAAATGATAGATGGTATCATGAATATAGATGTTTCCTGATGGAAACGTAGGGCACAAGGAGGGAATGTGGAAAAGTAAATTTTGCCATGTTGTATGTGCCTACGTGTTCCCCACCTTATGTTATATGTGCATGATCGATATGCATGTATTCCCTTTCTGATCGATTAAAGACGCAATTACAGTTGTGTCCATCTCTAGTATGCCAGTTTCCAGTCTTCGTGAAAGCAACGAATATTAGGCCTATGTAAACCTACGTTGCCACATTTTACAGTGTGCACGTTAATTCATTGAATTGTCCCCGTTTCTAGGCCTCAAAAGGGCCCGGACTCAGATTCAGCTCCTGTCTCCTGAACCCTCCCCAAGGAGCGATACAGCCCCCACCTGTATCCCTGACCCTTAGCTTACTTTCATGCCTCGCAGTGCTCGGCTCGGCCTGGCTCTGCCTCCCAGTCTGCCAAGAGTATGTTATGTTTCTAGTTATCAGTTCAGCCCTCCTTCTCTGCATTCCTAAGCTACTGAATCGCATCAATAGTTTCCGTCATGGTCTAGCCTTTATGTCTCCATGTAAGGGAAATACTGTATTAATATTCATAGAATATTCCTCGCACACGCACTACATATAGAATTATGCATGCACCAGTCTTAGAGTCTATTAGCCTTTACCCTGATAACTTTTGGATTCTATCAACATGTACCCTAAACACCAGATACTAGATATGCCTGGGTACATGTCGCTCTGACACTCCAGACTTTAGTCTCCTCTTCTGGCACAGAAGTCATAGCCCCCAGTCCTCCCTGGTAACACGTCACTGCCAGTTTGCGCGCACCACTAGGTTAGAGGTCCCAGCTGCTCAGGTAGCCCCCTCCATGTTTCCGCCCCTTTTATGACATATTCTGTTACGTTTACATCACATGTCTATGTATACGCCCTGTACACGCCTTCTTGTTACACCATTTTACTCTTATCTTTCGCGACTGTTACGAAACCACGCCTACTGCTACGCCTACTGTATTGAATGTAATGTATTTTGTTTAACTATATATATTGTGCACTGTTATTAAAAGCTAGCCAATTCCCAGATCCTGCCCGACAGCTGCCGGGCCCTGCCATCCTATTCCCGTACAGGCTGTCCTGTTCCTGTCCTTTATGCTTGATTAAAGCCTGTCAACTCCAACTACCTCGAATCTTGACTCTTATTTATTGAGCTACCTGTTTATTGATTATAGTCAAAAATAGATCCGGTAATTAGTTATTTATTTACCACATGACTATGTTTGTAGGAGTGAGTCCACCTATAGTGCTGCTAGTGGAATTCCTGAAACTCACAGTGTCACAGGCTTACAAAGACGGCGGAAAGATACATGCCAAAATGTTATACTGTGTTTGCTACTTGCTGGTGTTACTGAGTGTCAACCTTCCGTTGAATTATTTTGACTTTATATTAAAGACTCTTGGCTACAGTATTTTTCTTTCTTTCTTCATAGATGCTACTCCCAAAAAGCTCACCCATAAGGAGATGGCTGTCCGGGCCTGGGCCCGTAAGTTGGAGGCTATTTGTGCCGAGTATCGGTGGTTGTGGGCTCGGGAGCATGAGGAGACATCAACATCTACATCCTCCTCCACTGCCCCCGGGTCCACCAGCCAGAAGCCTCCAGCCAAACGGAGCCGTGGACCGACAGCCTCCGGCCGCCGCCGCACAGCAGCAACAAAATCAGCGCCCCCCAGATCCTGGATGGTTCGTGTGCGCCGGCTACGTACAAGAGTGGACTACCTGGAGCAGTTGGGCGAAAAACATCAACGCCAGCTCCGGGACCTAGCTGCGGGACATGCAGCAACAGCTGTCCACACTACGCCACCGGAGGAAGTGACTGTCCCTTGCCCGTTTTTAGGTCGAGGACCTAAAGGCTGCGCTTGCGCAGTCTGGGGTCGGAGAATTAATGTCCCTTAGTAGCGCTTTGGAACACGCCTCCCTGCCCTGTCTCTCCTCCATTGGCTGGCTTCCTAAACGGAGGCCAGCCATTGGAGGAGAGATGCGTCACTCCGATTTAGCCCCGTCTTTTTCAGATTTGGGGGCGTAAGTTTTGCTGTTCTTTAGACAGTGACGTTGTCTTTCACTCAAAACAGCAAAACCACGCCCCCGAATCCGAAAAATTCGGAAGCTGGCGGGCGCCATTTTGCTGGTCGAGCAGCGTCTACCAGGACATGAGGTAAGCCTCTGCTCCCTTATTTGTGCCTTTCTTCGTGCCCCTGCCCCCGTTTGTGCTGTTTTTCTGCCCCCCCTGTTTGTGCCATTGTTTCTTGCCTCTGACTCCCTGTTTGACAACCCCTTCCCTCCACCCGCACGTCTGGTTTTCCCTTCCTCCCGTGTGCCGTTTTTCGTGCTTCTGTCCCCTGTTTGTTTTTTTGCCTGTTTACTTAATGACGCTGCTCGAGGTTGCTAGGACCAGACCAGGACCCGGCCCTTTCCCACGGCCCCGCTTGACATTGCCCTGCATGCTCAGACTCCTGGAGCAGGGTCTCTCACCTGCCTCAGGTGTACAACGCTCATAACACCTCCCCTTCCTCCCCGCCTCCTGCCCCCAGCTCCTCGGACATGAAAGAGCTTCTCATGGCGAGAGACCGCCGTGGACAGCATCGGTATTCAGCCCCTGGAGAGGGCAGTGCAGCGGCGGAGGCACTGGCGGTGATTGCTGGGCCCAAGGGCCCTGACCTAGGCTGCAAGATCCGAATGTAAAGACCATGGGACCCTATGATGCAAGTCGTAGACCAGTCTCGCGAGAGGGGAGGAGACAGAGATGTCTGCGCTGATGACACATTTCAGCAAATTACTTTTTATGAACTATTTTCCCCAGGCCTCAAGATCTGAAATGGCATGGGTGGAGCACGCCGGCTTCTTTAGGGGTTCACTCGCAAAGGCCATGGTCTCAAACCGGAAAATGTCACTAAGGCCCCATTTACGAAGACGATGGTTCCAAATCCCCTTCCTTCCCCAGGGCTGGCTACCTTTGAGTAAAGAGCAAACCTTAGCAATTTCCCCTTCTGTTGTATAATTGTCATTTAATTACACGGTTTTCTCTAGCGCTTAAGCAAAAGTACTGCTTTTAAAAGGGCTGTATTTTGTCCTTTATTTACTGTTGATTGGAAACGCACGAGCTTGTTGCTAAAGCCACTTCGCATGATGAAAGTTACCCACGAAGTGCACAAAATACAATTCGCAATACTAAATCCCAGCATCATAATGTAAAAAGAATGGATTTGGGTTGCTTTCTGACAAGAATGATATACCGGACTGATTGGAAGATGACATCAGAGTGAAATGAACCTGTGAAAGCCTAGGGGGCCCCCGCCGTGTGTTTTAGTCTAGGCTGCTGTAGCTCCCAGGGCATACACAGTTCTTTACCTGATGTGTGCTTGTCTGCGCTGGAGATGGGGCCTCAAAGACAGCCCCATACAAAGTATTTCGCAGGTCACCCATAGGCTGAATTGCTGGTGGGAAATGCATTCTTTTATGATTTGAAAGCTCATTTACTTATAGGGATCACTGCACGTGGTCTCTACGTAAGCAGACAGACATGAGCTCCTCGTCTCTACTCGTGATCACCCTGCAGCCCCTCCCTTACAATTCCCTCCCAGAGCGCTATTATGCCTCAGTCACCACCGTTTTTTTTAAGGTGTTGTGCGAACCCTCCCAATCAACACAGTTACCCTGACCCATCATCCACGGACACCAGCAGTGGGTCGGAGCCAGAACTGCCATCACCTCTTGGGTAAAGACTCCCCAGCCATCCTCACGCCCACCCTTCGCCGCCTGACGACAGGGGGGGGGGGCGGCGGGCAATCCTCCGTGTGTGGTGGGGGTTGCTGAGTACGCAACACAGCTGTGGCAAACGAGCTGCAGCTTCTCTGTGACTGCCCAAAGCCTGTGTATTCTCCCAGCTGTAAGATCCAGGCACTCTTTGAGTGATTACGATCGCGCCCTCCCACCAGGACCGATCGTGGGTTTGAAAACAGCGTTTCAGCGGGGCTATTATGGGCATGCTGTTGCGAGCTCTTCTTTTCCGGTAGAAATCGGGAGAGTCCCCTGACAAAGGAGGTTTACCGCGACTCCAGGACTAAGAGGAGCTTGATTTGGGCTTAAGCCCCGCTGCGGAAAGTATAACTTTTTGGGGTTTGCGCAGGGATTTATTGAAATGTCTGTTTTAATGAAGACAGATTGCATAATTGTACTGTGTTGGTCATTTGGCACATCGTGACAGCATTTTCATTGTCCTGACTTTTTGTTCAACTTCTCAAGTTCTAAGCAATCCTCTCCAATAACAACCACAGACGGGCACCCATTTTGTGCTCCTCTGCCCCCTGGCTGTGCTAGCTCCCCTGCCCCCTAGCTGTGCTTGCTCCCCTGCCCCCTGGCTGTGCTTGCTCCCCTGCCCCCTGACTGTGCTTGCTTCCCTGCCTCCTGGCTGTGCTTGCTCCCCTGCCCCCTGGCTGTGCTTGCTCCCCTGCCCCCTGGCTGTGCTTGCTTCCCTGCCCCCTGGCTTTGCTTGCTTCCCTGGCCCCTGGCTGTGCTTGCTTCCCTGCCCCCTGGCTGTGCTTGCTTCCCTGCCCCCTGGCTGTGCTTGCTTCCCTGCCCCCTGGCTGTGCTTGCTTCCCTGCCCCCTGGCTGTACCTGCTTCCTTGCCCCCTCGCTGTGCTTGCTCCCCTGCCCCCTGGCTGTGCTTGCTTTCCTGCCCCCTCGTTCCCCTGCCCCCTTGCTGTGCTTGCTTCCTTGCCCCCTCGCTGTGCTTGCTTCCCTGCACCCTCACTGTGCTTGCTTCCCTGCCCCCTCGCTGTGCTTGCTTCCCTGCCCCCATGCTGTGCTTGCTTCCCTGCCCCCTGGCTGTGCTTGCTCCCCTGCCCCCTGGTTCCCCTGCCCCCTCGCTGTGCTTGCTTCCCTGCCCCCTCCCTGTGCTTGCTTCCCTGCCCCCTCGCTGTGCTTGCTTCCCTGCCCCCTCGCTGTGCTTGCTCTCCTGGGTGTGTGTGTGTGGCTCTGGGTGTGTGTGTGTGGCTCTGGGTGGGTATGTGGCTCTGGGTGGGGGTGTGGCTCTGGGTGGGTGTGTGTGGCTCTGGGTGGGTGTGTGTGGCTCTGGGTGGGTGTGTGGCTCTGGGTGGGTGTGTGGCTCTGGGTGGGTGTGTGGCTCTGGGTGGATGTGTGGGGCTCTGGGTGTGTGTGGGGTTCTGGGTGTGTGTGGGGCTCTGGGTGTGTGTGGGGTTCTGGGTGCGTGTGTGTGGGGCTCTGGGTGCGTGTGTGTGGGGCTCTGGGTGTGTGTGTGTGGGGCTCTGGGTGCGTGTGTGTGGGGCTCTGGGTGCGTGTGTGTGGGGCTCTGGGTGCGTGTGTGTGGGGCTCTGTGTGTGGGGCTTTGTGTGTGGGGCTCTGTGTGTGTGGGGCTCTGTGTGTGTGGGGCTCTGTGTGTGTGGGGCTCTGTGCATTTGCGAGGTATTAAGCTATTGGCATTGTAAATGACAATGCCATTTATTTAACGATTAAGCTATTGGCAATGTAAATGACAATGCCATTTATTTATGATAAAAAAAAAGAAAAAAAATGTCATGAACATTGCCATAGCTCTACCTTTAATAATGCCGAGACCATTGCATTGTAAATGCTTGTTTAAAGACTGTTGGGGGGGTGGGAACTGGGTGTTTGGGAAAGGGGACTTTTGGACTTTTGGACATTGGTTGGGGTTAGGTAGGGGGGTGAGTTGGGTTAATTTATTTTATTTTTGTACTACATAGATATATTTCCTAATAATTATTTTTCAAACCAAAACATAGTATACGCGTTCATATTATTTTGTGTGGGGGTGGGCGGTGGTTACTGGACATTTGGTTTCTTCCAACTTACCAGCATGAATGAAACATAAAGGGCCCGATGTAGGTGGCAAATACCGGTCGGAAACGGCCAAATTCGGCCGTTTCCGACCGGTATTTGGCATCTTGAGATGTAGGGGGTCAGATTTTACAGATTCGGTAAATTTACCGAATCTGTAAATTTACCGAATCTGTAAAATACCGAATCGGTATTTTTACCGATTCGGTAACGGCCAGATGTAGGTGGGACTCTTCAGAGTCTCTAAGGCCTTACAGAATCGGTATTTTACCACCCAATCCAATTGGGTGGTAAAATACCGATTCCAGGTGTGCATGCACATGTGTGCATGCACACCTAGCCATGTGTCAGACAGACATGCCCTTAGGGCATGTCTGTGTGCCACATGACACACCTGCCCGTCTTTGGGGTGCTAGAGGGTGTCAAAGTGACACCCCCTGCACCCTTGCTAAAATTGGTATTTACCGATTCTGTAATTACAGAATCGGTATTGCCCATTGATTCCTATGGGCTTCAAGGCCCATAGGAATCAATGGGCAATACCGATTCGGTATTTACAGATTCGGTAAATACCGAATCTTAACGATTCGGTATTTACAGAATCTCTAATACCTACATCTCCCCCCTTCATATTTACCGACTCTTAAATAACGAATAGGTAAAATTCGGTATTTAAGAGTCGGTAAATATGAATTACCTACATCTAGACCCTAGTCCTGAAATGTACCAAAATGCAAGTAACTGAGTTAGTACATTTAGTAGCCCTACTACTGTACTTTGCTAGTAGTACTGTCAGTCTCTGCTCTCCTCCCAACTTAGTCGTCCTAGCCCATTATTCTACTACCTCTCCAATATGCTTATCTTACCTGTGATTTGTGTTTGAGAATCGGGGTAGCCCCAGGGCTGGCTGCATTGCAAATGGTGATTAAGGTTGGTTGTTGACTTGAATCCTCGACGGATGCAATATCATTGTTGTGCTGGTAGCAGTAGTGGTACACACTGGCAGTATCACCATATGAAAAAAAAGGAAATGAAACATTGAGTGGCCTGAGCGTAGCATTAGAAACAGTACAATAGATAGTACGGTACAGAACAGGGCCCTAAATTGTAGCCTAAGCAGTGCCAACGAAAGGTAAGCATTACGCATTTGATTGTTCACGTCGTGTAGGAGGAGGATGTTCTTATCAATCCACGATGGCCACATGAACTTCTGGTTGCTTTGACCTTATCCTCCCCAGCAAGTGTGTGGAAGTTATTGTTGTTGTCAGTCACACCTCAATGAAATACCACACAGCCCGGGGGAAGAGGGTTAGGGTTTGAAAATTGGATGGGAATGGGGGTTTTGGGAAAGTTTGGTAGAGAGGAAAAAAAAACACAGCATGGACAGTCAAACAGCAAATGAAGAGAAACAAATCTTTGGATTTGAAGATATTGATAAATCTTTAAAGGGACATAAAGGAAGTGCACTACTGCATGCCAGGAGTTGTTTACTAAATGGATGGTTAGGTTACTGAAAAGTAGTACTACTACTTACTGCAACTTACTAGTAACTACGATGAAACAAGTTGACAGTACAGGGCTGCAGTCATTACGCAATTTTACTTGCCTCTCTGCCCTCAGAGAGAATAAACACTTAGAACATTAAATTAGTGTTAAACATAGCAAAGATGTATCAAATAGCTGGAGGGATGAATTTGAAGCAGAGATCAAACAAACGCACAGAGAACAAACGTAGAAGTAAGTTCAAGTTCACAAGAATATCATTTAAAAGACAAGGAGAATTTTGGATACTGTTACTGTTTTTGTAGTTGTCCCATTGAATTTGTGAAGTTGATGCATCCAGCCATTCCTCTTATTCGCGGTACTCCTTCATTCCATCGGATGCTCCGTCGATCAATCTTGGTGACCAGACACACTGTCCACTGCCTGCCTGATGCGGATTTGCGGATCGCTAATTGTAAGCCTGAATAGTACATCGATGGCACAGGGTAAAAGCCTGCCTGTAATTGATGATGGAAAAACACAACAGTAAGTGTTAAAGACACCTCAGAGAAAAAATATATAAGGGACGCTGTGTAGTGCAAAAATTATACCTTCACTTTCAGAGATGACAATCCCCAAAATTTAGAACACCCCACATTACCCTCCCAAAAACGTGGAGAATACTGCTGCTACCTTGCAGAGGCCTCATTTCAAATCGTGCCAAAACGCACTCAGAAAGTATGCCCAAAACCCCCCTTTCCCACCATAGATTTTCTTCAAACCACTTGCAATCAAAATTAGACATTCCAGTGTTCCAAGACCCCACCCAGTCGTAAAAATCTAGAACCCTCGCCCAAACACATGCAATACAATACTGCTAACCCTAACGAGCCCTAAGTTAAGAATAGTGCCAAACGCTTTCTTTAACTAGGCCAAATCCCCCCTTTCCCACCATGGATTTTCTTCAAACCACTTGCAACCACAATTACGCATTCCCACGAGTGCTCTAAGACCCCAGAACCCAGTTGCAAAAATCTAGAACACCCCCAAACACATGCAATACTGCTGCTAACCCTAATGAGCCCTAAGTGGTGGAGTGGTGTGGCTCACTGGTTAGAGGCGGCAGACCCGGAAGCAGAAGTCGGCCCGGGACCAGGGTTCGATTCCCGACGTGGCAGGGTCGTGGACCAGGGTCAGCAGACTCGATAATTCTCGCCTCGGTGCCTACTTTAACCAGGGGTCCCACACGGCAACTCTGGGCATTAGCTTGCCTAATCTCCACAACGGCCCCATCAACGCCGGGGATGCCTGGCTCCACCTTGGGGATTCCCAGCAGGGACCATCCCACAGGGAAAGCCAGGACGGGTTCCCCAGCGGTATACAGCGCCAGGACGCCGACTGGCAACAGTGCGTTTTACAAGTATACACATTACATCACATTACATTAAGTTAAAAAAAGTGCCAAAACGGTTTTCAGCATGGATTTTCTCCAAACCACTTTTATCCGGTATTAGACCTTCCCAGCAATGCCCCTAGACCAGCCAACCCACCCGCAAAAAAGCAGAACACCCCCAAACAGGCAAAAAGCAAAAATGGAAGATCTCATACTTACAATATTTTCTGCCTTTTTTCAATTCTGTCCAAACGCGCTGTGCAGCTAGGTCATAACTCCACTTTTCCACCATGGATTTACTGAAAAACAAATGCAATCAAAATTAGACTGTGCCAGCAGTGCTCCCAGATCCCAAAACCCACCCCCAAACACCAGGAACCCCCCCAAACAGCACCCCAAAGAGAAGCAAGTGAGCAAAAACGCAAAAACATTTTCGCCTCCGATTTTCTCCAAAACACTTTTATCCGGTATTAGACCCTCCCAGCAATGCCACCAGACCCGGCAACCCAGGCGAAAACAAGTACAAGACCCCCAAACAGCCAAAAAGCAAAAATACAAAAATGGGGACTTAGACATTTTCAGGCACATTTCCAAAATCATTCAGTGCGCGCTCTGCAGCTAGGCCCTAACTCCCCTTTGCCACCATGGATTTGCTTCAAACCTCTTGCAATCAAAAGTATCCATACCCATCGTTGCTCCAAGACCCCAAAACCCACCCCCAAACACCAGGAACCCCCCAAACAGCACCCCAAAGACAAGCAAGTGAGCTAAAACGCAAAAACTTTTTCACCTCCGATTTTCTCCAAAACACTTTTATCCGGTGTTAGACCTTCCCAGCAATGCCCCCAGACCCGTCAACCCAGGGCAAAAACAAGTACAAGACCCCCAAACAGCCAAAAAGCAAAAATAAAAAAATGGGGACTTAGAAATTTTCAGGCACATTTCCAAAATCACTCCGTGCGCGCTCTGCAGCTAGGCCCTAACTCCCCTTTGCCACCATGGATTTGCTTCAAATCTCTTGCAATCAAAATTATCCGTACCCATCGTTGCTCCAAGACCCCAAAACTCACCCCCAAACACCAGGAACCCCCCCAAACAGCATCCCAAAGACAAGCAAGTGAGCAAAAACGCAAAAACTTTTTCACCTCCGATTTTCTCCAAAACACTTTTTCCCGGTATTAGACCTTCCCAGCAATGCCCCCAGACCCGTCAACCCAGGGCAAAAACAAGTACAAGACCCCCAAACAGCCAAAAAGCAAAAATACAAAAATGGGACTTAAAAATTTTCAGTCACATTTCCAAAATCACTCGTGCGCGCTCTGCAGCTAAGCCCTAACTCCCCTTTGCCACCATGGATTTGCTTCAAACCTCTTGCAATCAAAAGTATCCATACCCAGCGTTGCTCCAAGACCCAAAACTCACCCCCAAACACCAGGAACCTCCCCAAACAGCACCCCAAAGACAAACATGTGAGCAAAAATGCAAAAACTTTTCCACCTCCGATTTACTCCAAAACACTTTCATCCGGTATTAGACCTTCCGAGCTATGCCCCCAGACCCCTGCAGCCACCAGCCAAAAAGCAGACCACCCCCAAACAGGCAAAAAGCAAAAATGGGCCTAACTTCAATTCAGTCCAGATACGCTCTGCAGCTAGGCCCTAACTCCCCTTTTCCACCATGGATTTCCTGAAAAACAAGTGCAATCAACATTAGACTGTGCCATACGTGCTCCCAGACCCCAAAACCCACCCACAGAAACCTAGAAGCCCCCCAAACAGCCCCCCAAAAACATGCAATACTGGTATATTCAAAACATGGCAAATTGCGCTGTTCACAAAGCATTGCTGTTTTCAGCACTTCCACTACTTCGATCCTCTTGAAACTCACCTGGAGAGTCAATTGTTCCAGCGATTCACAAGAATCTCAGCAAGGCAGAACAAAATCGAACCACTGCGCTCTTTGAAGAAGAAGAAGAAGAAGGTCTACGACTAATTTACACTTAGTTTTCACCCAAACACACGCGCCCGCAAAACACCCAAAGAGGCCAAAATTCTTCCAATTCTGGACGAAAGAACACCAAAACCCCCTAAAACATTGACAACATCATTATGAACGAGCCTGCATCGGGCCCGAGCCCTACAATCAGCATGAACCATACCAACTTAATCCCAAAAACCCTAGTAAATCGCACTGACTGAACCCTAAACCGTAGATATGCTTTGTCTGTCTGTGTCAAAGAGCCTAGGTATGCTACATCAGGAGGATGCTTCACTCAGTGGTGCCTGCCTTGACCGTCTGCATGGCCCTGCCGCAAGCATGTCCCAAAAATCTGTTCCGCTCAAGAATTTGCGATTTTTCGATACTTTCGCGAGATTTGCGAAATACCGAAAAACAGCAAATTTTGCAAACATAACGGATGTTTGGCCCAAGCTTGAGGTAGTGCCATGCAGTGGGTCAAGGCAGGCACCACTGAGTGAAGCAACATGATGTAGCATACCTAGGCTCTTTGCCAGACCGACAAAGCATATCTAATTGTATGCAGCAAGCCACATAGCCCCAATTTTACATGAACTGCTGTCTGGAGTGGACTCTGCCTTGCATAACAACAACAGTACACTGCCTCGCCCTCGACCAATACATACCACGAATAGACAGACATGTAGTCCTGCTGTAGTAGTTGTTGTAGACTGGTTTACCTATTTGCCACTCAAGAATTGGCCATTGTTCTTCCGTAAATCGACGCTGATGATCCCTCCATCCCAGTAAGTGACTGTAAAGAAATAAGATATATTATTTAATCAATCATCATGGTATATTGGCAAGTGAGGCCGCTCCAAGGTCATTTTACATATGTTGTGAAATGCAATATAGTGGCCCCTGAATTTGAAGTACAATTTTAATCAAACAAGGTAAACAAAAACAGAGTTGTTGACATGAGGTACAATTTCTGTGTGAAAGATTAAATAATAAATAAGACAAGACATATGAATCATCATTTCATGCACAAAAAACAAACAGCAATTGGTTTCATCAGAGCCAGACAGCCACTGCATGCCATCTTCTCAATTATTCATTACCTGTTCTACTTTTTGTCCACATCTTCTTCGGAAAGTGAGGGCCCACAGGGCAGCCTCTCCTGTCAATATCAGAAGTAACTCTGTCAGCAATCAGCAAGCATGATAGTCAGTCAGTAATTTCAGTCCCACTTGAGGGGACTTGTCGTAATCCATCCATCTGCCTTGAGGGAAATGGATAGGTGGAGTCTGGAGGAGGAGTATAAAGGAGCATGAATGAGTTGTGAACTTGTGAACCTCAGGAATGCAGACTGAGGCACCTTCAAATCAATAAGGAATATAAGATAAAGACAGTCCTGCTGATGGACTTGTTGTGATTAGGTGATTAGAGCTTTGTTGAGGTAAAAGTTGCAAAACAAAGAAAGACACACAGGAATAAAAGTGAATAAGGACGAAAAAAAGGAAGTCATTTTCAGGGCTCGGTGTCAGGGAAGTAGTGCTCGTCCTCAAACTCCATGAATTGAGACGGGAGTAGGTCAGGTAACAGAGAAGAACGTCTGTCACCTAAGTCGGTGTCCTCTTGTTCCTGCGTGCATTCACGTACTTTGTAATCTGGTGGTATCAATTGCTGATTCATCTTGATCAGTGATAACCTCTCCACATTTTTGGCCGAGAGGCGGGTCCTTTTTGAAGTTACAATGGCACCAGCAGCACTGAAAAAATTTCAGAAGACACGCTTGCGAGTGGGCAAGACAAATAATTTATAGCCAGGTTGGCGATCAGTGGCCATAGATCAATTTTCCTGTACCAATACAGCAATGGGTTCGTATTAGCAAAGAACTGTGTTGGCTCATCCAGATAGGCCTGCACCATCAACTCAAGGTTCTCCACGGTTGCTCCCCTTTGCGTACCATCTGTGGCCTTCTCAGCACTGGAACAAAGAATCCCTTTACGAGTTAGCCAATCCGCTTCCGACAATATTATGGCTGGGCCTGGTGCAGGTGAGGATGATGATACGGTTGCTGCTGGTGTCGTTAACGGCTGTGAGGGAAAGTGACTCCCTTCGCCCACAGATTCAGAAGTGGAACTTGACGCTGGATGGCCTGCCGATTCAGTTGGACTTCTGACGGCTCCTTGAATTTTCTGACGATCTTTTTCGAACCGACTGGCTGACACAGCTAGCCAATGTTTGTACTTTGAAACATCTGCTTCATCAAAAGGAATGAATGATTTGCTGGCCACTGCCTTTTTGTACTGTGGATCCAGAATAGTGGCACAAATGTAATGTTGTTCTGCATGTATGTTTCAAAGCCTTTCATTGGCAACTAGGCAGCTTAATAAGTTCTCCGCCAACCAATATTCATCTTGCTTTCCAACATCATCTCTGAACATTGAAGACACGTCCTTCAGTTGGTGCTCTAGCATGACCAACAATGGGATAGCTTTGCTCAAAGAACAGTCCTCCCTGCTGACTTCACGTGTGAAGACCTCAAAAGGACGAAGCATGTCTGTCAGGCTTTTAACTAGCTTCCATTCCTCCAACTCTAGCCTCATGTCTTTATGATCAGAACCTAGTTTAAAGACATAGTCATTGATTACCATGCACTGCTCAGACAGACGCTCAAACATGTAAAAGGTTGAGTTCCAACGTGTTGCCACCTCCTGGATGAGTCCTTTGACTGGCACTTTACATTCATGTTGAATGCTCCTCTGCTCCTTCCGGGCCTTAAAGAATGGCTGAAATGTGTGCAGATTTTTCGGCAGGTGGTCAGTAACTTTTTGACTGTGTTTTCAGTTTTCAAGAAATCTTGCACAACCAGGTTTATACAGTGCGCCAAACACGGCACTCTGAAATATTGACCCTCCTGTATGGCCTTAACTATATTACTGCCATTATCCATGGAAACATAACCAACTATGCGATTTCTTGGTTGCAGCCATTCAGAGACCTTACTGTTAAACTCCTCCAAAATGTTTTTTGCAGTATGAGTTTTCTTCATGGCAAACATGGCTAATGTTGCATGTTTCCGAGTAGCTTGAAAAACTGTGTCCAGGTCAACAACTGCACTTGACTTGTCTCTAACCCCTGCCAAAGACCCTGCAAAAGAGACCCAGTGTGCAGTGATGCACATGCAATCAAGGGCTTGGCAACTGGTCCACATGTCTGTTGTCAAGTGGATAGTGTGAACAGCACTCTTCTGCAAAGCTGCCCCAATCACCTCCAGCACATCTTGATGTAGTGCTGGAACCGCAACTCTGGCAAAATAGGACCGGCTAGGAACCTGCCATTTAGGGCAGAATGTTGCCACTAATTCTAGAAACCCCACCCCTTCCACGAAAGAAAAAGGGAGAAGGTCCAGCGCTAGCCTTTTAGCCAGCTTTGCGTTATCCAGACGTACCGTTGGGTGGTTGCGTTCAAATGGCGCCTCCGACCACAACATTTGGCGAATGGTGGGCTGGATCATTTTACGTGATGATGATGATGGTGATGATGACGTCTTCAAACCAGTTAGGCCCATTGATGTAGTTTTTCGCATAGGTGTCTCACCCATACTCTTAGTGTGCCTCATAGATGTTGCAGGCGTAGAGGGTGTGTGTGATACCACTGCAGTGCTGCTGCCAGGGGTACTGGGTGTACCAGAAAAAATGTCAGTCGGTTCTTGACTTCCCACCTACACAATCAGCCCCTCGTCAGCATAAGATGCAATGTCAATCGATACATTTGGATGAGTTCTACTTTGGACTTCCTGGATCTTACTTAGGTGCTCATACCACTGGATAGGGTGGTGTTTTTTTAGATGACCTCTCTGGCCTCCAGTACCATAGTTGGTACCAAGCTTACCCCGACTAACTGATACTTTACAAATCGAACAAACTACCATGTTTTCCGCCTTTTTGCTAACAGTAAAGAAGTCCCAAATTGGGGACTGGTGATGTCTGCTGAAGGTGGAGGTGCTACTTTGACTTTCAATGCCAGATGAAGTGGAGGATGGGCGTGGCTGAATTCGTTTCTGTTGTTCACTTACAGCACTACTACTTGAGGTCGAGCTGGATGGAGGTCCATGCCGGCCCTTCTGACTAAAAAAGATGGTAGCTGTAGGTCGTGTTGGTGTTGTAGTTAACGGTGGTGATACCAGTACCACGCCGCCCATATCGTGCTCAGCAGCCATTCGGTCTAGCGTGAAAATGTCTGTCTGCTGCATGCCAGCTGGGGCTGGAGAGATGACTGTGATGACTGGGTCATCGTCAGACTGTTCATCAGCAGCAGAAGACACCACTTCTTGTTCGTCGTCATCACCCATAAGTGGAAGCTTTGCGGGAGCCTTCCTTTTAGGCTTAGCTACCTTTGTCGGCTCATGGCGTGACTCACTCTCAGACTGCATGGCTGGGTTCCAATCACGATCAAGGTCATCAGAAGGAAGGGGGCTTGAAGAAGAACTTGTAGTAATAGTAGTATCCCTCCTTGACCATTTTCTTGCTGGGGATCTGGAAGACAATGGATAATCATCATCAGGAGGAGTGGCTTCCTCGGATGATACCTCCTCTTGAATATCAATTTCCTGATGTGCCCCTACTTCTGGAGGAACAAGCTTTGTAGGCAGTTGTGCCGCTCCATGAACCTCTAGTTACACCTCTCCATGCACCTGTCCATGCGCCTCTCCTTGCGGCTCTACTTCCGCCTCTCCTTGCGGCTCTACTTGTGCCTCTCCTTGCGGCTCTACTTGCGCCTCTCCTTGCGGCTCTACTTGCGCCTCTCCTTGCACCTCTCTTTGCCCATGAACTTGCGCTTGTACAAGTTCCACGTGTGGTTGTTGTTGCGGCTGTAGTTGTTGAACACTCGTCAGCTGAGTTACACCCAGCGTTGATTGGATGGTACTATCTTGTGATGAGCCAACATCACTGGTCGATGGTGATTGAGCAACCAAAGTGGCTGCCGCAGCAGCACTCATGGTCTTGGATCTAAGTTTGCATGGTGGCACTAAGCCCAATGAAGCGGAGGTGCTGCTTCCAGCTTGGTCCCCGGCGGACACCGCTGCTGCAGGCTTATTTTTTTTTCCCAAAAAAGGTGTCGGTGGGCACACCAGTCTCCTTGGTAGGTGGTGCCCCTTGCTTCTTCTGCTCCTTCTTACTGGCAGTGGCACTGGAATTTTTTTTCGCTGAGGCACTACGGCCAACTTTCTTTGGGGCCATCTTCTTAAGATGTCAGAACAGCAGGCCGCAGTTGCACGAGTTGCAGAGTTGTCTTGTCTGTGGCCACTCGTGACGTCACGTGACGTTGTGCTGCACACACCGCTGCAGGACTTCTTCCTGGCACTGGTGGTTCTCTTGTGCACCTAAAAGCAATGGAAGCCAGAGGAACATCAGTTATACACCCCAAAAAGTCAAAAAACACTAAAAAATCACCACAATCCCATGCCAACCATGCCCTCAATGATGTTTAAATTCAAGACACCCCACAGAAAGACTAGGCCCATGCACCATTGAGTAACCCTGGGCATAATGGATGAAAGCCAGGCAGAATGGGTGCAGGCCTGAGCACACTGCATGCCTTCAAAATGGCCCCTTGACCCCCACTACATGGCCAGGCCCTGCCTGTACCAGCCCTCAAAATGGCCCCACCCACATGACCATGCCCCATCAACACCCCAAAAAATCGAAAAACACATAAAAATCACCACAATCCCATGCCATCCATGCCCTCAATGATGTTTACATTCAAGACACCCCACAGAAAGACTTGGTCCATGCACCACTGAGTAACCCTGGGCATAATGGATGAAAGCAAGGCAAAATGGGTGCAGGCCTGAGCACACTGCCTGCCTTCAAAATGGCCCCTTGACCCCCACCACATGGCCGAACCCTGCCTGCACCAGCCCTCAAAATGGCCCCCACCCACATGGCCATGCCCCATCAACACCCCAAAAAATCGAAAAAAACACATAAAAATCACCACAATCCCATGCCATCCATGCCCTCAATGATGTTTACATTCAAGACACCCCACAGAAAGACTAGGTCCATGCACCACTGAGTACCCCTGGGCATAATGATTGAAAGCAAGGCAAACTGGGTGCAGGCCTGAGCACACTGCCTGGCTTCAAAATGGCCCCTTGACCCCCAGCCACATGGCCAGGCCCTGCCTGGACCAGGCCTCAAAATGGCCCCCACCCACATGGCCAGGCCCCAACAGCACCCAAAAAGTCAAAAAACAATAAAAAATCACCATATTCCCATGCCATCCATGCCCTCAATGATGTTTAAATTCAAGACACCCCACAGAAAGACTAGGTCCATGCACCACTGAGTACCCCTGGGTAATGGTTGAAAGCAAGGCAAACTGGGTGCAGGCCTGAGCACACTGCCTGGCTTCAAAATGGCCCCCTGACTCTCAGCCACATGGCCAGTCCCTGCCTGGACCAGCCCTCAAAATGGCCCCCACCCACATGGCCAGGCCCCAACAGCACCCAAAAAGTCAAAAAACACTCAAAAATCATCACAATCCCATGCCATCCATGCCCTCAATGATGTTTAAATTCAAGACACCCCACAGAAAGACAAGGTCCATGCACCACTGAGTACCCCTGGGCATAATGGTTGAAAGCAAGGCAAACTGGGTGCAGGCCTCAGCACACCGCCTGCTTCAAAATGGCCCCTTGACCCCCAGCCACATGGCAAGGCCCTGCCTGGACCAGCCCTCAAAATGGCCCCCACCCAAATGGCCAGGCCCCAACAGCACCCAAAAAGTTGAAAAACACTCAAAAATCACCACAATCCAATGCCATCCATGCCCTCAATGATGTTTAAATTCAAGACACCCCACAGAAAGACTAGGTCAATGCATCACTGAGTACCCCTGGGCATAATGGTTGAAAGCAAGGCAAACTGGGTGCAGACCTGAGCACACTGCCTGGCTTCAAAATGGCCCCTTGAGACTTGACCCCCACCACATGGCCAGGCCCTGCCTGGACCAGGCCTCAAAATGGCCCCCACCCACATGGCCAGGCCCCAACAACACCCCAAAAAGTCGACAAAACACACAAAAATCACCACAATCCAATGCCATCCATGCCCTCAATGATGTTTAAATTCAAGACACCCCACAGAAAGACTTGGTCCATGCACCACTCACTACCCCTGGGCCTACTAGCTAGTGAGGCTTTACAGGCACCCCAAAATTAAAAGAAAAAATCAACATATAACAGTGAGCTAAAATTCCATGACATAAATGAGAATTAAGTTAAAAAAAAGCACAGAAACAGTTGTATCATGCACCCATGACTAATCCTGGGCCTACTGGATACTGTGGCTACCCACCACAATATATATTTTGTTAAAGTTGTGAAAAAAGTTTTAGAACTGGAGTTTCCTCAACTGCAATGCCCCAAACAAACAACACCAACTTACTTGTAAAATCTCAAGTCCAAAAGTGATCCAAAGTCCAAAGTCCAAAAAATCCTCAAATACAAATATCCAGCAGCAGCCACAAAAAGTAATCCTTCCAGCTCCACAGCCAAATGAAAAGTGACCAGGACATGGACAAAGCACTGGGAGGAGCCTGCTGGACAGGAACAGGAAGTTGGAGACTCTGGGGCACTTCCTTCCTCCCACCCCACCCCAAAAAAATTGACTCCTGCACCAAAAAGTGCAGCCAAATGTCAATCTGAGGAGTTATTCTGATCAAAATCATCATTTCCACAAGGTTTATGCTTCCTGCGGTGGATTTCTTGTGCAGAATTGCAATTTTTGCAATTTCGGGAACACAAGCTGTTCAAACCTCCCACCGTAAGTCAGCTGCGCGCCGTCGCGGGCCTTTATGACGTACTCGCGTTGTCAAACTCTCGCCATGCAAGATGGCAAGCCGCGATAACGTAATTGTGTTCGAAAAACTCTTGCGCGATCATGCAGCAAGATCGAAAATGGCAACACACGTAAAACCAGGAGAAAAACAACTCGACAGGCTCAGAGTCAACTCCGCGCAGCGATATTGTATTTTTCAAGCGCGACCAAGCAAAATAATTCGTAGCTTGCGAATTTGCGGATTATTGGGCCAGTTTGCCCGATTCGCGGACCACGAAATCGTCAAAAATCTGCAAATTTGCCCGCGAAACGGATTTTACGCCCACGCTTAGAAATATGAGGAGTTGGTTAGTATGAATTTTAGCAATAGTAATTTCTAGGTAAGTATAATTGATTCTACTTATGGTATAAGATGAATAGTCCCCGTAAAATGTAATAAAATATACGGGGCTTTCCCATTCAAAGATGGCGCTTACGGGCAAGGGGAGCGTCGCGTAATAGCAGTCTGCCCTCAGTTTTGCTTATATTATAAGGCATGGCGGCGAAGTAGGACTCTTACTGGCTCACGGTTTACACATGCCAGGAGAATGAAATACTGACGGTAAGGATATGTACAACTTTTAAACATGCCGAGCGGTGGCTTGGGAATTATTTATTAAATTTATTTGTGAGAGGTGGGATGGATAACGCTATGTGGTACAATTTTTGGTTCCGGCTAATGGCAGCATTAATGCTTTGTTTCAGATCTGAATGGCTTCCTTGAAATATGTGGAATAGACTTTGGGTCAAGTGGTGATAGTATTGACCAATAGAACCTTGTCTGGTGTATAGAAGTGCCAGTATAAGCATTTGAGTTGGATGAATTTAAATGAGGATATGAGATCTATTTATAATTGAATTTATTTGAACAGGGTACTACAATTGTGGAGAAGAAATATGATGCTGGGCAAATAGGCGATGGATTATAAAGTTAGGAGAACTGAATATAATAGATGAGGTAAGATAAGAGCCATTGGCCGTTTTTTGGTTTACTGTTGGGTTGCAGTTTAAAGCACATGGAAAGCGTCACTGATGTACATGGCTATTTTGTTTTGTTTTTAGCGACAACTACATAATCAAATAATAATACGGATATTAAGAGTAAAGGTCTGGTTTTTATTGTAGGTGAGTGGACGTAATCTTTAATAGTTAAGGGTTTATGATACACTGCATGCTGTAGATAAATGAACAAATGGTTTGCCAAATTCAATGAAATAGAGGAGAATTGGTGTTATTTTGAACTCTTATAACATGAGTTGGTGATTGATTTTGTAAGACACAAATGGGTGGCTTGTTTTTCTTCTTTATTGTTTCTTTAACTTCCTGTAATCTCCTTGATAATTCCTTTACTTTCTCGTTATATTCTGCTCCTATACGGTGGAGGTTATGCTTTACTTCCGTTAGGAGTGGGAAGATATAGGGAATTTATTGAGTATATTTTGTATTGCAGCCCTGATGAAG
Organism: Lissotriton helveticus; assembly: GCF_964261635.1. Classification (NCBI taxonomy): domain Eukaryota; kingdom Metazoa; phylum Chordata; class Amphibia; order Caudata; family Salamandridae; genus Lissotriton; species Lissotriton helveticus. The sequence continues at coordinate 739,394,986 of NC_136070.1, forward strand.
TCTTTTTGGAGATTAACCAAAGACGAAACATGCATGTTGGCTGTATCTTTGGCTGTATTGTTATAATCTGGATTCGAGTTTAATGAATTGGAGAATTTGCTCAACAAGTCCTTGTGGAAAAAAGTGAAAGACTTGTGAAGAATAAAGAGACCATGGACTTTTTTTGTTTGGAAATCATCATTGTTTGAATGTATCCTTCTATTTGAAATTGTGATATTATATGATTAATATTTTTTCTTGGGGACCCTTACCCAAAAGAAGTACATACAATATACACTGTCTGCACCCTAAGAGACACTGTGCACCCTAATCTAGCACATTTACAGTCCAGCGTGCACTCTATACTCATTAGATTTATAATTCTAGCATTAACGGATACACAGAAGCAGAACATTGGGTAACCCCTCCAATCACCCTAAATCCCATTACAGCCGAGATGTAAGCCAGCCGCTCCTGTGCCGGCATCACCTTTGCAGAAATGTCCTTGTGAGTAAGGCCTGGCTGACCTTTAACCCATAATTACTGGCCTACCTCCCCTCAGGTAAGAAAGGCTCAAAAGGCCTTGGAAAGGGCGCACCAGTTAGGCTGAAAGTGTTTTTTTCCCCAACTCTGCACTCCAAGCGGAGCGCAGGGTGCCCAAAACTCCACAAACTCAGCCGGCGGAGCGAAGTTTGACATACATTTCTAATGCTAATCCAGTGAACATGTCTCCACTCTATGGCACTCTACTATACATCACATCCCTGTATGCCACTCCACTGTACGCCACTCCACTCAATGCAAGTCCGCCTGATACCAGCCCTATCTGCACACTCAACTCTACATCAGTCCACCGTATGCCACGGAACTCTATGCCAGTTCTCTTTTCACCCTTCCACTGTACCCCACTCCACTTCACACTATTCCACTATACACAACTTAAATTTTTCGACACACTAATGTACACAACTCCTTTCAAAACTATTAAACTCTATGCCACTCCACTGTTATGCAGTCCACTGTACGCCACTGCACTGTACACCTCTCCATTCTACGCCATTCCAAGCTTTGCTATCCCACTCTATGTCATTCAACTCTACGCTATTCTACTCTACACCACTCAACTCTATGCCACTGTATGCCACTCCACAGTCAAGTATTCCACTCTACGCCACTCCACTGTATGCCAATCAACTTTATGCCATTCCTTGTTACACTATTCCACTCTATGCCACTCAACTCTATACTACTGTATGCCACTCCACTGCAACATATTCCACTCTACGCAATCCACTATATGCCATTCAACTCTATCCCAGTCCACTCTATGCTAATCCACTGTATTCCACTTGACTCTAGGCCACTGTATGCCCCTCCTTTCAACACTACTCCACTCTTCGCCACTTCACTTTATGCTACTCCACTCCACTGTAATTCATTCCACTGCATGCAAATCCATTGTATGCCACTGCACTGTACACCACTTCACTTTGTGCCACACCAGACTTTGCTATCCCACTGTATGCCATTCCACTCTATGCTTTTTCACTCTATGCCACTGTATGCCACTCCACTGTTAAGTATTCCACTCTATGCCACTCCACTCTGTGCAAATCAACTCTAAGCCACTGCATGCCACTCCACTGTAAAGTATTCCACTCTACACCACTCCACTGTATGTGATTCAACTCTAGGCCACTCAACTCTGCTCTAATTCACTGTACACCACTCAGTGTCACTCCATTCTATGCTATTCCACTCTACGCCACTCCAGTCCATGGCACACTACTCTACAACATTCCACTTTATGCCACTGCACTCAATGCCACTCTAATTTACGTGATTCCAGTCTACACTATTCCACTGTACGCCACTCCACTGTTCTCCACTCCACTCAATGCTATTGTACTCTTCGCAACTTCAATTTACACCACTCTACTATATGCCAATGAACTCTATGCCAGTCATCACTACCAAACTCCAATCTACACCATTCCATTTTACGCTATTCCACTCTATGCCTCTCAACTCTATGCCACTGTATGCCATTCTACTGTACACTACTCCACTCTCCGCTACTCCACTGTATGCCATACAACTCTATGCCACTCGACTTTACACTATTTCATTCTATGCCACTCGACTCCAGTCCACTGTATGCCCCTCCACTCTACACTATTCTACTCTATGCCACTATACAGTATGCCATTCCACTCTACATCAATGAACTCTATGCCCCTCCACTCTACATCAATTCACTGTTTACTATTCCACTCTGCACCACTCCACTCGGTGTCACTCTACTCTATAACACTCCACTTTATGCCACAGCACTCTATGACACTCAAATCAACGCAAATCTTGTTGATACTATTACAATGTATGCCACTCCACTCTACATCACTCCACTCTATGCTGCTGTGCAGTTTGCCACTCGACTTTACACTACTCTCTTGTATGCCACTGAACTCTTTGCCACTCCACTCTACCCAACTCTACTCTACACCATTTCACTTTAGGCTATTCCATTCTATGCCACTCAGCTCTATGCCTGTTTTTTGCCACTCCACTGTGCAGTATTCCACTCTACGCCACTCCACTGTGTTCCATTCCACTCTATGCCACTCAACATATCACCACTCTATAGTATGCCATTCCATTCTATGCTATTCCACTCTATGGCACTCTACTCTATGCCACTCCACTCTATGCTATTCCCCTGTACGCCACTATACACCATGCCGCTTTATGCTATTCCCCTCTATGCAACCCCACTCTATGCCAATTCACTGTCTGCTATTCGACTCTATGCCACTCCATTCTACACCGCTCAACTCATCGTTACTCCAGTGTATGTAACGCCACTCCACAACACTCCACCCTGTGCCCTTCCACTGTACAACACACCAGTCTATGCCACTCTACTCTATGCTACTCCTCTGTACCCCACTGCACTGTACGCCACTCCACTCTATGCCACCATACACCACTCCACTCTTTATCATTCCACTTTACACCACTCCTCTCTACGCCACTCCAATCTATGCTATGCCAATGTATGCAACTCCACTCTATGCTACTCCATTCTATGCTACTACACTGTATTCCACTCCACTATACACTACTCCACTCTATACCACTCCTCTCAATGCTATTCCACTCTACACCACTCAACCCTACTCATCTCCATTCTTGTTTCCGGTCCAGGGAAGGGCTTGGCAGTTCGGGCTGGACTGTTCCCATGAGGCACAGGGTCAGACTGATTTGCATATAGCCATGTCTGAACTGGGGTGGCAGAGTGGGCTAAACAACGGTGATGGATTAAACCCAGAACTTTTGACTGGGTGTGAGTGTTTGATATATTCAGATGCTCCGTCCATCACCACCCCCTTTTGTACCGCTTTTGGCCGCCATAAGTGTGGCAGGGTATGCTCAGACGTGAGTCCCTTGCTCACTTTGCCACTGGATTCAAGCAAGCCGGGCTGAAGACGGCTTGAATGCCAGAAACCGGTCCTCGGAAGCTTGTTTCCGGTCCAGGGAAGACATGGCTTGGCAGTTCGGGCTGGACTGTTCCCATGAGGCACAGGGTCAGACTGATTTGCATATAGCCATGTCTGAACTGGGGTGGCAGAGTGGGCTAAAGAACGGTGATGGATTAAACCCAGAACTTTTGACTGGGTGTGAGTGTTTGATATATTCAGATGCTCCGTCCATCACCACCCCCTTTTGTACCGCTTTTGGCCGCCATAAGTGTGGCAGGGTATGCTCAGACGTGAGTCCCTTGCTCACTTTGCCACTGGATTCAAGCAAGCCGGGCTGAAGACGGCTTGAATGCCAGAAACCGGTCCTCCGAAGCTTGTTTCCGGTCCAGGGAAGACATGGCTTGGCAGTTCGGGCTGGACTGTTCCCATGAGGCACAGAGTCAGACTGATTTGCATATAGCCATGTCTGAACTGGGGTGGCAGAGTGGGCTAAAGAACGGTGATGGATTAAACCCAGATCTTTTGACTAGGTGTGAGTGTTTGATTGATTCAGATGCTCCGTCCTTCACCACCCCCTTTTGTACCGCATCTCTATTCTATGACACTCCTCTCTACTCTTTACTCCACTGCACACCACTCCACTGTACACAACTCCAATGATTGCCACTGCACACCAATACACTCTACCGCACTCCACGCTATGCTATTGTACTATATGCTATTCAGCTCTACGTCACTGCAACTCTAGGCCACTCCATTCTACACTAGTACACTGTATGGTACTCCACTCTAAGCTCCTCCAGTATAGGCCACTTCACCCTATGCCACTCCAATCTATTGTATTGTACTTTATGCCATTCCAGTTCACGTCACTCTACTAGACACTACTTAAGTATATGCCACTCTACTCTACCCAACTGCACTCTGGGCCACTCCACTGTAGGGGATTCCGCTTTTATGACACTCAAATGTACGCCCTTGTATGGCAAACCACTCTATTATTTTCACTGGACGCCACTCAACTCTACGCCATTGCACTCTACTCCAATCCAGTCTACAGCACTCCACTCTACACCATTATTCTTTACCCCCTCCACTGTACGCCACTACACTTTAAAACAATGTCCTCCACTGTACACTATAGCATTCAACTTAACGATATTCCACTTGAAGGCAGTACACGCCACTATTTCAAACACTGTTTTATTACAAAATAAAAAAACATTGAAACTCAATGAAAAAAAACATTTATTATAGTTAAGAATACTTTTCTTGTTTTTTTAGATATAAACTAAACTTAAAGTCCCCAAACATTAGCAATTCTAAAATTAAAGTTATACCTTAAATTCATAATACACGCACCACCTTTAAATTACTGTCACTGTCTTAATTCTTTCTATACAAGCCAAACTTAAACTACACAAATATTAGAAATCCTAAAGTTAAAGTTATACCTTAAATTCATAATGTATGTGTCACCTTTAAATTATTATGGTTCACTAAACATCAATGTTAAAAATATCGATTTTTTTCATAGACTGCAAAAATTTCCACTCCCATGCCTACACAGGTAAGCACAAAGATATCAAATCAAAAATATTGATGTAAAAAATATAGATGTAAAATATATTGATTTAAAAAAAAAATATATATATATATATATATATATTCACAGAAAAAACCATAGGTTATAGACCATATATAGTTAGGAATTAGCATTTACAAAACCTTGAAAATTCACTGAAAAAACCATAGGTTATAGACCATATATAGTTAGGAATTAGCATTTAAAAAACCTTATTTTACTCACACAAAACCATTGAAATTCCATATATAGTTAGTTGCACTAACTATATATCGCGCACCCGTAATCCACTGCTGATGATGTCACATATTACATCATTCATGACATGGTCAGTGACATCACTGATGACATCACTGATGACATCATCCAGTGATTATGTGTTTCTGTAAAGTTTAAATATGTTTTACATATTGAAGAATGAGTGGATGTATAAGTGTCTCAATGAAGGTTTTAGTAGGTGCGTGATTGACTGTATGAGTGAGTGATTAAATGCGTCTTACTAAATGCACGGGTTAGTGACTAAACTGTCTGAAAGTGTGCATCAGCATGTCTGTTGTTGTGCAAGCTGCTGCATGTGTTGATCAGTAGCTATATAAGTAGCTATATGGGTTATTGATTGGTTGCACAAGTATTTGTATGGGAGACTGAGTGTGTGTATGACTGGCTGGGAGGTGTGTGACTCTGTGCAGATCAATGTGTACTTGTATCAGTGATTCTATAAGAGAGTAAGTATGTGTTAGTATATGTTTTAAAATGTAAGGTACTCTATGTTTAACTGTGTAGATTAGAAAATGGAACTGTGATTGATTCTTTACAGGACTGACTAGGTGTGTGAGTAACTCCATGGATGAGTGGCAGAGTGTGAGTGTCTGTATAGGTGTATGAGTGCATATGATAGTGTTGTAAAGATGAGTGATTGTATGTATGAATGATTGTATGGGTGAATGAGTGAATGTGTGTGTAGACGTAGGAATCAGTGAGTGGGTATGTAGTAACTAGTATTGGTGTGTCAATGGTTTCAAAAATTATACTCTGTATTTAACACTGGGTGTAACAGAGGTTATATTAAAGTGTGAGGAGATGCATTGTATTGTCACATTAATGATATCATCATTGATGTGACCATTGATGTCAAATGAGATATCATCAGTGATGTCATTTGAAATGTCATCAGTGATGTCATCAGTGATGTCACTGACCATGTCATGAATGATGTAATATGTGACATCATCAGCAGTGGATTACGGGTGCGCGATATATAGTTAGTGCAACTAACTATATATGGAATTTCAATGGTTTTGTGTGAGTAAAATAAGGTTTTTTAAATGCTAATTCCTAACTATATATGGTCTATAACCTATGGTTTTTTCAGTGAATTTTCAAGGTTTTGTAAATGCTAATTCCTAACTATATATGGTCTATAACCTATGGTTTTTTCTGTGAATTTCATTGGTTTTTTAACAGCTAATATCTGTAGCTGTAAAATGTATTCTGCTTTAAATCCAAAAATATATTTTATATGTTTATGAATAATTTTTTTTTTTTAATATTTTTTTTTCTTCGTTCCCGCTTCGTGAATCGGGAAGCTTCCCGTTAGCTGACCTTGATGCCGCGAAATAGACCGCGAGCCGGTAAACGTTTCTTTACCGCAACTGCCGCGTTAGAAAACAACATCGTGACGCCTCCCGTCCGCATGACGTTTCGCGTTGTCGCGTGATACGTCATATGACGTGCTACGTTAGCGAACTCGTACGCTTACCGAGTCGCAAAGCACAGGTTTCTGGAAGCAAACCGGGAGGCCCTGCAAAGCGCGTAACGTAAACACAGCAGGTCATGTGACTTGGTAATAACACTTTTCATTGGTTCATTTCACTTTCGGTTTCCTAATGATGTAAGACTAGGTCATATGATCTAAAATGAACACTTTTCATTGGTTGAGAACTATTTTTTTTCCCAAATGGTGAAAATCCCTCCTTCTTTCCTCACTCTGACTTTCATCATTGTGAGAGAAAGACCCTTTGTTACCAGTGAGCAATGGCTTCTTTACTACCTTCAGCTGGTGCTTCCCCACCACCTCCACCACATCCAAGGAAGAGTGGACCACCTGCTAAAGTTATAATTCAGCAAGAAGAGGAAGAAGAGGAACAGGACGACCTAGATAATCTCCCTATTATGGCCAGAAGATCTGTTGTACCGGAAGTAACGGGACCAGAGGGCAGGGAGATGGTGCCAAATATACAAACGAGATTTCGTGAAGTAAAACAAGTCTGCGTACATTGCAGTGGAATCATTTGCTACGCAGAAAGTAGCATCACTCTGATCAACAGAGCTATTAACAATCATGCTCATGTTTGTCCGAAACTCCCCAAACAATAAATTCTTTTTTTTGTTTTCTTCCTCCTGTTGAGCCCTTTACAATGAATCGTTTTCGTTGCCCCCTCCGAAAAAAAAACAAAAAAAATATAAAACTGTTCAGAAAAATTCAAAAAAAGTAAAAAAAATGTTCAGAAAAATAATAAAAAAAATATAAAACAACAAAAACAATTTAAAAAAAAGTTCTTTTCAGAACTACCTCCCCGTTATAAAAAAATTGGTACAATATTTGCAACTGTGCCAACCTCTATTTCTCTTAGTTCGCTTCCCAGTTCGCTCCCCGGTACGCGAACCGGAAGCGAACCAAAAAATTTTTTTTATAAAAAAGAACAGTAAGTATAAGGGAAGGAAACAGACAGTTATGTTAAAAGAAAGACAGCTGTAGGGGAGTAAACTAGAGATACTATTACCCGTAATCCACTGCTGATGATGTCACATATTACATCATTCATGACATGCTCAGTGACATCATCAGCAGAGGATTGCGGGTAACAGTATCCCTAGTTTATTCCCTATAGCTGTGTTTCTTTTAACATAACTGTCTGTTTCCTTCCCTTATACTTACTGTTCTTTTAAAAAAAATTTTTTTAGATCTGTCAGAAACAGTGAAAGTAATGAAATATAAAAGACTACGTAGAATATGAGCACTGTATGCAACAACTTTGACACTGACAGAAGCCTCACCTTCTCCATGCCTCCTACACAGTTCTACATGTACATCATAAATGCAAACAGAACAGAATTAATTATACATGTTAAATGGTTTATTTTTGCTGTTCTCAGAATGTATCAAATTTCACTAAAACAGTGACTTGAAGGTATTCATCATATAACAGCGGGGAAAAAAAAACACAATCAAAATGATTGTGTTTAAAAAACCCATACATTACAAATCAGAATTCAGAACTCCTTAAAGTTAACTTACTTTCCATGACGGCCAAGGATGTCCTATGAACAGCTTACACTCTGTTGTGCTGTTATTACTTTCAACCCGCCACTTTCTGAAAGAAAACCTCCATCGTTTTCAAAAACATGTTACATACAATAAATGACTTCTCGCTCTCTACCACACGATTCCACAAGGCCAAATCGTGTCAGAGCCATGTATAACTCTTGGATTTCTTGTAAGCCAATCCCGTCTTTTCGCATTTCCGCAACTTTCAGAATTAAAATGTTGAAGATCATTTACACAATCCTGGACTAGTAATATCTTCCCCTTCTTGCTCAATCATGTTCTACATTTCCTATCACACTGATACTGCTTACTATGAAGCAGACTTACACTACCTTTATGACTAGTACAATTATTTAATTCTCTACATCACTTTTAATCACAAAGCAATGTAAAACAGTAGACAGCATTGCAGACTTACATTCCCTCTACTCCATGTTTTGATTCGCTGCTTCAATTAGCTTATAAAAAGAAATAGTTTTTCTGAACTCATTCAAAGTGCACGTATTTCTCAATAACGTCCAGTGTTATGGTAAAAAGTTATGTCTCTGTACTACACTTATCCTCAAGGCCAAATAGTGTAGGAGCCATAAGAACTTCTTGAAATTCCTCAGAGCACATCCCGAGATTCTTTCCCTAAAATTTTGGTTTTAAAAACACCAGGTAAGAGTTTTTAAGGTCATATGGCAATTTTTTTTTGAAAATTAAAACAGAATCATTGCAGAATGACCAGCCATTTCTACACTTTAAATAAGCTGTATAATGTCCTGATGTTATTGAAGGACCATCATGATATATAATTGCTACAGTTACAAAAGTCCTTCCTGATATTGACAACTGTGAAGCCACAAAATTTTTAATTAAAGTTGTCAATTTTGTTCCATCAGGCCTACATCGTTGGAACATTAAAATGACATACTGGCCATATGTTCGTATAAATAAAGTGGACATCATTTCAGATTTACATTGGCTACACTCCATGTTGTGATCAGCTGCTTTTACTAGCTTATTAAAAGAGACTGATTTACTGTCTGGCAAAGTTAAATATATAAATCTTTCTGAGTCTACACTAGTAGTAGCTGATACCCTACAGTTCTCGCAGTCATGCTGCCATTGATAAGAAAGCCCAAACAGGTGATCTACATCTACACCTTCATCATGCAATACATCAAGCATATACATTAAAAACTCCTGACAATCTTGCTGACTATTTTGTGAGAATTGTGTTTGGCCTGAACATCTGTCTAACAGATTTCGAATTTCAGACACACTTTCTATGTTTGTTCTATCAGTGCTACATTTCTCTAACACAGAATTTAACAAACTGCAAAATCTTTGATCCGAATTGACCACAATCTGTTCTTTTAAAGTTTCTAGAGAAAAGACAACATTAACCACTACATTAGCATAGCAGTTGACACCAGAACTGTTTTCAAATTGAAAACCAACAACATCTTCAACAGAATCCTTTTTGTTTCTGCTTATAATTTCAGGTTCATCAACTTTTCGTCTTTTTGCTACAACCTCCCCAGTATTGGTCACATTTCTTCGTTTCCGGCCTACCACACGTTTCTCAAACAAAGGATACTGAGGCAAATGTGGCGCATACTCTCTTCTCAACCTATTGTATTCCTTAACACAATCTAGATCCGCACAAATGTTTGTGACATCACACTCAATCAAGTACAATCCCGATAAAGTCCTAACTCGTGACAATGCCACATATGCCATACCCTCCTTGAACACAGAACTGCCAATATTCACCAATGCACAGTCTACACTTAAACCTTGCGATTTATGGATTGTCACCGCATATGCCAAGCAAACAGGAAACTGCTTACGACGAACATATAAGTCTTTTACAAGCAAAAATCTAGCAGAACAACGAGCAATTAGCTGTACTTCCTCAATGCCATCAAATTTAATTTTTAAAAATTCAATTCCATCTCTATTTCTGTATTTCACAAAATCAACAACATTACCCATTGATCCATTTACCAGACCTCTTTCAACATGTAAATTCCTTCTTAAAATTATACGGCAGTTCAAGCACACATTCAGAGTCTTTTCAAAACCCGCAGTTTTAGATATACTCTTCTCTAATGAATCCAATTTTGTTTTCAGATTCTCAGACAAAATAATTGTTGATCCCATATGCTCTACTCTGTCAATAGCTTCCAATTTCACAATCTCTTGCTTTTCTAAATGCAACATTTTGTTGTTGAATTTGGCACATTCTGCAAGAGTTGGCATCAAACATATTCCAGATTTTTTCTCAGTAACTTTCTGAAAAATATTCTCAGGCACAACATCTTCGTCTGGATATAAATTTGTCAGTAATCGTGCATGTAAAGCTTCTTTCCCATGCTCGGTCACTTTTCCAATTCTAACATCTTGTAGAATAGTCTTGTAAACTTCATCCTTTGCCTGACGCATATTTTCATGCAGTTCAGCATAATTGAAGTTTAACCATATATTGACGTTGCCAATACTCCCTAAGCACTTCCTGGTATCTTCATGCGTGAGCATTTTGAACACAGGTTGCCCTTTCACTGGTGTCAGCTGCAGAAGATCTCCAAAAACAATGATGTGTTTGCCACCAAATAACACATCATACTCTGTTTTGAGAACTTCTTGCATTCTCAAATGCACAAAGGCAAGCATAACATTGGAAACCATGCTTACTTCGTCAATGATAAGAAGTTTCATTTTCCTCAAGACTCTTGAAACTTCAAAACAAGCATCTCCAGATAGCTTGTGATATTCTAATTTGTTGTCATGCTCCACTGGCAGCATCAGTAAACGATGTAAAGTAATCCCTTTAATGTTATGTGCTGCCAGTCCAGTTGGAGCGGTGACAACACAAGACAGCGATGACTCTGTCCTTTCCTGCAAATAACATGAAATTGCTTTAATAAGGAAACTTTTTCCAGTTCCCGCTTCTCCACTCACGTACAGTCGGACAGGCTTCAACGACGTACATGAGCACTCTTTCTTATCATGACTTAATCCATGATCAATTTGCATGGTAAGTTCGTCATATATTTTCCTCTGCTCAACGTTGAGTTGTCTTTCCAACTCTTCTAAGTTAACCGCATCCTCCTGAGCATGTGCCATGGCTCTTTCCACTTCATTCATAGCAGTGGCAGCTTCATTTTCGATAAGAGGTCCTCCTAGTGGATCCTGACTCAATGAAGCAGAACTCTGACTGTCCTGAGAACTGTCTCTGGCAATCTCGGCTGCAATCGTTGCTTCCTGCTCAATTTCCACATTCAACATTTCTACATATTTGGGAAAAGCAGGACATTCTATGGTCTCCTTGGCAGCATTGAAAGAGTCTTCGTAACAGAGGAAATCTCCAAGCAGTTCCTCTTCTGCACGCCAAGGCTTAAAAAGTTGCAAAAGTGCTAAATAGAAAAACTCCTTTTTTTCAGGAGATTCGCCACTCAATTTTCGATGGTTTATCAAGTGGCATTTTCTTTGCTTGACCAGACATCCCTCACTTCCTATTACAGCATACACTCCTTTCTCAGTATCTTCTTTGATGTTCCTCTTGAATATGTAATTTTGCAGAACCTCATACAGACAAACATTCTCGAGGTGACTGCTTCGATTTGGATAATATGTATCCAACATGTTGCTCTTCAAAATGTCGGTACTGTTTGGCTCCTTTTCCGCCAAATACTCAATTTCCCGCAAAGGTTTCAGAACTCGATTACGCGTTGCAGCAAGACCAACACTCGCCCAAACGATACTCCTGGACTTGGCATAGAGACTTGCTGAAGACAACCGGTCAGAACATTCGTAAGCTCCGATTTCTCGATGCGACAACATCTTCAGACTGAAACTGTACAACTTCTTGCTGAGGCTCTTTTCATGGGAAATGTCCTCCCACATATCCTTCAATTCTGTCTTCTCTTTTTTGGTGATGTAAGATGTCACATACCTAGCCACAGCCATACAGTTATCAGCCACAAACTGTATATCCATGTTAGCATTCCACATGGACAAAATCACCAGGTTGTAGTCGTTGATGTACTTAGACTCTTCGTTCCTCTTCAAATTGTATGTGTTTTTAGGTGATTTCTTCATCACATTATGTCGCAGCGAAGACATCAAACTGTTCACTCTTCCTTTAGAAATCACCGATCGTGGAAAGCCGAAACGACATTTGGTGTAGAACTTGTCTTTGTTCCGGAATTTACGACGACAGTACTTTCCACATCGATGGCTTTGGAAACGTAGAACTTTTTCTCTTAGGCTTTTTTTCTCCTTTGCGTTTGGAACAGCACACGTAGAATACTGTTCTATGAAACTCATCACTGAGTCGTCTGCATCCGTTCCAAATTTAGGTGCATCCTTGATCCACAGCAACATATGTATATGAGGAGCACCTCTTGCTTGGTACTCCTTCCTCCAGAAGAAATCCAACACCTCTCCAAGAGGTGGATTCTTCTTATTCATGATGAAAGACATCATACCTTCAAATCTATGATTGAAGTACCTACATACATTGACTGGATCCAAAGAGCACAGTTCTCCGGGTGTCTTGAATTCGATGTTTTCTACGTTAGCATTTGCCTCTCGTAGAAATTCAAGTAAGTCTTCCCAGCCATACTCAGCACAGCTCAAAGTGAGGAACCATGTGGGAGTTCCTAAGTTCCTCAGCATACATTTTAAATCACCATGACGACGGTACCAGTACTCATTAGTACCACGCTGACACGCCATGAGATTAATCAGGTGAGAATCCAAAATACTGTCTTGGACATTGACTTTATCCATAAAGTCACTTGCCGAGATGTTTTGCATGTGTATACCACTTTTCAAGATGTGGTTCACTGCATATGACAGTCCAGACAGATCGCTTTCAAACAGGAGATGAAACAAATAAGGAATGCATTGTCGAAACCTAGGATCTCCTGCATACAATCGCAAAGTCCGGTATTCAGAAGCAGGAATTTGATGAGGTCGCTCATCATATCTTCCTCCCTGACCTGTTGGAAAAAGCTGTGGGAAACACCGAGCTTCCAAACTTTCCTCCCAAACACTAATGGGACTCCCTTTCGCTTGTTTCATTTGAAACAACTCAATAGCATTCCCCATGACTTCCTTGGAATGCAAAGGATGAACACTATAATGTTCATATATTTCTTCACTAGTACAGGGTTCTACTTTCTCAATTTGACCAGCACACAAATCGCTATCCTCTTCCTCACTTACTTCCTCTTCTGCAACATATACATTTTTATAGTATTTATTATATTTTTTCAAATACAATGTTGCCCTTTTGACTTTCCTAACATCTACTAAATCTTGCCATATTTTCTTATTCTTTGTCGGAACCCCATTAACTAAGATAACCAGAGGTTCCTCTTCCACTTTTTCTACTCCAATTGTGTTAATGTTTTTCTTCAAATCTAGAGGCAAATAAACAACTCTTCCCTTTAATCCTCTCTGTAAATCTGATGGAGGCAATTTCCCTGTCTTTGGCTCCATTCTTACAATAGCCTGAAAGGGATGGATACTTTGAATCAAAATAGATTCATAAGTATTTAAATCCTTCAATTCAGAAGGAATTTCAACCAATTCCAGATTATTATGAACTGCTCTAGCAGGCATCTGGTTTTGATTTAATTTGTTACAACAATAAGTACACACACGTTGATCCAATCCCAAATCAAAACAATTTTCTACCATCAAGTATGTTGTAAAATCCTTCCATTCACTATTATTTTCCCTTTCACTTTTTCCATATAAATCCACTAACTTAGTCTGATTCTTATAATAAGTGCGTCGACAACACACACAAGTGAAATTTGGCCTCTCACTTGATTTCACCTCAAACGTCGCAATTTCCCTCTGGAAATTATCTGTACTGGAAACCTGTACACTATCTTCCACATTACTCTCTTCTTCTTGGTCAATTTCAACATTCTCCTCTTTACTTCCAAAGTAACAAAACTCAATTTCTTCACATATATTTTTCACATCTATTTCAGAACCATGCAAAAGAGCAGCGCATAATTGTTTTAGCATAATTGCTGGACTCTTAGCATAATACAACATTCTAACTAATTTCCTCACTTTATTATGATGCACTGCTAGCATCCTGAAATGATGAAAAACACTCTGGCATACTCTCCTGGAAAGACAAGCCAGTGAATGACCATGCAAACCTATCACTTCTCTCACTCTGCAAGGATCTAATTCTTGCAACAACTTCATTTTCTGCTTCAAACTTTTCTTACTAAATGACCGTATAAAATCACAAAGCAAATTGATGGAATCCTGTCGTACACTGCAAATACTACTACACTTCCAGGTGTACACAGGACCCTTAGGACGTCTCCCTAAAACCTCATTACCTAACACCTCTTCTATCTCTGTTCTCACAAGTTTTTCTTTTTCAACTGGACAACCATCTTTCACTTCATAAGCTCGACCACTGGTGTCAACTGCATGCACCAAATCATTATCCTGGAAATAACTCTCCTCATTAAAAAATGCCTCAGAGCTTGAACTATGCATCCATTCTCCAGAAAAAACTTCACAAAAATTACTACGATTAACTATTCTCTTCCATCTACTATTTCTTTTGAAATCATAAATTACCTTGTTTAGCTTCCTAATTCTATTGATTGTCAAAATAAATAACTTACGTTTAATTTCAAAGGCCTGATCAATAACTTTCTCAACTATTTTTTTTCTCTTATAAAAAACCACTTTCTGCTGACCTTTCTTAATATTTTTTAACAAATTCCCAATTATCCTGTTGCGGAACATTCGTTTACGAATATCCCTAAACTGTTGTTTCCTTCTACTTTCATGCATAGAGTTATCTCTTACTCTAGCAGTAACATTTCTCATTGGCCTTTCCTTACCATTTGAATTCGGTCTCCTTTTCTGGAGTGAAACATTTTCTGTAGTAATATTTTTTTTACTACACATATTTCTTATGACTGTTTTTCGACTCTTACCCGGTGCTTTCTTGGTGACTTGACAAATCTTTTTGTTAGAGGACTGCTGCAATATTCCATGCTCCTGCTGTCTTTGACGTTTTCCAGCCTTTCTTACTCTTTCTTTGCTAGGCATCCTAAAATCTTGAAATAATGTGCAGTTGAATCTGTGGTAAAATATAATAAAAAATGTTATTAACCACTATTACCCAACAGTAAATTAATAACAGTCATCAAAAACTTAACACACTACTTAAGTATATAATATACTGAAGCCTATCTTCAATTTTTCACTGAACAGGACTCATCTCTTCTTAACCTTGGATAAACCTCACCTACTCTGTGTCCCCTGCACATAATTAAATGTAAAGGGGCAGATTTATATTAACTAGCACATCCCCAGGGATGCACCAGTTAACGTGCACCGCTGCTCTGCCACCCACGGTGTGCCGCATTTACAATCAGATAGGACAAAGCTACATCAAAACCCTGCGCCTGCTTGAAGCAGGCATAGATCTTGACGCAGGTAGGCTGAAAGCTAAAGCAACAACTAAGTGTCGTGTGCAGAAGTTACAAAAAAGGAAAAATGGCGTTTAAACCAGTAATGAGACCATGCTAACGTAATACAGAGTAAAAATATCCAGGATCTACATCAGTTTGGGGTTCACGAACCTGGCAGGTACAAGGCACTGAGGCTTTCCACCGTGCATGTCTCATCCCAAAACATATGTTGTTTGTGAATGAAACAATTTCCCAGACCAAATGCTTTGGATTGGCTACTTCTAAAAAATTAAACACCCCTACTATCCCGGAGTTAGAGGAATACGATGGTTGGAGTAATTTTACTCGTTGTCTATTAAAGATTTACAGGCCCTACTCCGTAATTCTTCCTTTAACATTTCCAGTATAAATCCAAAAGGTTGACTGCTTTGGCAACGTGCCTTATCCACGGTTTAATAACGCTGCCTTTTGCTTTATATAAGTTTTCAAATTGTATGAAATATATACCAATAGGTCGTTATTAACCTTTAGGTAGTGGTTTTCTTCATCAAGTCTGGTCGCTTCCATACACATACAGATTTTCAAAGATGATCAAGAACTTTATCTGAATGGAGAGGAATGCACTGAGACGCCAGATCATTCACTAATGTGTAGGCACAGACAGTTACACGGTTCATGCAACAAACACCGACCAAATATGGCTTGCGTGTTGCAAGGCACGCCAGTTCCTGCTATCATCCCCACGTTCAAGTTCTTGGAAAATGGTAGTTATTTGATGCTCAATAATGAAGATTGTTCTGGGTTAATTAAAAGTATTCATTTTATCGTAACAGTAAATGAACGGGTTATTTGCTGCAGAAATGTTCTATTTCCTCCCACACATGAACATAGGGAGTTTTCAATCTGGCCACAAATACCAACCTTGGGAGCACATTTCAACAGCATGGCAAGAATAAGAGCTCTTTTGTCTCAGAGAGAGGTGGCCTTGAGTTCGGCCCGTGAAACTTTCGTGCTTCACATAGCGAACACCCGTACAGAGGTGCAGACCCTTTTAAATACAGATTCGACTTTGCATTTCAGCAAGATTACCCATTCATTTCCATGCAGCAGGAGGCCCATAGGAATGAAGGTGCAATTTGCGATTAGCAATTACCTCATCGCAAATTACGAATTTTTCCGACGGTGCAGGGGTATCTCAAGAACACCCTGCTGCACCCCTGAAAAAAAAATTGGGGGTCATATGGCGCACATAAATTTTGAAAACATTCCTTTACCTCAAAAACGATTTTCAACTCATAATTTGAAAACACTGCACATGGGGAAATGACTTAAAATGTCCTTAAGACACATAAAAGCATTTTTTGATTGCCTTTGCAGCATGTTTCAGTCACCTTTAACATGCCTATGTAACGGAAACATTCAAAATCTAAATTTGCCATGCACAGGTGGGAGCATATTTACAAGCAATTTGCTCCACAGACAAACTTCTTACATTGAAATGGGAAAGACTCTCAATTACCTTATAAAGAAGCAGACACCATTATGTCCTTCTCATCAATATTAAAACCATTGCTTTTTCTCAAAAACGATTTACAAGTCATAATTTGAAAACACTCCACAGCTCCTATGCACATAAAAGCCCTGTCAGTACTAATACTTCACATTTTCTCCAATTACAATTTCTCAAACAAACAAAATCTATTTGTGAAACACTTGAGACAAAGCAACATTTGAAAAACACAACTTTCTTCATAGTTTTCTCCTTAAAGCACACTATTTTCTATCTAAATTAAAGAAATTTTTTCTCACCTTAGCAAGTACTTTGAGTTTCAAAACAGTCTCAGAAACACACCAATTTGTCTTCAGCAGAGCAAAAGGTATGCACTCCAGAGTCTGCAGCTATCAAAAGCACAGAAATGCTGTAATTCCTCACACAGATCTCTCATGTCACCCAATCAAAACTCTTCCCTCACTTTTTTTCAAAGCAAAACCCTTCCCCCCTCTGCCCCCTCTCTGCTTTTTCTGCATAGCAACCACCTCTTGCAAGACCTCTCACACAACAATGTTGCAATTGAACTCTGAACTCTCAGTGCACCTGCATATCCAAAGCATTCTTTCATTTAATGATTTTTTCTTCGCCACTCAAAATACATCTTTCAACGAACTCATCCATGCACACTAACTTTCTGTTTTCAGCAATCAAAATCCACCAATCACTCTTACTGCTTCATTAACACAGAAACTCCTCAGTTTTTTTCATTTTACACTCTCATTTTTTCAACTGCCATTTCATTGCCACACTTCATCTGACTGCAGGAGAACCTTCTCTCGCCATGTTTTCTGTCTGGATTGTTGGACATAGCTACATCTATTGGGCTCAAAGGTACGCTGAAAACAGGAATTTACCTAACCTCAATTTACAAGATGTGGAAATTAAGTGGTTTGGCCACAGAGGATTAAAATGTCACCAATTGATACCATTGGTGAAAACCTTTATGCATTTGCCAAAACCTGACCTGTTAATTGTGCACTGTGGAGGTAATGATTTGGGCACTTTGACTGGGGTAGGTCTGGAAATGCTTTTAAAGGACACCTTTGAGCAATTGATGGCACTTTTTCCTCAGACTGCCTTGGTATATTCAAATATATGCCAAAGACAGAAATGGAGGTGGTCGAACCAATTTTGTCCACAAATTGAGAAATCGAGGAAGCATGTAAACAAATCTGTTTCAGCTTACATGAGAGACCATGGAATGGGCTCCCTGTACAACAATAACTTGCGTTACTACATGCAAGATATCTACAGAGGAGATGGAGTTCACTTCTCAGATGAGGGCAACAGAGTTTTCACTCTGAATTTAAGAATGTGCATTGGTACCTACTTATAAGTACCTAAATGTACCATAAACCCAAAAGCTCTTCTCAGAGCTACCCTACATCTGATCACTCACAATTATTATTGTACTCTAACTTTTTTCACTAATTTTCAAGAAAGTACGCTCCCCAGAACGCTTCCCGGTTCGCGAACCGAGCGCACTCCACGCAAAAAAACTAAAAAAACGGTATATATTTTTTTGCCCTGCGAGAACCTTTCAAAGCCTCCACATCAAACCTAGGGGGTCAGGGACGATCTACTATGCCCCCTTATGGTCATTTGCCCCTTCGCTTTGGCCTCCTCTTGTCTCTCGATCCTACCGAGAGACAAGATGGCGGCCGCTACGGACTGTTTGGAATGTTTACAGACGCCGAAAAACCAATCAGCTTCGCAAACCTCCGTAACGCGAAAAGTACGCGAAGCGGAGCGCTGTTACAGATATATATCTTTTTTTGAACGTTAATTTCTCAAAATCCACTGGAGCACATATATTGAGACCTAGCAAAGGCACATCGGGCTACCAGTCCCTACAATTTTGCCAAGTTTCGTGCAAATCCATTCAGCCGTTCGATTATTATTATTATTATTTTTTTTGCCCCGCGGGGCCCTTTTAAAACCTCCACATCAAACCTAGGGGGTCAGCGAGGATCTACTATTCCCCCTTATGGTCATTTGCCCCTTCGCTTTCGCCTCCTCTTGTCTCTCGATCCTACCGAGAGACAAGATGGCGGCCGCTACGGACTGTTTGGAATGTTGACAGACGCCGGAGAACCAATCAGCTTCGCTTCACAAAGCTCCGTTGCGCGAAAAGTCCGCGAACCAGACCGCTGCCTGGTCCGCGCTTACAGATATATATCTTTTTTTAAACGTTAATTTCTCAAAATCCACTGGAGCACATATATTGAGACCTACAAAAGGCACATCGGGCTACCAGTCCCTACAATTTTGCCAAGTTTCGTGCAAATCCATTCAGCCGTTCGGGCTAAAAGTGAGGCCAACCGCCCTATGGAAATTAACATGGGAAAAACGCGTTTTGGGACCCCCCTTTTTTCTCGGCCCCCCCTTGACGAACCCCCCCCAAATTTTCAAAGGCTGCTCAGAAACAAAATGTGCCATTTTCCTGAAAATTTCAGCCAATTCCGTCCACAAACGGCAAAGTTATTAGACATAGAATTTTCAAAAAACCCATAGAGAAAAAATCCTAACTATATATACCTACTGGCGACCGCCAGTAGGTAATATATATATATATATATATATATATATATATATATATATATATATATATTAAAATAATATATATTAAATATTCATATGAATTTAAACAAAATAATTTACATTTGATATACATTTTAACAAAATATAACAAATAAACTTAATTTAAAAATATATATATATGCAAACATAATAATTTATACATATATATTCACTTTAAAATAAGTATTAAACAATTATCTTTAATTTATTTGAAAACTTTAAATTATATAAAAATAATGTATTTATATATAAATAATTTAAAATGTTAAAAAATTCTACAATAATATAAAACATTAAACTATTAGAAAATATTCAAACTTATATTTCCCAGTAGGTAAAGTGTTGGATAGCAAAATAATTACATTTACTATTCCAACTCCAGTGGGTGATCAGTAGGGGAAGTGTTGGATAGCAGAGGGGTAAAAACTAGTATTCCCACTTCAGTGAGAGCAACAGTAGGGAAAGTGTTGGATAGCGGAGGGGAATACATTACTATTCCCACTCCAAAGAATGCAACAGTAGGAAATGTATTGGATAGCAAAGGAGTAAAAATTACTATTCCCAAACTAAAGAGTGCATCACTGGGGAAAGTGTTGCATAGCGGAGGGGTACAAATGACTATTCTCCCTCTAAAAAGTGCAACAGTAGGGAAAGAGTTGGATAGTGGAGGGGTATAAATTACTGTTCCCACTCCAGTGAGAGCAACAGTAGGGAAAGTGTTGGATAGCGAAGGGGAAACAATTACTATTCCCACTCCAAACAGTGCAACAGTAGGGAATGTTTTGGAAAGCGGAGGAGTAAACAATTACTATTCCGACTCCACTGAATGCTACAGTAGAATAACTGTTGGATAGCAGAGGGGTAACATGTTTATTCCCACTTCCGTGAATACAACAGTAGGGAAAGTGTTGGATAGTGGAGAGGTAGAAATTAATATTCCCACTCCAGTGTGGGCAACAGTAGGGAAAGTGTTGGATAGTGGAGGGGAAAGAATTACTATTCCCACACCAAATTATGCAACAGTAGGGAAAGTATTGGATAGCGGAGGAGTAAAAATTACTATTCCGACTCCAAAGAGTGCAACAGTAGGGAAAGTGTTGGATAGCGGAGGGATAAATATTACTATTCCCACGTCCAAACAGTGCAACAGTAGGGAAAGTGTTGGATAGCCATGGGGTAAAAATGACTATTCCAACTCCAGTGAGAGCAACAGTAGGGAAAGTGTTGGATCACAATGGGGAAAAACTACTATTCCCACTTCAAAGAATACTACAGTAAGGAATGTATTGGATAGCGGAGGAATACATATTACTATTCCCACTCCAAAGAGTGCAACAGTAGGGAAATTGTTGGATAGAGGAGGGGTAGAAATTACTATTCCCACTCCAAATAGTGCAAAACTAGGGAATGTGTTGGATAGTGGAGCGGTGAAAACTACTATTCCCACTCCAGTAAGAGCAACAATAGGGAAAGTGTTGAATAGCAGAGGGGAAACATTTCTTTTCCTAATCCACTGAATGCAACAGTAGAACAACTGTTGGATAGCAGAGAGGTAAAAATGTTGATTCCCACTCCATTGAGTGCAACAGTAGGGAAAGTGTTTGATAGCAGGGGGAGGGGGAATGACTTTTGCCAAGCCAAAGAATGCAACAGTAGGGGAAGTATCGGATAGCTCAGGAGTAAAAATTACTATTCCCATTCCAAAGAGTGCAACATTAGGTAAAGTGTTGGATAGAGGAGGCGTAAAAATTACTATTCCCACTCCAAACTGTGCAACAGTAGGGAAAGTGTTGGATAGCGGTGGGCTAAAAATCACTATTCCCATTCAAGTGAGAGCAACAGTAGGGAAAGTGTTGGACAGCAGAGGTGAACAATATCTATTCCCACTTCAAACAGTGCAACAGTAGGGAAAGTGTTGGATAACGGAGGCATAAAAATTACTATTCCCACTCCAAACTGTGCAACAGTAGGGAAAGTGTTGGATAGCGGAGGGGTAGAAATTACTATTCCCACTCCAAACATTGCAACAGTAGGAAACGTGTTGGATAGCGGAGGGGTAAAAATTACTATTCCCACTCCAAACAGTGCAAAACTAGGGAAAGTCTTGGATAGTGGAGGGGAAAAAATACTATTCCCACACCAACGAATGCAATAATAGGGAAAGTGTTGGATAGCCATGGGGTAGAAATTACTATTCCAAATCCAGTGAGAACAACAGTAGGGAACGTGTTGGATCACAGTGGGGGAAAAATACTATTCCCACTCCAAAGAATGCAACAGTAAGGAATGTATTGGTTAGTGGAGGAATAAAACTTACTATTCCCACTCCAAAGAGTGCAACTGTAGGGAAAGTGTTGGATAGCGGAGGGATAAAAATTACTATTCCCACTCCAAACAGTGCAAAACTAGGGAATGTGTTGGATAGTGGAGGGGTAAAAACTACTATTCCCACTCCAGTAAGAGCAACAATACGGAAAGTGGTGGATAGCAGATGGGAAAAATTTATTTTCCTAATCCATTGAATGCAACAGTAGAATTACTGTTGGATAGCAGTGGGGCAAAAATGTTGATTCCCACTCCAGTGAGTGCAACAGTACGGAAAGTGTTTGATAGCAGAGGGGAAGAAATTACTATTGCCAAGCCAAAGAATGCAACAGTAGGGAAAGTATTGGTTAGCGCAGGAGTAAAAATTACTATTCCGCTTCCAAAGAGTCCAACAGTAGGTAAAGTGTTGGATAGCGGAGGGGTACAAATTGCTATTCCCACTCGAAACAGTGCAGCAATAGGGAAAGTGTTGGATAGCGGAGGGCTAAAAATCACTATTCCTATTCCAGTGAGAGCAGCAGTAGGGAAAGTGTTGGACAGCAGAGGGGAAACAATTTCTATTCCCACTTCAAACAGTGCAACAGTAGGCAAAGTGTTGGATAGTGGAGGGGCAAAAATTACTATTCCCACTCCAATGAATGCAAAAGTAAAATAACTGTTGGATGGCAGAGGGGTAACATTTTTTATTCCCACCCCAGTGAATGCAACAATAGGGAAAGTTTTGGATAGCGGAGAGGTATAAATTACTGTTCCCACTCCAGTGAGTGCAACAGTATGGAAAGTGTTGGATAGCAGAGGGGTAAAAATCACAATTCCCACTCCAGTGAGAGCAACAGTAGGGAAAGTGTTGGATTGTAAAGAGACAAAAATGACTATTCAAATCCAAATAGTTAAAAAAAAAACATTACAAAATATTAAAAAGCATTAAAAAAACAATATTTAGCAATTCACAAATATATATATATTAAAATAAAAATATTACAATAATAAATACGTATAAAAAACTACAAATAATTAATGTATTAAAAAATTCTTTTAAACTAGAAAATATTTACAAATACATTAATTAATACATAAATGTATTTATTGTATTTCCTACCCTATAACACCACACCAATAACAAAATACTTCAATATTTCTAATAACATTATTTCCAAAATTAACATAATTAATAATGAATTTAAAAAATATAATTAATAAACTAATTGAGTACAGATACTTTAACACTATGATATCCACAACACACACCAAAATTAAACTCTAAAATAATAAAACACAATTAAAACTTATTTATAAATTAAAAACTATTACTATTAACAACTAATAATAAAGTAATTAAAATTTATTTAATACCCACCCTTTACCCCTTTAAAAGTAAAAACAGCAGACAAAAAAACTATACATTAATTATTTAAATACAAATTACTTCTGCCCCTTTATTCCTATAAACACATAAACAAAAGCCTAAAATTAATTACACAATTACCATAATTAATTACCAATTATTTAACATCCAATTATTAATTCATCAATTAACGATAAGTTACTTCCCACCCTTAACACCTATAAACACCACAACACACACCTAAAATGAATTACACAATGACCATAATTAATTGCCAATTAAATAAATAACTTAATAACCAATTATTAATTAACACATTTAACACTATAAAATCTCAATTAAACATATATTAATCAATAAAAAATATTCAATAGATTTAATGTATTTAAATTACTTCCCACCCTATTCCCCTATAAACCCACAACCCGCTACAGAACTAAAAACGCAAAATTCTAATTAAAAATAAAATAATAACTACTAGAAATGTAACATATATATTAAAAATAAAAACAATTCTTATACCAAAAACATACAACACATACATGTAAAATTAATTCTAAAATACATAACAGTAATAAACAAACTATATTTTTAACAGCTTTATTTTTGCAAACGAAATTAAACACTTAGATATTTTTAACATCAATATAACTTACCTAAAATCGATATTCTTGATTATGAGAATCTGTATGTCGATATTTCTGACCCACGATATTTGCAACTCGATTTTTGTACAATTCGATATTTTTGATTCAATATTCTGTCTCTGCACTAATTAATATAACTCATCCACCTCCATATACAGTGCACTGAACTAGGTGTCCACACTACATTAACTATAACTCGCGCCGTCTCTCTCCATGCCCAGCTTATACCTTTTTATATTACATCACTTATAACATCTGAAATCAAATCATTATGACATTACAAATCACTTCATTTGTCTCTACTCAATGCATGGTAGACCGCAATTACATTAAATGACAATATTGAAAAGGTTCAATACTGTCCAAATTCTATGGCAGAAAGTGAAGTTATAAATATAGTCCAAGAGTTAAAGAGGCATCTACCATCTCTACAGATGCTACTGGGACAATAATTTAAGAGTATGCCCCGAAATTTCCACCTCAAGTGGTTGGCCGAATGCCATCCAACCCTAACATTAAGGCAGCAATAAGCAGTAAATGGACAGCAAAGAGAAAATGCCATGCCACCACTTAAAACCTTTTCCTAAGTAGAAATGTAACCTCATGTTACTGTGGCATACACCAAAGAAGAATTCAACTACTATCAAATTAAAAATGAGAAGAGAATTATTATTTTCTGCGCCATTAACCATCTGCAAACCTTCACCCATTGTTTTATTTGGTTACGGTATAAGATCTTTAAATCATGCCTTCCCCTTTAACCACATTTACACAATTCATGGACAAGACCACAACAACATAATATTTTACTGGCCTCCAACTTAACAAACAGCCACACCTCTACCATGAATTAATTTCTATAACACACCAAAAACATAATATATATGCAGCAACCAAAATAATAATGGGTTTGCCATGATCCACACAATCCAAAAACTCTAATCCACAACCCAGACATGAAGGCATTGCCTCATTTTCAATGCAGACACTTGAGGATACCGGCAAAAATCATCTTTGAGCATAGGTTTAACAGCCATTTAGTCCTCTTTGGTGGAAAGATAAAACAATGACGTTCTTCCACTTGCACATCTAGATGGGCTCCTGGATGCTTCTGCCCTCTTATGCTTTTCGGCAGTACGGGTAGGTACGAGGGTAGGGGGGTGGGTCGAGTTATTTGATGGCCCTTGATCTCAGACTCCCTTCTACCTCCTGTGTATTTGTCTGCTGTATCCCTCTCACTTTCCAACCGGCAGAACAAAACCACAAGTACCAAAACCCGGATGCCTAGTGAGGCTAATAAGGCTTAATCATAGGACTGCTAAGAAACTAACTATTCAGGGTATCGCACCAATCAGTAAAGGGAAGCCAAAAATTAACATCTCTGGAGCTCTTCCTATCCAGGGTGGCTATGTATTTAATCGAGATCAGCAAATTGTCCAAACTGGGAGAGATAGGGACACCCATAGCTTACAGATCTCCCTACGCGCAAGCAATGCAATATAAAAGATACGCCTTGCCTGACCCTTGGTAGATTTTACTTCAGGCTCCAACAGACCAAAGATAACAAATAAAACACTTACCTTAACATGCATCTTAAGCATTTGAGACAGCGCCCTACTCACTTTACTCCAATAAGTTTGCAATTTTAAACATTCTAAAAACATGTGGACGTCATCAGTAACCCTGGGCAAAGCACTACGCTACGCTTGCATAGTTTGTGAAGTTTGCGCAACTTTGCACTACGCGAACTGTACATAGCACAGTACGAACACGCGTAGTGTAGTGCAGCGGTCATTTTTTGCTTGCTCGCGGTCCTCAACGTCAGGTCGGCGACTGCGAGCAAGCAAAATGACACCCCGGCGAGACTTTTTCCTCGTTCGCGATCAGCAACATCAAGTTGCCGATCGCGAACGTGGAAAATAAACCTCCCGGCGAGATTCTCAGCGCGGGGAGGTCTGGTCTCTCATTGCGAGTGGTCACGTATGCTCGCGACCGCTCGCGATGAGAAACTACCAGTTCGCGTTGAGAAAGCTGCCGCTCGAGTAAAAATGTCCTTGAGCACCAGAAAACGACAGCTCGCACTGTGCAGGATGCCGTTTTCAATGATTGCACAGTGCCGGATGCTTGTCCTCACTGTACAATCATTGAAAACAGCATCTTGCTCAGTGCGAACAGGGTACTACGCAGTTCGCGTAGTGCTACACGTAGATCGTGTAGTGGGAAGTGCACTTCTCGTAGCTACGCATATCACTACTTCGCGAACTACACCCAGCCCTAGTCATCAGCCTTCGTGTGCCCGCATTTCGGGCAGGGGACTTCACCTCTTCTCCCAAACTTTGACAGCTTCAAGGGAGACCTATATGCACTATGGATAGAAAAGAGATGATTTCTCCTCAGGTGTGCAGGCTTAACCGAGTTAAAAAGCATAGACATAGATGCTTGCCAGTATTTTTCCAACAATGATTCCGGCTAGTATTTTCCCCACAGTTCCACCGGAAGAGTAAAATCTTCATCCTCGATTTCCACCAGTAGCCAGTAAATGTTCGCTAATTCCTTCCTTTGACTCTGTTGCTGCTTCAGTTTAAAACCTAGATCGTTTTGTTCCCCTATCTTTGTTAGTGGGTCAGCAAACCAACTTTACATTTGTGCATATTTAAATCTGGATAGGTGAAAATTCGTAAGCTGACTCCAACTCTACCAGGAAACAAACTTACCATCACTTGTTATCTGGTCCCACTGCATGAGTCCCCCTCTAATAGAGGTCTAGCCAGACTGTCTTTTGTCCACTCAGGGGAGCCGGGACTATCCCAAATGGGGGCTAAAAAGCTATGGTAAGGAATTTTTAAGGTTCTCCTCATTTTATACAAAGCCTCTGCAAACCCCCTCAGTATCTTCAGCCTGACCTTTTTAACAAATTTTGGGTCAGCGTATTTAAAGATAAACCCCTCCTTACCTCCCGGCTCCAATTCCGCAATGGTGGACCACAGGCTTCCTACCATAGAGGGATTTGGGGAGTTAAAGAGATACTTCCATTTTTTTAAAGAAAAGCCCATGAATAAAAAAGTAGAACTGGCAAGGCTATTCCTCCTTTCTCGACCCTTCTCTGCAGCATTTTCCAAGCTATTCTTGGTCCTTTACTTGCCCATATAAAGGAACCCAGGTTCCCTTGTAGCTTTGTGATCCAATCTGTATTGAACGGTAAGGGAATAGCATCAAAAAGGAAGGTCAGCTTTGGGAGAATGACCATTTTGACCAAATTACTTCTTACGAAAATTGATAGTTGAAGATGAGAACAGGATTTCAAAAGTTTCATAATTTCCTTTCGAATTTTGTCAAAATTGAGTTTTGCTATTTTGCTGATGTCCTGAGTTATCATAACACCCGAATACCGAATCTCATTCTTTCCGGATTCCCCCTTGATGTTCCAGGACATAACTTCTGACTTGTCTCCGTTGACCTCATAGCCTGAGATCCTCCCGAAGTCGGCCGTTAGAGCCATCAGACGAGGCCAAGTTGTCAAAGTATTTGTGGTAAAAATCACTATGTCGTCGGCGTAGAGCCCCAGTTCTTTTTCCCAGCCAGAGAAATTAAAAGGCAGAATTCCTGGATCCTCACTGAACTTTCTAGCAAGTGGCTCTATGTAAAGGTTAAAAAGCAGAGGCGAGAGAGGGCAACCCTGCCTAGTTTCTCTGGATATTGTAACTGGATGGGACAAAGAGCCATTGACTAGAATCCTGGCTTCAGGAGTTTGGTAGAGACCAGCAAGAGCATTACAGAAGTTTGTGCCCAGGTTCAGGGACGTAGCGATATCTTTCCAATATACCCTATTCACCCGGTCAAAAGCCTTGGTAGCATCCAAGGCCACCAAGGCAAAAGAAAGATAATAGGTGGACGCTAGATCTATTGTGGCGATCAATGAAAAGGTCAGATATTTCAAAAATCTTCCCCAGATAAAACCTTTTTGATCGTCATGAATTAAATCAGCCATCAACCCATTTAATCTATCCGCCAAGATCGTAGTATAAATCTTATAGTCGCTATTTAGCAAGGAAATAGGGCGATATGAATCACATTTTTTAGGGCATTTTCTGGGTTTCAATATCAGCGATATTGTGGCTTCCTTCCAGGATGCTGGCAGAACAATAAGCTTGACGAATAACTCATTAAAAAGCTTGACTAAAATAGGGGCTAAAGTATCCGCCAAGACTTTGTAAACCTCTTGAGGAATGCCATCTGGCACTGAGGCCTTCCCCTTCTTTAACTGCGCCATTATGTTACCCACTTCCCGAACGTTTATTTCTCCATTAAGAGGATCTGCTTTTTCTTTTGTCAATGGGTTTCCCATGCTCTGTGCTACCCACCTACTAAGAATATCTTCAGATAGCGTAAGGTCTTTATGGTAGACTCTACTGAAATGGCTTTGAAAACTCGCTCAATTCCTCTGCTGTCCTCAACGAAGCTGCCCATTTGATCACAAACAATTTTCTCCACCAAATTTCTTAGTTGTTCTTTCTTTCCCTTTCATGCCAGAAGTTTACCACAGCCTTCACTGTATTCAAAATGAGCCATTTGACTGGCCTTCCATCGTTTCCTTACCTGCTCTTGCAATATGGTGGATAAACTAGCCTTCTCCTGTGACACTTCTTGGAACCATCTTGTCCAAGCCTGCTCATCTATACTTGGATCAATTAGTATTTCTTCCAAGGAGCGAATCTTCTCCTCCTGTACTGCCACTTCTTTGTAATAGCTCCTCCTTTTCTCTGCCGCTAGTGCCCCGAGTCTACCCCTAAGAAACACCTTATAGGCATCCCATGCGACCCCCGGGGCTACTGATCCCCAATTGAGTTCGATGAAATCTTTTGTTTCTTTTTGAAGGGCTATCACCACTTCCTCTTCCCAAAAAATTGTACGGTCAAGAGTCCATCTGGACTGGGCTCCAGCCTTACTAACCTCCAATGTGAGCATTACCGCTGAATGGTCTGATAAGTGGATTCCCATATGTTCAACCTTCTGTACTACATCCTTTAATTTACAGTCTACCAAAAAATAATCTATCCTAGACTGGTGTCTATACTTTTTATTAAAGAATGTAAAGCCTTTTGTTCTCCTATCTTTCGTCTCCATATATCCAACAGCCCCAACTGTTCCATCATTTGTTTAATTGACTTAAGCTTGTTGGGGTTAGTCTGAGCTCTACTATGTATGGACCTGTCCAGTACATTATTCAATACGACATTAAAATCACCAGCCAGAATGATTGGGTCCGGTGAGTTTGAAAGCTCGGCCAACAGATCTTGTAAGGGAACCACTTCATCATGATTTGGCCCATAATAACCTGCTAACGTGAATGGCCTAGCCAAGATCTTAACTTTGGCTACTACCCATCTGCCCGCTTTATCGAATGTAAAGGAGTCCAAGCTCGCTTGTAGTCCTCGCTTGATTAATATTACCACCCCTTTTGTCATTGCTGTTTGGGCTGTACATGCGAAGTGTCCTACCCATTTCATGGCCATGAAGGGCTCTGCTGCCTCCTTCTCAGTCAACCCACGCTAAGCCACAATGCCCGAGGTAATGCCGACCCATCACTGGTTAGAGCAGGCTTAATCAATGCCAGGTCAATGGTCAAGCATGCAGCGGACATTTTCGAACTATTGACAGAGAAACAGCTTGACCTATTTTTCATTACTGAAACCTGGCTAAATGACACGTGTGCCCCGGTGGTAGAATTTGCCATTCCTCGGGGCTTCAAAATCACAAGGGTGGAGCGCCCGCTTGGTTGAGGCGGCGGTGTCGCCGTGGTTTATAGGGACCAATGCGTCTTTTCTTCGAGCCCCAGGATCAGCTGGCGGACGCCGAGGTGCCCCATTTCTCCCTCGCATTTAACTCACATTTTTCAGTGGGGGGTACACTGTTGTACCGGCCTCCGGGATATGTTGGGAACTTTGTGGGGGCATTGGAAGAGGTTATAACCCCGCGGGCGCTCAGATATTTAAGGTATCTCCTCTTGGGGGATTTTAACATTCATGTTGATATCTTGGACTCCTCGGAGGCCGTTCGCTTTAGCGAAGCTCTTTCTACGGCCCACCTCAAACAGTGGGTTGCTGCACCCACTCACGTGGGGGGCCATCTCTTAGATCTGGTTTGCTCTAACTTTGATATTGCTATGGTCTGTCCTGAGCACGTGACCTGGTCGGACCATAAGTTGATCAGGTTTTCCTGGTCTTTGGTTACTGCCTCGGAGAGCAGTCCCCAACTTGCCCATTCACAAAAGATCAATCTAGACACCCTGACGGATTTTTTATCTGTTACCCGTCCACTACTACCCTTAGAGATTGAGGCGGCGGTTAGTACTTTTAACACTTGGGTTGAGCACAGATCCGCCGCCTCCATCAACAAAGGCGGCATCCGCAGGTTGAGATCTACCCCCTCCAAACCTTGGTTCTCACACACCCTTCGGGAACTTAAATTGGGATGTAAGAAACTCGAACGGGTGTGGAGACAAGCCTATCGGCCCGAGGCAAAGAGCGATCTGCGGGCGGCGCAAAAAAACTACTATGCGGCTATTAGATCTGCCAAGAGCAGTTACTATGCAGGACGAATTGATAAAGCCAATAATAACAGCAAGGACATTTTTTCAATCGTAAAAAGCTTTCTATCACCATGTGCCGCACAACCTTTGCTGCCCTCTTCTGAGCAATGGTGTGAAGAGCTTTCTTCATTCTTTGTAGATAAAATTGCTAAAATTCAGGTTGACCTGCAGGCCATCTGTGCCGGCTTTCTATCTCCCCCTGCATTCCCCCCCTCTACCACGCCGGAGTCTGGTGATCAGTTTGCTAACTTTGCCCTACCTACTGAGTCCGATATCATTGCTGTCCTTGCGGCCTTAAAATCTGGATTTCCTTCTGACCCTTGCCCTGCTAGGGTCCTTGGGGGACTAGCGGAAACAGTTGGGTAAGAGGTCACCCAGATTATTAATCTTTCTTTTCTCTCTGCAACTGTCCCGCTGTGTTGGAAGCAAGCCAAATTGCTGCAACTTTTGAAAAAGACCGGGCTGGATCCCGCTGTTCCTTCCAACTACCGGCCCATATCATTACTGCCAGCCTTAGCAAAAGTTTGCGAGAAGATCGCTTTTAAACAGCTGGACAATTTTGTCGAAACATCTCAGGCGCTGCATCCAGCGCAGTCAGGATTCAGGGCTGCTTACAGCACTGAAACAGCCCTTGTCGAAATGTCAGAGGCTATCCGGGAGTGCCTGGATGGAGGTGGCAGAGCAGTTCTGATTTTATTAGACCTCTCTGCCGCCTTCGACACGGTACCCCACTCCCTTCTACTCACTAGACTCGCCACCATTGGCATCACTGGCCCGGCACTTGACTGGCTGACGTCTTTTTTAGATAATAGGACGCAACAAGTCTGGATGCCTCCTTTTGCTTCCTCACCTAAGAAACTCGCTACTGGGGTTCCACAAGGCTCTACTCTGAGCCCCTTGCTTTTTAATGTCTACCTTACCCCCCTGATCTATTTAGCTGAACAGCTAGGGGCTAAAATTATGGCCTACGCCGACGATACCCAACTTTTGTTCACCTGGCCCAAGAACAATTTGGATACGTTGGTGGTCCAACTTTGCCTCTCATCAGTTTTCCGATGGTTAGCTCTTGCCCAGCTCAAATGTAACGAAGGCAAGTCTGAGGTTCTTTTCTATGGCTCTTTCCCTGACAATTTTAGTGATCTCCTATGGCCCAGCGATCTGCCCTGACCTAAATCTATTGGCGGCCCAGCAAAAAACCTGGAAGTCTGGTTGGGGAATGACCTCAAGTTTGAGGACCACATTAAAAAACTCACGGGGATCTGCTTTTCGACTCTGAAAACCCTACGTAGGTTTTTTCCCCTCCTCCCGAGAGAGGCTAAGGAGACTGTTGCGCGTGCTCTTATACTCTCCAGGTTGGATTACGCGAACGGCTTATTCTGTGGTCTATCGGCCTATTTGATTCAACGTCTCCAGACCATACAAAATATGGCCGCAAGACTCGTGTTTAATGTACCCAAGAGATCCAGTGTCCGCCCCTTCCTCCGCAGCCTCCATTGGCTTCCTGTTGCCAACAGGATTATGTTTAAAACCCTTGTCCTCTCTTATCGGGCTGTCCATCAGATTGGCCCTGCTTATCTGAGAAAAAGGTTTACTCTGTACATCCCTAATCGTTCCCTCCGGTCGGCCAATCAGTGTCAAATGACCGTGTCTAAATTTAAATACTCTCGTTTAGGTGGCCAGTCCATCTCGGTCAGAGCCACGAGGGCCTGGAACACCCTTCCCCTCCACATCAAGACCGCTCCAACCATCATGTCTTTTAAGAAAGGACTGAAAACCCATTTGTTTAACATGACTCTGTAACCTACCACTTTTTCCGCCTTCTTCTCGTCTTCCCTGTGAACTGCTCGGACCTTCTCGCGCCAGGATACTATTCTTAGAAATAGAGCACGCTATAAAAGACTTTATATCATATCACAAAAGACTTTATATCATATCAAGTGGGTTTCCTGGGCTATAATAATATGGGCTGGAGAGTCCTTCAAATACTGAAGTATTTTCGCCCTCCTACTTCTGACCCGCAAGCCATTTAAATTCCAGGATAGTATATTTATGCTACCTCCATTCTTACTGCCCATCATTGAATACTGCTAAAAGCTTAATTCTGAAAACATTAAAAGAGACTTTGGTGGACACATTTTCTTTATTACAAATTGCTTTTTTGTTAAAAAAAAAAAATAATCCCTCTAGTCTTTGTCCTTGCTAATGAAGCAGATAAAAACTAGGATTTACTACTAGACGCCCCAGATTATAAAACGAATGGAAACAAACAGCTCTTTCTTTGACTACTTCAAGAACAAAGAACCTAAAACACACAACAAAAAAAGAGTGATACAACTACTTACAAATTACACCAAGTAGACAGCACCCCTCTGTTCTACTCCAGACTTTAAACAATAGGACACACTTGAACTCAGCACTCCCAAATTGAGGGAATTGTATATAATATTACACTTTAAATGACACACGTAGAAAAAGAACTCAGCACTCTCAAAAAGAGGCAAGTAAACTATTCAGGGTGCTTTTAAAATGAAACACATGCATTTATTTGTACGACACATTTTTTAAAGTAAAAGGAAGACAAAATGTACTTGGTAATGCAGCTTCCCAGATGTCAAATGAAAGAAGTCAAATATATAGAGCATGATAACACTGCAGAAAAACATATGAAATATACACATGGAGTAATGAAATTTACAGCATATATGCACAAAGTAACTAATAGAAATACATAGCTGAAAAAGTGTCTTTCAACATTCTGGCCAGCGGACTGTGGAGCCCTCACAATCAGTCAGAAGTCTCAATCGGGAACACCAAAAGTCGTCCCTGTGTCTGCTTCACAGGGTGAGGGCCAAAATTCCCCATCTTTAATACCTTTTACTCAATCTAAGGAGAAACTTCCAGACACCTCTCCCCCTTCCTTCTGTTGCAAAAACAACACTGGCAGAGCTGTACATTCCACACATTTGTCTGGCAAAAATAATCTCAACCCTGTTATCGGTACCAAGTGCACATCCTACAAGATATGTTGAAGCTTAATCTGTACATTGAAGAGCGAAAACAGGTGAAGAGAAAAAAACATCCCCTCACCACCCTGCAACTGCGTGAGTGCATAGAAAATTGAGACAGTTATACAAAATGGAGTTGATGGTCAATGTATCTTTCCTCATAGCATCACACCCTCACTGTTCCAATTTATAGCGATACTTCGAAAGAAACACAGCTACCAAAAGCAAAGATAGAAACAACATCTTGCCATAAATTTGATCTTAAATTTCCAAACAAACCACACAAATGCATCATATTTTTCAACCAAAGTTCAACTATTTGAAAACTTCCACAGCCTCAGTTATTTGGAATCAATCAGTTACACATAAATCTAGCCTAAACCTACAAATGGTTAAGAAACCTTAAAACACCACACCTAAGAGCTGAGTTGTGACATCACAAAAAATTGTAAAAGACTTACCCATTATGCATTTTTTTAAAATTCTGAAATTTAAAATATTAACTACATGTCCCAGCATACAACAAAAAACAATATATAAGTTAATATGCTAACAAATAAATAAACCCAAAAATAAAAAATAAATTAAATCTACACCATGGGTACTCACAAACTTTCTCTCAGGGGCCAAATTTACAGTGTGGTTTGTGTCCGAGGGCCGCACCGGTAGAGGTGGGGTCAGTGGGGGAGGGGGCGGGGTTAGAGCAACAAAAAAAACTGTGACCATGAGGTTGAACACAGGTCCCTGCAGCAGACGCCTTCGTCCACTGAGCTACCAGACCGGCATACACATCTCTCTCTCTCTCTCCTCCCTCTCTCTCTCTCTTTCTCTCTCTCTCTCTCTCTCTCTCTCTCTCTCTCTCTCTCTGTCTCCCTCCCTCCATTCCCCCCTCTCTATCTCTCTCTCTGTATCTCCGTCTCTGTCTCCCTCCCTCTATTTCTCTATCTCTGCCTCCCTCCCTTCACCCCTCTCTCTCCCTCTCTCCCTCCCTGTCTCCCTTTGTCTCACTCTGTCTCTCTCCCTCTCTCACTCTGACTGACTCACTACCTCTCCCTCCCTCTCTATCCCTCACTCTGACTGTCTCAACTCCCTCTCTCTATTTCTGTCTCCCTCTTCTTCCTTCCCTCTCCCTTTCTCCTTCCCTCTTCCTCCCTTCTTTCCCTTTCCTTCCCTCTTCCTCCCTCCCTCTACTTCCCCCTCCCTCCCCCTCCCTCCCTCTCCTTCCCTCTCCATTCCTCTACTTTCCTCTCCTTCCCTCCCTCACCCTCCATAACCCTCACTCCCCTTACCTCACCCTCACTCCCCTTCCCTCTCACCTTCCCTCCCTCCCCTTCCCCTCTCCCTCCCTCCCTCCCCTTCCCTCTCTCCC
Source organism: Lissotriton helveticus (assembly GCF_964261635.1). Taxonomy (NCBI): domain Eukaryota; kingdom Metazoa; phylum Chordata; class Amphibia; order Caudata; family Salamandridae; genus Lissotriton; species Lissotriton helveticus. The sequence goes on from NC_136070.1 coordinate 739,430,229, forward strand.
TCACTCACTCCCCTTCCCTCCCTCCCTCCCTCCCTCCCATTCCCTCTCTCCCTCCCTCACTCCCCTTCCCTCCCTCCCTCCCTCCCATTCCCTCTCTCCCTCCCTCACTCCGCTTCCTTCACTCCCCTTCCCTCACTCCCCTTCCCTCACTCCCCTTCCCTCACTCCCTCCCTCACTCCCTTAATCCCCTTCCCTCACCCCCTCCCTCCCTCACTCCCCTTCCCTCACTCCCCTTCCCTCCCTCCCTTTCCCTCACTCCTTCCCCTTCCCTCACTCCCCTTCCCTCACTCCCTCCCTCACGCCCTCCCTCACTCCCCTTCCCTCATGCTCCTTCCCTCACCCCTACCTCACTCCCTCACTCCCTTCCCTCACTCCCTCCCTCAATCCCATTCCCTCCCTCCCTCCTTCCCCTTCCCTCCCTCCCCTTCCCTCACTCCCCTTCCCTCATTCCCCTCACTCCCTCCCTCACTCCCATTCCCTCACTCACTCCCTCCCTCACCCCCTCACCCCCTCCCTCACTCCCTTCCCTCACTCCCCTTCCCTCACTCCCCTTCCCTAACTCCCTCACTCCCTCCCCTTCCCTCACTACCTCCCTCCCTCCCCTTCCCTCACTCCCTCACTACCTCCCTCCCTCCCCTTCCCTCACTCCCCTTCTCTCACTCCCTTCCCTTCCCTCACTCCCTTCCCTCCCTCCATCTCCCTCCCTCTGTCTCCCTCTTTCGCCTTCCTCCCTCTGTCGCCCTCCTCCCTCTGTCTGTCTCCCTCCCTCTGTCTGTCTCCATTTTTCGGTCTCGCTTTCTCACCCTCTCCCTCTGTCTCCCTCCCTTTCCCTCTGTCTTCCTCCCTTTCCCTCCCTCCCCCTTCTTCTGTCTTCCTCCCTCCCTTCCTCTCCCTCTGTCTCCCTCCCTTTACCTCCCTCCCTCCCTCTCCCTCTGTCTCCCTCCCCTACCTCCCTCTGTCACCCTCTGTCATCTCACCCTGCCTGTGGGACATCTTCCCCGGCGCGCACACACAGCCGCACCCGAGCACTTCAAGGTCTTTAAAAGACCATTTGCATGTTAATGGGGCTTTGCTGTATTTTATCCCCTCTTAGCGCCCCTCCAGCTCCACTCTGACGATCGGTGGAATGAATCGCCCGGCCCTCACAGCGCAGCAGAGTCTCTCAGAGTGTCTCTGATGCAACCAGCAGTGTTTCCAAACACTCTTTAAAAATGTTTTTTAAAACACGGGTACCATGTTTCAAGGTCCGTCGGCCGCCACGGAAGGCTTGCCGGGCCGCTGGCGGCCCGCGGGCCGTACTATGAGTACCTGTGATCTACACTAACACCAGAACAATTATTAAAACATAACATATTTACTTAACACATTTAAAATAACATATCATGATTATATAACAATTACAAGAAGCCTAGCTAGAAACTAACATACTATATTTAACATATATTTTTAAAAATAAATACAACATTGTACCCAGCATATGCAGTATACATACAAATTAACATTTCAACAATAAACGTATAACATTAAGTGAATTCAAATTCAAATACTTGTGTTTAATACAACCAACTTTCCTAAGTAAAATAATTACAAAAAACGCTCATAGTCCAAAAGCTGTAGTATACCCTAAGAAAAAATTATATCTTTAACTCAGGTATTCCAAATCTTAAATTCCAAAATATGCAAAAATTATTGTAGCTGACAATCCCCCAAAACTAAAAGCTACATGTATAATGTGATCATTGGAATGTTTAAGAGAGGGTAGGGAGCCACTGAGGTAAACAGTGCAGTACAGAGCAAAAGGTTTTAGCCATTGAGTAGAAAGTAAACATTGGTAATACTTCAATCATCATTATTAAGATACAAGCAAAGAGCTGTTCACCTCCCTTTAAGATCAGGCCATATAACTTCCTGCTCAGTTTCTATAGTGTAGCGCCCCTCAAGCTAATCAAGCCACTGATTGGTTATGGATATGTTGATTAAGCCACTCATGGGGCTAGTAGCATTTGTTTTTTAAAGAAATCTCATATTTTGTTTGTGTTTTTCAAATGTGTTTCCTTATTGGATGTGGGGATCATATTTTGAAAGGTGTGCATCAAAATATCTAATGCATGTACTAACCCAGATCCTCCATACTACAGGTTTTCCAGCAGCCTTGCCTTCTTTGCTCTTGCCATGGACCTGCAGAAATTTGGTTTAAACATATACTTGGTACAGCTGATCTTCGGGGCAGTGGAGCTTCCAATTCGGGTGCTAAGCACTGTCAGCATGAACTACCTGGGTCGCCGATGCACCCAGGCCTTCTGCCTCATTGTAGCAGGAGTGCTGGTCCTGGCAAGCCTGGCTGTGCCCGAAGGTAAGGTTTTTTCAGGTTTCTCCAGTCACTGGACCATCATTTATCTCACTGAAAGCTGGTGTTGTTTTTCGGAATTTGTATTGTACATTTTGTGCTTATTTTAATGGCACATTAAGCTAATGGTAACGACTGCTTCCGATGCAATTGACACAAAGTAAGGACAACTCCCATTGCCACAAGGGATGTATAAAGACTGAGCAATTTTTCTACTAATGACATCACAGTAGGAGCAGCTTCCTCTGCTGGAGTTATGTCATTGCGGTAAAGGCAACTCCCACTGCATTGTCACAGTAGCAAGAGCACATCCTGGGGTACCAATACTGCATCTCGGGCAGAGATCACTGTAATGTAATTGCTTGAGTACCAATTCCCAATGTGATTTTACTGCAGTTTGGGGAAATTTCCAGTCATGTCACGCAGTGCACTATCACCCAGGATGGTATCCTGGTGCTGAGCAGGTGTGAGTCTAGCCAAATCTATGGACTTGTGCGAGTCCTGAAAAAGTCAAGTTTTCAGGTTCTTGCAAGATTCAAGAAGTGAGCAGGAGGGTCTTATGTGTAGCTGCAGATCATTCCATGCTTTAAATGTGATGTGGGAGAAGGCTCAATAGCCAATTCTGCTTTTCTGTATGTGTGGGATGTGTGCAAGTAGAAGTTCAAATGAGCAGAGGTGTCTGGAAGGGTTATGAAAGCAGATGCAATTGTTTATTTATGCTGGCCTAGTGTTATGTTGTGCATTGAAAGTGTGAGCAAAGAGTTTGAATTGTGCTCCTTTGAGTATGGGGAGCCCCTGGTGTTTCTTCAGGTGTGATGTGATGTGAATGCGGGGTGGGAGTGTGAGAGGGATTGTGGACACTGAGATCTGAAAGGTCTGCAGCCTTTTGGTGGCTTTTTTGTACACCTCAGCATAGAGAGTGACAAGTGCATCCATGACAGTTTTCCGGATGCTGATTGGGAGCCATTTGAAAATCTTCCTCAGCATCTTCAGTGTATGGAAGCATGAGGTGGTGACAGCGTTGATTTGGGTGGGCACATCGAGTTTGCTGTTGATGAGAATCCCAAGGGTCTTGGCATTGAAGGTGGAAGTCGGTTTCGGTCCAAGTGTTGTTGGCCACCGAGTAGAGTCCCAAGGTGAAGTGCTCTTCCTTAAAATCATGATTACAGTCTTGTCATTTTTTGGCTTCAGACAGTTGATCTTCATCCAGTAGACTTTTCAGTCATGCAGGCACTGAACTTGATCTGGACACTGGGAATCTTATCCATGAGGGAGAGAATGAGCTGGGTGTTTGCAAAATAGGAGAGGACGTTGCTGTCATGAGAGCAGATTATGCTGGCTAGAGAGATCATATATACTTTGGAAATGTTCAACTTCAGGGAGGATCCTTGGGGAACTCCCTAGATGAGTCTGAGGTGTATGTTGCCTGGCTACCTGACTGGGTCCTTCTAGTCAGGAAGGAGCAGATCTATTGGAGTACATGTCCTGGGAAGGGGTGTGAGACTGTGTTAAATGCTGTGGAAAGGTCCTGGAGGATGAGAGCCGCCACATCTCTGCCTTCCAGCGTAATTTTGATGTCATCCATGGCTGCGATGAGGGTAGCTTCCATGCTGTGGTTGAATCTAAAACTAGACTGAGTGGTGTCCAGGAGTTGGTGGTAAATGATGTATTTGGTGTGGTGTCTATTCATTTTTTTTAAGACCTTGTCCGGGAACAGTAGCAGGGAGATCTGTCTGTAGCTGGTGAGCTTTGAAGGGTCAGTAGAAGGTTTATTCAACAATGGGAGAACAGTTGCATATTTCCAGTTGTCTGGGAAGGTGGTGGGAGAAGTGTAGGCATTCAGAATGGATGTGGGCATGGCGCGGATGGGTTAGAGTCCTCTGGTGTAAGCGTTGTGGGAGCAGAGGACTGATGGGGCCCCTGAGTAGATGTGCTTCATGGTGGCGGTGGTTTCTTCTGGGGTGATGATGGGCTATATAGTTAGCATTGGTTCTTTAGATAAGATTGAGAGGTCTTTGGCAAGGTTTGTTGGGCGCAGTTTTAGTTTGAAGTTGCTGTAAATGGTGGTGATTTTGTCCTGTGAGGGAGTAATTGAGATGGAGGTGGCTGCTAGTGATGTGAAATCATTCACAATGGTGAAGATTTATTTGCTTCTGTTGGTGCTGGCATTTATACAGTCTAACAAGGTGATGCGTTTGGTGGTGGGATCACTTAATGGTAGCGTCTCAAGGTGGATTTGAAAGTACTCTTGTCTGCATTTTCCTTGCTCAGTCTCCACATGCACTCCAGTTGTTTTGAGTGATATTTCACCGGCCTGAGTTCCTCCGTGTACCAACTGAGATGGAGCCAGATCTTGTAATATTGCTGTGCTTGAGGGGGGCAAGAGAATTGGTGCAGGAGGTTATTGCTTTGGGGAGGCTTTTGTTGTGTTGGGGTCAGTGGGAATTAACAGTGGTGTTCCAGTCTTTGCCAGTGGTTCTGCTCCAATTTTTGATGACTGGTCTGGCGGTAGTGTGTGTGTGTGCGTTAGACAAGGACGTGGATGCTGAACTTGATGAGGGTGTTGTCTATTCAGGAGACTGGTGTGGACTCTTCAACTTGGATGCTGCTTAAGGTTATAAGAATAGGGTCAAGGGGGTGTCCGGTGACATGGGAACGTCTGTGGCAATGTGAGGTGAATATGCATTGTTCAGCCAGGTTTCTGTGAGGAAAAATAGGTCCAGGGCATTGTTGTGCAGAAGGCCCCAGATCTCAGTGGCATGTTTGGTGAGTGAGTGTGTGTTGAGGAGCATGCATGTGAGTTCAGAGTGTTGTGTGGGCAGTTGCTGGACTGTGTAAGTGTGGAAGAGTGGGGTGTCAGGTGTTTAGGTGGGTACCGTGAGTGTTTGGTGTGCCTAAGTGCATGAAAAGTTGTAGGAAGCACAGGAGAATGCTTTCTCTGTGTTTTTGTTGTGGCATGGCAGCACCTTGGGCAGCAGCAGCTGGGATTGAAGGCATGGAGGGTCACAGTGTGGCAGCAGCAGCAGCAAGGGGAAATATCAGGGTTCTGACACTGTACATGGCCCAGGAACAGATGGCACAACCAGGCTTGCCTCTTGTGCATTGGCATGCCAGAGGGGCTTCCGCTGTGCATCTGTGCTGCGGCTGCCATTAGTTTGGCTCCAGAAGGGGAGAGAAGTATTACTTCCTGTGCAGATGGATGATGAGAAATCCAGGGATACCGCTTCCTGTGCAGATGGATGATGGGAAACCCAGTGATGTCACTTTCTGTTCAGAGAGTTGATGGAAATGAGTCCTCTTGCTTGCCTTCTTCTTTTAAACCCCCATATGATTTAAAAAGATGCTGTCAGCAGCTTCTGTGATGTCCCTGTAGGAGGAACACAGTCTGGAGTTGTGTCATTTTAATCAAATTAGCTCCCACTGTCAACTCAGAGTGGATCCAGTGTGATGTATTTGCAGTACAGGTAATTCTCAATTAGATGAGACAGTAGTAAATGAAAAGCTCCTTCTGATAGGTCACAGCAACAAGTGAAGCACTCAGTGGAATGTTACAGCAGTGAGTGTATGTCTGTGTGATGTCGCTGCAGTAAGGAAAGCCCCCTGCATTGCATCACTTCACCTGGTGTATTGTCAAAGAAGCAAAGTCAAATTATAATGTGATATTGCTGCATCGTGTGATATGAAAGAATCATACTTCTAGCAGCTTCCTATGTGATTCACTGAAGTGTGATGTGACTGTAGTAATGCAAGATCAACTTCTATTACATTGACTGCTGCAAGCTTGTGTCATATCACTACATTAAGGACAAATTCCTGTGTAATGGCAGTGCAACATAGGGTAGCTTCCAGTGTACTGTACGTGCAGTAGGATCAAGTTCTCGTATCAAATTACAGATCTAGCGACAGCTAACAATGTGGTATGACTTTGGTTAAAACAGTTCTCTCTTTGATGTCACTTAAGTGAAAGTATCTGTTCCTAATAACTTGCCACAACAGTAAGGACAGCTTCTAGTTGGATGGTGCATCAGTAACTGCAGAAACCCGAGTAATGTTACTGCAGTAAGGACAGCTTCCACCATAGTGTGGGGAGGGGCAGCTCCCAGTGAAATGGCATAGCAATGAGAATGAGAATAATGCATTAATACTTTGTCCCAGTTGAAATATCAGCTCTCAGTGTGAAGTCAGTGCATGGAGCTCAGTTCCTAGTGTGACACCACTATAGTTAATGTAGCACCCGGTGTGATGCAATTGAAGTCAAAGCAGAGCACACTCTGATGCCATCTGCAGCAGGGACAACTTCCAGAGTGTTATCCCTTAAGTAATGATAGCATTCAGTGTACTTTCATTGAAGTAAACTCCAACAAACAGTAAAGTGACGGAAGAGATAATTAAATTAATCTCATTTACTGGTGATCACTAGGGAGTGCATTCCAGTTATTTGCCTTTGGCCCACTGTGCCACTCAAGTTAGAGAGCACCCATATGCAAATCATTGTGGCCCTGCTTCAATAAGAACAGCCCATCCCAAATTGCGAGAAGGGATAGTCCCCAGATGTGCTGGTGTAGAGGAAAAAGTGTGCACTCCCAAGAACAAACTCATGAGTATGCAACTGCCTTAGGCAGGCCATACCCTTGAGAGGTAAGCCCTGCTTTTGAATGAATGACAGTGTACCCAGCCGAAATTTCAAAAGGGGGAAAGAGTCAGTTCTTAGTGGCTCCATTAGCCTCAGGTAAAATTGCTCATTGCAGCAGTGGTGTGGCAGTAGTGGAGGACAGACACAGTTATCTATAGTACTGCACAAGTGCTATGTGTGCTGCAGTGAATGTTGAGGGTGAGTCTGGTGGCTGCGTTAAGGGTGGTCTGGAGTCTTTGTATGAGTTGATTCGTAATGCCAGAATAAAATGCATTGCAGTAATCTTGTCTGCTGGTGATGAGGGCCTAGGTGACCTTGCGTCTGGTGACAATGGGGTGCCATCAGAATATTTTGTGGGGCATACAAAGGATGAAGAAGCAGGAGGAGGTGACAGCGTTTACTTGTTTGGTCATTGTAAGTCTGTCATTCAAGATGATGCCGAGGTTTTTGTGTGTGGCCAGGGGGGTCGGCATGGGCCCCAGATCTGTTGGCCACCAGGAGGAGTCCCTTGGAGAGCTTTTGTGACTGAAGATCAGGACCTCTGTTTTATCTGTGTTGAGTTTATGACAATTCTGTTTCATCCAGTTTGCTACGTTTGACATGCAGATGGTGAAGTTCGTCCTGGTTGTGTGGTTGTTATCTGTGAGGGTGATGATGAGCTTGGTGTCATCAGCGTGGGAGACAATGTTGATTTCCTGGGATCTTATAATGTGGGAGAGTTGCACCATATAGACGTTGAAGATGGAAGGGCTCAGTAATGATCCTTGAGGAACTCCGTAGATGAGGCTGCTGGGTTCGGAAGTGTAAGGTGGGAGTCTGACTTACTGGCTCCCGTCAGAAAGAAAAGAGGCCAGCCACCTCAGGGTCTGCCCATGTGCTCCTGAGTTGTGGAGCCTTGTGACGAAGACTTGTGCAAAATAGTGTTGAAGTCTGCTGAGACATTGAGTAGTATGAGTGCCATGATTTCCCCTTTGTTGATATGATCCGAATGTCATCCGTTGCTGCGATGAGAGCAGTTTCCTTGCTGGGGTGTGCCTTCTGCTGCTTATTTGTTCCTATGCCTGCATTTGCATAGGATCACACCCACTGTTCCCTCCAAGGTGCCTGCATGCGTGGGCGCGCACCTATATCTCCTGGAGCGCGCATTCTAAATTACAAAGCGCGCACAGGCAACTGAGCACAGTCGCGCCGCCGCTTTTAAAATGTGTGCAGCGCAAAAACAGCGCAAAAACAGCCCGATTGTGTCCCTTTTTTGTAAGTAATCATGTTAACCGCAGCTCCCGTCATGCACTACGATTGACGTGATTACTTTAACAAAGGCACACAATCTGCCCTGCTGTTGTGCCCTATTAACAAATGAAAGATAGCAATTCTACAAGCAAGTCGTGCTTGTAGACTTGCTGCATTTCATTTGTGAATAGAGAGGGGCAGATTGTGTTGTGGGCTCGGCTGGGTAGTGTCTGGAGTCTTATCTCTGGCACGCCCGAGTTTTCTTCTTGAAAATAAAAAAAGGGCTTGTTTTCAGTCTGGGAACGTTTCAAGCTTTGCACATATTAGCTGTAACAGGCATATCTCTTCAACGTTGATTCAAACATAGTCTAGGACAGAACATAGAAGGAATGCATGTTGTGTTTCTAGGTACATAATATAGTATTTTTAAATGTTGTAGTATGTAATATCGTTAACTTTATTCTAAAAATATTGTGTTTTAATAATTTGGATAAATATTAGTTATTATGGCATTATAAGGTATTAGTATTATATTATTCGTTTTTTACTCTGTTATTTAATTGTTTTCAAATGTAATTAGAAGTTCTGATTTACTACTGGGTTGTAAATTATTGTTTTGAATTTATAGTCAATTATTCATTTAAATGAATGTACTAATTGATAATTAAGCAAATACATAAATAGATAGCGTAATTGCTATATTTTTTTTAATAATTGTTGACTGATTAGTTTAAAATAATGTTATATTTATTAATTGTTTTAATTTTATTTTATGTAATAATTATATCAGTATTAATGTTTCATGTTTATATTTCTTTTACTCATTTTAATTATTTGTTAGTCGTTGTGTTTATTTTTTGGTAGTAATGAGAGAACTGCAAATATTTTATTTTTCATATGAAAAGTATATTATAAAATGTAATTTAATTTGATTTAAATTATTGAATATATGATTTGTTTTAAATAGTTTTGATATTGTACAATATTTATATATTTTCATAAAAAAATTACGAGTTGCTAATAGTAAATCTAAATCCTTTAAACTCCAAAACGTGCCCTACTTTTGCTTATGCTACAGTGGAAACAAAGTTCAAACACTTTCCCAATTTTTATTTACTTTGGAGTGGGAAGAGTAAATCTAACCTCTGCCTGGGAGTGTTAGCCCCCCCACTCACCCCCCAGAAGTTCGGGCGTAGTTGCGGCTCTGAGCAAGCCTCCAAAATTGGAAGGGCACTAACTTAGCTAACCTGATCATACTGTTAAAAAAATGACATAACCAATACAGCCCTGCAGCCACAGGCTGTCACAGAACTACACACCACTAGCACTGACCAGGCCGCCGGCTCTGCTGACTTAACGCGCTTGTGAAATTAATTACCGGCACCAGGGTGCGGAACACTGGTGCTATTAATAATTGAAAGTACATTTTAAAGCAGTGGGAGAAATGCCTCACTGAGGCACTACGGGGCAGATTTATGAAGGCCTTGCGCCGCCGGTGCGTCACTTTATTTGACGCAACGGCGGCGCAAACAATGCGCCCTATTTACAACGTGACGCATCTAGGAGATACGTCACGTTGTAAAGCCCTGCGCCATCAGGAGGCGTTCCGGCGCAGGGTGGGCGTTCCGGGGCAGGTGCGCCTCGCAAAAGTGGCTGAGTGAAATCTATAAGATTTCACTCAGTCACTTTCAGGACAATGCTGCGTCAAAAGCCTGCGCCTGCTTGAAGCAGGCGTAGGTCTTGACGCAGCATTGTGGAGATGGGGCACCCCCGAGCCCTGCTGGAGCTGCGTCGCACTTGCAACACAGCTCCAGCACTGCGCCACCTTTTCGGCACAGATGCGTCACGCATCTGTGCCGTTTTTGCCCCATGGTGCGCCGTATTGTAAATGCGGCGCACCATGGGTGGCGGAGCAGCGGCGCAGGATGACTGGCGCATCCCTGGGGATGCGCCAGTCATCATAAATCTGCCCCTTGATATTTTGCAAGGAGCAGCAATTGGTACGGGCCGCTTCACTGTAACGAGTCCCTTGGGCAAACACCTGCCCGAGCATGATTCTATGGCTCAGTAGCAGCTGTACGGTGTTTATCAATGTGGAAACCATACACTCAACAGGGATGTCTGGCTCGGCTCTGTCAATTATATACCGACTTGCCCTCTCGTACAGGCCTGGACTGGCCGTTATGGACACTGGGCAATCCCCCGGTGCGCCGCTAGGGTGGGGGCCGGTTTTGGGCCCCTTGGGGCCATTTTTGTTACAGGGCCGTTTTTGCAGCATAGCTGCAAAAACTGCCCTGTTACAAAATCTGCCTAAACCAGCCCTAGCAAAGTGCTCAGCCGCCCCTCGCCCCCCGGGATCAATCAGTCAGTATTAGTGCATGATTACTAGTGCTCCCGAAGACCCGCAATTATGTGTGACTTTGCATTTCAGTGCAGTAATATTAGTGAACTGCTGATGTGTTACAATATTGATAATACACTTCACTATCCCTGAACATTAAATGTAAGCACATTTCGAAATACGACGATGGCGCCTGTATACTACCAGTGACCTGGCCTAAGAGGGCAAGAAAGAGCTGGAATGAAATCAGAAATTCAAACCGGTTATGAACAGGGGCCCCCAAAATAGGTTTGGTCCAGGGACCCCAAAATCCTTATGATGCCCCTGGTAGACTTGCTGCATGTCTTTGGTTAATAGGGCGCAGCCGCAGGACCAGGGCCGGCTCTAGGGGGATGTAACCAGTGCCACTGTCCCTGTTGCAGACTTCGGGGGGTGGGTGGGAGGAACGCCAGGTTTGCAGGTATATTATTTTTTGAATAACACTTTTTTTTAATAGCACCTGCTGCGATGTTCCTTGACTCCAGCAATTTTCATGCAATTATAAATATGCAATATAATAATATAATATTATAAATATTATAGTAATAACTCTCTGAGTTTTCTCTAGTGGAAGTTCTAAGGTAGCGCAGAAGGTTAATATGCCTGCTGCAAAGAATGTGCACTATGCACACCTCAAAGTGCCCGGCTGTCCCAAGGCGGTACCTATAAAATAAAGGCACCAAAATGGGAACACCAAAGCAAATTCCTGCAGGGCATGGACTGCCAAGTCGATGCCCTGCAGGAACTTGGGGTGCATGCACACAGGGGGGCATAATATGTGTCCCCCTGCGTGTATCTCCAGGTATGGAATATTGTATAGGCTCCCAACATGTCGACACCCTATGAACAGAGCTCTAGTTGAGAATCTTTAGTGAAATCTTATATTAGTACCCCTATTGGAGTCCTGTGCTTTTCTAAAGCTGAAGTGTACTTGCCTGTGTAACCAATTCATGTAATGGTGTGTGTATGTAAATTGCAAACCTGCCTTAAGAGCATCATGTGGCGCTGTATGTGTGGAATGCACCGTATTTTCATTTTTTAAGCAAAAGTTTGGAGTGATGTTTGCACTGATATTTGTCATTGCACCCATATGTGCGGTCCGGTTCTTGGCTCACATAGCATTGGCCCAACACTGCTGCACACAGAGGAAAAAGAAAAAAATTAGAGAGAACATTGATCACACCCCAATACAAATGAGGGAATGCCCATCGGGAGTCATGTGGGTGCAACCACATAAGGGCCAGGCAAACATCAGCAGACAGTTCTATATTACCATATTGCACAAGGCTGAAAAATAGGTGCAATTGCCAGTTGCACCACTACAGCATTTAGTGTAATATGCCCCGGGTAACTGCCTTAAACCACTGCATGACTTAGATGAGCTAATGTTTAGTCACACTTCCACTGGACTACGTGTATTTCGGGTTTGGCGGCGTATGCTCACCTTCGTGAATTGCCCACCTTGTTGAAGGTCTTGCCAATATTTTTTTTTAAACTCTCCACTGTAAATGAGCCTGTTTTTAAATTAAGACAGAAGGAGGTTGAAAGGCTTTTTTTGTCAGGGCCAGGATGAAACGTTACCACATATCCTATTTGTATGCCTGGCCTATAACTCTCCACGGAGCAAATGGCAAAAACCAATTTGCTCTAACTTGGGTACTAGGTCGTGTGCTATTGCTATAAGACTATTGAAGACCAGTAATCAAGAGCCCATTGTGATAGCCCTAGCAACATTTTTAAGCTGGATGTGGAGCATACAGTCCAATTTTTTTAAAGTAACAGCTGCTATTGATTAGTTCCAACCCATTGTATGATGCTTTGATATTTACCTGTATTTTGTCGTCTGGATTTGGCTTTCTTTAAGTACGATGCACGAATGAAATGAAATGCCAAATTATTCTTGATGCAAGTACGGCAAACTATTAAGAAATAATTTTTATATTGAACCATATGCTATTTAATCATTTTATCATGTTTTTATACTTTTGTGTTATTTCCAACTACTATGATGCATTATGTCTAACTATTTTAGAAATCTAGGGGCATATTATCAAGGGGGTTTATCTCTGCTTTTTTGGCTTTAAAATCCAAGAAAGCAGAGATAAAATTATCTCCCTATTACCTAGCTGTCGCTAACACCAGTTAGCGACAGCTAGTAGGAGATAGCGACCATCTTGGGCCCCACTTTGCATGTCAGTGATATTTATCACTAATGATATGCAAAGTGGGCATGCCAAGATGTTAGCGACTGGAAACAGTCGCTAACATCGCTATCTCCTATTACCAACTTTTGGAGATATTCGCGCTAAGCGCGAATATCTCCAAAAGCTAACACCTGCCCTGAGCAGTTCTTAGCCATGTTATCCAATGGGAGGTGGATAACATGGCTAAGAGCATTAGCTCGGTAATGCATGAATATCGCTGACTTTTCAGTGATATTCATGCATTGCGGCCGTTTTTTATCGCATTTGCGATAAACCTTGGTAATACCAAGGTTTATCTGCGATAAAAATCCCCGTAGCTCAGCGGTAAAATTTTGTCTCTAACCAAGCAATAGCGATAGTTATCGCTATTGCTTGGTAATATGCCTCCATGTTTTTACCTAAGATTATTTATTATGTCATTGTAAATATTTTGTGTGTCTTTTATGATCAGATTGATCGAAATAAAGACTAAATTTATTTGCAAGGCTTTTTTCCAGAACCTGGGGAAGAAAGTGGTTGCAAGCCGGGACATAGTGAACCCCTGGCTTTAGCAGCTACATTGGGGGTGGGGTTTTTAAGGGCCACTTTTCTGCACCTTGGCAGATAAGAGATCATATTTAACTAGAACGAAGAAAGAAAAGTGGCTTGCTAGAAAAGAGACAGAAAGATGGATGAGTAGTTTGTTAGAGAGGGAAAGAATGGATAGATGTGTGAGTGAAAGTATGGGTGGATAAAAGGAAGATTGGATGAAAGGATGGGTGGATGAGTGGATAAAAGGAGGTAAGGGTAGGTGAATTAACGGGTTTGCAAAGGATGGATGGGTGAATGGGTGAAGGGATGGATAGCTATGTGAAAGGATAGATGTTGTAAAGAAAGATAGATAAGTGGGTGAACAGGTGGGTGGATAAGTAGGTGAAAAGATGAGTGGGTGAGAGGATGGGTGACTAGCTGGGTGGATGAGTGAGTGAACGGATATGTAGATGGGTCGATGAAAGGATGGCAGACTAGATGGAAATCTGAGATGGCTAGAAGGGTGGATAAAAGGATGGCAGAGTAAATGAAATTATGAGATGATGGATGGATGGGTGGGTGTGTGAAAGGATGGCAGAGTAAATAGAACTGAGGGGATGAATGGATGGCAAAGTAAATAAAAATCTGAGAGTATCGATGGATGGTGGGTGGTTGAATATATGGACAAAAAAAACAATTGATGACTGAAAAGCTTTATTGATGGACCTGTTAGCCAAAAGATGGATGTATAGGTGGATTTGTGGATGAATGCATGCATAGATGATGGATGTGTGACAGATGAATAGCTGGATGGAATAGCCAATGGATGGATTGAATGGTGAAAGATTGAATGATGGATGATAGAATGAATGGATGACAGACTGGTGGTTATCAGCAGGTAGATGAAGGGTGAAATGGTGATGGAGAGATGCTTGAATGGAAGTGAAAAGAGCGATTTACTCGGCTTGCATCACATGCTTGGTGCCATCAGAGCTTCGGTTCAAAGCAGGGGGTATTTTTATTTTCTGGCTCCCCCTTGGCTACAGGTCAGTATCTGTGGTGGGCACTGTTGCTTACCATGCAACACAAAAAGAAGATGAGCGGAATGTTGAACATTGCCAAACATTTACCCCCAGTCACAGATATGGGTTTAATCCATCATTATTTTGCTCGCCACACCATTCCAGTTTGGACCCAGTCATATACAAGACAGCCTTGAACACCTGTTCCCTATGGGAACAGCCCAGCCAAAACTACCAAGTCAGGTCCTCCCTGGACTGGAAAACAAGCATCCTGGAACTGGTTTCGGGGCATTATCCCTCATCAGCGAGGCTTGCTTGAAACTGGTGCTGTAGTGAGCACGGGCCCCATGTCTGGGCATACCTTTCCCACTTAGGGTGAAAATGCAACACAAAAAGATGATGGATGGAATGTTGAACATTGTCAAAGTACACCCCCAGTCACAGATCGGGGTTTAATCCATTGCTAATTTGCTCGCCACCCCATTTCAGTTTGGACCCAGTCATATGCAAATCAGCCTCTTCCCTATTGGGACAGTCCAGCCCGAACTGACAGGCCAGCACGTCCCTGGACCAGAGAAAAGGCATCCTAGGACCCGGTTTCAGGGCATCACCCCTCATCAGCCAGGCTAATAGTGAATGGGGGTGAGTGTCTAAAAAGTTTTAGTGCTCCATCCATCATCTCCTAGTGTTTGCTTTGAGTGCCTTGAGTTGGCAGGGTATGCCCAGATGTAGGCCCCTTGCTCACTTTGCCACTGGATTCAAACTAGCCTGGCGGATGAGGGATGTTACCCCAAAACCTGTCCCAGCTTCCTTGTTTCTGGTCCAGTGAAGGCTTGGCTTGGCAGTTCAGGCTGGACTGTTCCCTTGAGGAACAGAGTCAAGACTGATTTGCACATGGCTGGGTCTGAACTGGGGTGGCAAAGGGAGCTAAAGAATGAGGATGGATTTAACCATGAAATAATAGTGACTTGGGGTGAGCATCTGAAAAGTTTCAGCGCTCCATCCATCATCTTCTTGTGTTTGCTTTGTTTACCCTTAGTTGGTAAGGTATGCCCAGATGTGGGTCCCTTGCTCACTTTGCCTCTGGTTTCAAGCTAGCCTGGCTGCTGAGGGTTGTTACCACAAAAATGGTCCTAGGATTCTTGTTTTTGGTCCAGTGAAGACCTAGCTTGGCAGTTTGGGCAGGAGTGTTTCTGTAATGAACAGGGTCAAGACGTATTTGTATATGGCTGGATTTGAACTGGGGAGGCAAAGTGAACTAAAGAACGATGATGGATTTAACCCAGATCTAGTAGTGACTGGGGGCGAGTGTCTGAAAAGTTTCTGTGCTTCGTCCATCATCTCCTTGTGTTTGCACTGTTGTTCATCAAACATGTCCTAAGGCATGACGCAATTTATTTTCAATTGGATAACCAAATTACTTGCTGTGGAATTTTGACTCTCAATGAGTAACGATAGTGAGCAGTTGAAGATAACTCCTGGAGGTGGTAGAGGAATTCCAACTCAGATTCTGTATGGCATAGTAAACACACTCAATAAATGCAATAACTAGGCAAATTTACATCTTTAGAAGAAAATGCAAGCCAAATTTAGAGAGAGGCATTACGTAATAAAACGCTAAAAATGCACTTGTCAATTCAGTCTCCCCACTTCCTTTTGATAGCTCAGGAAGTGGAAACTCTTTCGGCTAGATTGCAAAGTGTTGCTGAACAAGCAAGGTGCCCCAAACATATTTACCAGGAAGTTGGCCACCTTGGACAGATTCTTCGGTCTACACACAGATTATGTCAAGGAAAACAGTTACAACATAGCTCCTTCCATACATCTCAACACAGGCCCGAACAAACAACTTAAGTTGAGAAGAAAGACTTAAGTTCACATTTCTGGAATGCAGATTTGTTACTTTTAGAAAGCCTTAAATTTTCCTTACTTTGGAAAGGCGCTCTGCACATTCAAACAGTCTTACTGTACCTTCCACTGCAAATGTGCTTGATTCTTTACCATTCACAAAGTTCTCTAACCTAATTTTATTTAGGGGTGGGCAAAGAATTGCGCTCCACAGGCGTATTTCGTGGAGTTTTGCCCACTCCGCGCTCTGAGCAGAGTGCATAGTGTAGAGTTCCCAAAAACTCAGGGAAGTGACGTGGAGTGTAGTTTTTTCTTTCAAGCGTCTCGCCAATGGTAAGTTAGCAAGAACAAAATATAACACGCTGGACCTCCTCCTTGCGAGATTTCTCATCACGGGAAGTGGAGGCTGGTCGCGACCGCTCCATTTGAGAAGGCCACCACTCGCATTGAGGAAGATGCTGCTTAAGTAGAATGTCTACTTGAGCAGCAGAAAACAGCAGCGCCCTCTGGCACGATGCATAGTGCTGTTTGCACTGATTTTAGTGTGCGGGACAAACTCCTGGCACTAAAAATCAGTGCGAGCAACGCAACTTAATAGACTTTGCTGCTGGCGGAACTTCACAGATTGCATCAGAGTTTTTCTGCCACTTAGCGGAGTAAAACTCCGCAAGCTCCCCATCTTTGTAATGTGAATTGTCTTCCAGAACATGACCTGCTCACTCTTATATTTCAAAAATGCGTTTGTAGATGTAGATACCACAATGAAAGGAGTAAGACAAAGGAAGTGTCTGCAACATAAGCATATTCAGACAGATGCACTTGAGGTGGAAGAGTGGGTAAGAGAATGAAATCCTATCAAAATGTGAGAGGGGCCTCTGCATTCTCACCTTCATGCAAGGTGCAAGGGGGAGCAAAGTTGTGAGGTCAAATCCCAGTATGACTGCACTGGGACCAGCTCTTATTGTCAGTACAGCGAGGTTAGCTCATTGTATTATGTCATTGGGGTGTAAGCAGGACACTACCGTGAAATTAATGGCATATGTGCAGCTTCCAGCATGATGTCAACTGTGTGCTTTGTACTGAAGTTACGAACGAAAAGTTATGGATTATTTTCATGCAATTGTGAATGTCTAAATAAGTAAGTTCCTTCCTCAACATTGCCTATGTTGTCCTTAACAGGGTTGTCGATAGTATCAATGTCGCTGGTTGCTTTAGGCAAAGGAATCCTGGGTGCCTCCATTGCCTGCAGCTACTTGTACACGGTGGAGCTCTTCCCAACTACACTCAGGTACATTCTGCCATCCATGATCACTGTGGAGGTCAACTGTAAAAATGGTCATTGTTGTTACTAATCTGGCAACAACCACATCTTTGCCACTTGAGTAGTTTGAATGTCGAGATATGTGTTCAGAAATGCGCAGAAGGAAGATTTGAGGTAGTATATGTAAAAAAAAAAAATCCTTCTACTGCTTTGTAAAGTTGATACGCATCCTCATGGATTTTAGAAAGCTAGAGCCTGATTAGAGTTAGGTGGTTGAGGAACACCTGCCAAAACGCGTCAGGTGTCATATGATCTGTTTACACCAGATAGTGTTATGTATATTTTTCTAGTTGTTATGACGGAAAGTCTGAATTTTATTAAAGACACAGAGGTGAGTATTATGCTTTCTAATCTTGCTTTATTCTAACAGCAGCCAAGATAAGTAAGAAAACTACAGTTCCCAGGGGACCAGATGAACACCTGGCCAATGGGAACATAAAAAACGATAACATAATGACCAATCACAATACAGTATAGTAAAAAGAGTCACCACTGACTGCGCAGCATCCTCTTTTCGCTGACGAGCTGGTCAGATAAGATCGCAAAACAAAGGAACCATAACAATAACCAAGGAAAACGCCAAACTCCAGGAACAGACATCTTGAATCAGAGGAATCCAGGAAAGTTGTCCAACATGAGTCCCAGGAGAAGAATCCAGACGTGCAGGAGGGAAGGTCCGTTGAGGCGAAGAACGGAGTAGGTGGAGAGAGGTCTTCCTATGACGATGCAGGCGGCAGTGCCGGATTCGCTGAAGGGAGGGAGAACACAAATTAGAAGTGTAGAGGTGGGATAATACTCGCCTCCGTGTCTTTAATAAAATGAAGACTTTCTGTCGTAACAACTAGAAAAATCTACATTTTATGGCAAGACCGGAGGTTCCTAATATGCTTGTTTAAAGCATATCAACAACAACAGAATCCACAGTATTGATTGGTTTGCAATAGAACATACGAAAAACATTATCATTGGTCCAATCTGTTGATCCCAGAATGTCCTGTAAACGGGAGCCTGACCAAAAGGCCTTAGAGGCCATGGCTTGTCTGGTAGAATGAGCTCCGAAAACAGAGACATCAATGCCCGCAAGGGACATAACCCAATGAACCCACCGGGCAAGGGTAGGGGAGGAGACAGGAAGGTGGGGCTTCCGGAAAGAGATAAGGAGTTGGGAGTGAGAGGACGCTCTGAGATCAGAAGTCCTTTGTTCGTACACTTTTAAACACTGTCCAACACATAGCTTAGGGTGTGCAGAAAATAAGGATAAAAAACAGAGTCTAAATGAGTTTTTGTCGCCTGTAAATCTGGAACACAACACCTGTAGGGGAAAACTGACGAGCAGAAATATCTAAAGCTCTAACATCAGATACACGTTTGATGGAAATTAAACACAATAACATTGTAAGTGTAGCAGATAACATTTCGAGAGAAAGAGCAGAATTATCTGGCCAATCAGAAAAAAGGTTGAGTACAACTGAAACATCCCATAAAGAGCAATACTTAGCCAACGGAGGTTTGGAACAGCGGACTCCTTTCAGCAGACGGCAAATCAAAGGATGTGCGCCTGCCGGTTTGCTATCAATAGGGGCATGATTGAGGGAAATAGCTGACCGATAAAGATTGATGGTACAATAAGACTTATCTGAACTGGCCTCAGAAGCCAAAAAATTAACCACAAAGTTCAGAGGGGCTGAAAGGGGATCGATATTCCTTTCCAGACACCTGCTTGCCCAAAGAGGCCAGGCGGATTTGCAAGCTTTGGAAGTCCCAGGGGCCCAGGCCTGGCTGATAAAGAGAGCAGCCTCTTGTGAAATAAGGACGTCAGGAGAGGAAGGCCGGAAACTTTCCAGGCCGACAGAGTCATGGAATTGTCCAGAATGAGGTTGTGTTGTTCGCCTTGGGAATTCCGAAGCAGATCGTCGTAGGACGGAAGTAGTACTGGAAAGTCTCTTGCCATCTCCAGCAGAGAGGGGAACCAAATTTGGGACTGCCAAAAGGGAGCAACCAGGACCAGGGAGGTCGATTGCCGACGAACCTGAGAGAGCACTCTGCTGATCATAAGAAAAGGAGGGAAAGCATAGTTGAGATGGCGTGACCAATCCTGGAGTAAAGCGTCGGTTGCCAAAGCCAAAGGATCCGGCCTCCATGAAGAACAGGGGCAACTGAGAGTTGAGACAGGATGCGAAGAGATCTATGGAAAAGGGACCCAATTTTTGAGAGAGAGAAAGGAAAACGGACGGAAGCAGCTTCCAGTCACTGGAGTCTCGGAGAAATCTCGAATGCCAATCCGCCACCGAGTTGAGGTCTCCTGGAAGATACTCCACCGTCAAGGAAAGCTGGTTTGACAGACAAAACTCCCAAAGACTTTTCGCCAGCTCTGCCAGAGGTTTGGATTGGTAACGCCGAGGTGGTTGATGTAGCGGACCACAGAAACATTGTGCATGCGCAGCAGGGTGGGACAGCAGACTCTGTTTTTTGAGAGGCTTTGGATTGCAAAGGAACCTGCAAGCATCTCTAAACAGTTGATGTGCAATTTGGACTCCTCTTGAGACCATGTACCTCCAGTTGATATTGAACCACAACGGGCGCCCCAACCCGACAGGCTGGCATCGGATTCTAACACAAGATCTGGGGCCGAAGCGAAGATAATGCACCCGTTCCATGCATCTAAATGGTCTATCCACCATTGAAGTTCGTCGCGTGAGTCTAAGTCCAGAGCGATAAGATCAGCGTAGGCTAGACCTTGATGCAGATGCCTGATTTTTAAACGTTGAAGGTCACGATAATGAAGCGGACCCAGGAAGATGGCTTGGATGGAAGAGGAGAGAAGTCCGACGATCCTTGCTAACGACCGTAGGGATAGAAGAGAAGTTTGGAGTACAGAAGAGATCTCCGCTTTGATCATGGAAACCTTTGCCTGAGGAGGGCGGAGAGATGCTGCCACAGAATTTACCTGAAAACCCAAGAATCCCATGTTCTGGGAGGGTGTCATAGATGATTTCTCGAAATTGATGAGGAACCCTAGATCCAGAAGGAGAGACTGGGTAGTCCGCAGATCGGACAGCAGACGCTGTTTGCCAGTATTCATGATCAGAATGTCGTCTAGATAGATGATGAGTCTGATTCCGAGAGAATGGAGAAAAGCGACAACAGGTTTCAAGAGTTTTGTGAAGCACCAAGGTCCGGAAGAAAGACCGAAAGGAAGAGAAGTAAACCTGTAAGTCACGCCCGACCACTGGAATTGAAGGAATTTCGAGTGGGAGGGATGAATGGTAACAGTAAGGTAAGCGTCTTGTAAATCCAAGCGAACCATCCAATCGTTGGGGCGAAGAGTGTCTCTTAAATGGAGAATAGTCTCCATTTTGAAGTGGCGGTACACCACAAAATGATTGAACCATTCCAAGTTGATTACTGGACGTAATTTTTTATTCTTCTTTTGAACCAGAAAAATGGAGCTGAGAAAGC